>NW_022990023.1:3513708-4113708 GCF_902827175.1 Gymnodraco acuticeps
GAGTGAGCATAAGTGCATTGTTCCTGTTGTTGAAAGTGCACGGTGTGTATCCTGAAGCCAGATGTCACACTCTCCTCCCAGGGGCCTCTATAAGAAGGATTCACTGAAAGGCCAACGGGAACCCATTGAGAGCCCTTCAAGGGAGTTGTTAATTTGTGTGTGCATGAATGAGAATGAGTGGTGTGTGCGGATGTGCATTTGGATGTATTGGGTATTAGGAGTTATAATGAGAAAAGCTCCCTGTGACTGACAGGTGTAGAGACAACCTGCTGTGGTACCTGAGTGGTGCATGCTGGGTGCTCGCATCTCCTCTGGGCTCAGCCAGTGTGAGTGGAGCGAATGGATGGACATAAGTAGTTGGGATAAAAAAAGAAAGTATGACAGTGTTTCCTGTATATCCTTATAGCTATGCCAGCATTGCTTGACATTTCCACCAACTATGAGTAATGTTCCCTATACCACTCTGCTCAGAGCTCACCCACCGGACAATGAGGTGGCAGAGATCTGTGTGTGCCCACAGCCAGACACTGAAAACATAAAGTGAATCATAATACGTCAGGCCAACAACATACACACAATTAACATCTTTCATACATGCACTCACCCACAGCAGAAACCACACTTCAGTTGCCAGCCACGGAGCACAATGCAGATTTCATGACTAAATGAAATTGTATTGACATTCAACAGAGCTACAATTCTGAGGGTTAGACGTTGCTGTAGGAGAAGCATGATTTGTGCCACGATTATACCCAGCGCTGTCTGGAGGCTGGTTTAAATGTATCTTTAGGTCCTTTTTGAACCGATGCTCACATAGTGCTCCAGCTGCCCGCATTGTTGAAGCTCTTTGAAAGTCATCGCCTGACACCAGACACTCTGCAAAAATACAATACCTCTATTTAATACAATACCTAAACTGGAAACAGATTATATTCAGCAAAATCAGTTGAACCTATTACCTAACTGAATTAATACCAGATACACCAACCAAGATACAATACAGTAACAGGATTCCACTCACACAAAATAACATATTCATATGTCAGATGAATTAAAACGTTATGCAAGTGTGCTGTCATAGGACAAAACTAAAGGAACAAAACTACAATCTATCAGACCAAAAAACCTTTAGTTAAGTTTGCTTTACTTTATTAAGAGACGCCACCATTTCAGTCACTCTTCCAGTGTGAATGAGCATATACAATGTACAGATCCTTTATATTAAAATAAAAAATACTGTTAATATAAGAGCTATGACGCACTTAAGATGACACCATTTCTGTGTTGCAGTGCCTCGTCAGAGTCTTATGTAAAGGGCTTGTTTTGTTAATATCACAGGTCAATAAGTCCCATGTGAGTCAGCTGTTCTGTGGGAAACACCCCGGTTCACCAAGTTTACAGTAATAGGAGCTGTCAGATTCTGTTGATCAAAGTATTCTTATCCACTCTCTGAGCAGTAAACTTGTAGTTCTTGCGAGAAGCATTACTAAATATTTAAATATTGAGGAATTGTACTCTTGTTCTTATATCCATTTTTGTTATCAACAACTGTACGCTGATGATTTACTGCTATTCGCCTAATCAAAGAAAATGGAGTTGCTCAGTTTTTATAAATGCAATAAAACCTTTTTTCAATTTAACAACCATAGCAATGCCGTAATATTCCATTTAAAGTGAATCCTTGATAACATACATTACATTGCACACCCAAAAGCTGATTTGAGCGGTTTGTTAGCGTAAAACACTTGTATTCATTAAAAACAACAACTAGCATCACTTGTGGGCTCAAACTGATAATTAGCTCATTGTTTATTTACTGCTGACACTAGATTTGATTTGTCCCTCCAAACATACTTGGGAAAACTACGCTGTAGTCACAATTCTTTCCTGCTTTTAATGAGCGCAAAGCCAATGTGGTATTTGACCCACAAGCAGAAAAACTGACTTTCAATAAGTACACAAATTCTCTAAATACTTGTCCATTTAGAGAATTATAACAAATCCTCTAAGTGTGTTGTTGCTCCGGCTTAAGTGCTCCGGGCTGCTCAGAGTTCCACAGTAAGGTCCATCCATCCATCCATCCATCCCTCCATCTATCCATCCATCTATCCATTCATCCATCCATCCCTCCATCTATCCATCATCCATCCATACCATCCCTCCATCTATCCATTCATCCATCCATCCCTCCATCTATCCATTCATCCATCCATCCCTCCATCTATCCATTCATCCATCCATCCCTCCATCTATCCATTCATCCATCCATCCCTCCATCTATCCATTCATCCATCCATCCCTCCATCCATCCCTCCATCTATCCATTCATTCATCCATTCATCCATCCATCCCTCCATCCATCCATCCATCCATCCATCCATCCATCCCTCCATCCATCCATCCATCCATCCATCAATTCATGTCTCTCATCTGCACAACTTCTTGCTCTTTTCCCCACTGATCATTCTCTTCAGGCTATAATGAGCATTTCCTCCTACCCCCCCACCACCACCACCACCTATTCTCTCTCTTTCTCCCCCCTCCTTTCCTGTCCGCCCCTTCTCACTGTGTGCAGAATTGGAGAAGCTTATCGCCTAGCAACCGCAATTAAAGTACAACAAGTCAGTGGCGGTAGCAGCCGCCATCGGAGAAAGCTTCACAAACCTTTGTGTGACCGGCGGCTTTAGACAGAAAGAGAGGAAAACCGAGAGAGTTGAGAGGGGGTGGAAACAGTGATTTGGAGTCGGACAGGTAAAGCGCAATTAGAGCCACCGCTGGAACACCGTAGAGAGGACTTTTGAAAGCAGGAGAGAAAATGAAGACAGGGAGAGTGGAGTAACGTTCCCCGGCTGGGTTCACTGGGTTGGACTCGACAGGTATGTGTGAGTGCCGGAATGAATGGACACAGAGTGAAGGTATTCTGCAAATATGATGGTGTTTGGGTGTGTGTGTTACTGCCTGTGTGTGTTTCTGTTTGCTCATGAGTCAGTATTTGAAGAAACACATGTTAGGCAGATTATGCTTTTCATGCTTTTGGCACAAACACAGCATTTATAGTCTTGGAAATGTCACAGCTTTGAGAAAATGACACGTGCTTACACACACACACTAAGAAATATGTAAACGTACACTTGTAACTGCGATGTAGTGAATTATTTCTGAGCTGTATAATTGATTCTTATGTATCCCTTCAATATATATATGTCTTTTTTTGATTGATTTTCGTCGTTTACAACTGCACAATTTGCAATCCAACTTACACTTGGTGTGTAAAGACAGTTAATTGTTTTCCATATTTCCCCACTATCATTAGGATAATTGACTGAGGTGTTACGAGTAGCTCTTTTAATTGTCAGGTGTCACCTGCTGTCATTGTCTTGGCAACTGTGCTTTGTTTGGCTCAGGGGGATTTAAGGACTGAGTAGTAAGAGATGCACCGAGAGGGAAAGCTTTTGTACGAGCTGAGATTTAAGTCATTATTAGATTTTTGCTGTATTTTTTGGTAACGCTGTGAGTGATTTCTGTGGATACATGTGGACAGATGTGACGAGATGTAAACAGCAAGATGCAGGAACACCGTGAGCCAAGTCTGTGAAAGGCTGGTGTACAAAAACGGGAAAGAAAATATGCGATGCCATTCATTTTTACATTGCTAGACACATGCAAACAAGCCAGGTGTACCTTTATAAATATAGGTTCTTTAAATATATATTATAACTAGGGATGTCCCGATCACCTTTTTTGCTCCCGATCCGATTCCGATCATTTGATTTTGACAATCTGCCGATACCGATTTTTCCCGATCCGATCTTTATGCAATGCATTAAGAGGAAAAAAAGGTAACAGATAACGGCTGGTCATCCAACGCGATGAATTCAGCTATCTTGGCTGTTATTTGTTTGGCCTTTTCACTGTTCTGGGGCAGTTTGTCTTTCCTTTTAAAAGTCTCTGAAAGTGTCGGTTGTTTCAGTGCCGTTACCTGAGTGGCCGCTGTGTACTCGTCGTGTTGTTGTTGGTGTTTGTTTCTCAGGTGGCGTGTTAGATTGGTCGTGTTGAACGTAGCTCTGTTCTTTCCTCCACGCGGAACCTCCGCCTTGCAAACATTGCGTCTGGCTGTTACACTGCCTTCGCTTTCAATTTTATAATACTTCCAAACTCCTGACATTTTCTCTGTCCCGAGTCACCAGCTGAACGTAGCTTCTTGTTAGCTTACTGCTACTATTAGACACTGCGCCCACTCTGTTGCCAGATTTGAGAGGAATAAGCAACCAGGTCTGAAAACAAGCCCAACAGAAGCAACACATACATGGTGTTGTGTCATTTTAAACCCAAACTAAGGCCTCAGGATGACTTTAAGACGTGAACATGGTCATTTTTGTTTTGTAACATTAAATAAAATAATAAAAATGTTTTATCGAAAACAAATCCCGATCCCCGATTTTTTTCCTCCCAATTCCGATCTTTTGAAAATCACGTGATCGGCTCCGATCCCCGATCACGTGATCGGATCGGGACATCTCTAATTATAACCACCCTTTAGGATGTCATGCTCTCTAAGATATTGCACATTTTGTAAATCAAACACTTTCCCAAATGATTCCCGTTTATGTCTTTAATCATGAGGAAAACATTGTAAAGTAGATTTTATACAACAAGAGGTTTCAGAAATCACTTTTAAAATAATCAACACAATACTGCAATTGCTTGTATGAGCTAAATGAACTGGCTTATTCATGCTCGGAGGCGGACATTACTTCAGCCTGGAAGGTGGGTTTAAAATAAAGCCCCCCACTGACCTGTCTTTCAAATCAAGGACACCCACCTTCCCTCGTCGCCATGGCAGAGTGGCACACTACCTGAGTGCACTGTGGGGGGGGCTGGAGGTGAAAGGTCAGTCACTCTGTTTGTCCTATCCTGTCCCCGCCAGGAGGATGAAACTGGGGCGCAGACTTAAACACACAGGAAAGTCAATCGCTGGTCAAAATGTCACTGAACTGAACTGCACACGTAAAGCACACACACACACTCCAAACGCCAGAGGAGAGGACTTGCTTACTCGTCAAAATGTCATTGCACTGCTCACATAAAAGCACAAACTCACACTCAGAACAGCAGCTTTCTCTGATGTTCAGTTAATATTCAAATGGAGGAAATGCATTTTCCTCTATTATTTTTTTGTATCATAAGGATACAACTGTTTAACTGTATTATTCATACCTCAGTGTTCTACTGTCTATGCGGGAGACGTCATTACTGGATCTCATTAGTCCTGTGTGTCACAGCGTCCTTTTCAATAAAAAACGAATCAGCGGTTTTGTGTTGCTCCTGAAAGAAAAAAAACGGTTATACTGTAACTAAAGTATAACTAAATATGCATCAGATTGATTGGATTATATAAACTGCTTCACCAACCTATTCATCTCTTATTTATTTCTATCCTCACCGTAATAATAAACAGTTGAAAACCCACACAATCCGTCTGCATATTTAAGGACAATTAGAATTGGAGAAGCATATTTTTGAAATGTGTTAAGCTATTGTCCTCATACTATTCTTACTTTTGTATTTTATTTCTTGTGCTCAAACGTGGCCTGTATAAACAACCGCCCACCTCCCCTGATATTAGGAGCCTGAATAAGTGTGTTTGCCAAAAATGGAAAACAGCAAGAGAGTTTACAGTAACTCCAAAAACGTCTCCAGCCTAAGGCCAGGGTCTGTGTGTCTCGTGTGTGTGCTACTGTCTCAGCATGTGTCAGCGCAGAAGGCTATAGCCTGTAGAAACAGACAGCAGGGGGATACTGTGTGTGTGTGTGTGTGTGTGTGTGTGCGCGCACAGTGGTGTTTCTGTGTGTTCTGTGCATGTGTGCCCAATAAGCCAGAGGGATGTATTCAAACGGCCCCTGCTAAGCGGAGCTGGCAGGAAGTTATTATTTGAGCACCTGCAGTTTCTCAGTTGTCGTCATCATCAGGGAAGGAAATGGCTTATACATTTGTCTCTACTCGCTGTTTTTGCCTTCTCTTACGATTATATTTCACATTCAATTGTCTAAAAACGTGCCTAAAGTAAATCCTCTGAATAGTGTTTGTAGTTGAAGCCGGGGAGCTAATTGTTTTTCACCAGAGACAAAGCCATTACCCACATTTTAGCGCTCACAGGGGGACATTGATCATGTGATTGGTGTTGCCTTGAAGGTAGATGTCCAGATTAGAGGGAGATATTATTCTAGGTCATGACCCAATTAAGGTGGAAGGTAGGACATTCCTGTTTTAGGGTTGGTGAAATGTGATTGTTTTTAGGTTGTTAAACGTGCTGATGTTTTGATTGAGGGTATTACATTTTGGTTTCAGGATAGCCAAACCACAAAATACAATCGGAATTGTTGGCATTATATATATCTCATGCATATTGTATGCACATGTACTGTATAAAATGCTCTCACCCACCCCATGGTTTTGCAGTATGTCCTCTATAAGAAAGTAGGATGGAGAGCCACTTTGATGGTGATTGTAATGTCTGTTTTTCTCCTCTTATTTCCAGAGTCTCGGCTCTGCTGACCGAAAAGAAAATCAGCCCAAGAAGTAAGTCCTGTCTGATTACTTTCCTGTACATTTCTCTCCTCCACTCTGAGAGAGCATTGTAAACCACTAAATCTTTATCTTAATGGTTGATAACTTGCGTAAACTTACTAAATCAACATAACAGCACCAGAGGATTCTTTTTTTAATTAGCCTTTTTCCCCAAAGTGTATGATTTATCAACGTTTACTGCGAAGCCTCTGTTTCCTAATCTGCTACCATTTCATTTGCACATTTGTGCTTTTTGTAATTCCTTTTTATACTTTACTATGCTGAGGCCAATAAAAGGACAATAATGTTACCACTGTTTGAGACAAACAAAAAAAACAACCCAACATCTGAGCTGCACTGCAAATCACTGTCAGTTGACAATGGGCACATAGTTAATTACAATGTATATTTTAGTTGCCCAGCAACCAAAGCCATGGTCACCAATACTTATCTTGACAACATAGCCCTCTCTGCACAGTCGGCATGATCTGTGCATCAATACTTTAGCTTTGTGAGTGGAAACTTGAAATGGAGATGTTCTCTCTTTATCTCAGTCCAAGACGTTTAACAATGCCTCACTTTGGAACAATTATCCAATTTATCAAGAGACTATTTTCCAATAGCTGTCTTCCTTTAAAAGCAACACTATTGCTTTGAATTGAAGCTTCAGCCAATTACTCTGGAGAGCATTGATTTGTTTATCTTTTCACAAGCAGCGTTTGTTGTGATGAAGTGTTATCTTGAGGAAAATACTGCTTTCAGCTGCACATTTTAACTGTCAATGCTCGCAGTGTTTCATAGCAACAGGCCTTTGTCATCTAAACAGAGCATTGTATGAGTGTGTATACCATTTGTGTGTCAAATGTTGTGTCCTTAAGACATCCCAGTTTACTTGGATCTTTAACAAACATAAATGGAGAAACTTAATCAGGCTACATTTGAGAATATGTCACTTGACTCAAATGAAATACACTATAAGTGTGTCTGTCTGCCTGTGTGAAAGTGTATGCTGTGTGTTTAAGGCTGAGCTCTCTTTGGTCCTTACAGTATGTCAGTGACAGTGGGACCGACACTTTGTGGGACATGTGCTACATTATAGATGTAATGTATAGCCTGGCACTGTGAGCACCCAGTGTGCCAGAATGGGAGACATCTGTTGCCAGGAGACATGCGGATGTATTCAAGAACCAGTATAGCCGTTACAGGATGTCAAGTAAGAGGAGTCAAGGAGAGAAGAGAAGAGTGTTTGATATACTTTACCACACATTTTGGCAGCAGAATAAGTGTTAAAGATGAGCATAGAATGAACAGATAGAGTAAGGACATTGGGAAAGAGTAAGCCACATACAGCACGTTGATTTTCATTCATAAAAGTGATTAACCTGAAAGTCACAGCGAAATGGTATTTATTTTATAACACAAAAGTTGCTTACCTATGTGACATTTGATATTCCATCTGTTTTATCTCTTCCTTCACCCTATTGACAGTCACTTCCAGTCTGTTCTGGGTCCTATTCTGCCATCCGCTCAGACTTCAACTGTGAAATTATTATTCATTTTAAACCTTTATATTTTGTATCAATAACCTTAAATATCAAATATCAAATAATGATCCTATGTCCAGTAATTTTCTGCATTTCAGTACAGCTTAATATTGTCTGGTTTCCCACAAAGTGAATGAATAGATTGGGTTTCTCTCATTCATTAACTCTCTTAGTCTTGACCCAGAGTCAGGGGCTTTTGCTGCTCCTCTCCTTACCTACACATGGAATATGGCTTATCTTAGGCTCATTGTTCCTCCAGATGGGGATGATCATTCATGCCTTCATTTCGTCCCACTTGCACTGCTGCAACTCAGTTTTTACTGCATGTGCGTTAGCAGGTAATCACTGGTGGTTCAGAACCCCTCCGCTCGTCTTAGTACCCGGTGTACTAAAAAGGTCACACGTATGATGATATGTGCACACGCAGTTGCTTCCTGCAAAAAGTAGGGCAACACAACTGCAACCAGAAAATGTCATCGACTCGTGCAGCGTTTTGTGCTCGTGAAATGTTTTGCTTAGAAAACATCTTTACTTTCTTACCTTAACTTTCCTACTCACGCTGGATGCACACTGTACAGGAAGGACGGAATAAAGCGAGGACGGGGCACTGTGGGTGTGTTGCAGGCTGGGGGATGCTGTGCGTTGTTCATGGAGTAAGGGGATTTAGGCACGGATGTCAGGGAAGAGAGAACTTGATTAGACTAATTTATTCACAGGAGCAGGCCATGTAATTGTTCGCATATGAGGGTGACGTACTTTAGGTGTGTGTGTGTGTATGTGTGTGCGTGTGTCTTAGAGGGGATATTTGTAAAACCATATTGTAGTTCAGCTTTATCTCTCAGTTCCACAGTTAAATGCATTTAAAGACCCTTTCTTCTGGCTTAGCACACAGGCATATGGTAAATGTTGTTTATTTGATATACTGTTAAATATAGCGTTTTTTTAAGTTGGCCTGCAAAGCCAGTTCAATTAGATAAAAAATACCTTTCTTTCATTAAACCGCTCAGAATAATCTGGATGCTTCAGCAATGAACAATTACAGGCCCATATCAAACCTCCCATTTCTAGGTAAAATCATTGAAAAAGTAGTTTTTCAACAGTTGAGTAATTTCTTGCATTTAAATAACTGTTTCGATGTGTTCCAGTCAGGCTTTCGTCCAAACCACAGCACTGAGACTGCTCTTGTAAAGGTCTTCAATGACATCCACTTAAACACAGACAGTGGCAGAACTTCAGTGTTAGTATTATTAGATCTCAGTGCTGCGTTTGACACTGTTGACCACAACATATTACTAGACCGACTGGAAAACTGGGTGGGACTTTCGGAAACAGTTCTAAATTGGTTTGAATCCTACTTAAAGGACAGAAACAACTTTGTTTCTATAGGTAAATACACATCTGAGTTGACAAATATGACATGTGGGGTACCTCAAGGCTCCATCTTGGGGCCTCTTCTCTTTAACATCTACATGCTACCACTGGCTCAGATAATGAAGAACAACAAAATAAGTTACCATAGCTATGCAGATGACACACACATTTACGTAACAATTTCACCAGGAGACAATGCTCCAATTCAAACACTGAGTAAGTGCATTGAACAAATCAATGACTGGATGTGTCAGAACTTTCTCCAATTAAACAAAGATAAAACTGAGGTAATGGTCTTTGGAGCCAAGGCAGAACGTATAAAAGTTAGCGCTGAGCTTCAGTCTGCAATGTTCAAAACAACAGATAAAGCCAGAAATCTACGTGTAGTCATGGACTCTGACCTGAGTTTCAACAGTCACATTAAAACAGTTACTAAATCAGCCAACTATCACCTAAAGAATATATCTAGGATTAAAAGACTAATGTCACAGCAGGATTTGGAAAAACTTGTCCATGCTTTTATCTTCAGTAGACTCGACTACTGCAATGGTGTCTTCACAGGTCTCACTAAAAAATCTATTAGGAAGCTGCAGCTGATTCAGAACGCCGCTGCTCGAGTCCTCACTAACACTAAGAAAGTGGATCACATCACTCCAGTTCTGAAGTCTTTACACTGGCTTCCTGTGTGCCAAAGAATAGATTTCAAAATACTGCTGCTGGTTTATAAAGCACTGAATGGTTTAGGCCCAGGATACATTTCTGACCTCCTGCTAAATTATGAACCATCCAGATCTCTCAGGTCTTCAGGGACTGGTCAGCTTTCTGTCCCCAGAGTCAGAACTAAACATGGAGAAGCAGCGTTCAGTTATTATGCTCCAAATATCTGGAACAAACTCCCAGAAACCTGCAGGTCCGCTGCAACTCTGACTACTTTTAAATCCAGGCTGAAGACTTTTCTTTTTGCCGCTGCTTTTAATTGATATATTCATATCTTAAACTATCTTAACTTTTATTATCTTTGCTTTTTATCTTTTCTTTTAAATGAGTGTTTCTAGATATCATTTTATAATATGTTTCTAAGTGCTCTTAATGTCTTTCATTTTTGTAAAGCACTTAAACTGATACTGAATTGCCTTGTGTTGAATAATATAAATAAACTTGCCTTTCTTAGCTAAATATGTAAACCACTTGAAAAGGACATTTTGAGAGAAGAAAATAAATCTATTACATACCAAATTGTTATAATAAAAAAGGCTTTTCTATAGCCTTCACCTGTCATTCATCGATATATATATATTTGCATCTTTTTATTTATTTAGTTTTTTGCAAAGAGACATTCATTGATACATCTTCAACAAGCTACATTAACGGTTGTAAAAAGCAGTTTTCTTAGAAATGTCTTTCTTTTCAGAGAAGGATTTCTTTGAAGTGACACTGATGTCTCACTTAATAACTTTAGGTGATCAACCGATAATATATAACAGCGCTCTTTTGCTGAGATAACCGCCAGACGCTCTTTTCACTCTGCCAGCTGCTGATTTACCGCCACATTCCCCCACAGTTGAAGGACATTTCCTCCCAGCGGTATCTGCTTGTTGCCGTGGTTACAGGTGACACAAGAACCAAAGCCCAGCAGCATTTAATTCACGGCGACATCACAGGTTTTATGTATTTCATTCAGCGTTCAGTACACAAAGTCCTGAATGGGGCTGATCAAAGACAGCATGTTATTTCTCAGAGCAGAGGAGCAGAGGAGGCTCTCTCCTCTGCTCCTCTGCAGAAGAAGAAGAAGAAGAAGAAGAAACCAGTCGACCAAAGAGCTATAAATAATCTACAGACCACATGTAAACATGCACAAGCCAATGAGCATTAACATGAAACAAAGATGTGTCTGGCATCAGTTGGAAAAAGACAGAGAGAAGAAAGAAGAGGAGAATAGGACATACAGAGACAGAAAAAAGGCACACATACAGTCTTGTTACTTTACCTCATTGGTTCCCAACCCGAGGTCTGCGTCCCCCTGTAGGGGGCGCTGAAGATCACAGGTGGTGTGCAAGGCTTCACCACCAAGTCTTCTTTAAGGTTGTCTTAATTAGATTTGCACATGTTAACTTAAAGTCTTAGCATCATCATTTACACAAAACTCTGTCTATAAAACAATTCTTTATTTTCTTCTAAATGGGACATACACTAATCTCCTGAGGTCAGTTTGTCTTCATTATTTTTTTGCAAAACTATTTTATAAATGAAACAACATGTCTGAAAAATGTATAAGCACTGATTACTCATCAGTAACAAAACATATATCTATATATCTATATTTCTTTGTTCCTACCCTCACCTATGGTGGTGAAGGATGGGTCATGAAGGAAAGACCAAGATCGCGAGTTGTACACAAGCAGCCGAAATGGGTTTCTCCTGAGGGTGGCTGCTATCTCCCTTAGGGATAAGGTGAGAAGTTCAGTCGCCTGGGGAGTGGGGGGGGGAGGGACTCGGAGTAGAGCCATTTCTCTTTCGCGTAGAAAGGAGCCAGTTGAGGTGGTTCGGGCACCTGGTAAGGATGCCACCCGAGGGAGATGTTCCTGGCCCATCCAGCTGGGAGGAGACCAAGAGGCAGACCCAGGATCAGGTGGAGGGGTTTCTATCTCCACGCTGGATTGGGAGCGCCTCAGAATCCCCCAGTCAGAGCTGGTTGTTGTTGCGAAGGAAAGGGACGTTTGGGGCCCTCTGCTGGAACTGCTTCCATCGCGTCCCGACTCCAGATAGGAGGTGGAAAATGGATGGATAGTTGAATGGATCCATAGCTCAAGAGTCAACCTAACTTTGGGTTTATCATAGGCAGGACAGGTCTCGGACATCATTTGTCATTCTTTTTTGGTGTGTGTGGTCTCCAAGGAAAAAAGTTTGGAAACCACGGTTCTATCTGATCCCTCAGGGAGACAATCCAAGACAAACTCTAGCAGAAAGATAATAAAGAGCGAGGGTTCCCGCTCTCTCACAGACCTAAAACACATTCCTTCATTTTTCCAGCCTTTTTTTTCTTTTTACCTCACTTTTTTTTTCCAGGGTCTTGAAATCCCAGTGTAAATACATATTGAGGGGTATTTACAATAGTGGTAATGGTGGTAGGAGAGGAGCTAACTCAGCGGCCATAAGAGACTGCCTCTGGCTGTCTGAGTGTGTGACTATTTGTACAGTTGATCTGGTGTGCACACACATTCTCTCAACAGCAAAGTTGGTTGTGTGTGTACCCGTACTGCTGATTCAGTGTGTGTTTCGCAAATTTGAAGCCTGTATATTTGTGTGAATATTAACAGCACTTATCCCTCTTTCTCTGTGAGTGAGTATGTTTGTGTGTGTGTGTGCCCGTGTTTGTGTGTGTGTGTGTATGTGTGCTTATTTGATGTGGCTTGGCTGCAGTTAAGTTGGGTTGTTTGAGAACTTCCCAAGAGCATGCTGCTGGCCAAAGTACTGAGAGGGCAGAATAGACAGTCATTGTTTTTGGTAGGCATCCTTGCCATGGATTGTGTGGTGTGGTGTGTGTGTGTGTGTGTGGGTGTGTGTGTGTTGTGTGTGTGTGTGTGTGTGTGTGTGTGGTTGTGTGTTGTGTGTGTGTGTTGTGTGTGTGTGTGTGTGTGTGTGTGTGGTGTGTGTGTGTGTGTGTGTGTGTGTGTGTGTGTGTGTGTGTGTGTGTGTTGTGTGTGTGTGTGTGGTGTGTGTGTGTGTGTGTGTGTGTGTGTGTGTGTGGTGTGTGTGTGTGTGTGTGTGTGTGTGTGTGTGTGTGTGTGTGTGTGTGTGTGTGTGTGTGAAAGCAAGCCTAATTCTGAGTACTTGCTATGCTCCCTGCTATTCTAGCAGTGCATAGCCTTTTCCATTCTGTCTTTAAATACAAAAGCGCACATACACAGACACACATGAAGCAATGTAACACGCACAACCACATTAGCTAAGGGGAGTTCTCCAGGGAAAAGTTCTTTTCGATCATGTTGCACAACAAGTCCAATCCTTTACCAAACCTCTCGCTCCACATTTTAAACCACACACTCAAACAGTGATCAGCTTTCCCAAAAAAATCTCACACTTGGATTGCTCATGCTTTGCTGGCTTACGATTGTACAAATATGATTTCAGGATTAAATGGCTTTCAGTGCAAAAAGCCTCCTCAGCATTTCAACCGCCGCCACAATTTTAACATCACTCATTTTCATTTTTGAGTTTGCATTTTTTTCTCGCCAGGCCGACCCCACAGAATTGTCCTTCACTTAACAAAATGTTACTGCTCAGTAGGAACCACAATAGTAGCCAGCTGAAGGTTCTGCATTTTATGCATTTCTAAATACCCATTACAGGAGCCCCCTCCTTCGTAGGACATGAAGTTGTAAGACTGGAGGCATGTGGGATGAACCTCTACTCTCCCTGAATTTCAAAGGACGTAACGAATGCAATGTTCAGGCATTCCTTGTGAATCATTGGAAAACAGGTCCACGTTTGACACGTTTATACTCCCTTAAATGTTGTTTAAACATTCATAACATTGGATTCAATTATCATCCGTAATATTACAATTACAAAACATAAAAAGCATGCAAACAGGATTCAAATCAGGTTCATATCAAGGGTTGGGAAGCCAGGCTGGATGATGCAAATTGACTCATTCAGATTGACCGCTAACACTGGTCTAACCCATGTCACTTCATCGGTCTGAAGTGGGCATTTTTTATTTTTGCGTGTGATCCCCAGATACCCCAAAACGAATTTTATCTTCACCTAAACCTAATCTTAAACTAGACAATTGTTTACATTCTATAACCTTTCAGATAGACCTTTGGTTCTCCCAAATATAGAAATGCAAGAAACCCGCGCACATCTCTCTCCCTGCTCTTTTCCAGCATAAATAATCCCCTCAGTCTGCTGGCACAACCCTGATTGGAATCTCGACGCCGTGCTCAATTGTGGGTTGATGGGGGGAAAGTAGGGTGCCCTATGCGTGCGCGTGGTTCAAGGCCATAAACATAATACCTGAGGGGTGTCCACCTTTCTCAGGCCAGGTCTCAAAAAGCCTCAGTTCAGAACTAAGGCTGGCACATAACCATGGACTCGCATCAGCTATTCAGACAGATTCACTTTAATGATATCATATTTACTGCAGATTGCAAAGAGATGAATACTTGCACACTCTCCTATTTACTCCTTTGCCTTTTATTCACCATTTAGCTACTCATGCAGTGAGCCATGGACTCTTACAGGCCAATACTGAGTGTACCCATGCAGGGGGTTAGGATCCTGGCTCCACATGGGTTTATCAGGTTTATCGGGTTTTCTATGTCCAAGAGTCTTTTGTGGAGTTTTATGAGGATATTTAGTTGAAAATTATAATTGGGTTACAATGTCATGTGATGCAACATGACTCTTGTCAAGTTTGTGTAGATATCTGATATATATATATGTTACTGTAATATCTGGATTGTAGCCTAATAATAAACAGATTGAATGCTTCAGTTCACCTTGAAATTGGGTAGTATAGTATCTGAAGCGTCATGCTGTACGGTTCCCATTCATATGTGCCGGTGTGTTTAATTGGTTGTTACCACATCTAACCAATGTGACAGCTATTAAATTACCCGGATCAGTTTCTTCCAAATCACATTATTATCTCATCCCACCAAACCGAAAGCGAATGGAAAGTGAAAAACGGTCTGTGGTAACACTTGCTGAGACCTCCCCTTTTTAGTGGTGTACTCAATGCTACAGTTTCTAATAGTGTGTTGGCTTGCATGCACTTGTCAGCTCAACTCAAGATGAATTTGAATACAGATCCATCATTTGTATGTCACACTGTGGTGAACCAGCCTCGTGGCACACATCAAACGCTGAGGGGAACGATATCAAGACCAACACCACAGGGAGTCAACCAAACGTTTTTTAAAAAGCGTTGAATTCCTCCCTCATTTTTGTCTCCCTGACAAATGATGTGTGTGCCGATTCCGTGGAAAACAGGAGTGAGAAGGAGCAGCTCAATAAAACCAAGAACAAAAAATAGATGAAACGATGAATGTGACTCAGAGATGTGCAAACGAGGGGATGGAGCTTGGGAAAGAAGCCGAGATGGAAATATCTCAGAGTACACCAGTGGGTGGATGGGCAGCATATGAGAATATGTGCGTAGGGTGATAACAGAATCCCCTACATTGGCAAGTAATGATTAGATCATCAGCATTTAAAGAGTTGGCATTAATTATCAGCAGTTGTTTGTCAAAGCTGGCTGTTAACCTTATAATGAATTATTTTTAGACAATTGAAGTCAGAAGGAGCAGGCCACAATCATTAGATTCATGTATTATGTAACCCACTGCCATGATATTGCCTATGCTTAGCCACCGCTACCAGCAATCAAACATTACCCTTTGAGTAATTCAGATAATGTAATCATATCTGAAGGGAAAGCTTGTTAGCTGGAAGAAATATCAGCATGTTTTATTGGTGAGACTTTAGTCCAAGTGAAATTAAAGCAGCCTCCGCCATGTAGAGGGACGTACACACAGACATGGGTTTGGATGGAGATGGTGGGTGGAAAACAAGGCTTTCTTTGAGCAGACTTTAATTAGCAATGTTCATAGCTTGGCTACGTTCTTTTATGATTGGACCACTGAAAGCCTTTTTGTTTGCCTAATGAAACACATTGAGGGGTATGTTCCTGAATTAAACTTTGTTTGTGTATGTGTGTGCAGACGCCAGCAAGCGTGTGTGTGCCTGGGCCCATTTCATTTGCATGTATCTGTTATACGGGTGGGTGCCTAAACTCTTTTTGGCATATTAGAGTTCCATTGGCAGGGATAAGAAGCTGAAGCAGGACACGGAGATGAAAGAAATTCTAGCGTTTTGTTTTCCCTTCGTTACAAAATAGTTGTGTTAGGCAACCATTACCATAATTGCTGAAAAGAGGGTCAAGTATTCGTCTGTCCTCCTTTATAATTGACTATCATGTCTGTGCTTTAGTAATCTGAAATAAGATCTGTGGTTAAGGGCAGCCCAACCTCAGACAGTGTTCCGCTGGTTTCAGTGGGATCCCTTCTTTAAGACATTCAACACAAAACCCTCCCTATGATCTGAGAAACTTTGCAGAGCATACTTGTCATATTATTTCCTGTTAATGAACCACGTAAACATAATGTATGGCGTCTTCCATGGGCCAAGACAAACAACGAATGATTAAACAATAAGAGCATTAATGTTAAATAAATGTGCTTCTAAAATCAAAGGTTTTTCAGTAGTTTAAATGTATTAATAAATGAAAGATAAGAAATGCTTCTAATAGTATTTTAACTTAAGCTGTATTACTTAGTTTTCAAAAAAATTCATCAAGAAAAAACAATATATGAAATAATGATCACCTTAGGGCAGGGGTCTCAAACTCAAGGCCCGGGGGCCACATCCGGCCCGCGACTTCATTTGATGTCGCCCCGCAAGAGCTTTCAAAGAATGTAATACGTTTATTATACGATTAAATGCCGCTTTACAAAATCAGGTTGCCCATAAACTACATGTCCCACAATGCATCTCGTTTTGTGACATGGCACTGAAGAGACTTGCAATTATTTGCTTTCAGACGTAGTTAATTACTAAGTCATTATCCTATCCGATAATAATCCAATTCAGAGGCAATAATGTAATATAACACATTATTTTATATATATTATATATTTATATATATGTATATTTTATATAGTTACAACTGGCCCTTTGAGTGCAACCATAATGCTGATGTGGCCCGCGATGAAATAGAGTTTGACACCCCTGCCTTAGGGTATAAGGCAGGCTAATATTGATACCTTATTGTTTAGTAAAACAGTAATACGAATGAACCCTGTATCTTACTGTTAAACGTCATTGATGATTGGGGGGCTGTGGCGCAGTGGACTAGTACGTTGGTGTTGGGATCAGGGGAGCACAAGTTCAAACCCCACTGCAGTCAGCGTGTCGTTGTGTCCCTGGGCACTTCACCCCAAATTACTCCTGTGGGGATTGTCCACAGCATTGAGTATGTAAGTCGCTTTGGATAAAAGTGTCAACATGTAATGTAGTGTTTTTTAATAGAATTCCACGCAGTCTTAACCCTTCTCTGGAATAGCAATGGGACACTTTATGAGCAGGGGTCAAAGTTCACATTGGATAGCTTTGTGTACCGTGAGCAAGAACAATGAGTTCTTTAGCAGAATTTGTTCTGCACATGAATACCTCCGAACAGTTAATTGCTACCATGGCAACAGAACAGAGAGGGAAAGTGACATTAAGGGAGCTGTTTGCAGGAAAGCGATCCTTCGCAGTGAAAGTGTGTGTGTAAGTGTGTGTGTGAGCATAGGTCAACATTTTCTCCATATCACCACACAAGCCATTCATTGTTGACAAAAGCACTCTTGTGCTGCAGGATTGGGGAAAGTTACTAATGCTGGCAAGATCAGAATCTTAGTCACATTGCAAGGCGGGGGTGGGCTTTCACATTGGAGTGAGATATGGAGTTGAAGTCATCGTATCTTGTAGTCACTAGGACTTTAAACTGGGGTATCAAATAAAAAAAGAGATTACTATTAGATTACTATCTCTTAAATACCAATGTAAACTATGCTATCAAGTTCAGTTTTTCCAAGTACATGTAGTTAACAGCATAACAAAAAGTAAAGGTTTTTGTTTTTATTGTAGGGCATATTGAAGAATCATGCATGTAAAATTAGAACTGAATAACGTTTTGGATGCAGGACGCCGTTCATTCCTAGAGTTGTTAGGTGACGCATGAAGACAAAATGGGAATAGAATGACCTGCATCAGTCGTTGATCTTCCACATTCATGGGGCTATGAAACAAGCCCACTAGCATTTCCTTTACCACACCTCCTTGCCGCCAAGTCCTTTTTTCTTTGGCGAGTACCAAGCTTGGCTTCAATGGCCAACACTTTTCCTGGGGGCTTGACTAAAGTCTACAGCCGCACTTGCATCTCTCTGAGGCTGCACAGTAGTGCCATGAGTTAAACGCTTTTATCAGTATGCTAATATGCTCCAAGTAACAAAGCTAACACACTGAAGTTTAGCAGGTAGTATTTGCCAGATCTACCAGTTAGGTTTGGTTTTTACGAATGCTAACATTTGCTATTACAACTGTGCCAAATTTCCGGGTAATCCATTAAAAAGTTGTCAAAATATTTCGCCAGAAAAACTGAAACGCGCACTTCAGCAACAAGTGTAACAGATTCTAGAACACAGTTGAAATTAAGAATAAAAACAAGCTCTCAGATAGACGTGAGATAATACAATACATAATTGGAAATACAATGTGAATGTACATTGTGTTTATTGATAGGCCAAAGCAGCCTGGTAGGTGCCTAAGCTCTGTCTGGCTCCTATGTATGGACACCCTGTTTATGCTATAGGTTAGAAGTGATATGTGTTGTCTGTTTATAGGAGCACATGGCCTCCAAGGCACACACTAGTTCCATTAGTAAAAATCAATAAATCACTGAATCCTAAAACACCAGGAAAATGAAAGAGAAAATATTATAGACGATAGTCGGCCGGGATATCCTGAGCGGGCCTCCAAGGGGATTGCATCATCCCAGTGTGCCTGCTGTGATGATGTTATCGGGGACAGCTGCATGGGGTGGAGCCAGGGGTCGAGGCTCTCAGGGAGCCAAGAAGCAGCCAGTTGCCAGCAGATCCCCTTCACTGAGACCCACCTGCTCCGCATGTCCATTTTTCCTCTAAACCCTTCAAAGGGATTCCCTGAGTCCTCTTCTATGTCCACTGGCCCCCGTGTCTTTGAAGTCATGATCCTATGTGTTTTCATGGCATTGAAGTCCTTATCCTATGGTCGTGTTGTGTCATGTGTTTGATCCAAACGTTTGTTTGAAGTTTTACGGAGAACTCTTAAAGTATCCGATGGGCTCATGCCAAACATCTATATAGACCAAGGCAATTATTCACAACTAACGATGATCCAAAACCAATCTCTCCTGAAGTCTATTTATGAATCAGTTTTTCTCACACAACTACACTTTATGGGAAGGGACATTAGCGTCAAAAGTTGGCAGTAGTTGGCGTGCACAGGGCAGTCCTACTAATTTAATTAAAAGCCCTTGAAGAAGAAAAAGCCTAACTTAATACCATCAATTAGGGGTTGCTCTGCCATCTGACTAAAATCCCACACCCCGTTTGTGTGATTCATACAGGAAAATATGCCTCTTTGTCTTTCGAGGTCAACCAACTCTTTGGAGAAGCTGGCTCAGGGTCAGGAAACAGTAGTTGAGGGTGTAGGAGTGGGAACCAAGGCAGTAGGGCCGCGGGGTTGTCCCACTAGATAAGCCATAGCATGAGGTCATTTTGAATGGGAACTCGTGTATTTTCATCTCAGCTTATGGCAACGTCTTTATAGTGCAACAGCTGGTCTTACGAGGAATCTGTATAGGCTATACGAAGAAAATGCTTGTCAATTTCATATAGATGGAAAAGCTTTTCTAAAATGTCTGTTATACCTTTGATTTTGTGCCCACTGTCATTCTCTTAAAGGGTTTTCCAATACTACTTTTTTGTGTTTTAACTTATGATGTCAAGTAGTTGGATTCTGCCTTTTTTGAGGGAGGGCAACGAAAAATATTTTTACAAGACATTTATATCAGTTTGGAAAATAAGAGACAATGCTCCAAGCAAGGTAGCTGGCATGAATCTGTAACCTGTGAAAGAGGGTTTCATTTACAAGGTCAAAGCAGTCATTTCTTCACACCTGTGGGAACATTTAGAGGTCAGTTACGCAATAAAGGTCTCTATCCAACTTAATCTTTCTATTAGATCTAATTGTGCTCTTATAGAAGCATTAGGCTTGACAGGACACTCAGACCGTATGTCCTCTGTCTGAAGTAAAGCAGTCTCTTAGACAAGTACGTATGAATCACTGATTCAAGGCCCTGTCAGATCTAAGAATTGATGGCAATTTGGCAGTTGAGTTCTGTGAAACTGGACGCATCAGCACACTGTCAATCATCCATGTCACAGTTCAGGAATCAAAGAAATTGCATGAACTATCGTGCTTTATCAGAACCTTATGCGAACTGCTCTGCAGCATCTTATATAAACTTACGACAGTGATGGCAGATACAGGCTTTGTTTTAGAGTGGCAGGGTGCACCCTGAAGTCAGATCTCTGCAGCGTTTCTCCAACAGAGCTCACCATGGAGACTAAAACGCTTTTTGGCTCAGGTTGAGCGTTGATGTACATATGTCATTATTAGCGATGTTTCATCATTTTGTAGTTAAATGGAAACGGCATGTGTGTTAGATTAGGTGGGCCAAGCATGCTTGGGCATCATTTAATAAAGTCCTCTGTCAATTTCAAGAAAAGTATTTATTTTCTTCAATGCTTCTATTCCATTTGACTTCATTTATAAAAATCTTTGCTTTATAAGTCTTGTGTGTTTTTTGTACACCACATACTCTTATGTGCACTGGGAGATGTTCCCCTATAAGCTTTGATAGAGAATATTATTGCATTTTGATTAGTCCCCACTGTTACCACAGCAATATTGCAACGCTGTGTCTCATCAAATGTTTCCCGGGCTGAAATGGAAGAAACATTACATTTCCTGATTTTAATTTTGAATGAAAAGTTGAACAGGGACATTGGCAGCCCAATAGAGGAGATTAAAATATGTATGACTTCACATTTTTTATTTCTGGAGAAAATTAGGCAGGAAGTATGCGGCTTTCCCTGAAGCCTAATGTTTCCTCTGGGAACTGCAGCATTGTTACTGTTGATCAACTTACATTTCCACTGTGAACTGTGATATCTGCAAAAATGAGTTTAGTTTTAGGCATACAGTAGGATACCCCATTTTACTGGGATATTTGTGATCTCCAGCAACATTTAACCCTGACTGAACACTTAACATTTTTGGCAAAGATAACTACTTTAGTTCTGTAGATGATACACCCACAGTATCGAATTGATCACATTTCAACTCCTCTGTGTGTATTTAGCAATTGTTCATACTGAGAGCTGAGAAAAAAAGGCCAGTGATGTTAAATGCTTCTAAACTCCTGTGCTTGAATATAAAATATATAAGAAGGGAATATGCTGCAAGACAGAAGGTTTCTTGAAGCAATGGTTCATGTTTTCAAAACCAATCCATGTGTTCTAATTCCGATCCATTTATTTTTTGTTTTCCCAAAGGTCAGAGTCAGGGATCTCCAAATTGACCAATCGTCTGTCCCTCAAAGACCGTGTTGCCAAAGCAGAGAAGACTTCCACGAACCGACCTCCATCCTACAGGAGACGATCTCTCAGTCTGGACTGGTAAGACCAAAGATCTTCCCTCAATCTATCTAATCATGCTGTTTCAGGAATACATCTTGTGACAGTTTATTCAGGGGTGTCAAACTAATTGTAGTTCAGGGGCAACATACAGTACAGCCAACTTTGATCTCAAGTGGGCCAAGCCAGTAAAACCATAGCATTATGATTTTACTTATAACCTATAAGAAACGACAATGCCAAATTGTTCCCTTTGTGTTATTGCAAAAAAAGTTATTTCTGAGCAAAATCTTTTTACAAATGTTATCATTTTACATTCATTTCTACATCTGTGTTGCAATCCTGACCATCTGAACTGACACACCACCATACTAACTAAAACTAAAAGAAGAAAGTACTCCCCTTGCATTGTAAATGTTATTCATTTATACATACATAACATTTGTGAAAATTGCAGCTATCGTCTTCTCTGTATTTTTTTACATTTTGCAAAGTCACCTCTCGGACGGATTGGACCCTCTGGCTTCCGTATGTTTGACATCCCTGGTTTATTTTGAAACTATGTTAGATCTGAAACCAATGTACATGGCTATACGGTTCCCATTTGGGGTTGTACAGATGAAAATGAATTATGACTTTATAGACTGGTAACAGAAGCAGGAATTTGAGTAGAATCTGTCACTTATCACGACTGAAATACACAAAAATTCACAAGAGAGAGACACCATGCGGATTGCTGCTGTGTGGGGTTGGAGCAGAGAGTGGGCGTAGTGGTGATAGGGTCCTGCTCCGTCTCTGTGTCTGGGTTTCGTTGAACAGCGCCAAGCATCTCCAGTGGCGCCGGCTCATCTTGCTCTTGTAAAGCTCCAGTCCTCAGGCAGCCGATGAAAGGAGTTTGAAAGCTTTCCATCACGAGGCTGCCTTCCCGTCCCCACCCATGGGACTCCTTCCCAGTCTCCCCTCTTGTTGCTTAGGCCTCCACTCATTTATCAACCCATCCATCCTGCCGTCTGTCCAACTGGCTTCCCCCCTGAGCTTCCTGCTATGTATTCTTGGCTCTTCCTTTACACTTCTCTCATCATTGGGAAAATAGTCCCAGTTAAAGCGGATCTCACACTTCCTTTGCACCTCATTTTGTCAAGTAAAAAACGTCCGAACAGTCACGAGTCTAGACGGTTTCCAGGTTTGTAATTGCTGTGCCGGGACTACAGTAGCTATTCAGTGGAGTCACTTTGCAGTTTGTGGAGCTACAGGTGTGGGACTCTCTGAGGTCCTATCCAGTCATGCTAGGGGCCGCTGTGAGGTCTTACGAGGTCTTTTGTCGGCCTTACGAGACCTACTGTGTGGTCTCGGACCGGCATGCGTTGTGTGGTCCACCGGCGCAATGTGGTGTTAAGTGAATGAGCGTTGGAGTGCATTTGCAGTGTGAGGTCCTTCACTTTAACAGCTTCGTGTTTTCCTCCCATGTTGCTGGAGAGGGGGACCTGGCCTTTAAAGTTCAGGTCCTGATTGATGTAGTCTGGTTTTAATGAAAAGCAGTGGGTAGATTGGACATGCTCATTTACGAGAGGGATGAGGGGGGCTCGGCTACAGCTGGATTCAGACTTTCTCCAGGGCGAGCCGCCGTTACAGGAGTGTGACTGGTCTTTTGTGACATAATAAACAAGGGACCCCAGGAGGAGAGATTCGAGGTTGTGGGCTGAGTCATGATACTGGGAGGTGAAACGAGGTCGGTCCGGCTCCTGAAAAGACCAGCGCGGCTTCTCTGGAATGCACAGTCATCAACGCTGTCAAAAGGAAAACACGTGTGTTAACAGCAGCCACCGAAAACACCCCATGAATCAGTTGCATATTTGGAATTTGTAGACATTTATTGAACTTCCTGTAGTCAGTCTAAACAGTTTGTCTTTTTGTTTTTGCTAACAAGTATTTGTAACGAAAGTGCTATATTTTTCTAGGTTGTGTTAGCCAAGACATTCCTTCGACATTGTCTAAATATTTTCAGTTTTAAGTATTGTAAGTACCATGTTTGGACATTCAGGCATTTTCCTGATGTTTTAGCTTTCTGCTTTGGTATCGTTTTAGTATTGGTTTCAAGGTATTTAGACGTGTATTCATATCAAAGTCATACTTTTAATATTCTGACGGCAATATATATGATATGCTTAGCTATAAGTATAGTTAAAATAAAACTCAAATGTGGTACTGCAATTGTTGCTTAAGTGAATCTTTTGTGTTTTCAGACTGTAAAATAGCTAAAATATCTAAATGTAGTTGTCTACACCCTTAAACCAAGATTGCATTATGTTTATCCGCCTACTGCCCCCCTTCTTTGACTCTTTACATCTTTTTACAGTAAGTCACACAAGCCGTATTTGAAATACCACGCTGGAACCCTACCAGCAGCCGGCTGCAGTAAAGCAGTCTCAGGTGACCTAACACTTTACTATCTATTTAGTGGACCATTGCCGTTTATGTCGATTCAAGTCGGATACCCAAACAAACTTAGACTATTAAGGGAATTCTCAGCCAAGGCTGTCCATATACAAGCCTGAAACAGGAGCCGCTTTGTAGCTTTATCAACGTTTGCGAGAGCTGGCAGGGGCTTGGGAAAATGTGATAATAAAAGATAATGGGAGTGTTATTGTTATTGGTAATCATAGTAAAAGGCCTCTAGGGTATGGTTGGAAAACAGAGTAGAGTCAGGGAGTCAGAGGGAGTTGTAAAGTGGAAACAAGAGGTTTGAATTCCTGAAAAAAAGTTATTGATATGTTTTTTTCTTTGCGGGAAACTATTAGACGTAATAATTACAATCTACACCCATGACGTCCTACGGTAGACAAATTGGTTCTTTGGAGATTTCTATTCGATAATTCCTAATAAAAAGCAAATTTTCTCTAAAAGCCATTTGATAACTAACCTTATTTTACCGCACTTTCTGCTAAAGCTGCATATGGCTCAGGGAATTGTTTGCATGATGAGAACATTAAGTTCAATATC
The DNA here is from genome assembly GCF_902827175.1 of Gymnodraco acuticeps. Classification (NCBI taxonomy): domain Eukaryota; kingdom Metazoa; phylum Chordata; class Actinopteri; order Perciformes; family Bathydraconidae; genus Gymnodraco; species Gymnodraco acuticeps. The sequence continues at coordinate 3,538,481 of NW_022990023.1, forward strand.
CAAACAAATACATTCAGCCAAACATAAAATCATGCTGCCTTGTTTCCTGACACGGACACAGGAGACATCCAGTAGAGTCTGATAGTCAACACTGGGGCTATAAAGGGATGCTGGTTCTGTTCCAGCACAGGTCCAGTAAATAAGTCTTTTATTTCCAGATCCTCTCATGGTGACAGTTTGAGCCCTATGCCAAAACCCAGGAGTACAATGGAGAGGCAGCCATGTATGTCGGCCAAGCACTTTTGTATTTCTCATAACATTTCCCCCGCAGTATGCCTGGAGAGGAAACTCTATACCTAAGTACTTAAACATCAACGTGTGCTGTAGCAATCGGCGATCAAACCTTATCCACTTCATAAATACAAGTGGAAATGTGAAGTTGGTACCACAGCAGTTTGATCGTGATGTGTGTGGCTGTGCAGTATGGGTCCCCTGAAGGCCCCTCAGCTCTGCCTGGTGCCACCGTGTCTTCAGGGATAACTCAGCGCTGACAGCACTCTTATGATCAAGTCCTAATATCAATGCCAGGAGATAAACCAGTGACCCATTCCAGTAGTCAATATAGAAACACACACCCAAACACTGAGGTGGAAGAAGTACTCAGATCTTATACTAAAGTAAAGTAGAAATACCAGAGTGTAGGAATACTCTGTTACAAGTAAAAGTCCTGCATTCAAAATGTTACTCAAGTAAAAGTAGAAAAGTGTTGGCATCTACATGTACTTAAAGTACCAAAAGTAAAAGTGCAGATGCAGATTGGTCCATTTCAGAATCACGTATCATATTTTGTCATTAAAATCTTTGATGTTTTAATGTGTGTAAAGCTGGAACACATTTTAATTATTTTATTTAGTACATGGTAACATGTGAAGTTAATCCTTGAGTAAATGTACTTAGTTACTTTACACCAAACATACACACACACTCGTGGTAGAAACTCATGTCTGATGTTCTCCTTGATATTCATGCTCACACACATACACGAGCAAACACACATTGTAATAGTTATGTTGGGTATGTAAAGGGGGAATGGGGGTTACCAAGTGCTAATCCTTGTGAATTCCGCACGAAGGGAATAAAAAAAAGAACATAGAGAAATCTCCAAAGTCTTGGAGGAAAAAAGAGGGCAATGCTCAAGGGGCCCGGGTGTAAAGTGGTTTTGGACAGTGTGCCACTCGCCTCATTTGGTTCTAATTTAATTTAATATTCCCCACTCTTTTTCATCCTTTTCTTTAGATTTTTTCTCCTTTCTTCTGTGGCTGCGAGCTGTCAGTTCAAACAAAAGGGACAAATGAGGAGGCTATAGATCCCTATCATTTTTCTTTTTAGAAATTTCTACTCAGATCATACGGTTAAAGATCCCGACAGAAGTGAAATGATCCATGCTGGTGTTTGAATGTCTAACAATTTACTTCTGCTTTCTGGCTGCATTATAAAAACATTATTCAGAGAATGTGTTAAACACTAAAAAGCTTTGGCACCCATGATGGTGTAAAACACTACTTGAGTTACTTCTACTTCAAGATGATATATAAACTGGAGGCAATATTGGGCTAGAAAGTCTACGTTTTTTTTTACAGTTTTATTGAAAGTACACTGACATGGCATAGTTATATACACACATCATATATACTGTAGGTAGCGTAGATATGTTGTCAGTGTGCAGGTTTTACGTCATGGAAAATATGCACCATTGTTTTGTGGCCTTAGCTTCAGTCCATAGACTATGGGCCGAAAAGACGACTAAAATGTAAACATTGAACATCTGCAATCCTATTATTACTTAGCAAACTGCTGATGAAGTACATGTAATATGACCAAAAGCATCAGTGCTACATGTTTAAAAAAAGATGACTTCAGAACAAATCTGGTTATTAACGCTAATTGAGCTGTCCTGTTAACTTTGGATTCAAACTGCTCCTTCACCTTTGATGTTCATTTTCTGAGACTGAGATGTTTGCAAGATATGGCAATATATATTCTAGTATACATGATAATAAGCCCTGGACTATAATTTGTTCTCGCAAACAATCACAAATACAGTATATAGCCCCTCTCATGCAAACCCATTCACAAAATAGCTACAGACATGCATGCATCCACACACAAATACATGCACACACACTCATACAAAGTCTTCTTGCCTCTGGATGCTGTGTGCTGCACTAAGGGAGATTTATGAGGCTGGCTCCCTCTTGTCCTGTGTGTCTCCGACTTGATACTCTGGTTTCCTCTCCAAACTTCAACTCAGCACACAGACACAGAGAGACAGAGTGAGGGGGGGGGGGTAAGGCTGGAAAAGAGAAGAAGGGGGGGAAATGGAGATGTCAGGGAAGACTGAAATAGGTAAGAAGAAGAGGGGGGAGAAAGTGAGTGATTGAAACTGAAGTAGATAAAATGATGGAAGAGATGATGGAGGGAGACAGCCAGAGTGAGTGATTAAGAGTTCTGAAAAATGGACTGAAATGTTGGAGAAAAAAAAGACGAAGTTATGAAATAATAAGTATGGGAGAGAAAAAAACCTGTGTGTGTGTGTGTGTGTGTGTGTGTGTGTGTGTGTGTGTGTGTGTGTGTGTGTGTGTGTGTGTGTGTGTGTGTGTGTGTGTGTGTGTGTGTGTGTGTGTGTGTGTGTGTGTGGTGTGTGTGTGTGTGTGTGTGTGTGTGTGTGTGTGTGTGTGTGTGTGTGTGTGTGTGTGTGTGTGTGGTGTGTGTGTGTGTGTGTGTGTGTGTGTGTGTGTGTGTGTGTGTGTGTGTGTGTGTGTGTGTGTGTGTGTGTGTGTGTGTGTGTGTGTGTGTGTGCAGAGACAGACCGCCAGTGGGTCAGAGGGCTAGCGTGGCTCCATGTGTTGCTTATAAGCGGATAAAAGACAAACGAAGCTCGGGAAGTACACCCCTCTGCCTACTCTCTGTGAGTGTGTGTGTGTGTGTGTGTGTGAGAGTTGTATTCAGGGTCAGAGGCAGGAAGAACGTTTGCTCGGGACCCAAGAGAAATGTGGTTTGAAACTAGTGTTGAGAAAATGGTTAACAGATTGAGATAGCAGGCTCAGGTAGAACAGACCTGTACACCCACGCAATGGAACAGAAGTAAAGACTTTACTGATGTCAGCCCAGCTATCCTTTGCATTTTCTCTGTATTATTTAAAATATGTTCAATTAGCGGACGCTGGTTCCCTCATTTTGCTCATCCAATTTGAATTTGCCACAACCTCTGTTAATCAATCACCTTTAATATGTTCTGATCTGCTGTCATCTGTCACTTTAGTTTGATTGACATGTCGTCATCCGTCCATCAGGAAACTCTGATCTTCATCTGAAGGCTCAATGTGTCTCATGCAGGAAGCAATCTACCATTGGTTCTTATTTTGTTAGTTCCCATCGATTTCTGGGATTCACCATCCTTGTTTACACTTTTGCTCTTTTTCTAAGGTTATTAAGAAAACCCTAACTCTTAGGTAACACTAATTGAGAGAAGGTTGTTTTCACAATCCACACACTTTGTCTAGCACAAGGAAACATACGTTTTACATTTGATGAACACAGAACAATTCATGAATATCCTTTAATCATATTTTTAAATGATTATATAATAATTATTATAATGGTGGGATCATTAAATGTGTGGGCCAAGTTTCCCTATGAAGACTACATTGATATAGCATGAGTTGCAACTCCTAAATGGCTTTCATGGATGCTTTTTGACGTTCATGCATTGCTCTCTGTACTTAATTAGATGTTATTCTAAAGTTTTCTTCTTTTCTTCTTACGGCCTTTTTGGCGGCATTTCTCCAACTCTTTGGCATGTGCCAGAGTATTTTGTACACAGCACAACACCTTCAAGTGGCCTTACCTATGCCAATAACATGCACCACACACCTCACGCCTCCACTTTACGATCTAGTGGGATTTATCTTTCCACACACCAGGGAAAAATGGAGAGTAAATATAAGACAACTTTAAGAGTTTCTGCATGAGGCCCAATGTTCTTTAGTCGTCTCGTCTCCATCAGGGAATGCTCCCATGTGGCCCACGGAGCGACTCCCTCCAAGAGTAGTAGCTACTTTATAATGGACTCTATTGGCATGGCAATATCAAATGCATCTATGTTATTAATAACTTTTCAATCATGTTGCTGATTGAAGTCAATGCTCAATGGACCGTAGATGAAATTCAGTTATGATTGTATGATTGTACATGTGTGCACACCGCCAGCCATTCCACCCTCTAAGCATCCATCCATCCATATGTCCAAGCAGGAGCGTGCATATTTTAGCTTTAGTCTTTTACAAAGGATTTATCATAGTCAGGAGACCAACCACCTCCCCCCCACCCTTCCACCTCCCTCCATCCTTATCCCACATAAACAGCCGTGGGACTTTAAACATGGCGCCCGGCCGGCGTGTGACTGAGAGAATGGGCCAACTGGTGGCTTCAGTGGCCAGGGGTCGCCCCCGCCCCTCTCCTCTCCCTGGCTGGGTGGGTGGCATATGGCGGCCCAGGCAGGGACCCCTTTGGTGTGACACACACAAACACACACACTGAGAGACACACAGAAGGCCTGGAGCCACCCAGGCTGGGCCCACGATCGCCGTGGGAGACATGGTGTCACCAAGCCTCTGACAGAGGAGGGGTGTGTGTATGTTTGTGTGTGTGATCCCACCTTGGAAGCCCCCCCCCTCCTGAGAACGTTGGCCGCTGCCCGCCACCACATCCCCATGGTGACTCCGCTGTTGTCTCTGCTCATCAAAATTAGAGAGATTTACCTCTGCGTGCACACACAACACATGCACACTCACAGAGCCAACAGGTGGCAGGCCTTGCCCGGCACAGCAGGCCCACTTCAAAGGTTAAACATACAGCGGACCGCCCACTCTTTCTCTGCCAATATCCCAAGGGAGAGCGTGAGGGAGAAAGTGAGAAGAAGAGGACAAGATAAAAGGGGAGACAGAAGAAAAAAAGGGTGTGTAAATAAGAGGGAGATAAAGGTCATTGGGAGCACGTTCATGTGGGAACACGCAGTATGGTTAGTATATACCTGGCGTCCACAGTTTGTCGCGACTCCCCAATTACGCACACTTCAAAGTGAGTCATGTAGGAATTGAAAGCATACGTTAACACAGAATGCCTTTAGGGTTTTCCACTTCACTTACTTCTCCGCGAACTGTGACTAACAGCAGATGGGAAACAACCAAACCTGGGTACAAGCGATCTTAGTGCAGACTTATCCATCACTCTTTCTGCTCTGGGAGTTTGCTTCATGCATCACACACGGATGAGAGAGGTCACAAGAGCATTGTGTGACTCACTCAAAGCTAAGGACAGATAAATATCACCTCGGAGCAACAGTGACCTCTCAGCACACCGAGCCTATCAAGAGGAGGAAATTGACAGTGGATTACGAAAAATGGATGACTCAACAGAGGGGACATAGTGTCTCTACATGGTGTACAACTGGAGTAAACAATAGAGACCAAGGCTTTATCCTGTCTGGTATCAGTTGTGCTGTCTGCTGCCTATGGTGCTACAGACCTATTCATGTTTTATCAGCACTTATGAGTGTACTTGTTGATCAAAATAACAGAATTACTGAATCAGATACATTGCTTCCAGACGAGTCTACCACTTTCCAAAAGCACATCTGGTAGGATAATCCATCCGCATCTCACTCTACAGACCCTTTGGGGGGAAAAGTAAAAGGATGTTTTTAGCAAATGCATACCACTGCAACATTAAAACACACCTGATACATCCCTCAATAAAATCCCATCCATAAAATATGACGCAAAAGAGCCCCGAGAGTCGCTCTGATTGTCTCCTTGGCTATAAAACCACTCGAGATCTCCGCACAGGATGCATGCATACGTTTTAATACGCGAGCATGAGTGTGTGTATGTGTGCATTTGTTGTGTTGCCATGCCAACTTAGTGTGCGTGAGGGGTCACAGTGTTGGCGTGACCTTGTGTTGCCTGTAAGCTGATAAGAGCCAAACAGAGGGGACGGCTATATGAATTCTAGTAATACTGCCCACCCCCCTCTCTCCCTCTCTCTCTCCCCCACTCTCTCTCTCTGTCTCTCTCTCCACGTCCAGCAGCCTGCCTGCTTCCAGCCTGTCTGGTGCCAAGACTCAGATTTCAGAATTTCCTTCTACAAGCCACATTTAGAGCAGCCAGTGTAGTGTGTGTGTGTGTGTGTGTGTGTGTGTGTGTGTGTGTGTGGAACTTTCTCCTCTCACTGTTTGCCTCTCTGACCCCCACCACCCTGGTTTCAGCGAGCACTGTCCTTCTGGTGCCGCTCTTTGCCTTTTCTCCCTCTCTTTATCTACCTCTACCTCCAGTTCTTTGTTTTTTTTGTGGGACTTGACCTGCGCCGACAACCAGTGCAATACATGTCAACTAATATAAATGGTAATTTGTGCCCATGAGTAATAAACCCGATTAGACACACTAACATGCGGCACAGATTTATGTGTTCTCATGGCAGTAAAATCGCCACTGCTGAGAAGTTTGGAAATAGGGGGGGGGGGGTCCTGTCAGCTGGCCGTAGAGATGTTGTGACATAGTGTGATGGGATGGCAAAGGATGGAGTCGGGGGGTGAGGTGGAGCAGATGAAAGGGCTGAAACAGAAAGATGGTGGAAGAAAAGAATACTGATAAAAGACTGAGTTTCTCTCACACACTCTCCCCCCCCTGCCGGAAACGCTTCCATTGGACCTCTTTATGGACTTCCGTAACATTGTGACATTACTACGTAACACTCGTTCCTCTATTGGCTAGCAGTCCAACACATTGTACGCACTAGGCTAAAGGGCGGGACATCTCTAAGCGGTGGACCAATCACAACAGAGCAGCCAGCTAACCAATCAGAGCAGACTGAGCTCTGGTTTCAGACAGAGGGTGAGAAGAGGTGCTGCAGCACAGGGAGTAGGAGAAAAATAAAGAGCTTTTTGAACATTAAGCATGGAGACATGTCACAGTAGAGGCACAGAATACAAATATGAACCTGAAAATGAGCATAATAGGGCCCCTTTAAAAGGTTTATTCTTCCCAACTTCATGCCTTGTCCTTAGAGGTCCATATATGGATGCATTGTGTTGCACTAACTTAATTGTACTATTGTTTCTAACTATCCACATATCTTTCTCTGTGCTGCTGTAGCTAATTTGGGCATCAGCCCATGTAATGTCTTTCTCTGGCATGTACATGTTTATGCACGTAAACACATGTCTGTAGGTACCCCACTAAGCAACAAAACGTGTAGCTTTAGAGTCTTTGTGCCTGTGCGTGGGTTGTAAAGATATTTTCCATTGTTTATAGTTTAGATTAACGTTATCTATATTTATAGAAGCAGGAGACTGTGGCCAGAAACTATTTTTAAGTTACCATTTGTCTTAAGCATTTCTCCTTTCTCCTTTCAGAGGCAGAGGGGGTTACAATACTGATGTGTGAGAGACACCAAGAGAAACTGGAATAAATAAATAGATGAATAAACCGGAAAAGAGAGATAGCTCACCAAGATGCTAATATGCAAAGTTGTGGATCTAATCTTATTGACAGTCAGATGTCAGTGTGTTTATGTGTCTGTGCTAGTTTGTGTACTGCTGACAACAGGTTGGATGGATTTGTTCTTTCCTACGGTTTGGACCGTGTCATTGATATGTTGCAACATACAGTAAACTGGGAGTATTCAGACTAAGCAACATTTTCCACTCAGTCAGTCTTTTCACATTTTCTTTGAAGTGTTTCTGAGATTTCCCTCTGCACACAACTGTTATGAGCTGTTATGTGCATACTTGTGGCTGCTTTTTAGCTCAACACAAAAATCTGAGAAATTCTGCGATGCTGGAACCACCAGCTATATTCTTTTAACATTAAATCCCAGGTTTTTCCCATTGTGGCTTTTAGTCAATAATTGTCTAGACTGCGTATTTTATATGTAGTCTTTGTTTACATGTGACTCACTGTCTGGAGCTGTTTGTGTAAATAGGACGATACTGCTAATAAAGTGAACGCTGCGTATGACTGTTTGCAGTTTGGGGGTGTTGATTGTTGGTCGGGCTGATGCAGTCTCACTGTATTTGATGTGGGATTGATCGGGGGCCAAACATGAAGCCTTTTGGTTGAGACTTTGGTCTCTAAGAACAACTGCTTCCTGTTTCCTGAACCTGGTAAAAGTGTAGGAAATTGTGTGGCATAGCCTGTCTGTGTGTTGTTGTTTTGGATCTCTAGTCTTTTACCCAGATTATTCTCAGTTGTAGGCCGTGCTTTGATATTACGCATAGTCATCATTCAAGTTTTTTCAAAATAAAGTATAATTACCTGTCTATCAAAATTCAAATTCAAAACCTTTATTTATACAGATAAAACCCATTGAGATCATAGACCTCTTTTACAATGGTGACCTGCTTCAATTATATTATATATATATATAGTAGTATTAATTATAAGTGCCTGAGTCCTCTTTCCTGCGGCTGGATGGATTAGTCTTCTAAAGAATAGAAAAGTAAAAGGACAGATACAGCACATGTAATCCAACATTTGTATTATTGATATGCCTCAGAGCTGTCTCACAGCTAGTGGAAACTGAACATTTACTCTTGCTGGTTCACATAAAAAAACATTCAAATAGTAACATATGGAGTGGATTTCATTGTGAAGCAGTCACAGAGAACACATTGGAATTTGCAATGGATGGTTTCTCTTTATTGTTTATCAAAAAAGACGTGGTCAGCATTAACAACAGTAGATTTGCAGCTACAATCATGGCCTCAACACAAAGGGATAAAATGACAATCCGCTTACAGTTTGGATAAATGTACTGAAATCCCATATTCTCTTTCTGATAAACTCTGTTTGACAATTAATATAATTGTTCTCTTTTCTTTTTGTATCATGATTGCCTTTCATCTTTCCCCGCAGTAGTAGGGGGCATGTCATTGGGAAATTACATCCCAATCTCACGTGTAGGAAGCTTTGAAAATACACACAGATCTGCACACAGTCACACACACCGTGTTATACTCTCCCTAATGTCGTCAGAGAGTGATGGGGCACCGTGCTGCCGACAGAAAAAAAGTTGTCTGTTCCATCTCAGGCAAATAACAATAAGCCCGGGGCCGGATTCCAATGGGCTTTCTCTTTGAAATGGGATACCGGCACACGCATTACAAATATATCTCTTGTTTTATCTTCCGGGCCAGGCCCATGGAAAAATTATCCCAAATACCTGCCGCGCTTTATCTGGAACCCTGGAATAGGTTAGGCCCAGCCGGGAACACGAGGATGTCTAAAATAAGGCCTCTATTACGGGATGGAGTGGAGATGGATAGGACGGAGCGGGAAGGGACGGGGATCGGGGGTATTTTAGGTGTATCGGCCCGTGAAAAAGGGCTTGTTGCGGGGGCTTGAAGCTGCTTTAAAGTCTACTATGTGGGCCGCCGTCAGCTGTTGTACAATCTGTGTGTGTGTGTGTGTGTGTGTGTGTGTGTGTGTGTGTGTGTGTGTGTGTGTGTGTGTGTGGTGTGTGTGTGTGTGGTGTGTGTGTGTGTGTGTGTGTGTGGTGTGTGTGTGTGTGTGTGTGTGTGTGTGTGTGTGTGTGTGTGTGTGGTGTGTGTGTGTGTGTGTGTGTGTGTGTGTGTGTGTGTGTGTGTGTGTGTGTGTGTGTGTGTGTGTGTGTGTGTGGCCTAGCATTACTATACTTGTGGGGACCTAAATCTGTTTACACAGTCACGTGTGGGGACTCGCCTCCCTTATGGGGACAAATTGGAGGTCCCCATAAGGGGAATCATTCATTTTAGGGTGAAGACTTGGTTAGGTTTAGGGTTAGGTTTAGGGTTAGGCATGTGTTGGTTATGGTTAAGTTTAGGATAAGTCTCCAGGAAATGCATGTAAGTCAATGTAATGTCCCCTGAAGTGTGTGTGTGTGTGTGTGTGTGTGTGTGTGTGTGTGTGTGTGTGTGTGTGTGTGTGTGTGTGTGTGTGTGTGTGTGTGTGTGTGTGTGTGTGTGTGTGTGTGTGTGTGTGTGTGTGTGTGTGTGTGTGTGTGTGTGTGTGTGTGTGTGTGTGTGTGTTGTGTGTGTGTGTGTGTGTGTGTGTGTGTGTGTGGTGTGTGTGTGTGTGTGTGTGTGTGTGTGTGTGTGTGCTGTGTGTGTGTGTGTGTGTGTGTGTGGTGTGTGTGTGTGTGTGTGTGTGTGTGTGTGTGTGTGTGGGCTCACACGTCCATAGCGGAGCGGGAGTATAAATAACATTTTTCCTACAGATGTTCTCACCTTGACAAATCTGTTCTTGGCCCGTGTGATACTTCTTGGCATATGGCATGATGGACCAACGTAACTCAAACTTTATTTACTTTCCTCAACCTCTCCCTGCCCCTTTTCAAACCATAGCACATTGGCAGCCTGGGGAACGGGGTCTGCCTGAAATGTGTTGGGGTCCCAAGCAGATTTATGATTAAACTCCCTCTAAATCCCCAGACTAGCCTCACAAATAGTCCCACTGATGTATTTGTCAGCACTGTATGCACATACAATGGTCAAAGTATTGGTTTGAGTCCAGTTTATTCACATCTAACCAAAGGTATTGCTACATAGTTCATAGCTACTGGTTCACATGTTTAAAATAATGTGATTCAAACATTCTACTCTGAGCACTGTGTGTATGCTTTTCCAGTATCAGCCTGTTGATATTACAAATCTTACATGACTACTGTCAGTCATCAATGTTGGGTGCTATATTTTTGTTCATAGGTCAGGTTTATCTTTGAATCAAATGAAGGCAAGCTTTGACCTGAAGGCTAAAATTAGCATCCTAATATGCTAACATAATGAGAATGCAACACGCTGATGTTTAGCAGTTATCCATAAATTAGGCAAACGTAATATTTGACTAGATAACAGCGCTAAAGTAAGGGGATAAACAAAGTGTTTACCATTCAACAGAAGGGGAACTTGAGTGTTTGTGCCATATTGTATTTCAATCTATCCAATAGTTGACATTTCATGACGACAGGATAATAAATTAAAGTCAGAATGATTCATGCCCTGTGGGCAAGTAACGATTCATCCAATAATTGTTGAGAAGCAGTATTTCAGTCTGGATCAAAGTGGTGGATGCCATCCATAGAGCTACTGTATGCCACTAGTATATTTAATAAACCTTTCGTCTTGGACCTTTTTCTTTTAAACAACTCCATCATTAAAACAAAGTTCAGTTTAAGGGACCTGCATAGAGATTCCAAATCAGCGCTATGACACACAAACATTGCATGGTCATATTCTAATATGGTTTCTTATCTCTGCCTGCAGGTTGGAGGGATATCGATGGCCGCGCTCCCCGTCAGAGAGGCCAGAAGGAGGCACTTGACCAGCTACTGGGACAGATAAAAGAAGCCCACCGCCACTGTGTCTGCCATGGTATCAACAACTTTTTGATCGATTTGGTGGGCGTGTTAAACTAAAAGACTGAACTGTAATCTGAGCGCTTTAACGGTTTGCATAGCTGACCCCTGGTGAAACCCAAAGCCTCAAACCTGGTAGTGATAGTGACTTGATGTACTCTACATATGAGCACATGTTAAACCAGACGTTTAAAACTGGTTTAACTTTGGAATTACATTCAGGAAATTCTTGAACGTACACTTGAAACTACGCAACGTTAAGATCAGATTTTATTTCTGGTGTCGGTTGAATTAAAGTAGCAGAAGTGAAATTGCTCCGAGCTTCTGACATTAAACTGAGCGTCTGTCCTTTTCAGTACGCCCGTCAGCTTTTAAACAAACACATCTGAACTTTAAGCAACCGTCTAGTTCAGGTTTCATAAATATTCTCGGTGTAAACAAACACGAAGGTGAGCAATGGACGGTTGAACGTGCAGGTGTAACCCGTCTCACCAATTTCTGTGTTTCATCTCACCTTGACAGACACTTTACAATCTCAGGCACGACAAGTACTTTGGGGGGCCATTCACCCTAAGACGGCATGCCACCTCAAAAATAATACCCTCCCCTCTGTCTCAACCGACCCCACACCCCCCTACTTTTACATCTTTCCATGACTCAGCCCTTCCTCCTTCTGAATACCTCTCTCTCTGTGACAAAATGCAGCTTCTCTCACACTCAGGCTGTTTATATCCCCAAACACTGCAGGCTGTAAGCTGCTCCCATAAGTGTCAGAACCTGTCCACACTGACTCTTTTACATGACGGCAAACTGCATTTAGCGTTGAGCAAGATGTCTCTCTTTTTTTCTAGCAATCCCACACGCCCAAACACACTCGCCCACTTACTATTGTCCACTGTGGCCAGACCGTATTTGCAATAAGGCGAGACGCAATATAATAGTCAGTATTGAGTGGCTCTTGGTTCTTCAGACGGCGACTGATTGAGCTCCAGAGTTCAGGCACGGTAGCCGAGGTGGCGTGTCCCGGGTCATGTTTGTTATTCCTGTAAGAGACGAGTCCGAGGCTGGAGTCGGGAGAGGGCATAAATTAACACTGACTACTGCTGCCCCCCCACCTCCACCTCAACCCCCCCGCAGCCCGCCTAGTCGCCCTGTCTACTGTCCATACATATACACACATAAAGATAGACAGGCACGCACAGATACACATGTACATGAAACAGACACAAATATTCACTTTCTCTTTCAGTGCCGACTCTCTCGCACATGTCCATGTACGCACCCCCCCATCGCAGCGCGGCTCACGGCCCACGCCACATTCTCCCTCTTGTCCAAACACTATTAATTAAACTGTGAAAGAGGCCTTGACTAACACAGGTACCCCAGCAGTCAGCCCTACTTGTCTGTCTTACTCAGTGTCAAACACGGACTGAGGCCAGCGGGACCAGAGCCGAACAGACTCGCGAGTAAAAGAGAAATTTGGGGAGGTGAGAGGGGTCGAGGGGCGCTGTTTTTTCTCGTTACTCCACCTCGACTCGTGCACCTGAAGAGAAAATTAGTTATTTTCGGGTCCTGAATGGGGGGATTTATTGACTTTAAGTGGCCTGGGGCTGGAGTACGATCACCTGGGAGGGGAGGAGAGGGAATCTGTGGAGGGTTTGGGACTCAGGGTTTCTAATGAGTTGGGAGGCGCGTTATCTCACCAATAGGCGCCCACACAAACACACACATACATACACACACACACCTCCCTCTCTCGCCTCCAACCCCCTCCAGGCCCACTAAAAATAAACATGTCCCCACAGACTTAACTGACCTCCCTGTCAGTGAGTGGCAAAGGGTTAAGACACACAGACACACACACACACACACAAATTACTACAGCTCCTTGGCTCCACTCACATGGCTGTAGCTCAATACTCGCCATGCTCCAGCAGCTTTAGTATGTGCAGGTAAACACACACACACATACATATACACACAGTTAGTGTCCCTCAGGGACCGGAGGGCTAGTAGTTCCCTAAAGGCCCATAGTCTGCTGCTGGCAGCCAGCATGACTGTCAAATGGTGCCGCGCCACTGGAGCGCATGAAATGTCCAAAAACATTCCACTCCGGCCGTGTTGTTGGACCTGTCAAGTTTGTTGTCAGTTAGGTAACGGCCTGTCACCGGGAGAGATGTTTCTAAAGTTTGTCAGGACAGAGGTATTCATTGGTGTTAGCAAGAAAATGAGACAACCAATCAGAGTAATGCCCCAGCTTCTCACACGTGCCACGACTTAAAGGACAAGGCAAGAGCATCAGAATCCTCATTGAAGTAATCTGACTAACTTATTCTGTTTATTTGGAATGAATGTTGTCCTTTTCTTGTCAATGCAGAACAGTGCAAAGCTCCACAACAAGGGAGGAAGCACTCAGTTTCCAAAAGCCTGCGCCACCTCTTCCAACCTACCAGCAAATTTGTTAAAAGCTTGAAAAGGTAGATATGAAAATAATTGACTTCCATGTTGTAGACTTTTAATATCAAAGGAATTGTATGTCATGTGTTTGTTTGAAATGTAGTGTTTAATTTGTCAAATTACATATATATATTTTCATTATGGTGTGAAGGTATTATATTCATTATTGATTGTTAAATATACACAACAAGGCAAAATAACAGTAATTGTTTGGTACATTGTAATTGAAATGTAAGAAGAAGAGTTATGCAACGTCTCACTTTTACAATGAATGTTTTATACTAACACATGTACTATGTTACTTTTCAGGGGTCTGTACCTGACATCCATACTCTACAGAGATGATAATGTGCTAGTGACTCCAGAGGACCAGATTCCTATCGTGGAGGTGGAAGATTCCTACTCCAGCTCCCTCATGCAGGACTTCCTCTGGTTTACCAAGGTAGAAAAAACAGACAAAAAGACAGAGAAATAGAGAAAGGAACACAAAACATCAACTTTAATAATTGCTCAAACAAGTGATGGACCACTGTAACGCATTTATAACCCTCATAATCCTATATTTGAACACATGATAACATTTCCCATTGGTTGTTAATACTAATACTAAAATAATCAATGTATGTGTCCATCTCATGTTCCAGGTATCGTATCTATGGGAGGAGATTCCCTGGCTGCAGCAGTGTCTCAGTCCTTCGCAGTCTTCTTGTTCCTGCACTCTCCAGACGCGCCTCAAGATGCTGCAGGCTGTCTCACAACTACAGGTACCACAGACTATAGAGCTACTGTTTTAGAATTAAAATATGACCCCGTGGTTTGTAAAGGTTGATAGTGGCTACACCCATTCTATCCTTTCCTCCCTATGCTCTAAAAAAGGATAACAATGCTAAATAGCAATACAATTATTGGATTGGTATTTAGGGGAGGGAGGGGAGGATTTATTTATTTTATTTATTTTATTTATTTTATTTATTATTTATTTATTTATTTATTTATTTATTGTATTGTCATTGGATTATTTTATTTATGTTATTTAGTGTTATGGTATTTTAGTTATTTAGTAGTTTATTTTATGTATTTAATTTAGTTATGATTATTTTATTTATTTTATTTATTTTATTTATTTTATTTATTTTATTTATTTTATTTATTTTATTTATTTTATTTATTTTATTTATTTTATTTATTTTTTTATAATTAAAATATCCCCTCAGATTATTTGTTAAGAACTTTACATGCAGCAAAATATAAAATGTTCAAGGAGGTAAAATGTATGATAATAAAAATAAAATAAATAATGGTTTCTCTCTAACTGAATCGATGCAACAATATAAAATATAAAACCCCATAAAACAAAGTGAACATAGGTACAAAAGAAATACAAATAAAAAGATAATAGTAATAAAAATACCATAATTCGAATAAAGGTTAAAGGATTTAGAAATAAATAAAAAAGACCAACGTAAAAAGAAATATTGCTATTGAAGCATGTTAGATCAATAAAATAAGATATAAGATTGTCTGATGTCTTTCCTCAGGGAATGCTGGGAACCCAGGACCTCGGTCAGGTGTATTTTGAGCCAATCAAAGACAAGCATGGTAACGCCCTGCTGGTGCTGCTGAAGGACATGAGTTCCTCTCC
The DNA here is from genome assembly GCF_902827175.1 of Gymnodraco acuticeps. Classification (NCBI taxonomy): domain Eukaryota; kingdom Metazoa; phylum Chordata; class Actinopteri; order Perciformes; family Bathydraconidae; genus Gymnodraco; species Gymnodraco acuticeps. The sequence goes on from NW_022990023.1 coordinate 3,553,968, forward strand.
TAACCTGGATGGGGTTCGCTGGACGCAGCTCTGCAAACTCCAGCTCCAACGCAAGTCCATCTCGTCCCCCGAGGAGCCCAGCGCTCTGGACATGCTTCTCATCACGCTCCATGTGAGTCCTGCAGGAAGAGACGCGCAGCCATTGGTTTCTGCTTTTGTTTTGGAGACAGGCTGCTGGAATGGGTTTGTCAGCAGCGGTTGTGGTTTCTATCAGGCTCATTCTTTGCATTTTTTTGTGTCCCAAAAACGCTGGAAAACATTCATCTATTGGTATCGCTTTAATGTTTGTTTAACTCTCATTCGCGGAGAACCAGTAAACATGAGGCCAAACCAATAGGACTGTTATTTACAATGTGCTTCCAATTATGAGTGCTGCTTATGTAGACACTCTTTATTTGGACAAAGATTAATCATCATGACTCCCCTTTTCCATTTGTCACCTTCTTTGTGAAGACACATATTGAATAAGCTTGCCAACAAATAAATTAAAAGTCAAATCTTTAATCCATGCCCACCCGGCACGAATGTTAATCATCTCAGTCACTTTATCTTTAAAAGCTGCTCATTCAGGCAGTGGAAATTGGAAAGTGACATTTGAATTTCAGCATTGTGGGCTGATGGTAATCTTTCTAATTGTTGTTGTTTTGTGTTCTGTAACAAATGCTTTGTGGCTGTTTTGTTCAGAGCAACCACAATCTGGAACCTAACCACAAGTTGATTTTGTCTATGTAGCCCGATAAACTTGATACCATTGTTGCAGTGCCGTTTTGTCTCCAGTGTGAGTTGGTTTGTCCTTGTGGTTAGAATACAATGGTGGAGACACCCCCTGGTAAAACCACATTTCACTGAAATATTTGTTTTGTGGCCAGTTATGAACAAATTGTATGATGAGATACATAAAAATGTGCTGGTGGGCTATTCTGCCGTGCTGACTTCCACTTGGTCAGAAACAACTTTAGACTGAAGCCTTTTAAACAGTAACAACAGCAAAGCATAAAAATACATAATTTAGTTGAATGTGAGGTTATTTAAAGAGACACAATTAGAATCTGTATCCCCACACAATCGTACCATCCTCTCACTCACTCACTCACTCACTCACTCTCCACCTGCTGTCCCCAGGAGAAGCTGGCTTATCACAGGCGGAGCAGGAAGGTGTTGGCCCCCGGATTATACCTGGGCTACCTGAAGCTGTGTACCTCAGTGGAGCAGATCAGAGTGCTGGTGCCTCAGAAGCTCCCCAACGTCCTCTGTCACACCAAAATTCGGGACAACAGCAACGTGTCCAGGTGGGGATCATACTGTGTGCCATTCTAAGGAATCCTCCAAATGTGTATGTCAATTACTAAACCAGTGTAAGGGTTAGGAACTGTTTCAAACAGTCAAGTTATTGGGGAATGCTGGTGTTTGGGAAGTAGTAACCACACGACTGGTTCAATGAGACTTTGATGACACTGCAGGAGTTGTGATGGAGTTTGTAAACAGATGATTAGTTAACGTTTTGCTGCTGTTTAACGCAGCCCACATTTACTTAAATGTCTCTGTTTATTGATTCTTCATTTACCATGAAGGCATGCAAGAAAAACAAAGTTGTCTTCAAGAATTCAAGCTAACATGGGTTGAGTAATTGATATACAAATGATGATTTTGTGGGTGAAGTATTCCTATAATGTGGGTTTTGGATGAGTTTTGACCAGATAGCTGAATATACATGCAACACAATGACTGATATATAGTGTGTGTGTGTGGTGTGTGTGTGTGTGTGTGTGTGTGTGTGTGTGTGTGTGTGTGTGTGTGTGTGTGTGTGTGTGTGTGTGTGTGTGTGTGTGTGTGTGTGTGTGTGTGTGTGTGTGTGTGTGTGTGTGTGTGTGTGTGTGTGGTGTGTGTGTGTGTGTGTGTGTGTGTGTGTGTGTGTGTGTGTGTGTGTGTGTGTGTGTGTGTGTTGTGTGTGTGTGTGTGTGTGTGTGTGTGTGTGTGTGTGTGTGTGTGTGTGTGTGTAGAGAGGAGTGGCAGTGGCTGCAGGCTCTCAGCTCTCTGGAGGAAGCGATTGAAATGGATAATGAAGAGCAGAGCGCTCCTCATCGCCTCTTACAGGACCTGCGCAGCGCCATCAAGGACCTGATGGCGCACATCAATATCCCAGGCAATCAGGTCAGAGTCAATCTGAAGCTGTGAATCTTTATCCAACAACATAATGATCTTCTGCAGTTAGATTCCCAGACTTTACCAAATGCTAAAAATGTGTTTTTGTGTGAACTGGTTTTGTCTGATTTCATGGAACCAGTTTAACTCCTCGAATTACTTCCAGCCAAGTCACAGAGGCAGGAACTCAAAGCCATGGATATGATCCCAATGGATATCCAGCCAGTTCTGGTTAGACCACTAATTCTACATGATTTCTGTAAAAGAACATGGTTCGAATTCCAGCACAATGGCAATCATTGTCCGATTGACTTTAACCTTTCACCACCCACTGTTCCTACTGGCAGAAAGGACTTCACACACTTCCACGGCTGTACCATAAAAGATTGAATGAATGTGAACATGAATATATATATGTACCATAGATTACTGAAGGGATGGATGTTTCAAAATAGTTTTAAAAACAACAAACATTGCTTTATTAGTACGATTGTTTTACACTTGACCTTCTTAAAAAAAAGCCCAACAGTGTATTAGCGATATGCAATACCCCCTTATTACAGCAAACCATGCAGTTGCTGTATTTCTTCAAATCGAGTCTGGTTCTACTTTCTGGATACTTAAGCTAAAACAATGTAGTTCATGGTGGCCTCTCTGCATGTGATCCATACCAGGGACTTCTCCTTTACTTCTATCTTTCAAATAAAACCTGTAATGACCTTAAAAATGTATGAATTTACAATATAAAAGGGAGCTGTCTGCGGGGTCTTAAAAAGTATTAAAAGTTGATGAATCAATTTAGCGAAAATTAAGGCTATTAAAAAGTATTTAACGGCATTTTCCAAGGTATTACATTTTGTAGCTTGTTTTCAATAAGTATATAAATGGTCCAAAGAGGTTGTATTCTACAGTCTGCCTGAATGTAATCATTGCGTAGGTGTGTAGTGTGATTCTGTGTAGTTTATTGATGGCATCCCGTTGGGTTTGACGTCATCTGAACAGGACATCGCACGCTCACTGCTTGATAGCGCGCGAAGGTCCGTTTACGCCGGTTGCTAAACAACATCGTTATGGGGAAATGCAAGTTTGCGTCCAAATGGTTGGAAGATAAGGAGGAAGGACAATCAATACTGTATATAGTCAATGTGAGGTAACGTGTGTCACCAATGTAACCGGTTAAAACTCAAAGTGGCGATGAGGTCTTAAAATGTATGGAAAGGGTCTTAAAAGGTATGACATTTGACTTCAGGATTCCTGCATATACCCTGGTTCAGCAAAATGATCTTTATCAAGTTAATATTGAAGAAATAGGACGTTGCATACACATTCCAATACACCTGTGTGTCTGTGCGTGCAGGTGCAGGAATTCCGTATCTACAGCCAGGAAGTGGTGGAGTTTGGTGAGAAAGTGTCCTTCCTGCTCCTCCTGCCACCTTCAGATGAAGTGTGCACAGCTCCTGGTCAGAACAACCCGTACTCCCCCCGCTCCGGCTTCCTCACGCTGCCCCTCCAGGTCTTTGAACTGGGTCAGTATAGCAGATTTTTTGTCAGAAATAAGAAATTTGACACCAACTGCTGCTTCCAAATCTATATGCTCCCGTATTTACTGACACATCGTTTTACATTCCTTTTTCTTCCTGTTGGATTCCCTTTTCCTCCCACAGTCCACTTTAATGCTTATTGCCCCAGTTTCATCGGCCAGTACTGCAGAGTGTCTGCGTTGCTGGAGCTGGAGTCCCTCATGTCCCAGCAGGCCCTAAGGGAGGCCTTCTCTGAGACTGAGCTGCTTTCTGCCAAGAAGAAACACCAGCAGGTCCAGGAACACATTCAGGTAACACAGCTGGAATTTAAAAACGTTTTACACAGCTGCACCTTTTGTTATGTACTAATATTTGTCTTGGAGATCGATATTTGTTACTGAGCTGAGCTACTATGGTCTTGTTGAACAGGAAATGGAGGAAGTGTGGCGGGATGCGAGGTGGATCATGGATGCTCTGCAGTACGCTCGCTACAAGCAGCCAACAGGGGGCATCTCCATAAGTTGGATCATTGACTTCTCCAAGGAAGTGCTCCCTGAGAAACCTCCCTCCACCTCCTCTCAGGCCGACTTCCTGCCCTCCCCGATGCCTTCACCCGAACCCTGCCTCAAGCACTCAGGTCAGAATCCACATCTGGCAACAAAAACATTTAGAATTGTGCGGTAATATGATAGTGTTATTAATATAGGATGTTATTCAAATCCAAAGGTTTTATTGTCATATGCACCTAAGCTACAGTGTAGAAATGGAATTCTTCTGACCTGAGCTCCTCCAACAATGCAACATATATAACAAAATACAAAAATACAAAATAAAAAGTAGTGCAAAAAGTCTATATAAATGTCAATAGGGTTATGTAGAAGAACAGAATATGAAATTAAATAATGTAAATTAAAACAAAATGAAATACGGTTTATTGCGGTTAAAAACAAACAGGAATGTTTATCGGGGCACTTAACAGAGCTCAAGTGTTTAGCAGTCTTATGGCCTGTGGGTTAGAACTGTCCCTGAGTCATTGATTCTGACTCAACACAATATGAATATTTCTCCCATTTTGCAGATTTTGCTGGTCTATCAGATGAAGAGGGCTCCTCCGAGGTCTTCCTCACCACCGACAGTGACTACGACTCCAGCCGTGCTCAGAGTCCCCGGGAGCTGGACCTGCTGCCGGCCTCCCCGCTCTCCTCCTCCGCGCCGCTGGAGCCTCGCGGGTTCCTGCGTAGCGACGGCAGCAGCTCAGGAGGCGGGGGGTGTCTCGGCGGGGGGGGACGGGGCAGTGGGGCGCTGAGAGACTCCACTCCAGACGTCCTTCAGGCCTCCGAGCCGCAGCACGGGAGGGACGGCGAGCGGTGCGGACGAGGAGGGCGTTGTGGCGGGGAGAGGCGGAGGGGCGGCCCCGAGCTGTTCGACAGCGACTTCATCCTGCCCAGCCGGCAGATCGAGCTGCTGCACATCACAGAGAAGAGGCAGGCCTTCTGTGTGAGGACCAGCAGCCTGGAGTTCCCCTCCGCCCACCTGCCTTACTCCTACCACAGCTCCTGCCCCTCACCCTCCACCTCGCCGCATAGGAGATGTCACCGGCCATCGTCTGTGGATCGCTGTTGCCCGGCTGAGCGCTGCCTCCCACATCTTCCACCGGCGCGTACGTTATCGCAAGACAGCGGCACGCAGAGACTCTCCTCGCTGTCGCCGGCCTCCCTCAGGAAAGGCTGCCACGCCACGCTCAAAGTTTACCCGCAGTATCACACAGGCCTGCCCAAGGAGACCAGTGTTAAGGTATATTTGTGTTGGGGCTGGGTGATAAGAAGATTATCATAGATAACAATATTTATGACCAAATACCTTGGTATCTTTAGGATATTGTAGAGTTGAAGATTGATTATTTCACAAAGTATTCACGCACTGACTACTGGAACAGTCAGGTAAATTCACTTTACTGTAAACAAGCTTTTAAAACCAGGAAACTCTTACAATATCCAAGATATCCACTTACATTTTGGATATTGTAAGAGTTTCCTGGTTTAAAAGCTCGTTTACAGTAAAGTAAAGTGATGTAGCCGTTTACCAATCGGTTGGTTGGAGGTTCAATCCTTTGGCAAGATAGTTTACCCAAGTTGCTCACGATGGGATGGCCATGGGCCTTAAGCAATTGGCCCCTTGTATGGCACTTCTGCCTCTGTATGAATGGGTGTGAATGCTGCTGAGTTGTATAGGTAAAGGTGCTTTGAGGAAAAAGGCGCTATTTGGGGCGGTTTTGGCGCAGTGGTTAGAGCGTTGGTCATCAGATCAAGGGGCGTTGGTGAACTCCAGTTCGAATCCCGCCTCGGCCGCCACTGCGTCAGGCCGTTGTGTCCTTGGGCAAGACACTTCACCCGCATTTGCTCCTGTGGGTAATGTCCGCAGTACAGTACTCTTACATGTCTAATATGTGTAATGTGTAATTGTAAAGCGCTTTGAGCACCTGTAAAAGCGCTCTAATAAAAAATGTAATGCCTTATTATTATTATTATTATTTAAATGAACTCTATTCACCATATATTTCACAATACAATATATCATCTTGATATAGTCTGACGCGCTGAATGATATCTTTCCTTCCTGTGTTCCAGCTCTGTGTGACTCCAGGGACGTCGGCGCGGGAGATGGTGCAGCTGGTGGTGCAGGAGATGAACGTGGTGTCGCGGCGCATGCTCGGCAGCAGCGGGGGGGAACAGGAGCCGTGTGTGTACTACAGCCCCGAACAGATAAAGCACTTTGGCCTCGTGCTGGTGGTGGACAACAGAGAAAAGTGGCTTCAGGATGATTTCTGTCCCCTGGAGCTGCAGAACCCCTGGCTGAGGGGAAAACTGTGCGTCCGTATAAAGGAGTATTCACCACTAGCGCTCACACAAAGCCGGGCCACTACAGTCTGACACTTCCAGGAGAGAGACACTCAAGACCTTTACATTCTCTTGGGATAAATGTGTATAAAAATGAAGGAACTGTTACATTTGTACAAACAGGCCTACGATATTTTGTCCCACTGTGGTGTAATCATCCACAACTGCAGCTATAATATGTCATACTACTGCTGTGTGCTTGTCATCGGAGAAGTTTCTATGGAACTTTTTCTCAAAGACCCTCGTATGGACACCAAATGAACAATAACAAAATAGTTTCAGCGCTGTCGAGGATCATTTGGGAAAAGATAGTGATGGCGAACGAGATTAATGGAGCGTCACTTTGACTTCTGGCACGATTGACGACGGCACATCGAGGCGTTGCCAACAGAAGATGGTGCGGTGTCATCGTTGCAGCCACACGCGGACACAGATTTTTCTATGAACTCTCTCATTGTGTCATTCCCAAAGAGCTGTCGCCTGCAGCCGCCCGGCAACATGTCCCCAGGATGTGGGCGTTGGACCCGGCCCAGAGGGGGGGGGAGGGGCTGGCGTCTTAAACAGTGCGAACGCTTTGGCCCGTCAGCCTGTCACTCAACTGCTTTTGGCCACTGTCTGGTAGCAAAGCAGCCAAGCAATGAAAAGTGAGCTTGATGAAGAGTGAGAGAGGAGGAGGAGGAGGGCCGACGCTGCATCTTTCAGAAACCTGGCGCGCTTCTTCTCGCAGCCCTCTGTATAGTAGACTCAGTCGTAGTGTAGCTAACACTAAACCAGCTCATTTGGATTTCCACCCCAGACAAAACAAAAGCAATACTTGACTCTTTTTTGTTTTTTTCTAATAGATGGGTCGAAAAAAAAGCATGTAAACCTTCCAGAGTTGTGCTGATCTGAAGTACTGTAGTTCATGCTGTGCTAAAAGTTAACCAGTGTAGTGTTTTTGTTGTGTTTGGTTCAGTGGTATTCCCAGATGCATCAGAAAGCGGTGCCCACCAGTCTAGAGCAGCGTCTCCCAGAGGGATTCTATTGTGAAAAGGGATGACTCTAGTTGTTAAGAGGCCCCGTGTTTGTTAGCAGAGTAACATATCGTATATTTATATTCCCAAAACACTGATGCAGGCATTGCACTTTTGGGGCAAAACACTAAATCTAACTAACACAATAAATAAGGCCTCTTAACACTCCTTACCTTCCTTTTTAGATATTTGTTGGGAACCTGTGCCAAGTTTGAATTCCTCTCCTCATTTAAAACCGTTTACATCGAACTCAACATCCCTAACTGCAGGCTGTTGTGTTTTATTTATTGTTTATCAACTGTTTTTAAGCATAAGATCAAAACTTTTCTCTCACCACCGGCTAAGCAACATCACACCGTTATAAGAACCTGCATCATTTCCAAATGTAGCACCAGAAAGGTCCAGGAGAGGAGCGTTTGGACCTGGCCTCAGTCACTGTAGCATTCCAGGTTCCTGTCGCAGGGGGCGTCTCAAAGTGTTTACACAGTTTCCTTACACTTTCCAAGATGTGTTTACGTGTAACTACTGTATAAAGATGTCTTGTGACAAACCGATGTTATAAATTGTAATTGGTTTTACTAAAAATGGCTTGAACTGTTGTGTTAACGCTTAGATGTCTTCTTTATTCTCGTTGTGAAAGGCGGTTTTTATAAGGACCAACTGCAAACAACAAATCACACAACCAGAAAGCAAACCTTTGTACATAGACAGAGGAAGACCAGGAGATGAATGTACTGTATCTGCCCTAAATGTGAAAGGAAGTGAATGTGGGGCTGTCATCACTACTGAGGTCAAAGGTCAGTGAAGTTAGCGTCTGTCTTGAGATGAAGCTGAGGGGAGGGGGGGGGGGGTTGAATTCCCTCTCCGGTTGAGAAATAAAGTTTAGCCCCATGTTTACAAGGAGCTGTTGGCAGACCCCGCGGGCGAAGTCACGAAGGAGACATCACGTCACTTTTTTAAAATCTATTTTTATTGAACAATAAATGAATATAACAAAATAAAAGCCTTGCTTGTTTATGAGGGTTTCTTCTCTTTTAACAGATCGCCGCACACGAGTGTAGGAAGTTTCTAACCTTCATGTGAGTAATAACAACATTTATGACATGATTCTGACCTATTTACACTTCCTGTTTGAGAGATGTCGCACTTAACGCTCTACGTGTCTCAGTTTGAGAGAATTCCACCAAACTAAACAGTATGTTTTGCCTGATCAGACATAGAGAGCATAACAATCTTACATTTCACATTTTATTTTCTTCTGGGCTTATTCTCTTAGTTCAAATGTCATCAACACGTATGATACCCTCCCAAAAGCTGCTCATTCATCTGATATGAAGCAGAGTACATGACAAATAGAGGGCACTTGTTCTTACAGATGCTATATTGCAATGACCTCATCAGTGTTTGTCACCCAGTTGATGAAAAGTGAATGGAGGGCAGCTGCAGACAGAATTCAGTGTGAGGGGTGGGCACTGCAGCGAGGGATGAACAATGATGTTACTATTGCGTACGGTGATGGAGTGTTTTTTTTCTAACAGGTTTGAATAGAGTTTAGTCTAAACATTAGGAAAATACTTGACATAATGACATCCCCTGCACCAGTTTCAGGGTGATGTGCATTACCGCGTTACGTTCTCAATGCGCTACTGTGGAGATGAGATGTGTTCCTAGACTTAACTTAAATATCTAGATGCTTTTTTATTTTAGGATAATAATATAGAGTTTCCAGTGCCGTTATCCTCATCAAATAGTAACAGTATGATGCTGTTCATGCAGAGGGGAAAGAACCTGAGATCTGTAACCTTGAAAATACTCTGTTACATGTAAAAGTCTTGCATTCAAATTTAACCAAAGTACCAAAAGTCTCATAATCGCTCTTTTCAGAGTTGTATCTATTAAATTAGTGATAGCTGACAAACTGAATCTTAAAAGTAGCTTAAGCTGTCAGATACATGTCGTGCAGTCAAAATACTGGCTTCTATATATAGTGAAGTAAAATGATAAATCAGCATACATTTAAACTACTCAGGTAAAGTACACCTGCAAATTGTACTTAAGTACAGTACTGTATTCTATTCCACCACTGTATTCATGAAGTTGAATGAACAATAAGCGGCAGACTGTTTATAGTGAAAGTGTACTTCTTTACTCAAAGACAATGAAATAGATTATTTCCATAACAGAACTAGAAACTATTAATGTATCCTTGGCAAAAGGGGGATTCCACCCCTTAAACTGACTGATACAAAATGCTTGTTTTTTGCAAATTTGCTGAAATATTAACTTAAAGATGTCGAAGAATTTTAACTTTGAACCGAAAAACCTGAATCCAAACTTGTTCTTGGAAATCTTCACCTCTAACTAAACGCCTGTTTGGTCTGTTTTAAAGAAAGCAATCAAACCCTTAGATAACTATCAGTGTTTTCTTTTGACTTCACCAAGTCGTGACATCACTGCAGCAAGGCAACCGATGAAGGCGTTCGTTTCCATAAAGATGAACCTATGACTTTCTTTAATGTCAGAATGAATGAATCTACAAAAGAGAAAGGCTCTCTGCCAAGGCTGTTCCCGTGAGTGAAAGCTAATGCGTGTATCTACCCCATTAATCAGATCCCCAATACAGTCTTTTACAAAGTTTCATTAAAATCAGGCCACTGGTTTTTCGGTATTCCTGCTGACAAACAGACAAACAAACCAACAAACCGAACCAAAACCATAACCTCCTTGGTGGAGGTCAATATTGACAAAAAAATGTCTCAACAAGCACCGCTTTTAGACATTTCTGGTATTACATTCCAGTAGAACTGTTGAACTTTAACGTAAAAAACAAACACTTTATAAATAAAACGTGATTCATGCCACAGCTTGTTTACTTATGCATCTGTTTACATACATATTTACTGCGGAAGGCTAGATGCTCACTTGTATAAAGACAGTTTTTTTAATCGTAGACGTAATGAAACTAAACAACCTTTTCGCTATATGCTTTAATAACCTTTATAATGATGTGTGATTACACAGTTCGTTAATACGTTTGAGTTTAATCGTGATCCCAGGCTTACATTCGGTCTGGCCAGCTTGCTTTCAGCAGGCTCATATCACAGCGCTCTCTTGCTAGCGCCATGTGTTTTTTCAGCCCTTGAGCAAATAAAATGCTGCATGCTTCGCTGTCAACAGATCCTACAAACACTAATGTGTGGATGGACGCACAAACACACATTGGTGCACACAAGCGGCATGCACTCAGGAATCTTGATATTCCGATGTGCAAATGCGTTTGTATACCATGTTGAGGATTTACACTTTTGTACTATTACAGGACAAACTGACACACACTTCCCCGAGCAGCTTATCACACACAAATCATGGCATAATGCGTCCATGCCGACACGCTACGGCTTTAAGAGCAGCCCTTTACCGTTTATTGACAGTAACTTAAGAATTGTACTGGAATTCTGACACCTCCTAATTTTAAACCTTCTGACTCCAGGAGGACCCGAGCTAAATATAAACCCTGGCATATATCTGAATACCTATAAAGAAAGCATTCCCAAAACACCCTGAATAGTGGCTATTCATGCTCATAAAAGAGACCCAAGGGGAGCGAGCAGGCACAGCGACTCGTGACTCATCCAAATATCCGCCGTGACAAAAAGAAGTTTTGCATCTTGGAGAATTATTAGATAGGGGGTTTCGTCAGCACCTCTCCTGGCAGCGAAGTCGGATCAGAGGCTTCCCAAAACTGGAACAGGAAGAGTCTAGTTGCATATGAGGCCGTGCTCCAGTGTGTGTGCAGCTGAAGCGATCCGCCTGCAAAACAGCCACCAATGCATCTTGAGAGTGAGATCTCCTCCATCTCAGAGTGCCCCACCTTCATGCTCTTCAACTTGACCCTTCCTGAGGTCATTTGGGATCATGGGCCAAGGGGAGGGTCCCCCACAACGGGCACACTTATCCGACATGTGTAACTTTGGATTGAGCCTAAACATGAAATTCTGGATACAGACTTTCAGGAAAATGACGTGACCCCTACACTATGGACACCGACTGATCACCTGTTCCTCTCCCTCTCATCCATCTCCCCACCCTGCCTCCTCTCAGCCGATTTCAGCCGGGCACTTACTGGCGGATTAGCGGCGGTGTACATGTATGTCTACACTGGCATGTGTGTGTTTCTGTAAACGTGTGTGTGTGCAGTGGGTGGGAAAAGTGAAGCCTGCCACTACTGCATCACTCATTTCTCTCCCTCTCTCTCATTCTCTCTCTCCCTCCCTCCCTCCCCAGGGCCCATAAACCTTTAAAGCACCTATAAAACACTTGGCGAGGCCTTTTTGAAGTTTTTATGAAGATCTGGCTTTATTGTTCCCAAGAGATGAGCCCCACTCCGCTGGCGCCTCGGAGCTTTCTGGAAGTGCCAGTGAATTCAGGGGGGGGGGGGGCGGGTGGTAGCAATGGAGGGAGTCCCGGGGAAAGAAGGGCACTGTGGAGCCTGTGTTTTTTTGCCCCCTGTACATGTGCATATCTGTGTGTATCTGCACGTGTCAGGGGGACAGATGAGCTACAGATGCAGTTTGAACGGTAACAGTGACAACTTTATCTCTGAGGTGATGACTTTATGTCCTTGAGGTAGATTTAAGACAATCAAAATACAAGTTGAGAAAGTTCTAATAAAAGCACATGTGTGTGTGAACAGGCATGTGTTGCAGCATGTGTGTGTCTGCGTAATGCCTGCGTATGCGCTCGTAGACGATGGGGCCAGCAGGTTGCGTCCTTGTTGTTTGAAGTGGGGCTCTGTTGTTCTCATGGAGCTAAATGAATGGAGCCGGACCCCCCTCCATCTGTCTGATCCAGCGGCACCGGCCCTCCCTCCCAAATCCCGGCTCCGACGCATCGGCCCCCTCAAAGGAACAGTTGGCAAACGGACAGCCCATTAAACAGGCGAGGGCGACGGGCCCTCACCTCTAAGCAACACTTGTTAGAGCAGAGAGAGTGTGACACAGGCAGAGAGAGGAGATCAAGAAATGGGTGTGTGAGGAATCCATATATTGTTTGTGTGAATGTATCTGTTAAGTGGAAAACTGAGTGTTTTTTGAAGGAGTACTTCACCCACAAATTGACCATTGTTACATCAATTACTCACCTTGAAGACTTGAAGAAAATGGAAGTACAATATTGATGAATGTAAAGAAATATGGCTGCGTTTAACAGCAACAACACTATACTGTATAGAGATAAATGTGTGTGTGTGTGTGTGTGTGGGGTTGAGTGGGTTTTATGAGTGACAGTTACAACTCAGTGGCCATGACATTGGTGTCTTTCACCCTCAACAACCCCCATTGTCACAAAGGTTTCCATTTCAACCTTCTAATCAAGACACTGACAGGAACATTTGTAAACTTTTTAAATGTCATCTCCTCATTTGAATGGGATCTGATTGAATCCCTTGTTTGTGCTTCTATTGCAGCTGTCCATTGCTTGTTTGGTCTGCACATGTTATGTACCACAGGAACATGAATCATTAACAAGTCATCTGCATAGAAAGGGCTCTCCACTGGATGAATGCTTTCTGATGGGGGCCTATGTACAGTATGTGTGGTACCTCCAGTAAACCATCAACAGGGCCACATGAAATAGAAAGAGGTTAAACAGAACCCATAACCTCAGCCGCCGATGCAACCACTCACACAAGTTCTGATGAACCCCTCTGATTTGTTTGAAAGTGCTCCAGACTTCCCTCACCCACCCTTTGTTGTGAATTGTGGGGAAAACAACAGCTTGGGTGTGCAGGGAAATCTGGGTGCATGCAGAGGAGCCAGGGGTTCGGTCCGAAGAGAGCCTACATTGATTGCCAAAAATGAAAAATCTAAGACGCAGACAAAGATGAGAGAAGGACGGGCCAGCCGAGGGTATTCGGTGTTCGGCTCTGCGCCTGGCAAACAACCTGAAAGCAATTTATTTTCTTTCCCCAGACTTTTAGGATCAAATCCATGTTAGTTATTCACATAAAGGGTCTCAAAAAGAAAGAGAAAAACTTGGATTGATGTGTGTGTGTGTGTGTGTGTGTGTGTGTGTGTGTGTGTGTGTGTGTGTGTGTGTGTGTGTGTGTGTGTGTGTGTGTGTGTGTGTGTGTGTGTGTGTGTGTGTGTGTGTGTGTGTGTGTGTGTGTGTGTGTGTGTGGTGTGTGTGTGTGTGTGTGTGTGTGTGTGTGTGTGTGTGTGTGTGTGTGTGTGTGTGTGTGTGTGTGTGTGTGTGTGTGTGTGTGTGTGTGTGTGTGTGTGTGTGTGTGTGTGTGTGTGTGGATGGATTCAGGTACCTCAAGATAAAAGGAAGACATTTTTGTCTTGCAAATGCTAAAAGGAGTCAGTAGTTTAGATAGATAGATAGATACTTTATTAATCCCAATTTGGGAAATGATGTTGTTACAGAAGAAGTCAGATTAAGAGAACAAGACAAAATAAGAGAAAGGACAAATATTTGCAAAGCTGTGACCGATGGACACACACACACACTGACACACACACATTCACACATACATCCATATTAACCCCAGCTCCAGCCCCCTTTGTGCGAGGGATGATGTCATGCCTTCTGAAAACATGTGGGGGGCGGCGTCGGGGGTTTAGGGGGGATTCCTTTGGTCCTTTCAAGTTTGCAGGGGAGCCTTGGGCCACGGCAGGGTAGACAGTACGAGGGCAGGAGGCTCAACGCTGCCACCCCCCCATCCCACCCCACCCCAGCAAGCAGTCACATTAGGCACGCTCCGGCCACGCCATCAAAGGCCCGGCTCACAGCACACACACTTGCCTCTGCACACACACAAAAGTATGCATGCACACAGTTGCTTCCCGACTGCATGTGCGGACCGAGAGACTCTGACACAAGTCAAACGAGCATGTTCACACTCAGATGAAACAAACGCGTGCCTAAAAATAACCTGCACACACACTTTCAAAAGACACACACACATACCAACAGATCAAACACGCACACACTTCAATCATGCCCCCCCCCCGGCTGTGTTATTGTTTTGAAAATATGATTGCGGTGACGGATGGGGGGGGGGGGGGCTCTTGCAGGGGCGAGTGGCAGGGCCCCTCTATTGTCCCCGACCAGTGTGAGTCTGTGTCCATAGCTATAGAAACTGGGGCCACACTGGGAAGGCATGCTTTCATCTCCACCACAGGCTCACCGCTGGCAATAAGGGGTCAAATAAATCCCCCTGGATGCAGTGAGGAGGGGGGGGGGGGGGGAGTTTGCAGGCGTACATGTGCACACACACACAGCATGTTTACCTGAGCTATCTCATGTTGACATCTAGAAAGATGGACAGATTTGTTTATTAGTTCCTCTCTGGCTTTCAAACTTTTGAAACTCCTACATTCAGCTCTATGCTTTGACAAAATGCCCTTTGACTGAATCTTCAATTTCCTCCGGTGCTTCTTTTACAATGTGACGTCACCTTGATCAGTGTTTCTTCAGCTACATTTGCCTTTCCAACATATTTCCGTGCTTCAACTTCAGCTACACATTTTAATTAATTATTATTATTTGATTCTGTTTAAATGTGTTTTTCCATTTCTTTTTGCTGAATATCCCAAAACATATCAAAAACGTCAACACGAGAAGAATCAACCCTTTAAGACATATGAAACGTTTTAAACCGTACCCTAAGCAGTCTGTCAAATAAGCAATTGATGTGTGCTATTTTTTTTAAACTATCTATTTCTAATGGACAGCACACACTGATTAAATGGATAGTTTGGATGTTTTGAAGTGGGGTTGTTTGAAGTATTTATCCTTATTTAGTGTATGTGTTTCTGTATCTGTGATGTTGTTACAGGTGTCGAGACAGAAAAGGATCTCCCTACAGTAGAAGGTGATAAGCACGCCCTGGTTTAGAGAAGCAGACTGGAGTAACGGCCCGGGAAACTGCTGTGGATGGGGGGGGGGGGGGCAGTAGCTAAATCTATAGCAGTTTCAGTGTCAAACAAACGAATCGAGCGGTGGTAGTAAAATTGCAGTTTTCGAGACATTGGTGAAAATGTCCTAAATATAGTGACACTTAACTAATATTGCCATTTATTAAAAGTTATACACTTTGGACAATATAAATGTACCTCTGAACACTAATTTGATGTGCCAGATTAAGCCAAAAGGCATAAACCAAAGAATACAACTTCCCTTGAAATGTTCCTTTTGTCTTAATACTGCTCAAATCTATGTATCTTTATTTTTATCTAATTTTGTCAAATGAATAAATACTAACTTCTTGGGTTTATTTCAGACAGGCGGGGGGCCTCAGCAGCTCAGAGGAGGTCTGGGTCACTTTGGGTAAACGCGCCCTGAGCATGCAGCACATGTAACACAGGATCACAATGTTGATCATCAGGATTCACAATGTCTTGACACATTCCAAACTCACTGATTACACACACACTTAAACACACATACTGTATACACAAACAAAGACATGCAAAATTGTACAGACACCTTTGACATATGCACTTTGGGCGCTGCAAATATACAATCGCTCCCTTAAATACATAAAGTGCTGAGCGTGATTTGGATTTGATTGGACTTGACTTCCTCAGGGTATCTTAGTGACTCATGCTGACCCGATTGTTTGATCGTCACCCTCCCCCATTCTTCTTCGCTGGTGTTATATCACACATGTCCAGCTCGGCTCCATCTTCAAGGCCCTGAGCCCTTTCCTGCTGAGGACCAAACCATTACGGATTACTGTCAGACTCACTCATTATAATACTACTCTCTCTGTGTGTGTGTGTGTGTGTGTGTGTGTGTGTGTGTGTGTGTGTGTGTGTGTGTGTGTGTGTGTGTGTGTGTGTGTGTGTGTGTGTGTGGTGTGTGTGTGTGTGTGTGTGTGGTGTGTGTGTGTGTGTGTGTGTGTGTGTGTGTGTGGTGTGTGTGTGTGTGTGTGTGTGTGTGTGTGTGTGGTGTGTGTGTGTGTGTGTTGTGTGTGTGTGTGTGTGTGTGTGTGTGTGTGTGTGTGTGTGTGTGTGTGTGTGTGTGTGTGTGTGTGTGTGTGTGTGTGTGTGTGTGTGTGTGTGTTTTGGAGACATATAGCCCAAAATGCAATTCTTAAAGTAAAAAATTGCTTGGGAATTTGGCTACATGTTAAAGTCAGTCTCGCATATTAAGTTGCTAATCAGACTGTAAACAATTGACCAGTGCAAGTAAGAGAACCTCTTGGCCTGGATATCCGCTGGCAACAACGAAACCCCAAAAATATTTCCACTTCACCCCAGAGGCTTATCGTCGTCAGAACAAGAGCCAACGAGTTTCAAGATTGGCTATGGTGCACTGTTGCATCAACATTAACAAAATATCAACACAATTCAGTTTGATTAATGACTTGTGCATGCATAAGGAAGTCTTCACCGGACATGGTACGCACAAAGCGAGCAGCCAGCTGTCCCGCTATAGCACCTGTGTGTGAGCGTGAGATGGGGTGGGGGGGGGGGTGTGGTGGAGCCGGAGACAGTCAGAGGAGTCACCAGGCCTGAGGAGAGGAGAGAAGGAAGGTCAGCACCACCGCATGCCACAGACAGACTGACGATACTTCTACTGGGCTCCACGCCGGGGACCTGGCTGTAATTACACCACACACACACACACTCACACACACATTCATGCATGCACACACTAGACAGACTGAGAAAGGTGCCCCGGCTCCTGGATTCTGTCTCTATCTCATTATAATTGTATGTCCGCCATGACATCCTCTATCACACACCTGAACAGCCTCAGAATCCCACTAACAAGCGGTTTTTGAGAAGTAACCTAAAATAGAGACACCTGATACATTGACCGAATGCCAGGAAATCGAGCAAATAATGGAAAATATATACAAAAGGCCAGAACTTCATACGAACTTTACAACCACATGTGAACGAACTGTAGGACATGCAGCTTTGAGAAGCTTTCCAAAAGATGTTGGAATCTGGCTGTAAGGATTTCCCCTCATTCAGCTCGATCCTATTGCCAGATAAGAACATTGATATTGGCCGATTGCAGTAGGATTTGGATTACGATCAATGAAAATGTTATATCCTATGCCAATGTTTTTAAAATGCATTACAATGTCTGTGCATAGCCACTATGGTATGGTTAAGCTTAGGAAAAGTTCATGGTTGTTGCATTAGTGAGGTCAGGTATTGATGGATGATAAGGCCTGACTCACAGTTGGTGTTCCCTTCATGCCAAAGGATGGGGTTGAGGTCAGGGCTCTGAGCAGTTCCTCCTCACCAAACCCATTTGCCTTCCTTTGTGCGATGTTGACACAAGAAAGGGCCTTATCCAAACTGTTGCCACTAAATTGGACGCACACAATTCTCTGTAGCATCATTGTACTGTAGCATTGAGATTTCCCTCAAGTGGATCTAACAGACCTTGCCCAGACTGGTGCCCACACTTTTCACCATAGAGCGTGTCTGAATAGTCGGATTCAGAGTGCTCTCACACAAACATGGATTTCCCAATTTTCTTTTTCAATGGACACTTGTAGTCTGAGCTCTCAACTGGCCAAATCCAAGGTTAAATAAGGTCAACAAGGTTATTGGCACAAACCACAATTGTGATCTTGTTTGGCTCTCAGACTGACACCAGCACAGATCTCTGGTATCAATAGCTCCTTGTTGATCTACTTGGCCAGGCATTTTGCCGTCTCTCCTTCTCCCTCCCTATTTCTCTCTCTTTCTCTCTCTGTGGGCCCTCTGACTTGTGAAAGTTATTGGAGTGTAAATGCGTTTAACAGCCTCTGTCTGCTGCCCTGCGTACGGAGAGTGCTATCTCTTGTCTGCTTCATCTTTATTACTTATCTGTGCCAGTAGTTTAAGGTTTCCAGCAATCTGATCAATTTAGATCGATGGTTAGATAGGAGAAGATTGGAGAGCAATTTCTTAGTGTTCTGAACATTCTTGAACTATTCTAGGACAAAAAATACAATATTTTTCATCCATTTTGTATCATTCTACCAATATTTTCCAAAAACGTTCATTTTCCAGGTTTCATTATGCATTACTGTAGTGCAGCTTAGCAGAACCCTGTCACTCATTGCAATTATGCTGTCTGAGCTACTCCCTCGCTCACAATTATTTCCGCAGCCGGTCAATTAAGGAGAGTTTTTTATTCACCATGACAGGTGGGTGGGAATGGGTGTTCCCTGTTCCCACTTGAGTACCAGTTAAAAAAAAATACCTTAATCCTTGATTGAGACGTAAGCAGTTTGAGGTTGAGCTCTACAGAGGCTGTGGGTCCTTTGTTATTCGGCTACTCTTTAACCACAGCACCACTTCAATATCTCATGACATTGTCACTTCATTACTCCCCTTCAGTTTTCATATGTACCCAGGCCCCCCCAAGCCCAGTTCCATTTCCCTGTGGTGACAGAGAAAGGCAGACGTTCCTGTTTACTCGTGGCTCCAGGGGCTTGTGGCTCCCGATTAGCAAACCAGTGTGAGTCAACATCTGGTACATCCCTTGGACAAACTATCTCTCTGAGCGCACACTCGGCCTGTTGTCAAACCCCCGTCTCTTTCCGTCCGGTTCCCAAGCAGGCAGGCACCCCCTGGGCGGCAGTGCGCGCTCACACATCGGCGAGACATTTCCCAAAGCCTTCCCAGTCCTTCTGGCATCTCGGCAGGCTGTCACCTTTTTACCCTCCTGCGTGTTCCACAAACATACCAGAGGGCCAAAGGGCAGCAGGGGCCAACGCTGCCCGTTTGTCGACATGCTTGATTGGGGTTAAGGGCGGCGGGACTCGTTCAGGTCGCGACACCGATGCGGTCCATCATGTCTGTGCAACCTGTGGTGATTATTTGACTGCATTCCATCCAGGACACAGAAGTTTTTAATGCGGTTTTAACAGGCTGCCAGGTTTAAACAGGGCAACCTCAATCTGATTCCTGTCACAGACCGATGAAGACGCCATCGTAGAATTTCCCTCCCTTTGTTTTTGTTACGCTGTGCCAGTCTATGAAAGTATCTTGGCTCTAGACTCAACAGAACACACATGCTGAGGAGAGTGTCAGGCAAAGGAACATCTGTTGTGGTCAGTGGCTGTGGGCAAACTGTTTCATTTCGACAAGATGGCCTGTGGCAACACAATGGCTTAGTGGTTGGGAGAGAACGACCGAATTGCCAGTATTTGTGGTCGGGGTTTACCTAAGTTGGACCGAGCTTCTGAAAGACATGTGGTCACATATTTCATCAAATCTCTCTTTAGTTGGGGATATTAAAAGAGTAATGGCATTGTCTTGACAAGTGTTTCGAAATGTGGTATTTTAAAGTGGAACTGTGGAGTTATAGAAGTACTCTATTCATTCCAAATTGTGTTTCGTCTTTATTCCATTGTAGTTACTTTTCCATTTGTCATCTTGCGTAAACCAAGGCAAGTAATGTCATAACAACAAGCATGCAGAGTGGGATCGATACAGCATGCCAACAATGATTTCACTGATGAGGAAGGGGATTAGATGACAGATTTAATCTTGAGGAGACGCGAGTAGCGAAAACACATGACTTAACCGTCAAAATAAACTTGTATATACTGTTTGTTCCACTATCACAGCTCTCTCATATGTCTGCCATGGCATTCAGTCAAACACCGCTTGACGTCTTCAACCCGCCAAAATCTGTCCAGAGGAATGTGGAGCGCTGGTCAAGGCGGCTGTCTGAAGACGTTGGTGTGTTTGTGTTTCCGTGTGTGAAGCGCAGGCCTTTAGGTCTTAACATTGCTGGCATCCTTTTTCTTTTCCCCCTTCTTTCTCTATCTCTCTCTCTGTCTTGCTCTCTCTTCCTCTCTTGGCTCTTATGCCACCGAGGAGAAGGCAACAGTGACCCTATTGTGAACGGTGGGAATTGGGCAGCGAGCCAATGATGTCATCTTGCCATAGGGAAGACCAGGGGGAACGCCCTCCTGGCGTTCGGAATGCACTATTTTTTCCTGTTGTTTTCCGGAAGGCGGTGATCAATTTAATTCCATCCTCATCACTCCCTGCCACGGGGGAAGGGGGGCGAAGGAGGGAGGGCAAGAGGAGAAGGAGACGAGGAGAATAGAAAAAAGAACTCTTCCAAGATGGGATGCAACACATAAAACTAAAGGCGAGAAAAAAGATGAAGCGTACCGGATGATCAAAGCTGTTAAAAATCCTTATTTTATGTTAACTTTGTAAGATGTGAATAAGGGAAATGAACCTGGAATGCCCTGAGGTCACGTCGACCGCCCCAATTAAAAGTTGCCAGGCACCATTACAGAAGATTAGTAGTGATTCATGAAGAAAGGGGGGGGGAGGCTTACAAAAAGGAACAGTCCCAACCTCCAAGTAACCAGGCCAAAAACCTTAGAGGTACATTTGTACACTTCTGTAGAACTTTGCAACAAAAGTATAAAAATGTAAAGGCTAATTCCTGCTTATGTCACCTTGGCTCATATGTGTAGCCACGCTAGCAACATGAATTAAGGAATGGCAAAGACTTTTGGTATGTCAGTCATTTTGGTCACTTTGGACTAGAATGAAATTATTTGGCAATTACTTAAAGGAATTGTATACATTCAAGACCCCAGAAGATATCACCAAACTTTTCATTTGGCGCCACTTGTAGGTCAAAGTTTTGACATTCCTTTTGAAAATGTACCATATAGAATAGAATTAGATAAACACATTCATGGTTTCCAGATGATGAACCCTAATGACTTTGGTAATTGTTCATCTCTAGCGCCACCATAAAGCTCACATTTGTGCTTTCAGCAGAAATATTTAACTTTTAGATAGATTCTCATGACTATCTAAAAGTCATGAGAATTGTACAGTATTAATGCCCCCCTCAGAACGAATTTAAATCAGGTTTGAATTTCAATTTACTTTGATTTACGACCAAATACTTACAAACCAAAGCTAATTGATTAGCCTTAGTTGTGACTGAAAACATACAAAATCTAAGCAAAACGTTTTATATTCAGATTGTGTGTAGCACAGTGATGTTTTTCTGGCATTGCTTGAGTTCATCATTCTCTGAGTTCAAAGTGGGCCCCGCGATCGCATCACAAAGACAGCGAGCCGTCTACGATGTGATCACTATTAATCACAGCTTGTGATCAAGCATGGAGCAACATTTTCTCCATCATGACTGGAATGTCGTAGTAG
Source organism: Gymnodraco acuticeps (assembly GCF_902827175.1). Taxonomy (NCBI): domain Eukaryota; kingdom Metazoa; phylum Chordata; class Actinopteri; order Perciformes; family Bathydraconidae; genus Gymnodraco; species Gymnodraco acuticeps. The sequence continues at coordinate 3,575,705 of NW_022990023.1, forward strand.
AAACAAAGGATGCGGGGCCATGCTCAGATTAGCTTCAGATTGCACATCAGAGTGCCGTTACGTTCTTTCAATAACAGGGACGAGCTTTTCACTTAGTGCTTCATTATTTTGTTCTCCCTGTCATCAGAGGAAAAGGGAAAATATATCACTTTGATGCTGTTTACTAGGTATTTTGCAAAAATAACTTTATGATGAATTTCAGGGGGGAGAAAAAAAAGTGTAGAGGGGGCTTCAAAAGTAGCGTTAACGGGAGACAGATTTTGGACATGCTTCCCGAGCCATCTGCTTTGGGTTAAGGCTCGGAGACAGAGTCGAATATGGAGGAGAGAGAAGAGGGGAGTAAGACTGGAGAAGATGGCGAGGGCAGTGGGGGATAGGGGGTGTGCAATATTGACAGGCAGTGGTGGAAAGTTATTTACTTGCATTTTGAACCTCTCTGTTTTAAATTATTGTGGCAAGAAATATCCATCTTGCCAATGCAAGGGTACAATGAGTTGATATTGTTCGTACAGCTAATACAAGTGAATACTTCAGTGGGCTGTTATACAACATTTTACAGTAGAAACAAATATGCTGTGGTTCCCCAGATCTCAGGGCTCTTGGAAATGTTTAGTTAAAAAAACAAAAAAAGACTTGTGACGGCTGTGGTTGGTTCTGAAATCTGTCTGCCTGCCAAAGATCCAACAGAGAGTGTTCTGCTGGAGACGCCACAACACACAACTAATTAGGATACGTGCTCCTGGCCTATCTGTCGGGTGGAAGGGAGGTGGGCTTTGGGATTTCAGAGTTGCAATATCTCCGTCACTTAAGACTTTTTCCAAATGTCTACAGCATCTTGCCAAATCCCTCAACTGTCCTTATCTCCTGACATTCGCTCATTAAATCCAGCAAGAAAGAGATATGAGAGTAAAGAACAATGTTGATTTTGTTAGTCCAGCTCTGCTTGTTGATGTTCTTCTGAGTCTCCCTGCTTACTCCCCCTCTCCTCTCCAAGCTGTCCGTCTCCATCACCCCCCCTGTGCCATTCTACCAGTCCCCAGTGGGCACAGCCAGCCAGTCTGGCCAGGCCTGCCCCTTGCTGTGCCCCCGCACTGGATAAGCTCCTGGCTGGACCTTGGGTAGAGGCCTTTGTATAGAGCTGTGTGTGTGTGTGTGTGTGTGTGTGTGTGTGTGTGTGTGTGTGTGTGTGTGTGTGTGTGTGTGTGTGTGTGTGTGTGTGTGTGTGTGTGTGTGTGTGTGTGTGTGTGTGTGTGTGTGTGTGGTGTGTGTGTGTGTGTGTGTGTGTGTGTGTGTGTGTGTGTGTGTGTGTGGTGTGTGTGTGTGTGTGTGTGTGTGTGTGTGTGTGTGTGTGTGTGTGTGTGTGTGTGTGTGTGTGTGTGTGTGTGTGTGTGTGTGTGTGTGTGTGTGTGTGTGTGTGTGTGTGTGTGTGTGTGTGTGTGTGTGTGTGTGGTGTGTTGGTGTGTTGGTGTGTATGTGTATATAGCATTCACAGCACAAGGGGAGAAGGGGGTCCTATCTGTGCCTAAGGGCTGCCCCCCAACTCACCCTCACCATGCGCCCTATTGAGACCTAAGGGAGCGTGAACAATCACTGCAAAACCAAAGAGCTAAGTCCCCTTGTTATACAAGGCCAATTTTCGGCACCAGCCCCACCTCTCTCCTCCGTGGTGCGTCCGTCCCCCCCTCCCAGCACCCCAGCCCCACTCGTCAGAGGTTGACGGGCTTCGTTAAAGCGAGCCGGGGTCCTTTTATGGCGTTATTTAATTAGCCATTCCACAGCAAACTGCCATCCGGCACCACCACTGACCCCCCCCACCGATCCTCTTCTCTTTGCTGAACCCACCACCACCATCTTCATCATCCCCACCTCACCCCCACTTACTGAACATCATCAACACCGCCCCCCCCTCCCCACTGTGCTCACCGGTCCCCTCCTCTCTCCTCTCCTTGTCTTTATCTCCAGTAATTAGCCAGGGGATGGGGGCGTAACCATTGCTAGGTTGCTCGCCAGTATTAGTGCTTGAGACTAAGAGGAAGGGAAGTGTCTCTCCCTGCATGGGGTTTTCTCTCTCAGTCCGGCACCCCAATACCTGTGGAGTAAAACAAAGAAATGGCCGGTTCTACAGTAGCCAGCTCAGCCTTACTGTCCCCGCTGCCCACTGAGCTCTGTCTGCACTGGCACCCTAATCATTAACCAGATTATGACTTTGTGTCTGCTGCATGTTGGAGGGGTCAGCGGAAATGTACTCACAGTATGCAAAAGACTGCTGGCAACTATTTTCAAGTGATTCATGGAGATTGGTTAATGAAGTCTCTTTATCCTGCATACTCAAATTAGATTGATTCAGGTTTACTAGTTCATTTTGGAATAAAAGCTCCAGCATTGGCTTTCAGATCTTTGATCACAAAGCTGGTGAGCAATTTCATTTGAGCTGCACCATAACTATGTATGAGTGCACATTCCTTCCCCATGCACTCAAACATGAGTAGCCAAACAGTGAGAGAGTGTAGGAGCCCCTGTCTGCAGGGCCACACCGTGCTGGATCGACGCCCTCTAGTGACCACTACAAAAGACAAGCACAATGACAAGCCCACATGTAACCCTGGTCAGCCTATCCAAACACAAAATGGGACACACTATTGGGAAACATATAATAAAAGACTGACTTTGATGGCATCATTTTTATTATCCCAATAATATATTTTTTTTTAATGATTTTTTACATTTTAATTATTGATATTTATTGATATTTTTCCAACTGGAGGTCAACCTCATTATTGTTTATTATGCATACAATGTTTGTAACACCAACTTATTAAGGTTAAATACAAATAATTAAATATGTTAATTTTCAATAACTTAAACTTGCCAGCGTTATTTTTGAAGCAGCATTATAAGAAGACAAACATAGTTCAAGCTAAAGTAAGTCCAGCATGGCCTAATGACTGCTTAGCATGGGAAAGGTACCGCTTAGTTATCCATGGCCATTTATAGCCTTAATTACGCGCCTATTTTGTGACCCCTAAGTTCAACGGGCCAATTCCTGTGTAGACCCAAATGCTGACGAACAAAGGTGGAATGTGATGCCCCTTTTCCGTAGACAAGCTACTAAACGTTTCCCATCAATTTCATGGGAAAGTTCAAGCCAAGGAAACTCTTTTAAACGCTCGAGCTGAGTATTGACAGCGTATTGAACCTATTAGTGCATAACAGACAGCCTGCTGATGAAAAGCGCAGGGGAAAAGAGTTGCTATAGCACTTAAAAGTTGGTGTTAGATTTCAAAACCTCAGTAATATAATAACACTGTTGATGTTGTGGAATATTACACTTTAATACGGGTTAAAACTGGTGCTTTAGGACCCAGTTGATCCTTGTGATTGTGGCTGATATTTTCCACGTTGTGAGGGGAGGGGGTGGCCAGGAGGAGGAGGAGGTGGGGGGGGTGGCTGTCAATCATAGTGAAAGTGGCCGGGGTGGGCAGGCCCCTCTGACACTTTGTACCGTCGGAGGGGGATATTTAACTTGGGACTGAGCACCACTCGCTACAGACACACTCACACACAGTGTGCCTAAGCAAAGAAACGCTCCAGCGCCAAGTCTCTCAGACTCCTGAAGTAGGAGCGACTCAGTTGGAGCTTCTGTAGTTATCAAAGGAGGAGAGACGCTCCCTCAGGAATTGACCGCTTGCATCGACCGGGCAAAAAGGCTCCAGGTTTTTGGACTGTCTCGTTATGCAGCGATTTTGGGATCTGGAGCTTTTCTGAAGGGATTCAGCAATGCCACAGTGAAAGGAACTCTGAACTCACAACGTTTACTGGCTTTCTGCAGTTTGCATTTGATATGCACTGACACGCTGCTTTTTTCAGCGTCTCTTTTTCTGTGGGAATACACCAGACTGTTATGTTAGTAACTGCTCTGCGATTTGGAACATCCTCTGGAAAGATACTTGGCTGTTATTTCATAAATTGAGATTGCATCCCACTGCTACGCATTTTTCTCCAAGTGTTTGGACATTTTCAGAGAGGTGCACAGATCCACGGCTGGAATACCACAGGGCTGCACACAGCGTTTCCTCAGTGTATGGATTGTGCGCGCTGGGACCTTGTCAAACCTGAGAGCGTCAGGCGACGTTAAGAGAAGCCACGTTTATAAAAGCCGTGCGTAAAAATAACATTGGCCAAGGCAGCCCTCATTGCCGGGCTCGTGACATTTAAAACTCGGTGAAGTACTCTTTTGTGCGACCCTTCTCTCCCGGGACGCTGCGGATCTATTCTGTCTCTTTAGAAAACACTTCATCCCATGCAGCTCTCGCCTCGGCCGCTGTCATCCAGTGCAGACAGTTCGTCGTGGCTTCGAGTCCCCGGGGTAACCATGACAACCGAAAGAAACCCAAAGTGAATCCAAGGGAGCGGGGTGAGGCTGGAGAGAGCGTGAAAAGAGTTTTTCCCATTTAGATTTTTTGTTGTGTTTAGACTAAACACTTCTTTGCAGAGCTTGGCGCTGCACAGTTGCATCAGCGGGCAAATTGCAAAGTTGAAGGAGCCCTAAAAAGAAAACGCTCCATGTCATTCAAACCCGACGTGGTCTATTAAAAGTATCGCCTTGCCGGTGACTGAACTTCTACTATTTATGACGCCCCTGGCTTGTCATTGCAGAAAACACAGTGACCGGGAAAATATTTGACTTTAATCTACGCGAGAAGAACCGGTGTGTAAAACCAGAGGAATAATGGGCCTCTCACACACGCTGCTCGTGTACGTGCTGGTGTGCGTCCACCTTGGAGTTTCACAGCATTTCCTTCGCCTCCGTCCATCGCCCAGTGATCACCTCCCAGTGCCCGACCTCAAAGAGGACCCCGACCCGGAGTATGACCCCCGGGAGCAGGACTTGGTGGAGAGGACTCTGCGGAAAAAGCTCGGCAGTAACTTTGACCCCAACTTCATGTCGATCACCTCGCCCATGGTAAACATCTCCACGACAGACGTGCAGGGGAAGCTGCCGGGGTCCATGCCTCCCGAGATTAAAAACATTGACCTCACGAGGACCCCCTATGGAAAGAGGGTTAAAGTGGGCAAGAAAGCCCGTAGGAAATTTCTGCAGTGGCTGTGGACCTATACGCACTGCCCAGTGGTGCACACCTGGAAGGATTTGGGCGTGAGGTTCTGGCCACGTTACATCAAGGAGGGAAACTGTTTCTCTGAGCGCTCGTGCTCCTTCCCCGAGGGGATGTCTTGCAAACCCGTCAGGTCAATCAACAAGATTTTCCTCCGGTGGTATTGTCAAGGGTTTCTAAGACAGAAATACTGTACGTGGATACAGGTGCAATACCCAATCATCTCAGAGTGCAAGTGTTCGTGCTGATTCTTTCTAAGGAAGGAGTGGTGGTCGAGGGGGAGTGGACTGGAAATACGGTTTCTATTGCACTGTTAACTCTCTACAGAGGTGGGCACCATAGCAGATCTATTTTTTTATATAGCATTTTAAGTGAAATACCAACATTGTACATATTTAAGAAAAATGCAGCTATTTTTTCTAATTGAACCAGGACCATATTTTATTCTCAACCCTGAAACGTGTTTTTTGGGGGAACACGAGCACTTCATAAGGAAGAGCTTTTTTTGATATTTTTTATGAGACATTGAAGATGCAATGCATATGCTACACTTCTCCAAGAGGTGAACTTTTTTCTTCAACTGAACATTGATGCTGACTGTTATTTCACTGCAATGCTGCCTAGAGTTTTTGTATAATATTAATATCAATAATAATTAAATTGTAAAAAAAAAAGAAAAAGTTGAGGTTAAAGATATATATTAAGGCGTGAACTCAGCTTTTTTTGGAATACATAGTATTGTAGAAATAAACAAATCTGTATGTTTTATTTATTATTTTAACGATTGTGAGTATAGAGCATAAGGAAAGAGAATAGCAGAGTATACCAGAAAAAATATGGGAGATGTCTACTTGAATATTTCTAAAAATAAAAAAAAATCAATAAAATCAATACAAAAGTAAAACATATCGGTGTACATGTTATGTTTACACGTTTTAGCAATAAAGTCTACCTTTTCAACGTGTATTAGTGTCAAGCCATGTTGCTTACAGTGTCTATATCAAGGGGGGCGTGTACACTGTAAAAAAATGTCATCTGAACATGTTGTCTTATTTAATCTTAAAAATATGTCCTTGCATGAAAAGTTTGCTGGTGGTTTACACTTGTTTCCAAATGAGTTATCTATACATAAGTGTCATTTCCTTTAGAAAAACGAGTGAAACAAGTGAAAATGATCCACATTTGATGAGAAATTTCGTTCAAGACTGACATTTTTTGCAGTGTCGGGGCTCCGAAGTGGAGTGGAGTTACTAACTGCACAGTAAGTCCGAGCTTCAGTGACTCTGTGTGGACTGCCTGACGCTCCACGCCGTCACAGTGATTTTAGAAAGAGCTGATTTACTACGCTGTGTAATGCGCAACACATACCCCAAGCGCCTCCACAGAACTGGCATTCATTTGTCTCAGCCAGAGAGAGAGAGGGAGAGGGGAGGCCACACATTCATCTCCCCCTGTCTACGCACATGCTCGTTTCAGGGCTCCGAGGTGTTAACATAATGGGTAAAATATGATTCAGACATTTCAAACAGTGTCAGATGATGAAATGGCGAGCGTGTATGCAAGAGCCAGGGGCGTCTGGGGTCTGTGCTTTTCACTCTGGAAGCTCCACACAAGTTCCACTGAGGTATTTGTATAGAGGTGGACTGCAGCAGACCGGCGCCTATTCAAGTCTGACCGCCCTGGAGAGAAAAAAAAAACACAAAGCCCATAAAACAATGGTCAACTGTTTTTGACGTTAGCAGACTATTAATTGGAGAGCCGGGGCACGCTGTCTGCAACTTAAAGAGATATGGCCAATTAAACGCGCTGCAGACGCGCAAGGAAATTAACTATGAAATCAAAGCGAGGAGTAATTTTCTGTAAGTAGGGGGTTTATGGTGTTTATATTATTCTTTAAATGCAATCAACGACTTAAACAGAGCTATGACTAAACGTCTGAGAGCTAAAAGCAGCTTTCCACTGAGCGCATCTTGTGTGCGTTACAGTGATTTGTGTTTTTGCGGGCAGAGTTGGATTTGACACTTGCCGCCCGGTTATTGTGACAGAACCACTGAGGGGATTTGGTAAGCAGAGGAGAAGAACGGCAGCATGCCAGCGGAGGGAAGGAGCAGGAGGGGGGGCTGCTTTCCTTACTGTCAGCTTCTTTCTTGATGATGTCTCGGGGTTTTTAGAAACTGCGTCTCTGACTCGACGGCGCCACTCAGCCGCCCCCTCTCGACTGCGCAGAATGAGGCACTTTGGGAAACAGTAACCCTTTCAGGCTCTGCCCGGAGAGTATTTTAGAAGCGTGTGAAAGGCAATACGCCGCCCTGGCTCCAGCCAGTTAGGTGCGCACCTTTTAGAAGCAGACCCTGCCAGCCAGTCAGATCAGTGCTTCTCAAAGTGGGGTCCGGGGACCTCCAGGTGGTCCTTCTGGGGAGTCCAGGGGGTCCTCAGTAAAATGATGAATCTATATAATATCAGCAAAGCATTTCAATTACTATAAATAACAGTTTTGGGATGCATTATTTGACCCACTCCAATCCTCATTACTGTATATGCCAGATATAAGAAATAATGATATTCCCAGTACCTGCACAAACATGTGATTACATTTGTATCCTTTCAAAATAAAATAAAATGTTGTATGTATGATCAGGACACATGTTAAAACAGATATTCTGGGGTTATTTTTTAAATGTATCACTGTCCTGTTGGTATTATCTGATTAGAAAAGCACATTTATTCTCACCCTGCATGCTTCTGCTCAAAATCCATGTTCAGTTTCAAACCCAATACACCCACTAAATGAATCCAAGAAATAGAAACCTTTTGAGTGCAGAGTTAGAAGCATCTAACTGGCTTGTAGATTCAATACAGACCATGTGGGTTTTCTCTTACACGCAGGGTAAAATGCCAATCCTTAAATGAGCTGAACTGTCAGAGACTCCTGTCTTCACTTTATGCAAAACAGCCATGTTGACTGTGTCAGAGATTCACATAAAGTCTGCTCTCATTCATCACCGTATCACATGATTTCATCATAAAATTCACTTGAAGTAAAATGTACAGTCCCCATGCTGCAGACAGACGGATGTGTTACGCTGAGAAAAATTAGAAAACTTCTCCCTTTTGACGCCATCAGAGCAGCGCCATCAGGGCAACCTGCATTCACATACTGTTCACAAAAATGTCAAGACAGTGGTGGCCGCTGCCCTGTCAGACACTCAGCACCATTATAGTCTGACAGTCTTCACATTCATCCTCATAGGCTTTTGAAAAGGTCCCCATATAACACATATGATTGGAAGTTTCTTCTACATCTAAAATCTCATGTGAAAATAAGTTAAATCACACATTTGCAGACTGTAAGGAGAATTAAATAAAGGCCTGGAGACAATTAGGATTGGGGATCATGGGGGAGGAGCTGGGTGGGGGGGGGTAGCACGTTTTGTGGTGAAGACGATGAGGCTCTGTCTCCTGATGAGACTCGATTATTATGAAGGATTGCAGTCCGATTGGGGATGATTGGAGTGCGTCAGCGGGTGGGTGGTAAAGGGTCTGCGGTGACTTTTATTCATGCAAACACGTGAAGGAAACATACCTGTGTGGAACTACTCGAAGAATAAGTGTGTATGCTGATTGCATGCACCAATCAGTCACACACACATCTTCTTTTGTGTGTGTGTGTGTGTGTGTGTGTGTGTGTGTGTGTGTGTGTGTGTGTGTGTGTGTGTGTGTGTGTGTGTGTGTGTGTGTGTGTGTGTGTGTGTGTGTGTGTGTGTGTGTGTGTGTGTGTGTGTGTGTGTGTGTGTGTGTGTGTGTGTGTGTGTGTGTGTGTGTGTGTGTGTGTGTGTGTGTGTGTGTGTGTGTGTGTGTGTGTGTGTGTGTGTGTGTGTGTGTGTGTGTGTGTGTGTGTGTGTGTGTGTGTGTGTGTGTGTGTGTGTGTGTGTGTGTGTGTGTGTGTGTGTGTGTGCGTGCAGTGGGCTGACAGACAGAGACAGAGACAAGGGTCTGTGGCTGTAAGTAAGGCCCAAACCCCATGGTTGTAAAAGCCAGTGAGTCAGCACTGCTGAGGTTATTGATGATGACAGGGTATTAGATGGAGCACTGAGGGGAGGGAGGGCACGCACACACACATGCAAACTACACACACACACAAACACACGCACACACACATGCAAACACACATTAATGCGGTCCCTGCAGATGATACGCGGCATTCTGTCAGACCACCAACCCTGGCTTGTGGTATCTGGAGGTGTGTGTGTCATGAATTTGCTCATGTGTAAGAAGTGAGAGATACATCTAAGTGTGTGTGTGTGTGTGGATGTGTGTGTGTGTGTGTGTGTGTGTGTGTGTGTGTGTGTGTGTGTGTGTGTGTGTGTGCGCGTGCGTGCGTGTGTGTGTGCGTGTGTTTCCATGAATCCATTACAGTCTTATTCTCGGTGGTCTTCAGCTTATTGGACACTCTCTTAACCACTCTAAAGCCCAAATTGTTTGATTATTCTTCCCTCAACAACTTTATGTCTGATATGCATGTGTGTGTTTTTCTCTGAGTGTGAAAGATGGGAACTTTTTCCCACTTCCAGTGCTTCAGGACTGATCCAATCATGTCAACCATCCATCTCTGCAAGAGCTCACACACCCTGACCTGGAGTCAGCAGCAGCGGGCACCGAATTAATGACATGCCATTACATCAACACAGCGGCCATCTTTGCAACAGGTGACTGTAGTCAAATAACTTGTGATTGTAATCAAACTCCGGTCATCGCAAACGAGCGGCGCTTCTGATAATGAAGCAGACTGGTACTGCCATGGGAAATGTGTGCAATTTATGCCACAATAAGTCATGAGTACATTCATCATTAGATTGTGTTGCTTCAATCTCAACGTTGCAAAGACTGCCGAGCGGGCCTTTCCTAAAGTGCAGAGCAAAGGCCAAAGTTGACCAAGCCTTATGTTTGAAATCATCTCTTAAAGAATGTTTATATGCGCAAAGCTATTTATTTTATATGTTTGCTGTTTTGCTGCCTTACCGTCATCTTTTGTGTCTACTTTTTCATCGCCTACTCCAAAGCTCTTGACACCAACCATTTGAATAGTAATAATCAGATAAACGGTGTCGATTATATGCCATTTGTGACCTTGTAGCTCCCATTAAAACGCACTGCAGTAAGAGCACAGTTGCCCTATATGCTCTTATGCTGCTACCCTTTTAATCAGACGCATAGTGTCAGAGTCACATTTCTGTAGTCATGCTTGCTGATTACTCAGTTTAACTCTTGTTAGATGTAATGGATATTGTAAGTCCAAAGTAAGGCCTAAAAATAGAGCTGTGGGTGGCGTGGCACTCGCAGGGCTGGGAATAGTGCATATTCTGAGCCCTGTTTCCATGGTTACTTGTGCTTTCTCCCATAGCCAGCATGGGTCTCAAATTCAGAAAATAGTCCTTTTGCATCAATGGCCGTGTTTTTATCCCTTTAAGAACAGCCTAATTTAACTTTTGATCCTGTTTTTTTCCCTCACCGACCAGGAAATGTGCGTTAAAGTTGGTGGACCGTGTTTGGGACATGCCGATGTCACAGACTGAGGATTGTGAAAGGGTTGAGCCCCGGGGCTAAAAATGTGTGGACACAAATACGCCATTAACCACTACTGACTTTACCATCTTTACCTCATCAAACTAAAATCAGAAACCTGGCTTGTCAGTCAAATGGGACACAAATTTGAGACTGTTTTAAGCCTATTGACCTCCTCGGCCCCAGCTAATTGAGTACAACACACACACACACACACACACACACACACACACACACACACACACACACACACACACACACACACACACACACACACACATACACATACACATACACATACACATACACACACACACACACACACACACACACAGCATCTCAGTATATAAATTAGAGTTGGACAGCACTCAACCCCAGCCCACACAAACACAAGGTGTTCCCAGAGTACTCCTGATACCTAATTGGTCCCTGGTCGTCATAACGACACACACAGGTAAACTATCTTTAAGTTGTTTACTAGACTACTCAACCTGATCGTGATTGCATTGGCTGGATTATATACACACACTTATGAGTTTTTCCCCAATTAAAATCTATATTTTCCATATCCATCTCCTCTCAGCTCACTGATTGCTGCTGTACTCCACACACTGCACGCACACACACACACACACACACACACACACACACACACACACACACACACACACACACACACACACACACACACACACACACACACACACACACACACACACACACACACACACACACCTCCCCCTCACAGCCTGTCCGGCGGCTGTCTCCCAGTACCCCTCTGTGCGCCTAGATGGCATGCTGAGAATGTTTACTTTCGCCACAGTGTGTATTTACAGAGCCTAATAGTTTTTTAGGCTGCAATGGCGCCTTGCTTCGTAACATGTGTACAACCCACCTACTCCCTCTAACTCTCTCTCTCTCTCTCTCTCTCTCTCTCTCTCACACACACACACACACACACACACACACACACACACACACACACACACACACACACACACACACACACACATACACATACACATACACATACACATACACATACACACACACAGAAAACATACATTGCCCCCACCTAACAACAAATCAAACCTTTGGTATTTGGGGTTTGGCAATGCGCAGGCTTTAATGCGTCCAGGTGACACACGAGGAGGAAGCAGCGAGAGCAGAATGGGATGCTCCCTCTGCTGTGATCACAGTGAATGGATCAGATGAAGCCAGAGATGCAAGTGTGTGTGTGCCATTAGAGTTTGAATGAATGCACGAAGGGCCCGCAATGAATGGACACATGATGTCTTGAATAGTTATGCGTGACATGTGGCAACCAAAGAGATTTGGGAATGTGTGTACATACTGTGTGTGAGCAAGTTTGTGCGAGGGAAAGAGAGTGAGGGAGATCGCGATGTGTTTCTGACTCAAACTGATTATTCAGATGATGTGGCTTGAGTTGGATTTCTGATGGCAGATGGCTCCACTTGTATTTAGTTTTTGTTCATGCAACATGACCATATACAGTGGATTACATACCTGAATTAAGAAAGACTAAGTCGATTGTAATTCTGCTCAGCCTCTTCCTAACAGGTTCCCCTCCAGCAGTCATTAAAAAGGCAGGCCTCCACAATTAAAAAGTACGTTCAATTAATCTTTTGTCCCCCTGAGCAAAGGTTTATTAATGAACAAGGTAAAGCTTGAACACTGAATGAAATGAATATCCTGTTTCTGTACCACCTGAATTCAGATGTAATTAGTGTTTATTTGGAACTTGTTGATGGTGAGACGAGTGAAGCTGAGAGGGATGGACAATTGAAATTAGGCGTACATCAGAGCATGTTACTTAAACACAGCCTCGGATAAAAAAGGACAATTGTGCCATCTTGGGTGCTTTTCCATTTAAATCCATTGCAAAGAAGCAGATGTTACAGTAATGTATCATCACTGACAAACTGATCATAATCTATGGCATCCAATACGACCCTTTTTTCTATGTGTTTAATAATTGAAGCCATTTTAAGGCCGCTTACGAGACAATCCTGGTGAAAATGAGTGAAATGGGTGCCATTTTTGTGTTGCTTTAAGCACATTTAACTCTCCGTTCTGTATCCAATGCAATCTCTATAGCAATATCAAGATTAGCGCTGACAAGAGTGCTGAGAAAAGGTTGCATACGTAAGAAATGATCACAGTGAACTCCTAGAACACTATGGTGGAAGAACGATGTAGTGTATCAGATGAATGTGTCCTTTAACACTGATCACTATAAAAGGGGTGAAGAGGGCAGTGTACTCGATCCCCCTGAAAGGGCAGGGTAGGCATTAAGAGTGGAGTCTAAAACACTCGGCCCATTGTTTTATTTTCTTTCTCCCATAAGACAAAGAGCGCGAGGGAACCAAACAGGTGAAAATAACTGGCTGTGTTTTCCCCACTGGGCTGCTGATCCTGATGTACTGACGCCTGCCTGTCTGTCGTATTCAGCCGAGGTGGTCTATTCAGAGTGAGGGACCAGGGGACACACAGCCCAGGGGGTGTGGACGTCCATGTTTGTGTGTGTGTGTGTGTTTGTGTGTGTGTGTGTGTGTGTGTGTGTGTGTGTGTGTGTGTGTGTGTGTGTGTGTGTGTGTGTGTGTGTGTGTGTGTGTGTGTGTGTGTGTGTGTGTGTGTGTGTGTGTGTGTGTGTGTGTGTGTGTGCTCATGTATGTGTGTAAGGGGGAGGGAGGAGGCACTGTGAGCAGCAGAGAATGCTTGGTGATGGGTTACCAAAAACAGAGCACCAGGGGACAATAGGACCCAGGACATTCCTGACATAACCCCAACACACCGGGGAGGATGTGGAAGGGGGGATTTATTGGTGTCAACGGCCCCCTCGCCCCGAGAGGAGGAACGGGTGCCTCTTTTGTCCCCTCCGGCATTGGAGATGGACTGAATCGAGACGCCTTGCACAGAGAGGACGCCTCTAAACACATACACACATAATCACTCCTTTGAAAGAAGAACCACCAATTAGGGAATGGACATATATGGCTATAAAGGTTTACGCTCAAAGGGGGGGGCAGGTTTTTTGGTGTGTCTGTGTGTGTGCTGTTGCATGCCATACTGCGTGCACTTGTCAATAGGATCTGGATGTAAAGGGAGAGCCAAATGGGATGCTTTTCAGCTCAGATTGCACGAGGGTTGACCCCATGGGAACACTGCTATGAACTTGTTTGAATCAGAGGGCATTTAGTCTCATTTAGGAATGGTTCACGTTACACTGAAAGAGACCACAAGGAACAAGACAATGTAATACTCTCGTAATTGGACGGACAATTGTCAAGTGAATTTCCCATAGTGTGTAAAACTTTGTATGCGCCACTTAAGACATGGGTCCTAATCTATGTTGAGTGAAATGAGTTTATGATATTGATTTAATGCCTCAAAGCAAACAGCAAAATCATTGTTTCACTTTTAGAGTCAGTTACGTTTCATTTTCCCACAAAAAGGGCGCATACCACCCATTATGCCCACTTTATATTATTCTACCGGTGTGAAGAAACATTCTTTTAGTTTGTGGAGGGTTGGTTTTGAATTGCATTGTAATTACTGAGCCACCCCGAGCCTCCTTACAGCTTATGCGAACCATATTGAAGGTAAATACCCCTTTTGTGAACGGAAATGACTACGGAAAGCTGACCACTGAGCCTGACATAGAATACTTTTTCCCCATAGATACTTGTAGTCCAGCAGCAAGTCCTCAAAAAAGGCTTTACTTTTCGAGATACCCCTACCCGAGGTAGAACAAATGACAACAATGATTTTTCTTATCTTTAGGGTCTCCCATTAATGAAATTGATTGTTGTCAAAAAACAATTTGGGGGAAACATTTTTTTTGGGTTGTTCTTTAGAACTACCCCAATCCCTGAAAAAGAGCCAAATTAGACCAGGCCGAATGTGGGAAAGGTGACAAAAAAGCCCATAACTTGAGAATGACCACTCTTTTCCTCTTCAGATTTGCTGAGGTATGAATCAGGTGGCTGTCTTACATTACCAAATAGTCAGACAATTATTTACCTAAAAAAATACTGTATTATAGTCCTGTAAACTTAGCTTTAGTTTAGACGGAAATTGTACTATTTGGTGATAGGAACATAGGACTCAATTACTTTGATTATTTATCAGAAAAACAGTAATCCCTAAAAGATATACCATTACTGAATTGTCTAGGGTGCTATTGAACACTAACCAGTAGTTGTATGGAAATATCTGGTACAGTTCTATTGCAAATGAGATTTATTTAGACATAGGCCTACCTCTTCTCTGAGACAGTCAAATTCTGAATGGGGGATAAGTGGCATAATAGCCTATAAATGAAGAATGCTCACTCTGATGGTCATCTTATTTGGAGAGGGAAATACCAGGTGGCTGAAATACATCACCATATAGTCAGAATAAGAGTAACCCAATCAAATAAAGTGTATTAGTTCTAAATTGCAAGCCTTTAAAACATAGGTGTAAATAGTACAGGTTTTATTGAAACTGGAACCTTAATTGAAAGTACAGTATACAAATCATCAAATAATTCTGTGAGAGGTCAAGTATATAGATACTAGAATATAATGTTAAATGTCAGGTTCCTCAGAAACGTTAGGGGACACATTTTGACATTGTGCACAGCAGGTGCAGAACTTCCGTACAGGGAAGGCCAACAGAGAGGCACTTTCCACTCTCTCCACACTTTGCATCTTTGCAATACAAGTGAGTAATGTCTCTCACTTCTGTAGGTGCTGGGGGTTTTGTAAATAGCACTGGTTGAATGGCCCCATCTCTGACAATCCACCCCTTGCCAATAGGACTCCACAACAAGGGTTTGGGCACCATATCGCTGTCTGAAACATTGCTCTTTACATGTTGTTGAAATGCATCCTCTGTTGGCGGCAGATTTTCCGAGGCTGCATCTGTTGTTGATGCAATTATGAACCTCAGTTCATCCAAGTTTGTGCACATCAGTCCAATTTCCTTTTTTCAGCCCGAACCCAAACCTTGTTGTGGAGTCCTGTTGGCAAGGGGTGGATTGTCAGAGATGGGGCCATTCAACCAGTGCTATTTACAAAACCCCCAGCACCTACAGAAGTGAGAGACATTACTCACTTGTATTGCAAAGATGCAAAGTGTGGAGAGAG
The DNA here is from genome assembly GCF_902827175.1 of Gymnodraco acuticeps. Taxonomy (NCBI): domain Eukaryota; kingdom Metazoa; phylum Chordata; class Actinopteri; order Perciformes; family Bathydraconidae; genus Gymnodraco; species Gymnodraco acuticeps. Next base: position 3,591,534 of record NW_022990023.1, read on the forward strand.
TGGAAAGTGCCTCTCTGTTGGCCTTCCCTGTACGGAGTTCTGCACCTGCTGTGCAGAATGTCAAAATGTGTCGCCTAACGTTTCTGAGGAACCTGACATTTAACATTATATTCTAGTATCTATATACTTGACCTCTCACAGAATTATTTGATGATTTGTATACTGTACTTTCAATTAAGGTTCCAGTTTCAATACAACCTGTACTATTTACACCTATGTTTTAGAGGCTTGCAATTTAGAACTAATACACTTTATTTGATTGGGTTACTTTTATTCTGACTATTTGGTGATGTAGTTCAGCCACCTGGTATTTCCCTCTCCAAATATGATGACCATCAGAGTGAGCATTCTTAACTTTTAGGCTATTATGCCACTTATCCCCCATTCAGAATTTGACTGTCTCAGAGAAGAGGTAGGCCTATGTCTAAAGAAATCTCATTTGCAATAGAACTGTACCAGATATTTCCATACAACTACTGGTTAGTGTTCAATAGCACCCTAGACAATTCAGTAATGGTATATTTTGTAGGGATTTCTGTTTTTCTGATAAATGAGAGAAAAGTGATTGAGTCCTATGTTCCTATCACCAAAAGTACAATTTCCGTCTAAACTAAAGCTAAGTTTACAGGACTATAATACAGTATTTCTTTATTTAAATAATTGTCGGACTATTGGGTGATGTAGGACAGCCACCTGATTCATACCTCAGCAAATCTGAAGAGGAAAAGAGTGGTCATTCTCAAGTTATGGGCTTTTTTGTCACCTTTCCCACATTCGGCCTTCTTTTTCAGGGATTGGGGTAGTTCTAAAGAACAACCAAAAAAACATTTTTTCCCCCAAAATAAAATTTGACAACAATCAATTTCATTAATGGGAGACCCTAAAGATAAGAAAAATCATTGTTGTCATTTGTTCTACCTCGGGTAGGGGTATCTCAAAATCTGACGGCCCTTCCTGCTAGACTATTGAGACTTAAACCCTAGAAAACATGAACACCGCATTGGCCGAAGACTATATTTAAGATGATTGATTTAGAAAAAATACCAATATACCTGCTGAAGCTGGATAAAAACATCCTTGGAACATGCCCAGGACTTCTTATATACCAACATCTGTTTTCCTGTTTCTTACCACAAATGTTTACATGTAAAAAATAGAATTCCTCTTGGTAAATCCAAAGAAAGTTATAGCTATCTTTAAGGATTTAGACCTGAAGAGTGCTATATTGATGACAGACGCCCTAAATCACAGCCTAAAGTTTTTTTTGTTTGATCCCAGCAGCTACAGGAACAACCTGGGGTCAGTGTGCAAGATTTCCTGTACTACACATGACAACTTTGAGCAGGTTTGACTGTCTGAGATTAGACTACTATAGATTTACTTTATTGATTCCTATTTGAGAAATTGTATTCATATAGTTCTGGTCCATGGTCTCATACTTTGACCTGCTTAGCAAACCCTGAAACAGGTGGAAGAAAATGGCAAACTAAACCAATACTACCATCTAGTGGTCAAATATGATGCTACCTCTTACTGTCAATTTTATTGAAAAGCCCTAGAACTACACTGAGATTATCATATATATAGATAAGAGATAAGACGCTAACCTGTTGACAAGGATTTTAACTTGAACATCATTTATCTGGCATAGGCAGGGATCACATGGTGTTTTCTAAGCAGATAAAGGGACTGTTATCTTACTAATTTCAAAAAGAATGTATCCACCCATCCTCAATTTAACTTTTTAACAGTGGGTCATTCAAATTGGATATCTTAGAAATGTCATGGCAATCAAACAGCTGTTGGGACATTTTACTGATAAGTACACATGTCAAACTCATGATGGCACTGGAGAAAACGTCGGGGGATCAGCGTTTGTACATATCTGTCCCAAAATGTGTCCCAATCCATCAATTTTACACGATAATAGAAAAATGTTAACTGCTGTTGGAGGGAAAAGAAAAAAAGTCAGGGAATCAAAGGAGATGTTTATCCTCTGGAGACTATGAGTGTAGTTGAGATATTTGAATCTGGACTGAAGTGGTGACACAATTGACGATAGCCACTTGCACATCCCAAGAGCTAAGGGGTTGCCTAGGGGTTAATGATGACAGCCACAGTGTGTCCACTCTCTCCCCAAACATATCAACTGAATGAACACCCACTATTCATAACTGTAGAACATTTCCATTTTTGATGTTGATGAACTTCGACAAGTGGGAAAATCTGAAGCATTTGAAGTGTTCCTCTAATAGATTACAGATTTATTAGCTGTTATATACTATCAGTCTGTTTGAATTGAACATCCGCCATCATCCACTTCCAGCTCACTGGATTACAACTGATTCATATAGAGAGGCTGTGTAGCCTTGGGTGGCATTGTTGTGGCCGCACAATTTATTAGCTAATCGACAAGACAGTGCCAGATTCTGCCGCTCATGAATATCAAGGCGGAATGAGAACCAGAACATGCGCGTTCATTAGAGCGTTTCGGCTCTCTTGGTCTTTCTACATCTTCAGAACACACATCGAGTTCAAATGGGAACTCCCAAGCGCTTCCAGCTGGCAACACTTTGGGATAATGATGCTGGATTCCACACAAATGAAGGGTCTAAATACCACCAGAGAGGCACCTGAACCCCCTCCTCAATGCACAGACATGCATACATGTATGTTAAAACACACACATACTTCCAAGTACTCTTTTTTTCCCCTCTGTGGGTTAATCACACATGCACTACACACCAAGTGGGAAAGCCAATTTCCCACCGTCATCCTGGACGGTCGTTGCTGTCAAATGTAAGCAGCTAACCCAAAAATAATCCCACAGCAAGTCAACAGTATCCACACACACACACACACACACACACACACACACACACACACACACACACACACACACACACACACACACACACACACACGTACACGTACACACTGAGGCCTGCACACATCCTCCGAGTCTTCGGGACGGCAGATTGGGTTACTGCAGATTCCTCTCTGCGGCCTCAAGGTATCCTCATTTAAAAACTCTCTGCGGTTGAGTCATCAGTGTGAGTTGGGAAGAGACCACCTTCCGTGGTGTGATGTCAAAATGATGGATGGGACAATAATACTAGCAGAAGAGCTATTGATAGCTCTCTTTCCTTAATGTTGACATGTTGATACCGCACACCCCGAGCCATGGAAGTGTGAGTGTGACACACAGAGGCAGAACTACACACACACACACACACACACACACACACACATTGCACAAGGACATGCTGGTATTATAGCCATTAATATCTCTTCCGTTCCCACTCAGGCCCTGGTTCTTTGAAGTGGAGTGGCAGCTGAGCCCTGAGCGAGTGAGTGTGTGTGTGAGAGGATGTATACAATAACGCCAACACGCCGTCCTGACTTAAGATGAGTCGGCAGAGGGAAAGTAAACAGGCGGGGTTCCCCAAGAGGCTGTCGTTATAAACAGGGAGTGTGCTGAGAGGGGCTCAAGCTGTTTATTTTTACATGGGACCTCAGTGCCGTTTGAAGTGCCCTCAGTTGTCCCTCTCTTTCTTTTGACCTTCTTTTCCCATTTCCCCCCAAAACCTTGCCATAACCTCCCTCCCTCTCCCCACCTTTACACCCACCCACCCATCCTCTCTGGGGTTCTTGCCAGCAGCAGCTAATTATCAGTCGGTTGGTTTCTGTGCCCCTGTGTTTGGCCCACTGCTCTACCGCTGACTGTAGAGGTGTACGGGGGTGCAGTGTGTGACACAGAGCCTCAGTGCTGAGCTGAAGGGCATCAGCAGGGGGGGGGGGGGGGCAGAACAGTGGGAGTCAGGTGTTTGTGTTCGGGTGAGATGCATGGAAACAGTAGATACTTCTTTACTTGTTCATAGCATATAACCGTACAACATACTCATAAATAAATAACAATTTGCAGTGGGGAAAAGTACTTAATTTACTTGTGTTTTGACTTGAGTGCTCTACTACATTTATGTGACAGTTTAAGCTACATTTTACAAAATGTAATTTACAAATTCACTTATGTGTATAATTAAGGATAATAATAGCTTGGATTTATATAGCGCCTTTCATGAGACCCAAGGTCGCTTTACAAAGAAGAACAGGAGTAGAAACAAACATAGCAAAAACAAAAGGCAGTCAGACAAACAGTCAGACAGACAAAACAACAAATAGATTAGAGGCCAAAGGCCTTGGCAAACAGATGGGACTTGAGGGCTAAAGCATGCCAGTATTTGTTTTATATAGCTACACCAGCTGCAACGTTGAAGTAATGCTCTACAAGTAAATGTATCAATAATTACAATCCATTTATAAAATATATATTATTCCTGATGGATCATTCTGCATAATTAATCGTTTTGATACTGAACAAAAACGTAACTATGCACTTTAATAATGGCACTATATGCACTATTTAAAAGTTTGCACAATACATGTTCCACTTTGCATTATAATGTCACATGTTGTACTACTCAATCTATTGTGTTGTCGTCTGTCAGGCACAGTCATGGGTTATCTGCTCTGCCTGAAAGAGTGGACTCAGATCAGGCTCTGATAATAATACTGTTTGTGTTTGTAAGTAAAGGTCCGTGCTCTGGCGAGGCCTAAACGTGGATCGAGTAATCCAGGAAGTGTTCAGTGACCCGCGTAAAGGCTTGTATCGTTTTAAACCAATGAGGTAATTGATGACATCCGAAGCCTCGTATGGGTTCAAGTTAAACTCATTCAAAAACACTATCATTGCGCCATTATTAGCATATATCACAATATTGGCAGTATCATTATATTATTATACAATTACTGCTCAAATAATCGATTTACACATATTGGATACTTTACTCACAAGAGTAAGTTCAGTTATATTCTATATACACTGAACAAAAATATAAACGCAACACTTTTATTTTTGCTCCCATTTTTCATGAGATGAACTCAAAGATCTAAAAAAAATTCTATATACACAAAATAACCATTTATCTCAAATATTGTTCACAAATCTGAAAAAATCTGTGATAGTGAGCACTTCTCCTTTGCCGAGATAATCCATCCCACCTCACAGGTGTGGCATATCAAGATGCTGATTAGACAGCATGATTATTGCACAGGTGTGCCTTAGGCTGGCCACAATAAAAGGCCACTCTGAAACGTGCATTTTTGCTTTATTGGGGGGGGTCTGAAAACCAGTCAGTATCTGGTGTGAGGGGTAGGATTAGGATTAGGGTTAGGGTAATGTTGTGAATCGAGTGGCCCATGGTGGTGGTGGGGTTATGGTATGGGCAGGCGTATGTTATGGACGACGAACACAGGCCACTCGATTCACAACATTACCCTAACCCAGTGGTTCTCAAACTTTTTCTGTCAGGCCCCCCCTTTGGAGAAAAAAAAAAGTCGGGTCCCCCCAACACAAGTCAGGCTCAGTGGCGGCGCCAGAGATTTCTTTTGGGGGTGCTGTGGGGTAGCTTGACGTTTCATAGAGGGTGCTCAAACATTTAGGGTTTCCCATTAAGGTACCGGGCGCTACAGTGGAATTCTCTACTGCAACACTCCCCACGTAAATACACAACGTACCCGTAACTGTTACAATGAAGGCTCGATAATCAGCTCGCCGCATATAGGTGTAAGCAGGGGTAAAGTACTATTTTTATAGGTGGTGTGTGGACCTCACATAGGGGGGTCCGGGGGCAAACTCCCCCGGGAAGATTTATTTTTAAATATTGAAGTTAAAAGCATCAATCTGGTGCACTTTGAGAGCAAAATGAAGAGATCTATCTCTCCATCTCTCAACACCCATTTGAAACAGAACATATTTACTTTTTCTTTATGGATATTTTACAAATCACCCTTTTAAACTTTATTCTTGTTTTACTGTCATAGTATTTCATACCTGTTTTTCATTTATTCTCTTATTTTTTTATAACTCTAATGATCATATAAACGTGTGCCTCGGAAATAATTGTTTACATTAATGGTGACCAAAACGTTTGAGACCCTGTGAGATAACACTGTCCTTTAGTTCACTGAGCCTCTCAGTCTGACAGGAGAGGACTCTCCACCTTGTTGTTGAAAAAACTCCTTATATCCGTTAGCGTAGCTCGCTAGCACCAGAAGCTAACAACAACGATCTCCGGTACCGGTGCGCTCTCTCTCTCGCTCGCGCACACACAATGGCTCGTTCCACACACACGCAGAGCCGAGCTTTATTGAAACACAGAGACCCAGACGTAATAGTACTGCATCATATTATTTTCGAATCAATAATTTTTCAATTTATGATTTTTTTTTAAAAATCTTTTTTAAATTTTTTTATTTTATAGCCATTTTTCCTCCTGGTCTCTCACGCCCCCCCCTGGCATGCCTCTGCGCCCCCCACTTTGAGAACCACTGCCCTAACCCTAACCCTAGGTTCAAACCCCACTGCAGTCAGCATGTCGTTGTGTCCCTGGGTAAGATATTATAAATGTTATGTTCATAAATGTTGTATGTGACGGGACTACGGATGGAAATTAGCTCAAAGCTAAAATCCGGCTCATTTACATTTGAAAGCATTATTTTGTTTAAAATGTTCATTAACGTGCATTGTCCCGGTTCAAATAAACGATAAAAAAAGACACTTCACCCCAAATTGCTCCTGTGAGGATTGCCTACAGTATTGGATATGTAAGTCGCTTTGGATAAAAGCGTCTAACAAGTAACATGTAATGTAATGTTGACGCTAACCCTAACCCGTTTTTGAATGTCTATTTTTTTTTAAATGTCTGACTCAATGTGTCGTTTAAATTCTGAAGTTGTACAATGGATCTGAATTATGCTTTTATTTGATTTAATGTAGTGCAATGTCATGTATTATTTATTTATATATATTTTTTAAATATGTCTTTTTTTTACATGACCTTTCCCAAAGCAAAGAATCATGCACAGGTGCAACTAATAGCATTAATGATGGCTGCATTCCATGTAGGTGTTTTGTGTTGGTCAGTGCTCTGTTGTGTATGCTGGCTCAGTCGCAGGGCTTTCTGGGACAATTAAATGGAGCAGGGCTTCATTAACGTTATTAGCAACACCTGTGCCTCTCTTGCAAGGACAAGTCTAAATGCCTGCATTAACGAAACCGGCTTCTAAACTACGTTGCTAAATCTTAAATTATTGATAAGATTCTGGTTTTATGAGGTCTACAAAGATACAGAATTCGACGACTTCAACGTTACAGAAATTAGAGTTTATTATCTAAAATGTTCTGCTGGTGGATCTAGAAGCCTAGCTTTACACGTGCTTAGCCACTAGAGGGCGCCATTCCTCCACTATAGCCAGGTTTGTGATTTCCCCCCGGGACAACAGTAAGCATCTCTCCTTGCGCCAACAGCAGGGGCGCCAAACAGCAGGGGCGCCAAAAAAATGAAGTGAGGAAAAAGCCGGAGGCTGACATTTTTCTCCAGGGTGTCCGCCGCAGGGAACCCAGCGCTGAGAGCCCCGGGCTTTGAGCAGACACACCACCGAGGCTTGTTTTGCAGACACAAATCAGTAGACTGATCCAAGTGCAACCACTCTAAAGGACCGAGGAGAGCTCCCCTCTTGAATCCCATCTGACAGCAAGTGAGTTGCCTGTTGTCTTGCTTTCTTTCATTCTGTCTTTTTAAAGCATTGTAATGTCTCCCATTTGTAATTAGAAAGATAATCCAACTAGATTAGTGTCTGGCTGGTGGAGCTCTTTTATTCCACAGAAATGCTTCAAAATTAGCACGTATGGGAAATGCGTGAACATGGACTGTCAGTGTAAATAGACATCGTAGTGTGTATAAGAACTAAGTGAAGCTCATACCTCACAGCAGAATGCTTCACTCTATTGTTTTATTACTGAACTCCTTGCAGTTGTGTTCAATTCCAAGAAACTCTGTAGGACCAAATTATAACAAGCCTGTAGTGATTGTTCCAGTTTCTCTATTTACTGGCCTACTTTCTCAAATGGCTCAGTTTGAACTCAAGCATTTTAATTAAAAACATAGTAGAGTAAATTATAAAAGTGTGTCTACAGAATCATTCCCACACACATTTCACAGAGTTACAAAATAAGGAACACGGATCACTGGGGAAAAAGCAATTAAAAGGAATAATGAAGATTCATTATGAAGCTAATCGACTCTTGTAATACTGATAGGGGGGAAAAAAGTAATTTTAGGGTCTGATTCACGTGAGAAAATCACAAGAAAGGGAGGAGATAAATGAACATGGATCTAAGCCAAACAGGAGAATAAGTAGGCCTAGCCTGTATAGGCTTATATCGATAGCAGAGAATGTATGTTTCCTGGCATCACTTCATACTAAAATTGCTCTAATTCTTTAATCAGTTAGAGTTTGATTTACATGTAATTGATTTAAGCCTGTTTTGGATGAAGCTGGCACCACTTTTACCTTTTGGGTTTAAACCCATTAATTGGCAGTGTCTCCTTGATATGTTCCTGTCTTGTTGCTTCACTGGCATCATTAAATTGTAGTATTGGCTTCTTCAGGTGTGTGTTCATGTAGGCGTTAAACTACCATTGGGGTTAATGCGTATTATTTTAAATTGTCCGGTGGTTTGAAAACGTATTTTAACGCTCTTTGTTTAAAGATGAATTACTGCAATAGAGGTTCCTGACCGTAGCTCGGTCCCGGGCTGGGCTGATCCCCCAGAGGATGGTGCAGTGGGCCAAATACAGGAGGAATGTTGATCAGCTTACAGGGGGCCGGGACGTGCTGGGATGTGATCGGACGATGCTCGAATAATGCTCGCCCGGTATGAAGGCTGCACCTGCAAAAACACGGAGCAGCACGCACGCTTTTGCCATGACCTGGAATTATAAATTTGCTCGTGTGGACTGGTTTTTCAAATATTTGTCTACATGAATTTAGACTTCTAATGCTCTGATGTTATTGGCTGAAACCATTTGAAAATGTATATCTATGCAAATATCATCCCCTTTATGTTAATTCGCCGCTTTGTGTATCCGTTTAAATATATTCATTACTATTGGCTGCAATTAAACACTGTCCAATGTGAACCAGTGACCTCTCCAGTGCGCTTTTATGCACGCTCTCCCCGGATAGCCTACATAAAATTGAAAACTCTCATCATGGCAAACCACATTTAGCTGTTGCTATTTAACCTACACACTGAGAGAAGTATGTGAATGCAGTTAATACGTTAATGTACTGCTGTCATGGCCGATGGCACATTTTCTGTGCCAAAACGAACCTCTCTCTCTCTCTCTCTCTCTCTCCTCTCTCTCTCTCCTCTCTCTCTCTCTCTCTCTCTCTCTCCTCTCTCTCTCTCTCTCCTCTCCTCTCTCTCCTCTCTCTCTCCTCTCTCTCTCTCTCTCTCTCTCTCCACACACACACTCGCACACACTACCCCATCTTCATGATGCAACAACGAGTCAATGCCATGATACATTTCATGTGATGCTTAATTATCGCGTATTAATAAGCCATCTAAACGTCAACCTTGTTGCTGCTTTGACGCACAGGCCTACGCTAATACATCCAGCATGTGTTGGGCTCTTATTTGTGATTAATAAGTTATAGCATTCTGCATCTGCCTCTTGTTTCTGTGAGCCCTGGAGCCCCTACTCTTTTCCAACAGGTTCAACGTTGTGTTCTCATTACGACCTCCATATGGCTGCCTGTGAACACAGCGAGCCATGGGGCATTTGGAGCTGGCAGCACAGTGAGAATCAGTCCGTAAAGCGGCGGAGGTATTTGTTGTAAAAGTGAGACCAGTTGTGTTGTTAGAGGTAAAATAATCTTGAAGCAAGTGGTCGCTTGGTCAAGTGTTTATGTTCGTGTGCACATTATTTTTGGCTATAGTAAATTACACGCATCGCCAAATTGCAGGTAAAATGAAATTTAAGTTAACAAAACACAGAACACAGCGGGATTTCGGAATATTGAAACCCCTCACACACACACACACACACACACACACACACACACACACACACACACACACACACACACACACACACACACACACACACACTGCCTCTCTCTCCTCCCTCTCTCTCATACATGGTTGGGAAAATCTGGGTTTGATTTTAATGGGGAGTAGCCTACCACGGGCTAGCTTTACAACCTATGGATGTACTGGAGGGATTCCAGTCTGTTTGAGCTTCGGGCGCGGATGCAGCGGTCCTCCTCTCGTTGTCCCCTCACTTTTGACTGTGTTGCACGCGTCTCTCTTGTCCTTTTTCATTTTTTACTATGCGAGTGTGAGAAACACGAGACACTTTTTGCGTTTGGAGGGGACCTTTTCTGACGGAAGACAACCCAAAGGCTAATTGGTGTGGATTTCGGGGGACGTCCTTTTAAATTCAGACACGGCAACATTCACGACTTGACACCGGGGGTAAGTTTATAATTCTCGGTGTCTGTTTATCTGACATGCTGCCTGTGTGTGATGGGAACAGACTTTAATTTTACGCACCACTTGTTCTCTCAGAGAATAAGTGACTCGCAGCTCTTGTCATGACATGCTGTCCATTACTTGCAATTTGTTTTAAATAAAGGCAATGACTGTTATTACTTCATGAAAGGCTGAGGTAGTGTGACTGAGGTGTGAGGGTCGCTGAATCAGCGGGGCGCGCTGTATCAGAGCTGCGGACCACAGACAGGTGTCTCCTCGGTTTACAACGAGCCCGTCTTAGCGAGGAAATCAGCCCGCGCCGGGGATTGAATTCGAGGTACAAGAGGTGGACTATACGCAGCCATGAGCTTTAGTAGCGACTTGGATTCAGAGCCAAGTGCGGATGCCAAAGCAAGCAGCGCGCTCCTCGGTTCCCCTTCCTCAACACTGCCCTGGCCAAGGCTCGCAATGCGTTTGTCACTTCTAATATCTTCCCTTTTTGCTTTAACACCACCACTGGCATGTTAAAAACACATTTCTAGATTCTGTAAAGCCACTTTCAAGAGAAAATCAGTTGTCTTTTAAGTTGTCTTATCTGGGGTTCATTGAGCATTATAGTGATGATGAGCTTGATTTGACAGTGAAGGTGTCAGAGGAAACCGCCTCCACAGAAATGATGAGCTCTCTAACTCTAACTCTACTCACAAGCAGCAACAAGCCTGGAAGTGAAAGCGAGAGTCCATACAGATTGCTTATCTTCCCTGCTTCAATAGACTTAAAGTATGCCCCTGTTACACACTGAAACCGTGTCAGCCACTTGACCTACTTCTCACTCTCACCACAAATGACTGGAATCAGTCCATAAAGAGGGCCTCTGAATCCTCAGCGTTCACTGAGGTCAGAGGGAATGTGAAGTGTAAAACGCTTGAGTTTAATGCCTGTGGTGAAGAGATGTGATGTTTATCTCCAACGTGGCTAATGTTTCTCTGTTTTTGTCCATTTAATAATCTATATTTGATTGCATCACACCCTCTTTCCATCAATAACAAACTGAGGGAGGTAGAGCCAGGAGCAGCTGAGGGCACGTGACGTGGAAGCTAATCCAAGGCAACATAGTGCAGATTTGATTCACTCCTGGGAGTGTGTGTATGTGGTATTTATGGACCCCCGAGAAAAGCGTACGGATGAAGATGGAGAAAGCTGCAGTAACATAAGTGGATTGTTTTCTTGTGCTTGGAAAAGCAGGATTCTTCAGAACTGTTGGCTCCGTCCACCTGAGCGAGTTAAGTAAACACATCAAATGTGTTTTTCTCCTTTGGGTTTAAAATGGGGTGAACTGATCTTTCGTTCTGTCAGTCCTTCATGTTCAGTATTTGACTGAATGTAAGCATCAATCTCATCTTTGAGTCTATCTTTTGTCACTTTTAACAAATTACCTTGAGGCCCTTAATACAATTATCTCAACCATGACCTCGCGTATGAAGCTGTCAGTGAGATCAGAATGATCCTCTTTCATTGTTCAGCTGCTTCTCTGCAGCCACCATATCAGGCTCTGGCACCAAGAATAAAACGCTCTTTAGTTTTCCTGAATGGCAGTTTAATATTTTGATTGGACTGCACTTGGAATTTCACATGTAGAGATGTTCTTTCCTTCCTGGATCATTCCCACCCCAGATATGAATCAACATTTAGATCTGCAGATGGATGTGGTGATAAAGTCAACTCTTTTCACACAGTCTCACACTCACACATTCGTTGTCTCCACTCCAGAGGTGAGAGTGCTGTCTTGCTGACTTAAGTGGCCGTGTGTTTTCTCTTTGAGTGACAAATTGGGTGTTACGTTTCCTGTTAAAATACCTGTCATTCATCAGCGTGACACCCAAGATGTCTTTCACCGTGTGAAGAGCATCCAGCGGCAAAGATTCCCATGATTCATCCTGCCGCTCCCACGCCCTGCTAGGCCAGCATGTGTCAACCGCACATTTCCTCCAGATGCACAAGGGATAAGAGTGTGTGAGGTCCGCAAGTGTGTCTGTGCCCACTTAGTACCTATCAGTATCTGTATCTGACTTGGAAACACACAGTATACATCTTCTGGGTTATTGGCACACTGTCAGACATGGTGATCTTGCCAAAGGAACTAAATTGTTTTGTTTTTGCGGATGGGCCATGCTCAATTATGCTCATATTGTCAACATTAATTTGGCATTTCAGAGGGAAGAGCAATGTATTGGTATACAGATAATATAGTTGGACCACTTTTTTGATAGTATGCTAACCTGTTAACGGAGAGTTTCCAACAGGAGTCGGTTGTTTTAACAAGTGCCCCAAAATGACAAATGTTCCTGACCAAGTCACAAAGACATAATAATCAGCCATAATAATTATCAGGCGAGCAAAGGAGGAACTGCATGCAGGGAGGAAGGTGTGGATGGTCAACATCTGACATGGAAGACAGCTATTTAGTACTTTTTTTAAAAACTTATTTTATTTAGCACCACAATAATTTCTTAAACCCTTTTTAACATTGATAACAAATCTCTCCTAACCTGCAGAGCGTTTTCTTTTAGGAGTCAGCTGAAATGCAAGAAATATCATAAGGGATCCCAGAACTCAATACGAGGGGATATAACTCTTCCCCCCCCCCCCCCCCCCCCCAATGACTCCAGGCTATAGATTGGCGTGCCTAAACCTTAACCATAGCGTGTCTCTTCATAAACGTTGATGGTGATTTGTTACAGTTACAGTAGACATGGTGTCGGCCTGCAAAAAGGGTTGTTGGGTCCGAAATTGTCATTAGAGGGCAATGATAAGATACGTATTTGTTGTTTGATTTGGAGGTAAAGACAAAAGACAGACATGGGGCTTCTTTCCGTTTTCACAGGGAGGCTGCTGACCCCTGACCTTTAGACAAACGGTGCGTTTTAACAAAGTTAAGATAGAATAATGGAAGAGAAACAAGGGAAGAAGGCAAAGGGAGTTTTCTGATGAGTCACCAGCTTTGGCAATTCTTCAGTGTGTCTTCCTGTGAGAGCGAGGGCACGTATTGAGAATGAGAACTAGCGTAGAGCATGTGTTTGTCCGTCAACAACGTGTGTGTTTAAGTGTAATGTACGCAACCGTGCGAGTATTCCAAGCACTTAATCAAATGATTTGTGGGTTTTTTTTCCCCTGCGAGTTCAAAGCGGGTCCTTGCTTTTGGCTTTGGGGTAGAGGTTGCTCTTGTGCAATGGAAAAAAAAGTGGCTGTTTTCCTGTTAGGGGGGCTTTTTGGGAAAACCGCGGCTCTGCCTACCGCAGCCAGCCTTCAAAGGGCTTTGAAGGAGTGCTCACCTCTCCTTAAATCCTTCCCTGCCGCTAAACAAGCTACTTCCTCTCAGGAACACCTCACCTGCTGCTCCCCGTCCAACCTCACCGCTGCGGTCAGGGTTAAGCTCAGGTCCATGGGAAATGTTCAATCAAGGAGCCCTCAGTCCACCCACACACTCTAAAAACAGAACACTCAGCTTTCCCCCCCCCCAATGTCTCGATCATCTCTGTAACGCTGCTGCGTGTTCTTCATCCAGGGACAAACAAGAGGAAGAAATCTGCCTCGGCCCAGCATCGCAGGGCGGAGGGTGTCATCCTTCTCTCCGCGCATCTTGACAGCACATGTAGAGGAAATATTTCATGTATTTGAAGGCAGATCATAGTTTGACATGGAAGGCCGTAAATCTTTGAACTCTTGTCCCTTTTCTCACAAGTCCATAGCTCTGCCAGTTAAACATCCAAGACAGAGAACAGCTTTTTCCTTCCCTCAAGTTGACAGCTATATTTTTCATTTGAGAATTTATTCAGGACTGAAGCCTCGTTGGACATTTATACCACACTTTTAAATGTTACCCCTTCTTTGATGTTTTATTTTCAAAGCAATTATGCCCCTGGTTGCAGAACAACGTGGTATTTTTATTATCTTTTAATGACACCCAAATATAATGTTTTAATCCACACATTTGACCCAAAACAAATGGATAGTTCGATGCTTATGTTAGTTTAAAACTCAACTAGTATACTTTGTAGTGTCATCTAAATCTAACAAACGTGTTGTGTTCGGCATATAGTAAAAACGGTAGCTATACATTTTTAAATCAAATGTTCAAAATACTATTTGAAGTTCAATCACTTAATCTTTGAACCGTGTATTGCTATTAATATTTACTTGAAATATTCCGACTTACTCTTGACTTTTTATTACTGAAAAACAAGTAAGTTACTCTTAGGTCATCTTAGCAGCATTTAAGCATTTGGATATGTTGGGGTTGAATTCCATGTGAAAATGAAACAAAGAGCCCTTATATTCTAGATATTTTTATTTGTGCGTGTCATGTTTCTCATAAATTAACCCCCACTAAACCCTGAGTCACTATTACCCAGAACTCTCTGCCTGCTCATGTCCTTGTTCCTCCCTAAGCCTCCCATTTTCTCACCAAAAACCCTGACCTCACCGAACACTTCATTATCAGAAAGGGTCCTATCAGCATTTTACTTTTGCTTTTCAAATACCAACATGTATATGTGCAAATGAAGGCGGTAGCTGAGCACCGCTTCCCGTCTGTGTGAATTATCCCGACCCTCATATTCCACCTCTTGCTCTCTGTCTCCTCTCCTCTGGTTCGGTTCTGGATCAGGTTCTGTTGATCCAGAGAACCGCCGTGTGGGCTCGGCCACAGAAGCTGCTGCATTCCTCCGCTGGGCGTTCAGCCGTTTCTCTTGCAGTGTCTCTTTCTGCCAGATGCAGAGATGGAAAGGCAGAGATTATATCATGTATGTTTTATGATGCTTTTTAGATACTCCTGCTTTGTGATTAGCCCTTGCACTCTAGAGCCTCATATTTATTATCCTGGTGACAGAAAACTAGTTCAGGTATGGCCACAAGTTCAGGTGCCGCAGTTTGAAGTGATTTTGAAGGTTGCCGTAAGCGTAAAAACTCTGGTGATTTATCAGATGAAGCCTTCCAGAGACACTCACACAGCGCCTGTGAGCAGACATAAGCAGACTTTTCAAATTTGTCAGTGATCCCTCTGCTAATGACGCTCTCAGCTGTGAGAGCTGACCCCCTCCTGCCCTCGGCTCTCCCTGCTCCTCCTCCCCTTCTCCTAAATCCCTAATGAATGCCAGCAAGGAACTCTGATCACCCTATACCCCCCCCTCACACACACACACACACACACACACACACACACACACACACACACACACCACACACACACACACACACACACACACACACACACACACACACACACACACACACACAACAACAGTAGGATTGCCGTCACCTCTGCGGAGACGCCCATCGTCAAGTGGAATTCAGGCCACCAATATCTGACCCCTGTTACCTGAGGCCTGTCAGTCATGTTGATTCATCTGGACATGTTTATTTACCAATTAAATTAGTGTGTGGGCGAGGATACCGATGGTGATGATGTGATTGGGGCTGAACAAATTATTCTATTTATCGATGTGGTCATTGACAGAAAATGAATCCCCAAAACGTTTGACAATCTTACTTTGTTTTAAGTAATTTGTTCAAGAAAAAAACATGTTTCTTGAGTCAAAATGATTCATCTTTAATTAAAATGATCCGAAATGTGACCTAATAATAAAACCCATATTAGCCGATATGATGTTCCCGTGTAATGCATCAAAGACAAACTGAAAATGTTGCGTTCAGGGGGATTTTTGACTGCTGGCGCTCTCACTGTGTTCTTTTATATGAATACAATGCATCTTTCCATGATGATAATGAGAATGGAGGTGGTCCTGTTGTTAGCCTATTAAAAAGTCCTCCATGGTTCTGAGCAGCCACTAATAACCCCACCAGGGATTACTGTACAGCAGGCTGGAGGACAGCAGGGCACCAGTTTGGGCCCCGGCTTGCTGTCAACCAAGAGAGGCGACCCCATAGACCCCCATTCACTCCCAGTCTTAGTGGGGCCACCACGCCAACTCTGGAGCAGCGTGAAAGGTTCCCACTTGGGATACAAAGTGGCTCAGCTGTCCCTCTCCTATCCTCACCTCCCACTGCGCCCTCCCCTCTACACCCAAGCCAAATAAAGCCTCTCAGCGACTTCTGTTTTCCTAATCTGTGAACTCTGACAGAGGAGCCCACGCTTGAAAGAGAGACAACTCAACATGGGATGATCTCCCGGTGACAGAGAGAAGCTGAAAAAACGTTGCTGAAACCACCGGACCACCCGGTCATCTTCCTGTTCCTGTCTCTCTTTCTCTCTCTATTCCTCACCCACCTCTAATTTCCCTTCCTTCTGCCCTCCATCATCTACCTTCTCTAATTGCACTGTCTCAGTTTGATTAAATCCCTTGAATACGTTCCAATAGCCAAATGGTAGCCTTTTTAGGTGAGACACGACTTCTTATGCAGGGGGGCTTCCACTCTAAAAGTCCCATATGTTTTCATCCATTCACATACTGTGTCCATAACACTAATGGGCAAGTCATCTAGAGTAACACTGCAGTAGCTTAGCCAAAGGGGGTTGTAGCACGTCGGCACAAGTACATTTTTCTCGCCATTAATCCACAGAGGAATGCTGCAGTGATGAATTGGCTATACTGTTTGTATTTATCACCACACTCCCAGCAGCCATTCACTTAGAAATGTCTGAGCTGCTGCAGGAACAGTTTGTCTTTTAGCTTGTTCTCATACTCTGATACCTATGACACTTTATGTGCTATAATGTGTGTATATTCCATGTTATTGTGAATCAGGAAGCATCAAAAGCAAGGGAGATGGTTTGGGTCAGGAGACCGCTGTTAGTAGAGAGCAGTTTTGTTGCCTACATGTAACTAACTTGTGTGCTTTGAAGACAACTTTTATGTTGAACCGATTATGCATGTTGTAGCGAGGGAAAATGGACATTCAAAGGTTAATGCACAAAATATGAGGGAAAACGTGTTGTAACATCAGACAAACTACTGCATAATAAGTTGCTTTTAACATATTATGCTGTTGCAGGTTTTTAGTATTAAAAACACAGATTGAAAACTGATAGGTTGCTTCATCTGTGTTGCTTACTTGGTCGATTAAATCAACCAAACGATAAGTCAACAGAGCCAACTAAGAATTTATTTTGGCAAGAACGGCCTGAGAAGCTTATATCTTAGAAAAGTTGACACGGGTTTTAATTCATGGATTAATTCTTGATTTATACAAGCAACAGTCTGACATTTGACAAATAGGCTTATTAGCTTCTGTGCTGAATTAGATGAGAAGATCGATACATGTTTGTAAACCTAATATGAAGCTCCAACCAGCAGCACTTCAGTGTGGTATTCATTGTCTCCTTCAGAAAGAGGGGCCTGCAGCTGTTGCTACTTCAACCACATTTAATGAAAAACAATGTCTGCCCCCACTGAGGGAAGATCGTTGCTTGTTAAACACACTGTCAATGCTGAAAGCAAAAAATGGTTCTTGCTGAAACAGATTCTAAGTATCTAAAGGTCAGCCAGCTACACCACTGTGACATCCTGGCAAAGCTTCACGGATCCAGCAAGATTTTGTGGAACTGGCTCAGTGTTTATAGCAATGTGGAAGACGTTTCTAATAAAGAGCAGCTCTTTGCCAGAGCATAGTGTTGCTGGAGCGCCTCCGAGAAGCCCTAACACTTGCTGCGAGGCTAGCATCTATTTCAAAGGGCGTACAGAGTTGAATTAAACAGCCGTGTCACTGTTCTCTCTCTGTTTAACCTACAAGCTCATCTGCCAGACGCGCCTGACAGCACCAGACTCTGGGAGAATCTCTCAGCAGGCCCGGCGGCACACGGACCGCACCATATTTAGTCATCCGAAGTCCAGACACAGACCAACGCTGTCCTGCACCTTAATCTGCCTCCAGTCTCTTTCTCTCTCCATCTTTCCCCTTCTCGTTTTAAATGTCCTTCCTTTGACTCCCTCCCTCCATCTCTGTCACTTTCCCTCTCTCTCATACTGCTTCCATTCATATCTGTCCTCGCTCGCCCTCGAGTCATTTCTGCTTTATCACTGTCGCGTCCCTCGCTGTTTCTCTCCCCCTCTTTTGGCTCTTATCTACTGAAACTCTTCCTTGTGCCTGTTTGTCCTCTCTTTCAGTCTTAAGTCTGTAAGCATGTTTCCTGCCTGCTTTTCATTAAACTTCCTCTCACTCCCTCAACAGCATACCCATCAAATACTGTCTGAATAATTCCCTCTTTCCATATATTTCCCTCACCTGTCATAACGTCTACTCCTTCCTCCCGCTCCCTCACACCCCCCTTCTTCCCCTTCATAGCCTCCCCACTGCCTCTCTTCTCGGATGAACATGCTGCTAATGGAAGCTGGGCCCGGATGCTAATGAGTTGCTAATTCTATCAGCCGGCTCCCGTGCCCCCCCCCGGTGGGTGTCGGGCCCGCCAGCTTTACCGCGGCCAGCCTTTTGATGGAGTGCCTTGGCTGATGAACTCCCGCCTGTGTGCCCACTTTAACCTCCTCGTCCTCAGACACATGTCATTGATCAATGGCCTGATCCGTCCTGGCAAAGCCCACTTACTCCAATCCTTTATGAGTAGGCCCATTTCCATGCACTCCATGATGAATATTGTAACAGCATAGCTCTTTTTCGTGTTCAAACTTCTTGGGCTACCTCAGCATTACAGGAAATGCACACTTATCCCTTTAGTTCAAAATAACCTCCAGAAGTTTGAATTTTTCTTTTTGCATTATGTTCACATTTCTATCATTGCCATAAGAAACAGCTGTGCCTCCGCTATTTCTTCTCCAAAGTCTTATGCTCGGTATAATTCCCTCACACTATTTTCCCTTAACACCCTTGAGAAGGGGCCAAATGGCTGGGTTTAAGCACTTGAACACAGAAGACTGCTCCTATTTACCAGGCCACTGGGCCCTTTTTTGAGGGGTTGCTAGCTTTGGACCCCTCACATAAGAAAAGAACGAAACTTTTGTTTTTCTGTCTCCCCTTAAACCGTCTGTCTGCCTTCCCCGCTTGACTGAAGTAGATACAGAGGCGGCCTTTTGTTCTACGGAGATGAAGAGGGATGCTGTAGTATAAGAGGGAGAGTGAGGGTAAGAGGAGGTGGGTGGGATTCATTGTCATTTAATAAATACCTCGCTCAGAGGGCTGGGGTGCCTTCTCACCCCCTCAGCTGTCTGTTTTGAAATGGGGCTCTTCTGGATTTGACACCCAGGGAAGTAAAAAGGGGATTAAGGAAGGAAAGCCTCAGGCTATATATATCTCTTTCTCTGTCCTTTTCTTTGCCAAAAGGCTTTACCCCCCCCCCCCCCCCCCCCCCCCCCCCCCCCTCCTTCAATCTTTCTCTTTTTGGGACAGAGCGGCCCCTCGTCTAGCTGTGAGCGTATGAATGATGTCATCCAGGTATCTATCTTGACCCAGAGATTGTGAAAGGCTTGAATGGAGTCTCAGAGCCTCAGTATAATCCTAAACAGCTATCACTTTTGGAGAATGTGCTGCTTCAGTGAATGAAGATAATGCTTCCTTCTCTAGGATCAGCACTGTGTAACAATAGTACTGCAACGGTTGATTTCCCATCAAATTCGTAAGAACTTGAAAAGTAAAGCCATGTCTTCATATATAAAAATAGTTCCCTTTTTTTCAAAACATAACCCTGAAGCAGAGCCATGACCAGGGTCACACACGGTCCACTGCTTTGCAGAATAGCCAGGGATTATGGGGTGGCTTCTGCCATGCTGCTGAAGCATGACCATAAAGCTTTGGTCCACTTTTGACCTGAATGGAAGTCCTGAATGAGAGGCCGGCATTACAATTCAGGATGCAGTCACTTGCAGCAACTAATGTCTCTCTTTAAATGGTCAAATCCTTTCTCTTGGGGCCCCCGTCTAACTGTCTTATCCTTTGACAGGCTTTTAGTCAATGAAAATATGCACTTGCAAATGTACAGTACAAGATACAATTGAATTTCCTTCCTAAGGGCAAATGTAATTTAGCTTGGAAGATGGTCAAAGTTGTTTTCATACAGTCGGATTAGACCAGCGTTACATTCTATTGGATATCCTATTATGGTAAAAATATGTCCATGACATTGACCTTTTCTGTTTGTTTCTTTTTCTTGCAGGAAGGCTCTGGTCAGCCTGAAGTGAAGGGTCACTGAGCTCAGACACTTCGCTTCCACTGACTCACAATTATACACACCTAGGGGAAAAGTCACACACACAGACACATCTGCACCACGACATCCACATTTACACTCACAGACTTTTGGGGTACACACAAAGGGGTGCCGTAGACTCTGCATTAACGAAGACACACACACACACACACACTCAGGCCCTCTGAGCAGGATGGGGGAACCCTGGAGGTGCCTGCTGGTCCTGATCCTCCTGACATGCTCAGCCTTCACCCACAGCGCCATCAACCCCTTCTCAGGGCAGCAGACCCCTCCGGACCCTTGCTATGACGACCAAGGCGCAGCCCGCCGCTGTATCCCCGAGTTTATCAACGCTGCCTTTGGCAAGGAGGTGATGGTGTCCAGCGTCTGCGGCCGGCCTGCATCCCGGTCCTGCAGCGTTGTGGAGCGGGGCGACGATCGGCCATCTGTGCGCTCGTGCCAAATCTGTGACGCCGCGGACCCTCGCCGTGCCCACCCAGCTTCCTACCTCACTGACCTCAACTCAGCGCACAACCTCACCTGCTGGCAGTCGGAGAATCTGAACACCTCGCCGCACAACGTGAGTCTCACCCTTTCACTGGGTAAAAAGTTTGAGATCACCTATGTCAGCCTGCAGTTCTGTTCACCTCGACCCGAGTCCCTGGCCATTTACAAGAGCATGGACTACGGCAAGACCTGGATGCCCTACCAGTTCTACTCCTCGCAGTGCCGTCGTTTGTACAATCGGCCAAACAAAGCATCCATTACCAAGCAGAACGAGCAGGAGGCTTTATGCACAGATGGCCACACCGACCTCTACCCGCTGTCTGGAGGACTCATCGCGTTCAGCACTCTGGACGGACGGCCCTCTGGCAAAGACTTTGACAACAGCCCCGTCCTCCAGGACTGGGTGACTGTCACCGACATCCGCGTGGTCTTCAGCCGGCCCCAGCTTCCCCGGGAGCAGGGACTGGGGGCTGCGAGCAACAGCGACGACCCCATGGCGGTGACATCGTCGCTGCCAACTTATTTCTATGCAGTGGGAGACTTCCAGGTGGGCGGGAGGTGTAAATGCAACGGACATGGCTCCCGCTGTCTGAAAGACAAGGAAGGGAAACTGGTGTGTGACTGCAAGCACAATACAGAGGGCCCTGAATGTGACCGCTGCAAGCCCTTTCACTACGACCGGCCGTGGCAGAGGGCCAATGCTCGCGAGGCCAATGAGTGTCTGGGTACGTTTTTCTCACCATTTGTCATTCTTTATATGCTTTTTAACATGTTTCAGTTGTTCTGCTGTGGGACATACTGCAGATTACTTTTTGCCTGAAATCATTACAGATCATTTATGAGAACTGCAAGAGGTGTTCTGGGAAGCATTTGTTTTACATTAGATGTAAAATGAAAAAAAATGTAAACAAATGAAATGTTGATACTTAGTAATAGTAAACAAAGTCTGCAAAAAGGATGAAGCTGGGCTGGATAGGTTAAACAAACACAGGAATTTCACCAAACCAAGTCCTTTTTTAAATGTACGTCCTTAACTTAAAACGACATAACAACATTTAAAGCCAAACCATGATGTTTTACTAAACCTAACCAAAGAGTTGTATGGATAAAATCTACAGCAAACAAGTCATTTGATTGTGTTATGTGTTTGAGTGTGGAGACAGGGTTGTTCTTAAAGGATATCATTTAGCTGTGTTTAATTTAGTGGCCATTATAAAGTAGCATGGAAATGTAATGTGTTGAAACCCGCTCTTTCTACAGCTGCTCCATTTTTAGTTCAAAGCGTTTCTGAAAATTAGGACACTTTAAAAAAATCCATGTTGTTCGGAGTTATGACCTTTTCACCACCCACTCAGGATATGACAGCAATGATTTAACTGTGATGACCTGTGTTTGACTGTCACAGCGGTAATTAAGAGAGCTGCCAGAGCATACCGGATAGCTTTGTGTTTGTGCAGGTGAGGAGTTCTGGTAGCACATAGTGGTTGAACTTATAAATGTGGGCACCGGGTCCGAAAACATGAACCTAACCTGTTCCTTGCATTTCCCATCAGTCCTTTCTATGTGCCGCCCCTCTACAGGGAAAAAAACAACCCTACTTGTAACAAAATTCATGTTTTCTGGACTTGTCTCTTTTTCACGAGCAAGTCTAAACAGTGGATGACAACAGCTCGAGTAATTGGCGCAGCGCTACAGCTAAGTCTTCCAAGAATGTTTTTTGGCAGTGTTTGCCTGTACCTCAAGACATGCTCTGTAAAAGCCATCCAGACGTGCTCTGAAAGCTTGCCAAGTAAACATTATAGCAATTTCTGTGGCAATTGTTGTTAATGTAAATGGGTTATATTTATATTGGATTAGGCTTTTATGTAATATTTAGAACATATATTAATTTCATGGCTGTACAAAGATTTAAGACACATGCCATGTTAGCCATGTATTTTCCCCCTCACTCTGGAAAACGTTCTCAAACATGTGGCTGTTTCTTTGGTGGTCATTTTAACAGCATTACTCTTAGTATAAATAGAAATAGGTGGGACCTCATTCAAGTCAATTTTGTTTGTCATAAAAATGTGTGAGCGTAGAAAAATGAAACCGTATTAGCACCCACAGTCCCCATTTTAACCTTTCCCCATAATGACATGAAATTACAGCCAGAGAAAAAAAAACCAGGAGCAACACATTGAAAAGCAGTGTATATTTTTCTAGCATGTTATAATTGCCCGGTGAGCTGGCCTGAGATCATATTCAGCGTTGAACAGTGCCAGATCTGTTTAAACGGGTCAGAGAGTGACAGAGCCAGAGCAGCATTTTGGCCTTTTTAGCACCATAAACTTCCTACGCCAACACTACCTTACTTTGGCTTTTACACCCTCACTTTTTCTTCTCCAAGATACAGGCACACACGTTACACACCTAGCCCCTTCTACAACAATATCCTGTGAATCCCTTAGTGTTTTCTCGCTTAAACTTTTGCACACGTCTTCTTTGAAATGGCCCGTAGTTGTTTCCGAAAGGTTACACCCGCTTCCCGTAGGGCTCTTCTCAGCGGGGTTGATATGTCACTTCCATCCATGACTTCTGGACTAAACAGCCCCGCTGCACAGGCCAACTCTGATGACCTAATCTAGTGTTGATACAGGGCAGTTAAAGCCTATTGCAATTTGCACGCTATACCTGATCATACATCCGGACACGCCAAAAAGTAAGTCCCAGACGTCCATAATTTCATGTTCCAAAAGCCTCTTTACAGCTTAGTCCGGTAGAACTGGTTCCAACATATCCTCTGAGTAGCCTTTAAAAGGCCTCTCCAATGTATATTTAAATCCATTCTTAAAATGCGCCCGCGCCTTGTTGATTTTTCTCTGCATGCTTTTCTTCCTGACGCGGTGCACAAAAGGGCGGTGGGCTACAGTGCGAGCCACGGTGGCCGCGAGGTGTAAGTATTTAACCCGGGCAAGTGTGTAAGAGTGGCATGTTACGGAGCCAAGGAGTCCCTTAGGTGTCACCAGAGCCTGCATGAGGCCTGCCGGGTGTTTGGGTTGGAGTTAGGGTCTGAGGGGGGCAGGCTGAGGTCACGATCCTTTGCGAGGTGGTGACAAGGTTAAGCTGACTGGGGAGATGGTTTGTGGATAATGAGGAATTCAGAGCAGAGCCAAATCAATAGTTGTTGCACACTCTGAATCTGTCAGTCCTTGGGAAATCGAGTGCCTGGTTACCTATTTCACAATTGTTAAGATGCTTTTACAGATGTTGCCATGCTTTGCTCTCACTCGTAACCGTCCCGACTTAAATCTTCCCCCAGCAGGACAAGAACATTGTCTCCAACAGGCTGGTTTGATTGTTCGCCAGTCTTACTAAATGTTTGACATGCACTGCACCAAGATTACTGTCTGTGCTCTTGGCAAGCTCGTGTACTGTCTGCAGACACAAGCCATGCACACACACGCCCCATCTGCCTCCTCCCTCGCTATGAATCCTGCCTCAAGACATGGGTTTACAAATCCCTGCTCTAGTAGTCAGAGAGGGCAGCCTCGTAAAGGAGCGTGTCTGTTTGTATTGAGGGAGACATGATGGAAAAAGCTGTGATTTATCTGCCCACAGGACAGAATCAGGAAACAGATGGATAAAAGCTATTTGGTTGCTGGTTGTGATGGAGTATTGGCTTTTCTGCTGGCATGGTCGATGCCGTTATGTAAATACCTTTATGTTGACTTAAACATGTGAGACGCTGTATCATGCCATAATAGAGCCTGCCAGAGTCACTGTAGAAGTGGAAGAGGCCTCTCGTGGAGTCAACGACAATGTGACATCCTGAGTAGATGATAATTTATGGCGGTGTAGGAGCGCTCTGCTTTTGGCTGTGTCTGCAGCCATATTGGTCCCGTTTGGCTGCAGCACCTTTTTATTTTCTCCAGCCCTTCCTTTCCCTCATTTTGGACTGCAGGAAGTCCAGAGTCCTGCTTTGGGACGCTAAGAGTCCAGGGCCAGACATAATCCATCCCTAATGGACCCTTAAAGCAGGTCTGCTCCCAGTGTTGCGCCAGGCACACTGTTATGCATTCATAGCATTAAACACAGAGGTCACATGAAGGCTGTTTGAAAAGCCTTTTTGCTTGATTTGCCAGAAATGCAGGTGACCTGCGGTTAGTAGCAGATCCGGGTGTTCCTGCTCTGCTTCAGCGTCTGGGTGTGGGGTTGTTGAATATTTGTAATACTAGGCTTTGACAAATTGAGTCCAGTGGGAAATTAGTGATATGATATTCTGCACAAGAAGCTTCCTTTCAAATGAAATTAATCTACTAAATAAGTATTCACTGCAGACTCTCATTATACATCATGTCATCATCTGAAGGAAATTCCCACAAATTAGTTATTACTTGGGCTGAGCTTTTTTTTGGGAAACTATTAGGGGGAATTCGACAGATGTGTTTCTTAGGGAGCAGAGTACACCGAGTAGAGGTGTGTGTGTGTCAGAGGAAGAGGCCAGAAACACATGAACATGGCTCAGAATAAGCCCTCTGATCTGCACAGATCAGTGGAAACTCCAAAGACCACAGAAGAACAAACTCACTTTTTTCTCTTTTAGTTTCCCTTCCCGACAAGAGGAAGATGTTTTTTCTTTTTTATATGCTGATTTCAAAATGGGCTTTTCCCCCCTCCAGAGGTAAGACCGTTGATCCAGTCACCTAGACACTTTTTATGCCCGGTGATCAAGAAATGACCTCACTCTCAAACACACATAAACAATTGTGGGTTTACATGATATTGGATAACACCATCAACTCCCTGTTTCTTAAACTTGTGTGCTCTTTTTCTTGCAACATTATTTTTGCTTGCTCAAAGTCCGATTTAACTCTGAGAATCCTGCAGCCTGAAATTGTCCTCAATGGTCGACATGATATGAAGTCAGTGAGATGCCCAATATAGACGGGTAGGGATGAAAAAAGCCAGAGCTGCCTCGATATTACTACATGTATGTGCCATGTTCCTACTTTCGCTAATTGACTTAAAGACCGGCCCCCCCTCCCTTCCCTCCTCTGCCGCCTGTCGCTGGAGGCTAACAAGGAACCGACACTTCAATTACTTACAGCGCGACACACAAATGAGCAAGAGATGTTTGTGTGTAGGTGGGGGTGCTGGGTGCTGAGCGAAAGAAAGTCATTTTGAAAAAGAAACCTCCTGTGCGTTCAAATAATTACACAGGCTAGGAATGTTGTTCTAAAATCAACAGCCCTATGAAATGATGCCTCTGGGGTGGTTAGCGTGAGACGCAGAGGCTACAAACATGAGGCTTGTGTGTGTGTGTGTGTGTGTGTGTGTGTGTGTGTGTGTGTGTGTGTGTGTGTGTGTGTGTGTGTGTGTGTGTGTGTGTTGTGTGTGTGTTGTGTGTGTTGTGTGTGTGTGTGTGTGTGTGTGTGTGTGTGTGTGTGTGTGTGTGTGTGTGTGGTGTGTGTGTGTGTGTGTGTGTGTGTGTGTGTGTGTGTGTGTGTGTGTGTGTGTGTGTGTGTGTGTGTGTGTGTGTGATGTGTGTGTGTGTGTGTGTGTGTGTGTGTGTGTGGTGTGTGTGTGTGTGTGTGTGTGTGTGTGTGTGTGTGTGTGTGTGTGTGTGTGTGTGTGTGTGTGTGTGTGTGTGTGTGTGTGTGTGTGTGTGTGTGTGTGTGTGTGTGTGGCAAGAGTAACCTCCATCTGAATGAGACAACAGGATTTGGTCCATTTGATTGGTTTGTCCCATAGCTTTGCTCTTTGCTTGTATTCCCTCTGTCAGTATTGCAACTCTGGTCCTCGGCCAACCCACAAGAGAAGGGATTGATGCTTTTCTCGTTCCATCAAGACACCCATAAAGGCTCTCTGGCAAACAGGGAACATGGTGAAACAAACGTTAAGGACAGCAAAGTGTCAAATAACAACATTAACGTCAGCCGGGTTAAAACTCTGGATTTTTCGGATATGCTCTGAGGCCAAGTGTGTGTAATAGTGTGTGCATGTGCATCTTTAGTGCATGTGTGAGAGCCACATGTACTATTCTAGTGTGATGTAGCGTTTCATCCCCGTGCCAAAGCAAACTGGTGGAGCTGCAGCGTGCCCACCCTGCTCTCCAGGCCCCCATCGACTCTCCCCACAGATGGTAGCAATCACCTCCGCCGGCGCTCTCTTCCTCTCCATCCTGGTGTAACTGACTCTTGTCAAAGATTAACTCTCTGCGTGTTCCCCTCTCTTCTACCTCTTCTTTTATTTCATATGTATTTTTTGCTGATATAAGCTCTTAACTCTTCTCTCATTGAATCCCCTCTGTGTGGGTAACAGTTTGCCTCTATTTATGCCGCTGAAGTTGGTTAAAATATGTGATTTTTGGCTGTGGTGTTGCTGGTGGCAGCAAGATTCGGAGGGGATTGAGAGAAAATGTTCTGTTTTTAACAATGAGTATGCAATAATCGCTCAGCTCATTTAAACTATGGTTTGGTCTGACTGTGGCTGACATATTTGATATCATATGAATGGACTGCATTCATGCATATGAAATAGATATTGTCTGTTATTGTATGTCTTCATAGAATGAATAAGAGCAAAAGTGATTTTTTTGTACTGACAGCATTAGGTCAAACGATGCTATGTCACTTAACATTACCTCCATAGCGAATCAAGCATTCTATCTTTTATCTCACCCTCATCAAATAAGTGTGTTGCCTAAACCTAACCAAGTAGTTTCAGTCTTCAGAAAACATTTGTTGGACGAAAACTTGTCTACTATAAAATCTCATTAAAACTAATAGTAATCTCATTTCAAATAGAAAACTACATGGTGGTTGTTGCAATGGATTTTGTCAGCCATCAATCTTCAGGCCAGGACTCATCTGCTTTCCTTGCTGCGTCTCAACCTGATCAGAGAAAAACTAAAACCATTATGGTTTCCCTCAGCATCTCTACTATCATCTCTGGCCACATTGGTGAATTTCCACAGTAGGCTCCATCTGTCACTTTCTATTTCTAAACCAGCCCAGGCATGGCATGCATCCCCCTGACTGGACCTCATGGTTGTGAATGCCAAGAGTCATGTCAAAAGTACATCTGTTTTTACCTCGGTTTTTACTGATTCACCATGATAATTTGACAGCAGACGTCTACTCCTGCGCTCAGGACTTCAGGATGTTGCCGGTGGGAAACAAAATAAAAGCAACCGAGACAGACAGAGAGTGAAGGAAAAGGCGGGACACAGATAACAATGTTTAGATGTGGGGAAGTGAAGTAGACCAGAAAGAGGGAGTAGAGCTAAGGACTCAACTCTCCGCTGACACACGGCCCCCCAACATGGCAACCGTCCAGCCTAATCTTGTTCAAATCTCTCCCCGCCTGATGCCATCCAGAGAGAGAGGAAAGGGAGACAGAGGAAAGGATGGACAAGAGAAAGAAAAGAGGGAGAGGCAACGAGTGAGAGTATTTGGGATGGTGTCTCATGCAAGTAAGAGCAGCGAGGAAGGGAAGCTTAGGGGAGGGGTGGGAGAGGAATTAAGGGGACTCTCAGTTCAAAAGGGCTCCCAAGAGCCGGCTCTTAAGCCCATGGTGCGAGGCTAACCGCAGAAACCAGTGGAGGGGGGGGGGGTTGGGGGGGTTGGGGGGGGGGGGGGTGTCAGAGCCAGAGGAGAACGATATGGCTGTGTGGAGGAGATGGAAAGAGCAAGTGGCTTTGTTGCAAAGAGGGAGAAGCTACTTTAACACAACAGGACTAGCATTTGTAGTTTCCTGTTAGTCTTCAGCTCGGAGCTCTTAAATCTTGGTCCACAGCTCATTAGAGTCCACTCTCAGCGGTGTTTACATCCGTGCAAGTCTCACTTCTGTTTGACTTTTTTTCAGCATTTGTCACTTGATCCATGTCATTTTGTGAGCGGTTACTAACCCTTGAAGCAGTGTGTGTGTGTGGTGTGTGTGTGTGTGTGTGTGTGTGTGTGTGTGTGTGTGTGTGTGGTGTGTGTGTGTGTGTGTGTGTGTGTGTGTGTGTGTGTGTGTGTGTGTGTGTGTGTGTGTTGTGTGTGTGTGTGTGTGTGTGTGTGTGTGTGTGTGTGTGTGTGTGTGTGTGTGTGTGTGTGTGTGTGTGTGTGTGTGTGTGTGTGTGTGTGTGTGTGTGTGTGTGTGTGTGTGTGTGTGTGTGTGTGTGTGTGTGTGTGTGTGTGTGTGTGTGTGTGTGTGTGTGTGTGTGTGTGTGTGTGTGTGTGTGTGTGTGTGTGTGTGTGTGTGTGTGTGTGTGTGTGTGTGCCCACACTGTACACTGCCTTGGCTCTAATGAGGAGCTAATTAACCGGGTGTTCCCCCCGGTGCCCTGAGCAGGTGGCTGGAGCAGCCAGGCGTAACTCAGCCCAAACACACACACACACACACACACACACACACACACACACACACACACACACACACACACACACACACACATCATGGCAGGATCCCATATAGCAGAGCCTGTTTGGCCAGGCGGAGAAGGAACCCAAGGGGGCTGCAGCAGGTCTGCACTACAGGCCTGGGCCAAGAGGGGAGAGGTGATGGTGGGAGAGCAGTCCTCCAATTTTCAAGGACCAATTTTAGCCATGGGATTTGAGTTTTGCACAGGCTTCCAAAATCAATTGGCTGTGCTTATTGGCTTGGCTTTTGGTGAAGCTGAAGGGAAAATAAGGTTAGATTTATCGCTGACATATGAAGAGGACGAGTGAGGCGAGGCACTCCACGAACACACTTGATGAGCATGAGTCTCAGTCTCTACGGGCCAACTTGTCACAGCACACATGACACACCAGACCAAGAGCTTGTTCAGAGCATTATTACGTGTTGAGGCACCTGTAATAAAGGCTGAAATGTAACAGTTATTTGTTCTTCTGCCAGTCGACCTGAAATATACCTATTTTTGCATGTGTTTAAAAAAGTAAGCTCAACTTAGATCACAAACTGAAGATATTGGATAAAAACAAAACATTTACTCTTAGCCGTTATTCCATCTACATTTGCATTTGGCACGATTCATTGTGATGACAAAGTGGTGCAACTATTCTCCACTAATATTTTCCTAGGGGCTTTTTACTCCTTTGCCTCGATTCCTGTCTTTGTTGCAGCATCTCTCTGTTTGCCTAGCTTGTGTTTGTTGTGTGATTTCCACGACAACGCGAGGAACCAGATTGTTGCATCCTTGAATTGGACACTGACCCATAGAGGAGCCACGCTTCACTGGAGTATCTCAGTTTCTTTGCTGACTTTCCACCACCGACAGAATGCAGAACAACAAAAAAGTGTCTGCTTATTCCTTCTGACAGATATGAGTTAGTGAGTGCGTGGCACTTGTGAGGCTTTGAAAAACGGCCTTCAACAGTGTTCGGTTATCCCCGCGGAGCCTAATTTGCATGAGGGGGGCTACTGCGGTGGAGAGGGACGGCAGGTTGGGGGGAAAGTGGGGTCTCAGAGAGTGTGTGTGTGAGTGTATGTGTGTGTAGCACTTCAAAACAAACCCATAAACATTCCAGGATCCTTGGGCAGCTGCAGCTCCAAGCTTAAGTGAAGTCCACAAAGCATGAAAACCATACAAACCATACAAACACCTAATTGAATGCTTTTTGCCTGATTGTTTTTTCAAAGCAATTACCTTTTTGGACTTCAATTTCATTCTCCTTTTTTCCAATGAACTACCATTCCCTCCTTCTCCGTCACAACTGTCACAAAAGGTGTTAAAGCCATCACTGCCACACATGCTAAACCATTCAATTGGAGCTTTCTTTACATTCTCCACGCTTCCACATATCCTCTCCTACTTCAGACTGTGTCGGCCGACCTTGTTGCACAGCTGTGAGTCGAGAAGATGCCATCAGAGGTACCGTCGGTGCTCCAGCCGGGGAGAGAATGTGATCCGTGGCTTTCATGTGCTGCTACAAGGTGTTAATGGTCACAAGTGCTCACAGCTGTGTGTGTGTTTGAGACGCTTGATCATAATCACAGTCCCCCACCTTGTTCTCCCCACCAACAGCCCAGACACTCACCGGAGCGGGTGTGTTTTTTGTCACATTGCCTTTAGAAGAAGTCCGACAGGCTGTTTAGTTCACACAGATAATCATGAATTTGGTGGTTTTATTAAAGCTTAAACACGGACCATATCACTTAAGATAAAAAAGCTTTGTGCAACGTGCAATCTGCCCTCTGTATCCCCTTTGGACAATTCCCCAAGGTCAAAGGTCAATCCACATCTTGAGCCTACGAGATCTTGAGAGCGCACCAGAGCAGCAGCAGCGTCTCTACACAAACAGCGCTGCCTCAATATTGATCCATCGAGAAGCAGCATTTCATTAACTGCAGAATTCCATACAAATTGGGCTGCGTAATAACCAGATGGAATTGGGAAACAGTCTGGGAATGTGCTCCCCCTTTTTTTCCAGGGTCTGCGACCAGGGAAAACTGGGCCTCTTTCCCAATCTGGTGCCAGGCTTCCCCTTCAGTTTGGATGGAGGTGCACAGCCTTCACTGCTCACAAATCACATGTATCCTATCCAAGTCATTGTCCTTATCTGAAAGAGCCACGACTGTCATTACAAGTGATATTTGATCATCTAGAGGAGCTCATTTAACATTATACACATCATGGAGCTCAGTGTAACCGCTGCACGGACCTTGGCTGCAACAGCAGTGTCAGCTAGGGATGATGAGACTTTAAAATGATATGTTCACTTATATTTGTTGCATTTTCACACACGCTCCCAACTCACACACGGAAAGGAGACAGAAAAGGATCCAAAGGATGTCAGAATTTAAAATATGTCAATGATTTTTGATTAGTCTGGCAATTATTTAAGTTTAACGAGATAAATTAAACTGAGAAAACATGTCAATCTTCATTTTTGGGAAGCTTAACCAACTTTCCCGAATCTTTTTGCATTGCAAATTACTTTAAAGGTTAATATATTCTCAAAACCTATCATTGCTGCTCTTGTTTTCTCAGTTTTAGATTAATTTCTGTCTTTTCACTAGTCACTGTAATGCACGCAAAGCCACTCGCATAAAGGGCCTCCTATTACTTCAGACAGTCTGTCTTCACTTATTCCCCATTATTGTATCTTTATTCTCTTCAAAACATCCATTGTTTGTGCATTTTTCACAATCCGTTCCCACCAGAATAATTAATATCACCTTCTGTTGTGATGCCCTAATAATCCTTGTTTGCCATAACTGTTGACATTTCTAGTCAAACATCTCTGCTGTTGTTTACTTCTTTCTAATTTATCTGCGGATCACTTTGAACCGGAGCTTAGCTCGTCTTTGAAGCCACGGCCAAGTCTTCATGTCTCAGGTCTGACTCTGATTTAGCAGCAGAGGGTATGAATCAAACTCTGTTACACCAACAAGAAGGCAAGGTTTCTCATGATGCTGCTCAAATGCAAACCCCACATGTAGAGAGTGGGTATGTCGGAGCTGGTGAACGAGGCCTAATGTGGAGGAAATAATGGAAAGACTGGTGAGGTGAAAAGACATAAAGGAATCTGCTGGATTTCAAGTGGAACTGCGAGGAACTTCTTATGGCCCATATATTGCGACTCGCCTCATTTAGAAGACAGCTAGCTCCGGCCCACTTCTTTATCTGAGAATTTCTAGCTTTTAATAGATCTTAGGAGCCTTTAATCATCAGTGATGTCTCTCTTTGCAGTGATTAATACCTAATGGACTGAGAAAAGCTGAATTCATTAATTATGAAATGGAGAAAATGAGCTCTGCAAATATCACTTTTGATTGATGAGTTCTTGAATAGCAGCCAAGCACACAGCCGCAGTGTGGATTATAAAGCACTCGCTGTTACTGGAAAGTCTCCGCCAGCTCTCTTGGTGATATACACGGAAGTGAGCACAAGTTAAACTGCAATGCACGCTCCATGGGAACATTTCCTCTAACTTTGAAGATACTGTTAGTTTTACCGACATTTGCTGATGTTATCACATTACTGACGGCATTCTTCTTCCCTCTGCAGCGTGCAACTGCAACCTCCACGCTCGGCGCTGTCGGTTCAACATGGAGCTGTACAAGCTGTCGGGGAGGAAGAGCGGCGGCGTCTGCATGAACTGCCGCCACAACACCGCAGGCCGCCACTGCCACTACTGCAAGGAGGGCTTCTACAGAGACATGGCCCGACCCATCACCCACCGACGGGCCTGCAAAGGTAAAGTCCAACAAAAAACTGTTGTAGAATGCATACTAGTTAAAGGTCCCCTATTTTACTGTTTTTCATCAATATATTATAGGTCTCAGATGTATACAAAGCATGTGTCTGAAGTGTTTGGTTCGAAATACCAAGGTGACACTCCCACGCCCCTCTGCGAGATAATTGGTTAAAAAGAACACAATGGTGCTCAAGGAGGAGATGCTGGTGATAGGGGGGGGGGGTTACCTTGGTTGGTTATTGGCTAATGGTTACACAAGACAACAAATCGTTATGATATCATAAAGTGGCCAAAATCTGATCAGCTCATTTTCAGATATTTTTTTATTATTATATATATATATATATATAAATGGATCAGGACAAAAAGTGAGAGAAGCTTTTTTCCCGAAACGTTCAGAATCTCTTTACACAGAGGGGACACATGTTGATGTGTAACACACATGAAAAAGTCGATTTTGCATAATAGGTGACCTTTAAAGGGCTACTTCTTTCTCAAAACATTTAATTGTATATCAATTACTGAGTCTCTGAATTGTTGGAGGAAACCTTATTTAATTGTTAAGAAAGAGTCCAAAAGCAGAGGATGACATCTATAATGAATTTCAGTTATTGCTAGGTTAGTAAGGTATACGGTAATAGTAAGGTTTTAGCAAAGGAAAATGCACGCTTTTGGGAAGCAGGAACCATACAACTATGTAAAGAGAGATTATACTGCATCAATTGTGTTAGTTTGTCAATGTTCGAGTTTAAGTAGTTTCGCTGTTAAACTCGGCCCCAATTTACATGCATTCATCTAAAATGTTCTCTGTTTTTGGAGGCACATGTATAAACACAGCTTTATTCCCAAATTCCAGGTAACATGGTGTAATTAAATAATGTGATCATTTTAGGGGTAACGTATTTCTTTAATGCTTTGAGTTTATTTGTCTGTAATAGATCTTTTACAAGTTGGTTTCCATGATATTTTCCTTGGTGCTAATAGCTTCACGTTTTTCTACACACAATTTGTCAATCAAGCAGTAACAAAGCTCTATTTCCTCTTCCACTTTCTGCTTATAAGGTTTGCGTGGCACGCTTTTCTTGCTCTATTCATACATGGTGCTGATCAGTGCTTATACAAAACTTAATACCCAGTTCTTCTTCTGCTGTCAGAAACCAAAAACACAAGAATGTTTCTAGGAAAGAATTACCAACCCTATGTTTATAACTATTAATGGAAAAGTTCTCATGAACAAGAATCACTTTTCTGTTGTATCCATCAGTAATCGAGTAGCAGAAATGAACGGTTATTTATATGAAAATGTCACGGATTATTAATTTAAGGTCAGTTTGACTTTTCTTTTGGCAAAATGCTGTGCTAAATATTTAGAAAATGCTCAAACAAAAGCTAATTGAGACGTTCTAACCCCGCTAATACTTATGTAATCACATCTGAAAAGTTATGATTAGAGACATGCACGTTCATGGTAACTTTTAATAAGAAATATCAGCATGTCTAGCTTGCCATACAAAAGCAAAGAGAAACAAATATATGATTTGCCCAAAGCCACACACCACATAATATAATCACTTGACCGAGGCATTTCTCTTGGACACATATCTTTTACCACTTTTGCAGTGAATATCTTTTAGGCTGATATTTTACTGGAAGCCTTACTGGACTCATTGTTAAAATAACACCAGTTCCCTTTACTTGTTGTTCAGGCAAATATTCAAATCAATAGCGGAGAGAAAGTGTTTCTTATCCTTTTGATCCTGAAGAAGGTAAAGAATCACTTCCAGATAATAAAAAAACGGCATCAGACAGAGCTGCCAACGCTCATAGCCGTGAAGATCTTTTGGTTAAAATGTCATGCCGAAAATCTCCCGCTGGCCGCCGCTCAGTTTTCCTTCTGCAGCCGACCCAAGCTGAAACCAAACACCAAGAGGTTAGAAATGGCACGATATCATGGCACACTTGTCCATGTTAGTTGCGCTAAGATGTCGAGCCATACATCACATAATGGCAATACTTCACAGCGACTTGGTCACATTCCTTAAAACTGAAGTAATTCGACCTGCTGCTGCACCAAAGCGCTGACAGAAGGAGATCTGACAGGAGATCAGTCCTGAGATGTGCGTCCACGTGTGCAAATTGTTTCCTCATCTTCCATTTCCTGCAATATCTTGCTGTGTGATGTTCTCACACACACACACACCCACACACCCACACACACAAACCACCCTGACAGTGCAATTTGTCCTTATCAAAGCTCACGATCAGGTGGTAAACAGTTTATCTCCCTCCCTCTCAAAGGCCCCAGATGTGACGGAAATGAAAGTTAACGTCCGAAAAGCCTCCGCTGAGCGTCTGGCTCCATGATTGATCGGAGCAATTCCACAGCCTTCTAGGAGCTGTCATTTTGCTTCAAATCAGGCCTTGTTCACTTATTTGATCTCCATCTCCCATGATTTTATATAACCGCCATCTTCTCTTCCTCCAGAACTCCAATTTATCTCACCATGACTCACTAGGAGCCTTCAAACCTTTGTCTTTTTCTTTTACCGCAGAGTCCCTGATTTTTGCCCTCCTCTGTGTTTTATCTCCATGTGTCAGGGTCAAGAAAGAGGTCAGAGGTCAGAGGTGCGGTGCGGCTGAGCAATAAAATACAGGTGTTTTTCTAAAAGGCGAGACAGGAGTGGGGGCCGCGCAGGCTCTGAGATGACAAACAGGCCGTGTCTGTTTCTAATGAGACGTGTTCTGTGGACGGGTGTCTATACACACTCTGTGGAGTATATGAGGAGGTGTAACTGCCTCCATCACCACCCACACACAGAAAGCTGCAGGGTGCCAGCTCTCCAGTTCAAATGCCCAGGAACCAGCCTCTCCACGGGCCCTTTACAGTGTCACGAGCATTAGCAGTCATCACAATGAAAGAAACATGGCAATCCCCACATGGCCTGGCTGCAGTATATGAGCTCCTCAAAAGTACAAGGTTTTTATGTGAGTCCAAGCCGTACAGCTGTTATCCGTTTGACCACAAGGAGCATTGATAAAAGGCATTCAAAACGAGGCCAAGGTCCATTTGAAGCAGCACGGGCCAACATAAACCACATTGGCAGTTTGTCATATTATGTCGAATATCTTTTTAAAGCAGGGCATGAGGATCTAGAAAACACTGCGAACAGAAAGTGTTACACAACCTAACCTTAGGGTCATTTTAAGTTAGGAATATGGTACCTGGCCTATAGCAGCATAAACATGTGATCCTTATTATCTCGATTTTTCTTTTTGCCCATGAAATGCACAATTTTGACATTTTTATGTATCTTCACAGTTAAAAAGCCACGGAACATATCTTACTGATACAAATGTCCAACAAAGGGCACAAATAACACCCCTGTTTGAATGTGCAATGCTACTGTCAATAACAGCAGACCAAAAGCAGTCCTCAACAGTGCTTTATCCCATATGCACGCACAGGCACAGAGCAACGCGAATCAGTTAAACTGAGCCTGTCAAAGGACCACAAATCCCTACGCACTGCCTGTCACGTCTAGCAGTCGCAAAGGCTTGAAAAGTCATCAACAACCTCTGAGGACGCTTTTTACTGCTTCTAAACTGGCCCGAGCCCCTGCACATAAAAACTTCAGAAAAGCAGTTCAAGGAGAAGATCTGGGGGTGGAGACCAGCACCCCCGTCCCCATCCTGCCTCTTACAGCCCGTTCAGATCTGGCACTTGCTGGCTGTTTACAGAACAATGTACACGGACAATAAACTACGATGTCTTAACAGTCTATGATTGTTTAGACGGCAAGTGAGAACTCCTAACATTACTCACATCTTGTTCGTAGTCAGAGGATTGAGTTGATAGCTTGTGCTGTTCGTCATCATGTCTATGCAGGCATGACAGACGGGGGGGTTAGTCCCACATGAGTTTTGGACAAATTATTTAACAGAAAAGGAGAGGGGAACAAACTACAGGAATGACAGATTAGTAGTTCATAAAATGCCAGAAAATTGATATGTTGATCAGTGTTTCCAAGAGAAGTAAAGAAACCAGAAAGTATTCACATTTAGTAAGCTAAAATCTGAGATTGTGACCTTTTTTGTTAACACAATGTACTCTGAGATTAGTACCTGTTAACAGCTCTTGTGGATGAGATTATGTGGTTGACACAGAGCATCAGACACACAGCAGGGGGACTCTTGTTGATTTGACCTCTGACATCCTGCCATATGCAGATGTGTATTCCCTTTAAGTCAGACAGGAACTCTTACCAAGTGCCATCAAAGCTTGAGTTTCCTCAAAGCTTGAGTTTTGCACGGACGCTGAAGCATCAGATTTACGTCTCTGTGCACAGCTTCAAACAGAGCGCAGGCACTCTGACACCTGTGGACCGCTTGGCCTTTCCGGAAAAAAGGCAAACGTGTTTCTGAAGATCTGAGCCGCCGTTAATCCCCTTCCCACCCCGCAGCCAGACACACACGATCACTCCTGGGTCAGTTTCAGCCATTGAAACCCTCCCTTTGCCCAGTCAACAGGTGGTAGGGTCTTTAGCCTCTCCTCTGTTGTAGCAGCGAACATTTTCCGGCACAAATAAACACATTCACAGTTCCATCAAGTGGTGGGAAGAAAAAGCGTGACATGTTAGCAGCTGCCTTCCTCTGGCAAGCCCTGTAACAAACTGTTGGGTTACAGGGTTTTTCCCCAAAGTGTAATTTTGGCCTTTCTTGTCTTTTTCTTGATACGTTTGGACAATTAAAGCTATCGTGTTACGTTTGAGTCACTCTCTTCATTCATTTTGCACTAGCCTGCGCTTGTTTTCCAAACACTAACATTGCAAACAAGGCAGAATGTTCCCCTTGCATTTCCTGCTTTGTTTTATTTCTGGCAGCAAGGTAGATAAGATATGAGAGGATACTTTTCTGTACTCGGACTTGTTTTGTTTTGCACAAATTCGAAGTGAAAACTAATCAGTCACACCCCTGCAGACCACTCAGCGAGATGTAAAAGTCTTACATTTGTTTTGATATGTCACTGATGTGTTTGTCTGGCTGGACTGCTGTGAAATGTTAAGTATGCGTTTATTACTCAAAGAACAAATGTGTGTTTATTTAGTGGAGTCGGAGTAGACACAGTTTGGTTAGATTCACTGTTGTTTATGCTGCTCAGCACACCAGAGGCTCTGTTTGGACTACACTGACTACTCTATCCCTGTTCCTCTCAGATCCTCCACTTCACATTTCACTCTCCAATGTGTTGCTTCATCCTATCTATCATCTAGTAAAGCTCTCTTAGGCTTCACCAACACGCTAGCTCTTTTATTTAACACCTCTTTAAATTAAAAAAACCTCACCTTGCTCAAGGGGAATTTAATAAATTGCCCAGAACCAGCAAAAGTCATAAAATGCGAGGTGACCGGAGCATTTTTTGTTGCTGTTGGCTTTCGCTGGGCATCGACTGAACTTTTGGGAAGTGATGAACGGCAGCATGTGTCACCTGGCAGGAACCAGACAGCGGTTAGGGAGCGGAAATGAGCAGAGAGGAGAGAGGAGGGCACAGTGATCTCCTCTCAGTCTCCTGACAATTTCAAACACGCTTTTTTTTAATGAATTTCTCTTTTCGCATAAACAAACAAATGTTCACAGTTTCAAGGAACCCAAAGCATCGAAACAGATGCTGAAGCAAACATACCGCCATACCGCTTATCTGTTGTCTGCTGCAAAATCATTAGACAACATTTAAAGCAATGCTTCAAACTTTGTGTCACCTTGGAAGAAAATGTTTTTGTTGCCAATTTTTGGCCTAAGTATTCCTTTTTACCCAGTAACATGCATATCTTCTTTCATAACCGAGAAATAGTCATAAGAGTGAGTCATTTTGTGAAAATGTTTTAAAAAATCAACATCTAATGTATGTTCTCTCTCCCTTCCTTCTTGTATCACACCCCCCTCTCTTCCTCACACCTGCCCCCCCCCCCCCCCCCCCCAGCCTGTGACTGCCACCCTGTGGGCGCAGCCGGCAAGACGTGCAACCAGACCACCGGTCAGTGCCCCTGCAA
Source organism: Gymnodraco acuticeps (assembly GCF_902827175.1). Lineage (NCBI taxonomy): Eukaryota > Metazoa > Chordata > Actinopteri > Perciformes > Bathydraconidae > Gymnodraco > Gymnodraco acuticeps. The sequence continues at coordinate 3,630,795 of NW_022990023.1, forward strand.
GGACGGCGTCACCGGCATCACCTGCAACCGCTGCGCCAAGGGCTACCAGCAGAGCCGCTCGCCTGTGGCCCCTTGCATCAGTGAGTGACTCACACACACACACACACACACACACACACACACACACACACACACACACACACACACACACACACACACACACCACACACACACACACACTGCATTCAGCTTCATAATGTAATCATCCTGGCAGTGAGTCAATGCATAAAACTGCAAAACACTGGCACACCCCTTTTTAAAGAACATAACAGAAGAGGCATAATGGATTGTTACAAAAGATTAGAGAAATAGGCATAGAGCAGAACATACTCAAAGCAGTAAGATTACAGATCATAATTGAAAGCACACGTCCCTCATTCTGGCTTCATGAAAGGCACACCCAACCCACACAATCCCTGTATACAGTACACTGTGGGTTTGCATAGCCACTGAAATGCTCTAATGTCATTTAGAGCAGCCCAAAACATGTGTGCAACGGGCCTAGAGACAAAGTCAGGTCTTTGTGGAGAGCTGGTAGTGTGAGAACTCATGAGTTGGTTATAGCTGTTTCACTTGCTGTCGATGATATAGTGTGTGTAGTTTGCATGTCAACTACATCAGCTTTTTAATTTCCTGTGACAAACGCGAATGTGTGCGTGTGGGGGTTAAGACATTTGCCAGTGGCCCGGCACATGCGGGCATGTGTAATCGAGGGCAACTTTCCACCACACTGTGTGCCAGGCGATGCGGGCACAGGCTGCACACACTCACAAGAAAAGGCTCCACCAAAGCAAAGCGCCGCCCAGCACCGCACCAATCTCCGCCACACTGTGCCCCATGCTGCCGTGCTGCTTCTCTCACATGCCGCTCCAGAGCAGATGGCGGACGGGCGAGAAGACGAAAACAACTGTGGTCATGCATGGCAGACCCCACTCAGCTGAGTGCCACTGAACCATCCCAGTGAGAACAAGAAGAATTGTGTATGTGCGTTTTAAGTACATGCGCACATTTGGATCCATTATGAATAGAGTTAATGACAACTGTGTGTGTCAATATGGCCTCACGGTGGGCAATCTTACTTCCTTTGAGGCTCCCGGACCCCAAGACAGAAGACAAGCCCATTAAGCAGCCAATTAGTATGATGGCAGCAACCCTCATCTGAATGATCCTTTCATCATCTGTCTGTCTTCACAAGATGTGGCCATGGGGGCACGCGGCCTCAAAGTGGCTTCTAGCAGCTGCGCCTTCCTTCACAAAGCTCTGTGCCCTTGTTTGTTTTTGTTGGCGGGGTGTCCATAATTTCAGAGAGACAACTGCTGCTTTTCCCTCAAAACAGCTTTCCAACAAACCCCCCCTCCTCCTGCCAACACACTCCCACTCGCTTGGTTCAAACCTTCAACCTCCAAATCCAATCAAAAGCAGATCCTCTGGGTGGATGCTAAGCCGGCGTTCCAGTAACTCTGTTTACGGTAAAAGCAGAGGGCCCGTTGTTAGCATTAGCATTTGTATTGGAAAGTTGCATACGATTAAAATTGAAGTCCTGGAGGAATTCCACAAGGCAGGAGAGGAGCCAGCGGGCACAGCGAGGGCGGGCTGCATCTGTCTCAAGACGATCCAACCAAAATTGCCCCCTTGCCATCCGTCCATCTGTCTTGTATGGAGATTACATAGCTGTGTTAACCCCACATCTGTTAGGGGAGGACGAGACTAATCTAGTGCAGCCACCTTTCTATTTCAACCTCAAAGAATCAACCCCTGCCTCAGATGTGTGCCGACTTTGAATGGATTGACTTCTCCAAACTGGATTACTGGGAGAATTTGTGATGCATCCTCTGAGTTTGGCTCTTAAACTTACATTTGCTCCTCTGATCTCCATTAGGTCTTCCACTTTCTCAGGATTTTCAAACATATTCTTTAAAAATGACAGTGAAACCACCATGTTAGTCTGTGGAATGCATGGTTTATTTAAGCCTGTCTTCCCTCTCACCACCAATAAGTATCCCCATCAGTCTGCCAGTGCTTATCTGGCATGTCTATCTGCACTGTCCCATGTGTTTTCATGCATGTAGTTGTCACAATACAAACCTACCTACTGTATGACAACCTCGGTATTTAGTCCTGTTGACCTTGGTGAACTCATACACCTTTTACTTCTTCTCAACACTCATTTCTCCCTATTTTGTGGGCGTATTGATATTTTCAAAAAGGTTTTCCATGCCAACACTTCGGAGCAACTTTTTAATGATTTCAGTTTTACTTCTTTAATCACACATGCACTTTAAAGCAGGCATTGAGCAGAATCTAAACAACCAAAGGCATGAATGTACATTTCAGCAGCAAATTTCTTTGTGTGTGTGTTTCAGAAATCCCGGTGGTCAACCCCACAGTTGTGGTGAGCAGCACAGAGGAACCAGCAGGTTAGTATTCACTCTCTGCACCTCGCCCATGAGCACCACTGCTTTATGAGAGGAACAAAAACATATTTTTCTGGAACCGAGTTTTAAGGTGTGGAATAAATATTAATGAAGGGTGGGTCTCCGCTTTTGAAGTTCGGCAAAGAGAACGAGTGCACTGGGACCTGCAGACTTTTTCCATTGTCTTAAAATCCTGTGTCCTTGGCACAGTTTCCCCCAAAACCGCTAACCTCAAGTTAGTGGAGCCTCGCTGTGCTCTCTCTGTAACTGCAGCTAAAAGCCAAGGCCGCTAGATAGGCAGCAGAGGTGATTAGTTAAAGTTTAGCTGGGAGATATATTGGAAGGGGGAGTTTTGAGGCGTGAAAAAGTGTTGGCAAGAGGCTGGGCGGAAATGTGTTCAGTCTCTCCCTTGAACTGTCCAATTTGTGCTCCGGTCAATTACCCTGCCCTTGTTTTTCCTTCTGTGGCTATTTGATTTGAAGGGTGGTGTTGATTTGGAAATGTTGATTCATTAGTGAGTTTATAAAATATATCATCACTCAGGCTGCAGATCATCTAACACACACACACACACACACACACACACACACACCCGCATACACACACTTTACAGCATCAGCATGTCATTTTATTATTCTTGTATCTTCTCTCTTCTCCAAAGTTTATTTTGTCAGTAGATCTCTGCTCATAACACTCTTAACTTCCTACATTTCATATACAGTTTGAGTTATAGGGTAATGAGGTCTATAATGGCTGATACAAACTTAAATGTACTGGAGAATATTGAAGTTGAATGCCAAACTTGGTCACAGTTGCTGCACATTACATAGGCCTATATTATAAAGAGAAAACCCTATTAAATTGATATAGAATTTATACTGAACATTAGTTTGACAGTTCAGAAAATATGCCTATTTTACTACTGCCAAGAGTTGAATGTGAGTATTTTTACCCTTCTCATGTGCATAAATAAATATAATAAATTGGCTTATTTAAATGAGCTTGAATCAGTTAAACACAAAGACTGGAAACAGGAAAAACCCAGGAGGAGAACCTTGATAGGCGAGCAGTTACAGCACATGCAATATAACCACAGCGTTTAATAATACTATATTTCAATAATAACTTTTTATATAATATTTTCAGATTTTTTTTATCAGCCTCAACCCTATGAACTTATACCATTTTGATGTAATAGGCCCAGTACAATGTGACCTCACAAAATGCATTTTTGGCCATAACTGAATAATTTACATGTAATCTAATAGGACAGATTATGAAGCGATAAGTAAGTAAAGTTTATTTATAAAGCGATTTTCACAGACAAAGTCACAAAGTGCTTGACAAAACAATAAGACATCCATATAGGAGGCGTACAATGATCAATGAACCCACATGTTAAGAAGTCATAAAAGCACCAGAGCATAATTTAAGTAAGAACACACATCAATGTAAGCTGCACTACTGTGTGTCAGAGGCATACTGTGAGGAAGTAATACTAGTTACTTATTTTAGACTTCTCACATTCTGTTTCCGCTCATTGTTTGGGCCTTTGAACTTTTTCAAAAAAACATAAACAGTCTTTTCTTGTGTGTACTTCTTCCCTGGGAAAATGTTACAGGGTCCTGAAACACAAGAGTTCTTGATCACCAATTCACCTCAGGTGCCACCAAACACCCCAGAGCATTTCCCCCAATCCTTGTCCAAACCCAAGGCCCCAAAAAAGTTTTTGTGTTGGGGGCGGTGGGTGCAATTTGTCCTTGTCATGGCACAGTGAGAGGGGCTGAAGGGAACGAGGGCATCGAGAGCCCCACAGCCTATAGTGAGTGTTTTCAGTGGGCCGCTCTTCTGGGTCAGCGGGCGATTCACCGAGTGCTTTTCCAGGTGAACAGCCAGCAGTAAGTGGCTCTTCATTCATGGGAAAACACACACTGTCTCCCAGCCACTGATACCTTCAGGCAAGCCACTGTATAACACACACACACACACACACACACACACACACACACACACACACACACACACACACACACACACACACACACACATTGGCTGTACACTAATGAAATCCATGCACAACTCATACAAATGCATGCCTGTCACAGTTGCATGCACACTTACATGATAATGATCTGCACATGAAACCACACGCTCACTTATAATGAAAAAGACCCTAAGCATGCTATGCTATTTAACATCATCTATTTAAAGTATGTGAGCATCACAAATCCATCCACACCTACACCTCTGAACCCGTCCACATCTACACCTCCAATCGTCGTTTTTTTAAAGCCACCCTGTTTCGGAGTTATTGGAAGCTGCCATCTGCTCTCTCTTTCTCCCTTTCCTTCCTTGTCTCTCCTCTCTCTCTGGCTAATAAAATCTCCAGCACTCTGATATACAGCCAAGCCTCCTGGACATTTTTATGGGCTCCTTGGTCCCCTGTTTCTTTCTCCTGCTGAACTCCTTCCATTGCTCCATCCGTCCTCCCCCCCCCCAGAAAATGAACGATGAAACACCCCGACTCTCATGCAACCCCAAAAATGTAATTCCTCTCTCTCACGGCTGCTTTTTTTTCTAATTGGGGCATTTCAGTTTAAGCTATTTTATTTGGTTTGCTTTGGGAAGCAACATGACTGAATGGTTTTCCTCTTGAAGGCAATGAGCGGCCTGGCCGCAGATACCAGTCCAGCATGTGGTTTTTCAGTTGTATGCCCCCACATTCCCAGCCAGCAGAATAGTCAGGTTTTTGTACCCCTTAAAGGGACAAAAACCATGTTGACTATCTTGGCAATTGTTTTAATATTTGTGTGTCCTCCTCATAGTTTTGCAATTGAAATAAGTGGGTCTAATGTTCTACGGTTCATAAAACCTAATGTCATGTGCAGTAGAGCCTGGCTAATGATTAAAAGGGTCTATTTCTTTTTCTTGTCACATCTCCAGTAGCAGTTACTAGTTACCATGAGCACAATTTAAAAACGCTTGTTATTGATTTATAACAATAACATCTGCTTTTTAAAGTTCATTAAGTTTGGCCTGTCTTCTTAGTTCTGCATTCTCTTTGCTTTAAGCTCATGGAAAATGCATTTCGAGATCACAGAGCAAAGCTTGACGATGACAAAATTAATATTTCAAGATTGCTTGAAAAAAAACATGGGGAAAGATGCTTGCAGATGATCTTTCTGACTAAACCTTTCTCCAACTTTCTTGGTCTAAAGGAAAGGTTGTCATTTGTTATTCAGGTAGAAAGTAAACTTCGGCCAACTTGTAAAATAATGTGAAGTAGTAGCTTCCTGACCTTGGCTTGCCTGAAAAATCTGAGCGTTACTGTTTCCACTGCAGTTTCCATATTCACGTGACGGTTTAAAGAAGTCAACCTCAAAAAGATGCATGACAACCAAACCAAGGCTGTTTTAAGACAGTCAAGAAAAGATCGGAGATTGTTCCCTGAGCCAAGAGGTCTATTTGAGGTCTGTCACGATGGTAATTATAACACCTCGTCACGGCGGCTCCTCCCTGATTGGTCAGTGGAGGTCATCTGTCCAGTGTGTGGTCTCCGTCGTCCCGCTGGCAGCCAAGGTCTATTCACATGCATCCAACCATGACCTGCCTCCACCACGCTCTGTCTTTTCTCAGACCCCCGAAAACCTGTCAAACCGAACACTTTACTACTCTGGTGTGTTTCAACTTGCGTCCCGGCACCGGCTGCTGCAGCAGTTTGATGTGTGATTCGTCAGAAGTTTTATTTTAGCACACAACAACCAAACCAAGCTCAACATTATCCAACCTTTAGCCCTGTCAGTGATTATTGTGAGGGCAAGTGGGGATATAAGCGTGCTCGAGTCAAGTAGACATTTAATCCAAAAAGTAGCTTTTTTACATCCGGTGCAAATTATTTTGTGTTTTCATAGTAATAATGCATTCTAAGTTTCTTACTATATTAACTGTGTACAGAATGCCACTGTACATTTTCAATGTGTTTGCAGAACTGTTTATTGTTCTACAATAAATCTAACAGCTGGCCAAAAAAAAAGTGCAAATCTCTATCTTTTGTTGTATTGTAAGTTTTAACATCAGCGTTTAGAAAATATTGCTTGTGACTTAAATGTTAGACTCAAGGAGATTAAGGCTACGGTCGCATATAATATAATACTGATAATACTGAATTTTACGGAATGACACAGTACTGTAAGAGGTGTAATGGTAATATAACGGTGGTATGAAATACAGCAATTACTATATCCTTTTTGTTAAAATACTGTTAATTTGACAATAATCTTCTTACAGTGCACATAATGTGTTTATTTCACAAACTTGTCCATGTGAAAGCCACTTGGTGATTTTTGTTGTTATAACTGTATTGTTTCTTGGTGGTTTCACAGCACGTAACAGTTTACAGTGTTTTTTCAAACTAACTTTACACATGTGCTGAATTGATGCTGCTACAAAAGCATCACATAATGCTTTATGACAGCCAACGATTCCAATTTCAAGTGTGTAAGTGTCCCGTTATGTGTGTAATTTGAGTGTCAGTAAGTATTCTTACAGCCTGCTAGAGTAAAGATGTTTTGTCCTTGTCTTTTTTCAGATTGTGAGTCGTATTGTAAACCAGTGAAGGGCAACCTGAAGATCAACATGAAGAAATATTGCAAAAAGGATTATGGTAAGAAAATGTAATTTAACACAGCCATAATTAAGAGACATACTGTGTTGGGACTGTTGACCTGAGGGTGTCTTTTATGAATGTGTCCTTAGCGGTGCAGGTGAACGTGCTGGACATGGAGACGGTCGGGGACTGGGCCAAGTTCTCAGTTAACCTGGTGTCTGTGTACAAGAGCCGCGGAGAGCCCCTGAAGCGAGGCGACAACATCCTGTGGGTCCACATGAAGGACCTGGCCTGCAAGTGTCCCAAGATCCAGATGAGCAAACGGTTCTTGGTGATGGGCGGCAGCGAGGGCGGGACGGGCACAGGGACGGGTCCCGGGGTCGGGCCTGGGGGCGGGGCCACCAGTCCAGGGGGGGAGCGCATTGGCCTAATGGCTGATAAGAACAGCCTGGTGATCCAGTGGAGGGACGTTTGGACGAGACGCCTGAGGAAGTTCCAGCGCAAAGAGAAGAAGGGGAAGTGCAGCAAAGCATGATGGGACAGAAGTGTTCATCCCTACCTCCATCACCCACCTTCATGAACCCTTACCCAGCAACTATGTCTCCTCCCCCGTCTCCCATCATCACGGGAACACTGCACATTAGAAAGACTGCATGTACCCTTCCTGTTTTTAAGGACCACGTTTTGTGTATATTGTATAATTATTTTCCTTTTTATTTTTCAAGGTATGTCTTTGTTGTGTCTTTTTTTGTCTAATTGGTTTGCCTTCAAAAGGGACCATTAAAAAGGGTATGAAGTGTAGACAAAAACAGACGCTATTCCCTCCCTCGACGACGACAGCGGAAATGTCCACTCGTCCCCCGACGACGACCCTCTGACCCTCAGCCTCCGCTTCCTGTCAAGACCCGACTGTCTCCTGCCACTTTGTTTGACGTATGAAAATACCACATTTCACACTGAGGATTTTATTCAAGTGTTTGTCACTGACTGATCTCAGCAACAAAACAGGCTGCATATCCTCAGCTTGGCCTCCTCACGGTTCATTGTTGGAACAACTCGGATCAGTTCGAGCTGGATCACCTGACAACCTTCCAACGTTTTGCTGTTAAAATGTTAGACCTACTTGCTAAAGGTCTCTGCAGTAACTTCTACAGACTGTAACTATGAAACTGTTGTCCCGCGAGGAACCAAGGGCTCCCTTTGCAGGGACGTTACCCAAAGCAAACCTCAGTCGCACCACCACTGCTGCTGCAACCAGACAGCCCTCACAGAGCGAACTGCTCGTGTAGGCTCTTGTATCTGCAAGTATTCAACGCCACAGCTCATAGTAGAGTTTATATTCTTCGTGTGGCTACTTGTATCTCATCCATCCATATCACAGCCATATCCTTGTTTGAGATATATCCTTTTGTTTCATTTAAGCAGAACAAACCCTGTTTGCATGTGTGAGTCACATTCCAGGCCTCCGGGGCTGTGCCTCTTCACCACTAGTCCCTCTCATGAGTGGTTTATAAAGTCATGCATCACCATCATGACTCATAGCTTGTCACATTTTTCTGGAAGAAAGATTAAGTGGTGTGGACAAATGGCTGGAATTTCAGAACAATCCCAATATTTCCAAGGAGACTTTTTCTTTGCTTTATGGATAATGTCATCCGCCCGGTAGTGGCCTTCCAGATGTTGTTGTGTAACCATTGTCATTTATTTGTATTTAAATGTCTGGACATTTGGACTGGCAGGCTCTTGTTTGCCGAAATAAGAGATTGAAACGAGAGTTCCTTTTCATGCAGTAAAAAGAAAACAAAGTTGGATAAACAACATAATCGTGTTTTTCTCTAGTGTATTTTGACAAAATGAATGAGGCTGGAAAGGTTTTAGTGCTCACTGATTGTATTATGACATGTGAGGATCATATTTCATTCCTCATGTGCTTTGTTATGTTTGCATGTTTGTGGTTTGTGCTGGTCCATCAAAACCTTACAGTGAGCCAAGCAAGACCTAAACTAAAAATGAGCATCCAAAGGAAAACTTCCCTAGTCATCTTCCCCCCACTTGCCTACCCTTACACAGTCCCTGTCATCTTTTGCCAAATAAGCGTAGTCAGCTTTTAAATTCAATTAAGAGGCTATAGATGTCAGGACCAACGAAAACCACAGAGAGACCGTCTGGTTGCTCTCAAGCTTTTTATCTGTCTTTTGCTGTTATTTCATTTTGTAAAGCACATTAGAATTTATTTAAATAGAGTACAAGATAAACACAGTTTTGAGGGGCACATCAAGCTAGCGTAGCAGTGAGTGTGCGGACAGGCCTGTCATGCTAGCGAGTGGTTACGCTCCTCTGGCTGCGGCCGTATGTTTGGTTTGTGATTCTGCCAAAAGTGTCTCTTCTCTCTTCTGTGTCAGCCCCCCAAACTCTTTTTTTTAAAAACCCATTTTGCATGCTGTGTATTCAGTGTCTCAGATAAGTGACAGCGCAGAACGAGGCTGCCAAACCCCTCCTCCCCCCTCAGTGGTTTACTGTACCGCGCTGTAGCTCTTGTTTTCACGTCTTCCGAGAATGTATGTCAAACTGTGAAGAACACGCTCACTCGTGTACGGTCTGATTGTGAAGTGTTTATGAAATGTATGCTACCAAGAATGTGGACGCCATGACAGTCAATGCTATTATACACTTTGAACGGGGTGTTGCTCAAGGATTGTGGATCTTTATGCTTATCTGTCTGTTTTTATAATGACACATTTCATCTAATCCAAAAACAAAACCCTTAACCAAAATGAATTATCACCCACAGTGATTGTGTGGTGGGACAAAAGAGCAAAGAACACAAAAAGACAAAAGGTTTGGTAACACTTATCTAAAAACAACAACATTATATCCACACTTGCAATGTGTTATATGTTTATATACCACTGTATACTTTTGGTTATAAGCACTCGTAAAATGGATAGTGAGTTAAACAATTACCATCATTTATGACCTAATAAGTCATGACTGATAGTCAACTATCATAATGCTTTATAATAGCTGGTCACTCACTGACATTTCTGTATTCATTTTCCTAATATATTATAATTCCCATTTATGTAATACATACCTTTTGTATGCTTTTTAAATGTTATAGGTTACTCTTAAGGTTAACTTAAAGTAAAGATGAAACAAGATAATTAAACATAGACAAGAACAACAAACAACATTTCTTATATTAATTATATTTCTTACCTAAAGGAAATAATGACCACCTACAGAAACGTGTTATCTCCTCATATGCATTATATTATTAAGTGTTATGATGGTTGACATATAGATTATTATAAAAATATATCATATATATATTTCTGAGTGCTTAAAACGATAATGAAACAGTGCTATTAGCAGATTATAAAGCATGTTTTTAATGCATTATAGATGTGGGAGTCAGAAAGTGTTACCAAAAGCTCTGACAGCACTATGCCCATGCAGGGCACAATTCCCACCGTTGGAATTTTGCAAAAATGCAGAACCAAACAGTCAATTATTTGTGTGTTGGCTGTCCGCAGTGGGCCGTCAGACAGGTGGTGTTACAGTAGCACCAGTCTCCTCGCCCCGGTATGCGAGTTCGGCGTGACACTTTATGATTGATGGTCAGAGTGCGTGCCCAGGAGGCCTCTCTGGCTCTCCAGCGCCCAACACACTTGCAAAGAAACCGCGGTGTCCTCGAATCTGGACTTTCTTTCATGCACAAAATCCTTCTTTCCTTTTTCTATTGGCTCTGTTTTCATTTTCTCAAGTGCCCACCCTGAATGTTGGAATAAAGATAAGAAGTAAAAAGTGAGCCAGATGTTGTTCGGGGGGTGGAAGCAAAGTCTTGTGAACGTTTTTTTTTTGTGAGACTCATAGGGAGAGCCGTCCTGTTGTTTCACGTTAACAAGCCCAGCAGCTTGGCAGTGGAACTGAGGCCATAACGTCTTTGCTTTGTTTCCCCCCCTCTTCGCAGCATTTATAGCATTCACAGGTGTGTGTGTGAGTGTATGTGTGTATATGTGTGTGTGTCTAATTAACCTTACACGAGTAAACAAGTGATGAACTGGAGGTGAGAGAGCTCTCAGTTGAAGGAGCGCAGAGCTCCTCATCTTGGCCACTGTTTAATGTTTGACGAGTCTGAACAGCTTATGATGAAGAAATATAATTTACTTTTCCCCTGGCCTGATTCCCAATTGTTTTGTTTTGGTTCACTTCCATCATGTCTTGGTTAATGAGTCTTGACACATTTTAAATGTTGTAAATATGTACTGAACTGCCTCTGCCATTCATGTTTGTCTGTTGTGAAAGCGTCACTTGGCCCCGGATGACTCACTGTATGGATGTACAAACCAGATGATGTTATATGGATGTGGAAACCAGAAACATATGCTTTTGTGATCACGGCCAGAAGATGTGGTTTGGATATTACACAATGTATTATTTTTATGGTTTTATGTTGTTTCTAGACAACAACTCGCTAATGACTTTGCGGAGAATTTAGTGCAAATGTGACACGGGTTAATCCGACCCTCTGCTTTTCCCATAGAGTCACGGACAGGATCTGACACAACAACCCACCACTTTCATTAGTCTCCCGGGAAAATTGCTTCACTCACACATAAACCGTCCACCTATCACTCTTTGGGAACAAAGGGATTCTTCCCTCAGTGCAGTCCTGCTCTTCTGCTATATCAAAGTATTCCTTGTACATTTTTCCTCTGAGGCAATGAACCACTGACTTTTTAATCTAAATGATACAAAAATAAATTATTAGTTAATGAGCTGTGTGTTGTGTTGATCATCTGTCTCTATAATTGCAGTCGTTAGACTGAGCTGTGGAAATAATGTCAGATTGATATGTGTGTGTTTCCCATTGGAAAGTATGTTCGCATACAGTGGGCATGCTTCAGTGTGTTTCCACTCACAGGGGGGAGACTGGGGTCTGGAGGGGGAGAGGACCAGGGAGAGCGGCTCCCCTACAGTAACAGAGCAAGGGCCAAGCTCTGTAAATAAACAGCGTGTACCTCGCCTCTGAGGGAAACCCAACTCCAGAGTCAGGTCCAAAGCAGGAAACTCCTTCCTCTCGTTTTCTCCCCCTTCTCCCTCACCTACAGTCTCCTCTCTTCCACCCTCTAACCAAACAGGCCAGCTCCATCCATCCTGCTGAAGGTCATTTACAGGAAAGCGACCATTTATCATCTCTCTCCCCAGGCATGGCCATCAAGGCTTTGAGAATAGAGGTAGCTGAAATTGTCAGGAGATACACACACACACACACACACACACACACACACACACACACACATGCACCATGACATGTATTTGCATCAACCACATCCATCCAGAGCATCTTTGCCATTAGCTTGCCTGTCTTTCTTCCTCTTTCTATGTTTTTCTTCCCTTATTGCTTGTGACAAGGCTGGGAAATTGGACAAAGTAAAGAGGCCAATTATGCACTCTGCCCTTCAAGACTTCTCCAACGCAAAGCAAGGTTTCTTTTTCTTTCTTGACTTTTATGAAGTCAAGCCCCTCACCTGAACCCAGATACAAACCATGGAAAGTGTAACTGTACATTGTCCCTATACAATCATCACCTTCAGCATTGTTCTGCATTATCTGACTTATCTTAACTCAAATACTCACCAAAAGATATTTCCATTAATACCTGTCCCTTGAGTTTTAAGATTGTAGGATAAAGAGATATGAAAACTTCTGCCAGCGTTATCAAGTTGTAACCAAACAAATAACTATTTTGTAAATGTAGTTGCCTCTGTTTATCATGCCTAGCCACATTTAAGTGAACCTTGGCTGGTCTTTCTATCCCCAAAGTCTCTCAATCCAGTAGGTTACCTTTCCATCCATTAAGAGGCCTTTTCCCACACTCTATGTATTAAAGGATATATTAAACAGCATTTACTTGCTTTACGATTGGAATTACGCCTCTGCACCGGTATATTAATATCAACAACAGCCTTTGAAAACCGTTTTTTCACACCTTTTAACTTTATCTCTTTTGTTTCTCTTTCTGTCCCTGCCAACAACGTGGCTTTCTCCCTAATCCACCTTTTATAAATGTGTAATTGTAGGCTCCACAAAGACTAACTGTGATTGTTATCAGAGATATCTATAATAACAACAAATGGCAAGAGAGAATCATATTGATTATTGTCGGCTTCCTGTGTGAAGTTCAAGTGTGTTTGGAAAACGACTTCCCTGTTTGAAGAGAAAAGTTGAGCCTAGTGACTCGTCTGGGGGAAAAGCTGCTTCTTAGAAAAGAGCCAAGCGGATCTGGCCAAATACTGTCCATTCTTCCCCCTCCCCATCTTACTGACAATCACACATCCACACCACCCAGCGGCAGGCGAGGGGGGGCTTACCAATCGTGCTTTCATAAGCTGCCAAAGCGGCTTCATTGGCTTTAAATGGAGCCTCATTACCACCGTGCTTCAAAGCTCAACAACGGCATTTTCCAGCATGGGGTCTCGGTGTGTGTGTGTGTGTAGGTCTGTTTCTTAAATCTTCTCTTTTTCACTTTTCATTTTAATGATCTCTATGACTAATTTCCTCTATTTTTATTTCTTCTTTTTATTTTCCCCCTTGGAGACAGCGAGTGCATGTGTGAATATCTGAATGTATCTGTGAACACTCATGTATGCTTGTCTGTGAGTCTGTGAGTGTGTGGGTCACCAAGCTCTAACCCCCACTGAAAACCGCAAAAAAATGTGGCGAGAAATCTGTGTGGACCCAGATCATAAATATTCAGTGGTGAAGGTCTGATCTCTCTCTCTCTGCTGCATGTCTTTTCTCTGAGTGAAACCAGCTGTCGACTGGAGAGACACCACTCCCTCTGGAACTGACAACATGCGTGACAATGACCACACCTCTGCTCGCACATCTGTCATCCTTCAATCTTTTACATTTTTCCATCTAACCTTAAAATAGCACATGTTCCTCCAAAAGGAAATGTCTTCTTTTCCCTTTCAAACCCATCCAATCTTCTAACCCACAAATAGGCCAATAACAATCATGGTCAATTTTCCAGACACAAACACACAGTGTCGAGAATTGTAAGGGGATGCTGTCACACAAAACTGGGACTCAGTGTTCCTTTGTTGCTCTTTTTTATTGGAGAAACACACTTTATTGGGCCAGTGAGTGATTGAGAATGAGTGAGGAATAGGGGGGTAATTTAAAACCAGTGTGGTCCCTGATAGGAGCATTGTGCAGCACAAGCCGCTCCTAATCCGCCCCTCAGCTTTGTGTTTGATTGGGTACTGTTGAAAATGGGGATGAGTCTGCCTCTTCAAAGCCTGTAACATAAGAGGAATGTGTGTGTGTGTGTGTGTGTGTGTGTGTGTGTGTGTGTGTGTGTGTGTGTGTGTGTGTGTGTGTGTGTGTGTGTGTGTGTGTGTGTGTGTGTGTGTGTGGTGTGTGTGTGTGTGTGTGTGTGTGTGGTGTGTGTGTGTGTGTGTGTGTGTGTGTGTGTGTGTGTGTGTGTGTGTGTGTGTGTGTGTGTGTGTGTGTGTGTGTGTGTGTGTGTTGTGTGTGTGTGTGTGTGTGGTGTTGTGTGTGGTGTGTGTGTGTGTGTGTGTGTGTGTGTGTGTGTGTGTGTGCGCGCGCGCGCGCGCGCGCTGCCCATGTATTAAGGTGATCACAAAAAGCAGATTGTGTGCAGATGGACAAATAGAAATGATACCGTTAGATTTTGCTTAAGCCCCTTTATGAGTCGTCTCACTTATTACGGCGCATTTTAATAGCTTTCCTTCAAGACTTACAATCCTGGCTTTAGGGGTAAGTCATTATTAAACATTCACTTCAATGTGGGCTCAAACACTTTTAATGAATGTATTGAAAAACACCCTTTCAATATGTTGCAGGGTTGTATTTGGCAAAGAATCGTCCAATCGGATCATGGTGGGCTACTGTGGGATCAGGCCTGGGGCACGCATTACGGTTCAGGATAAAGGTTGGATACCGAAAACGTCTTGGCTTTGATTTGGCCAAAGTCTTAGGAGAGAGGTATGTCTAAAAGATAATTCACCTTGCACTCTTCAAAAGCTGGCCTGGATGACGGATGGAGAGGACTTTAAGGTCACTGGTTGGATCCGATGTAAAGAGTCAATGTATCATCTATACAGGAGGAACGCTTCATCAAACGAGGACAGCTGACAGAGCAACGTATGATGAGTCTCACATTTTATAGGAGAAAAGTATTTTTGAATTAATAGATTTCCGAAAGCATTATTCATTTACATTTTTACAAGTGACGACAGACTGATTGGGGAAAATGTGCAATTTGAGGAGTATCCATTCTGAATTGGCTTTGAGTCCAATCGGCCGTGTCAGCCAAACATTTGATTAAATATGCATAATTCAGAGGTGAACTGGGGGCTGTGTTTAAAATAATTCTGACTCATTGTTTGGAATACATATACACAGTTTCTAAAGCGACAGAGAAAATACATGTTGCAAAGTCCTATCGAGCAAGGCAGCAATGATGTTGACGATATGTCTGTAAGCATTTATTCCAAAAACTGTGGTTCTAGACAGAATTTCTCAAAAGAAATCTCAGATCAGACCCAGGTTTAATAGATTTCCAATGAAAAACTGTCATTTTTAACCAAAACTAGCTTCGAATGTATCTTTTCTCTATGCAGCAGTCAGAAGTGGGAAGTAGTGGAGTACAAATACTTTGTTACTGTACTTAAGTAGATTTATCTGGTATCAGTACTTTACTCCACTACGACTTTTTACTTTTACTTCTTACATTTTTAACACAAATACCTGTACTTTCTACTTCTTACATTTTCAAAACAGGTTTGTTACTTTAGTTTGAATGTGTGTTTGGTGGCGTGATCATTATTATTTAGAGTCATTGCGTGCCTATTGATTTGAACACGATCCGTGTATCCATCACTGGTCTTCTCTAAAGAAGAGGGACCAATGGAAACGTTGTCATGTTGCCATTGTTCAGCATGGAAACATTCATTAGCTAACAATGACATGATTGTTCTATTAATATAAAGGGAGGTCACTCTTTAAAACAGATTTTATTCATTTATTTATTTTATTTAGCCTTTATTTATACAGGTGTAGATTTCATTGAGACACAAGGTCTCATTTTCAAGAGAGACCTGTTCAGTGGTAACACTACCACAAAAAGTTACAGACAGACAGGACACTAAACACAGAGGCAACACTCAAATACAACATCGTAAAAAAAGTAGTCATTGAAATCCATATACAGTCAGATATAGCAGGTGCAAACACCCACAGAGGATTTCTCCAGCTTTTTTAAAATGAGTTTAAAATCCGTGATGGGTATCAAACTGGTCAGCTTAAGTTCCTGCTGAAGTGTGTTCCAGGTCGAGGGAGCAGAGTATGATATGGCTTTTTTCCCAAGCACCGTGCGTACTGAGGGGACGGACAGAGTGATGTAATTTTGAGATCGTAGTCTATAGCTGTACTGTTTGTGTGATATGTAAGTGGATATGTAGAGGAGCAGCAGTCCAAGCATAGCGGTATAGATGAGTTTGTACCAGTGCAGTGATCTGCGCATTGATAATGATGTCCAGTTGACTAAAGCGTACAGCGTGCAATGGTGTGTGAGGGGTTTAGAGTTGGTTATGAACCTCAGAGCCCCATGGTAAACAGCGTCCAGCAGATGAAGGGAGTGAGCTAAGGCGTTCATGTACGCAACATCCCCGTAGTCCAAGAGCGGCAAAAATGTGGCAGCTCCAAGCCGTTTCCTCGCACTTGTGGAAGAAAATGCTTGTAACAGATGGTAGTTATGGGTACGATAAGTACATTCCGAAGCCCATACTTCTTCTTTCTCTTGAGAAAATAAGTTTAGTCAGTACTTCTACTTTTACCAGAGTATTTTTAAACACGAGTAGCTGTACTTCTACTTGAGTAAAGGATGTGTGTACCATCTCTGGAAACGGTCCATTACTCGGTAATAAAAAAAATTGATTTAGTAATAATGCTTCTCTTTCCTCTAGGCTCAGGCCCTCTTTCAGCTCCTCACCCCAGGCCATACTGTACCGTACTGCGTCAGGCCCGGGCCGATCCACTTCAGGCCCCATCTGGTGGCATTTAGCACCAGCTTCCCCGCCTCTGCACTGATCTCCGGTCCACATTAACTGCCCTAATTTGTCTGCCAAAGCCCACTCTGATTGCTACCATATGATGCTATGTGAAAGGTGAGGGATGCCTACTTATCTGTGAAGACGGACAGAGAGAATGAGGAAAGTGGGGGTTTAAAAAGGAAAGGGGCAAGCAAGGTTAGGGAAAGAGGTTGAGAGAAGAAAGGAAAGTGATTAGAGAATGACATGGAGAACAGAGACCACATGACAGCATGGGAACGCTGGATGGGTTAGCGGTTGAGACGACTCATGAAATGTGTTAAAAGTTAACTTTGTGGTTTTGTGGAGACAGTAGCTTTCCCCCCCAGAGACGACATTGAAGAGTCCAGAGTGAGATGTCATCAAGCCCCACAGTTCAGCGGGACTTCAGTTGTCAAGCTTTGATGCAGGCCCACATTATCCCCCAGTGAAAATAAAAAAGATTCCATTCTGAGACTTTTCATTTTCCTCTGAGTCCACTTCTCATGTAAAGGACCAGCAATTCTGCAAGCTTGCGGGGATTGTGGTCGTTGTCAGCATTGTGACAGTTAGACAAGTGAAGATCTACAGTGCTTGGACAGGGCTTGAGGAGCTTCTTCTTGTCATGGAGCTGACTGGTCTCCTTAAAATTACGATGATTACAAAACTGCATTGTCAATAACGTTCTGAGAGAAACCATTTTACATTTCTAAATTAGCATGCTAACATTTGCTAATTAGAACAGAGAACAACTTTTGGAATTGGCATGTTAGTGTTAGTCCGAATAGTATTGACAAATCACATTTGACTTTTTTGTGTAAATATTATTCTGTATAATTAGAAATCACTTTATGAATGCAGAATCTCTAGGCAACAGGACTACAAGGTAGTGTACTGTAGGTTGTAGTGGTTCTAGCCCGAATAGTGTTAACCAATCACATTGGACCTGGCTTTTGTTGAATTGAGAAAAACAATCTGTGTCAAAAGCAAAGGAGGCAAAACACTAATGCAACGTCAGAACCCATTGAGCATAGTTTGACAACAATTCATTACATTATTTTCCTAAAAATGCTATTAAGTTGGCTTCTTGTTGTCATCAATGAGCAACGCACATAGGAGGAAGACTTTGGCCAGATATCCCCTACTGTGGAAACCCTGAAATATATTGGCAGTTTTTCCCATGGGCTAATCGTCATCAGGGTTTAGGATGGGACAAAGAATTGAATCGATGATTGCCAATACTTTAAAAATAACTTCATTTCAAACTTAACAGTAAATGTATTCTCTCCAGAGTTGAATGAAGCCATGACTAGACACCTTCTTCTCCCTATGTTCCATAGGCAAAGATATATCCATATGACTCCAGATTGACATCAACAGGCATGTGACAGACTTTCCATATCTTCACCAGAGTCAACCTGCTCTTGGCTTCTCTTTCGAAGCCTCAGCTGATGCGTGACTCGACTGCAGCTGCTCACCAGGACGTGATTCTGCCAGGAAGACCCCCTTCCCCGAGACCCATCACAGGTAACGACAGCTCCTCCATCATTATTCCTCCAACATGTCTAAATCGGCCATGGATATTTGAACTTAAATGTGTTGATGTAGTATTAAAAATAGTCAGAAAGTGAAAGACTTGAACCATGGTGCTTTTTCTATTGCTTTTTGACATTCAATCACTCAATGGCCCAATAAATACTTGTCATTTACAGACTTGGTAACTCTTAAAAACCAATGTCAAACTGTGCTGCTTCCCCGGAGAAAATAGTGCCCCGTCACTTCAGAGCACTCGCACTAAATGAGTTTCAATTCATTCCAAATAAGTCTTCAAAATAAAACAAATTATGTTCAATTACACAAACACCACCTCAACCCCAAATGATCGATTAAGGGAGATAGTGTGGTTGGATTTCGAGGAAGGATATTTTGAAAAGGAAGGCTTCCTAAGGGGGAGAGAGGCACCCTTCCCCCCCCCCCCCGTCCACCAGAGGAAGTTCTGGACAACCAGGGCCTTGTGTCTGCCAGGGAAAGCAGGAATCAGGCTCTTGGTTCAACAACACAGGCACCTGTGAAAATATGGGCAGCACACCACGTATCAAACCAAATAAACTCACCTTGGCGTGGAGCAAGGGCACGCTCTGATGACAGATGCCACTCGGCAGCCACGCCCGCAGGCCAATAAAACACCTCGCTAGCGTGATGGTAGGGCTGAGGACTAGATCTGGTTTTCGTGCCATAGAGGCTTCATTTGTGTAACATTGCGTGCTTATAAATTCTGGTTGAAGCACAAATGAATGGCAAACAAAGGTTAAACTGTGTGGAAGGTTCTGATCTGCAAAAAAAAGCATATAGAGACTATTCTAGGAATAACAACCTCAGCAGTTGCAAAACATCAAACTACACATAGAAGGAGCAACAGAGGCAGTCATTTTTATAAAGGCGGAATTCCTATGAGTGTGTGTCACAGTTCAGTGGCTTGCTGAGCTGTGTAGGACCCAGGGCTTGACATGGTTGTGTAAAACCAGAGGAAACCACACTTCCCGTCCTCTACTCCTGTTTCTTGAGCGGTTATGGCTGATGCCAAAGCTACGGCCAGGGCAACACAAGCATCGCTTCATGTGGTATAACCAGAAAGAAATCACGATTTACTTTGGCACACCAACCTCAGAATTACCAAGCCGACTGAGACCCTTAGGCGCTCAAAGACACAGGCGACATTTTAGGTAAGGGTCATCCTGGCATTAACTAAATTACTAACCCTAACCCTATTTTATTTATTTTTATCTTGACAGGAAGAACTGTCCTATTGGTTTGAATGTTGATGAGCTTTGGAGTGTTGCGACGTGTTGGTAAGTCGTTGTTTTTGCGAGCATTTGTGGCAGAAACAAGTGAATGGAAAAACAATCCATACCAGTGAAATTGGCCAGATAATTATAACCACTCGCTGCATAACCAGACATAAATCCTTTCCTTTTTAAAATACAGTACATTTCAGCCTCAGGGAAACCGGACTGAAAAGTATTACACAAATTATTTCCATCATAATGTTCAGTGAACCTGTTTATAACTTTTTTAACAGATTATGGTTATTTTTACCTTACAGTTTCCATTATGTAAGAATGTCATATTTGGATAATCATACCATATGAGCTTGTCTTGATGAAATTCGTCTAGGAATGTAAACGTATTTAGCCTGACTAAAGCAATTTATAACTGAAATTAAGATGGGATGAAAATGTTGGCTTTGAAGTTTCCGTCCAAAGGACCGGCAAAAACTACATTTGTACATTCTTTTTGTATGAAAGGCAGGTGTTCAAACCGTTCCACACAACACGAGCAATGATATTGTGAGATATGGGACTGTCAGTAAGGAGCAATAGAGAGGATCTTTGAGTAATGCTCCACCTGAATGTGCACCTGTCCTAGCGATCCAAGAAACCCGAGATTGGGATGGGGGCAGGGAAAACCCCACCGAAGTGATTGTGAAAGAGCCAGATGTGTGGAGTTTTTGTATATATTTCAACAGACTTTTGTGTGTTTTTGTCTGCTCAACACATCATCTTTTAAGCAGCGAGACATCGTTATTCTACACTCTTGTTGTAAAATGAAGACCTCTTTCAATGCTTGATAACCCTCCCTGAAACATCATGCACTCTCCTGTGAACTCTATATATATTTTCTCTCATTTCTCATGCTTTGAAAAGTCAACACTGATGTTCATATATGAAGGATAGGATGTTTACATAGCCCACTGACAAAAGCAGGCCATTTTGCAGAGAGATAAAGCAGCTTTGAGCACAATCAAAAACACAGCAGACCTGAACGCAGCATCATGAAGAAGCACTTAACTCCTGAATCCAACCATATCCGCTCTGCTGCAGCACTAGAAACCTACAAATGACAGTTATCTCTGGGGTCGAAGGTCAGGAGGCAGTGGGGCTGTGTGTGCCATGGTGCCATGACAAAGTTATGATTATTATTTCAAGGTTGAGGTGAGGATAGGGTTATTGGGGGAAAGGGAGTGGGGCCGCCGTACCACACAAAAAGCATGCATAATAACAACCAGGTGAGAGGGCTTCGTAAGCTCGCTGGAATGCAAACGACTCCTGAAGCTCTATGTGATTGCAAATATAAAAAACGGGATTAAAAGCGAGCAAGAATATAAATGGGATTTTGTTTGTCTTCTTGTTGTAAACACCATACTTGACGTTCACGAAAATGCCAAATTTGTAGTTGAGTGCAGACGGTCACAAGGCAAACTTACTATTTTAAACAAAATGTGTTTGTTTTACGCCACCATCAATCTCTGGCAGCCCTTGCCTGTTTTAATCTCCAGCCAAAACTCCTCTTCATTCCTTTTTTCTCTTTCAACAAATCTTAGTCAGTCAGTCGAGGGTGGCGTTAGTTGGGAGTCAATTACAATACACCTTCTGAAAAGTCCCTGAAGACCTGTTGGTTTGTGGTGTGAACAGCGGTATCGCGTTACACATTTAAAGTGCGCTGCAATAAGCTGACGGTCATTAGAAGGTGTTGAGCTACAATATGGCTAACACCAGCCCTACAATAATCACTGTGGTTATGACTTTTCAGCGGCGGTTAGCACGGCCTACTGTGGAGTTTGATCGACTCAAGCGCTTTGGAGTGAATTCATGTTGACTTGGAGCCATTTGGAGTTTACTTCGAAAATATATGGACCTGAATCGTTATTTGTGGGTGGATAATTTGAAGCAGATTTGTGACATGTCTCATCTGAAAGATTTTCTCTGACATGCATGTTTGTTTTGCTCTGAGGTTTAGCCAAAACAAGAGTAAAGGGAGTTTAGAGAATGAGAAAATGTGTGTTTGAGAATTTCACAATCTTACTTTTATTGCTTTTTCAAGGCAAAATAAATGTTGCGTTGTTAAACAGTTAAAAACTGAGAATGTATTCCCTCTGAATTCCCATTAATGTTAAATTAAGGAGAACTCCAGAAGAGTAAAGTACTCCTACAGTACTACTTTATTTGTGTATGTAAAACTTTGATATGACTTCTTCCTGTTTGTTATTGATGCACACTTTTGATTCCAAACATAAGATGATCTGTACACTCACTGTCATTTTCCAGATTACTATATTTATACTTCTCAGTGTAATGCATGCATCCTTTCATTTGTTCATTCTTTTTTTAACTGCCACCATCTGCTTTTAATTAAGGGGCCATCTGGATACCCCCACCTCATACGCCCCATCCCCTCAAAAGATGGAAAGTTAAACATGTGTGCAGCGCTCACTTTTATACCTGAGAGGTGAGCTCTTTCAGAGAATAAGGGTGGCTACACATTATAGAATATGTCCAAATGAATAAGCATTTTAAGAAATGTGTATGCAATAAACATTGATTAATAAGCTACTGTTGATGTCAGCAAAACTGTTATTCTTCAGGGAGGAATTTGACCCTTGTAAACTAGCAAGTTGGTAGGGACCCAAAACAGAGCTAAAAACACAATTAACACATCAACTCCAGGTGAATAATATAGTTGCTTCATAATTGCTTGACGTCTAAATAAAATAAACTGTTTAAAAAGAGTCTAGAGAATACCATGTCCTAGAATTTGCCACAAGAGGAGATATAGTTAAATAGATTCGATCAAATCCCCTATGGTGGCAGTTTTGCTTTAAAGTGCACCTATCATGCTATTTCTAGGCAATAGCATAGGTCTCAGATATATGCAAATATATAAAAAAACATGTCTATGAAGTGTTTTGCTCAAAATACCAAACAGATCACCCATTCTAGCCATGCCTCATATCCCTCTATTTCACTTCCTGTTTCAAAAGTGCTAATTTTGGGTATAAAGCTTTAAAAAAAAAAAGATTGTAAAAAACAAAAGGAGGGGGCTGAGCTCATGCGGGAGATTCTACCGGCAAATACTGCCGTGATGAAACGCCATATTATGGATTATCAAGGATTATTTCTGAAACAGTATGGAGCTCAAAGGCTTTCTCTCTTGCCGGTTATACCACAAGGTGAGTTCCTTTTTATTTCCTGCTTCTTCACACACATGCTCTCTCCTGTAGGCAGGTTAGCTCTGAGTGTTAGCGATGCTAATGTAAACATGCGCCGACCATATTACGTCCAAAACAGTCGGGCATTGTTTCTGATAGAAACGTTTCTGATAGGGCCGTGGGTGTAAAGCCAGCCTACATTTCCGATATTACGTCATATCGGACATACATCTGGATCAGCTCCGTTGTAGCCCCGTTTTTAGAGATTTGGGTACGGAGGAAAAGAGAGAGGGTTTTATTTTCTGACGCTGCGTGAGTTCCCTGACACACCGGGGACACATATTTACGTATAAAATACATAAAAAAGTGCATTTTGCATGATAGGTCCCCTTTAAATATGCGTCGAGTGAATAATCAAAATTGCGGTCGCTAATCACGTTCGCTTGGCTATTTAAAAATGGCGAGTTTGTGAAAATTCTTCAAGACTAACCAGTAGTCTCTAGTCTTCAGTCCAACTTTTAATCCACAACCAACAAAAAAAACTTCTTATAACGACCAGCTTTGCTTAAGGACGAAAACAAAAAAAGCATTTGCCAGTAGATCAAGATTAACCAACATCTCCATCTTGCAAATAAATTATACATTTGCGAATTGCCTCAATCCGTTGCCAAATGTCCAAACGATACTTTTAGTGTTACTGTCAACACCCAGAGTCAGTCATTGGTGTTGTCTGCCAACCCTTATAGCTACATCCCTACCAGCTGCCTCCCCACATCCCCTCCTTCAGCCTTGGTGCAGCACAAGGATTCCCCTCACTCTCTCCCTCCTCTGTCTATTTGTCTTGACATCTCTTACCGCCATGCTAGCTCCAGCTTTTCTCCCACGGTACAGTGCGCAGTCGGTGCTGCAGATGGCATGGACCTCCGCCCACTGTCAGTACTCCACCTCACAACCTTGTACATACCTGCGGCCAAGCCCAGCTGCGGCAGTACAAACATACAGAAAGCTTGCATTCCTATACACCCTTTGGCCTGCCTGTCTGCTTAGCATCAACCCTTCTGGCTGAACTGCTACTATAATGTTGTAGCAATGTTAGTGTAATGTTAGATGATGTTTAAATGATGCCCAGGCAGCATGCAGAGAGTCAGCCAACCCTTCAGTCATATACTGTAGCAAAGGATCCTGATCATATTAGGAGTTACATCACGTCAACCCAGTATGCATATTTTATATCATAAACCATATTTTTTATACAGATTTTTGTCAGTCATTGTAAAAAATATGGTAATTGCTTCTCCAAATGTTAAAAGTGAAAACTACAAAAGGAACAAAGACTCTTAAAGACACAAAAGAACAGAGGAGTTCACGGCTTTGCAACAAAATGTCCAAAGTAAAAATATTTCTCAGAGCTTTTCTATCAGACCTGACTCAACCTGTAAAACAAAATGAATGTTGGATCCGTTTAACAAACAAAGCTCTGTCTGCCCGGCATTTATCATTTGCTTAAACTAAAAGCATGGATCTCTTCCAGGTGACATAGAAAAGTCTTGTTGTGTAAACACTGCTCATGTTGTAAAGTAAACTCTTTTATTCCATTTGGTTTCCATAGGGTTTGAAACCTTTTCCATATTTTTTATTTCATAATATTGAAGATTTTTAATCTGAATAATAACCACACACCTTTGCCTTTCATTTAATTTCAAACCTTTATTTACCCAGGTGTATCCCATTGAGATCATTGATCTCTTTTTCAAGGGAGACCTGCTCAAGTAGTTCCACATGAAACATAAAAACATAAACAGAACAACAAATAGGACATTTTACAGCATCATTACAGGGATTACAATTTACAATAACTATCCACATGAGCAGGTACCAACAGCTTCCGATTGAGTAGCATCCAACCGAGCTTTAAAAACATTTAGTGGCACCAGTTCTCAGTTTCCATTTCAATTGCAGACTATTCCAAGACAGAGGAGCTGCACATCTAAAAGCTATCTTCCCTAAAACAGTCCTAGCAGTTGGCACATTTAATAAAACTATACAGCATGCGATCTCAGGCAGTAGCCACTTACAATTCGCCGTGAGATCAGGGAGCAGATGTAGGATGGAAGTTTATATCACTGCATGCTCAACTTGATATTGCTTAAGAATTCTAAGTGTCAGACTTGAATGCCAATTATCCTAAATGTCCATGTTTTGCAATGCCTGAATCAGGGGGTGATTTCACAGGTTGTTAAAGTCTTATTGCATAAAAGTCTATGAGAAAATCACCCAACTTCTCACTTGATTTATTACCATAAACATTTTCCTAACAAAGTTATTGTCTGCTAGTTTGAAGCCTTCATCAATACAGCATTGTGTTCAATTATGATCACTATTTGAGTAAAACAGATGCTAAGGGTAACCGTGGGATTCTCTGGTCACTACCAGGCGTCCAATTGGATTTGGTCTGTGTGCTAATCCCACAATTTTAACCTATCCACAGTTTGTTTTTAATGTGTCCATATTGTTACACTTTGGTTGGCTGCAATTCCCATACTTGTTTTATATTGCCCTTAGCTCCAACCTCTCATGTCACATCTGGTTTTAAAATAAGGCTGCGGCTTGAATTTGTGGCTTTAAAACAATAGTCCACAAACCAATATGTAACATCTCACCTTCATCTTCTATAAAGTCTGTGAGCTACAGCCAAAACTTCGTTGGTTTACTGTAGCTTAGCATAAGGCTTAGCGGACTCAGCATGTTAAGAAACATGTGGGTGTGATGACTTTGATTAATCACTGATTAGTTTTGGCATAAATATCTATTGTTTGACAGAAAATATAATTGTTTCGTATGTCTGTGTTCAAATGCATTAGTGTGCATGTGTATGAATATCAGAACCAGCAGCCAGTCTCATTAAATGCATCCTCTGGTTGTAAAGGCCCTTCAGAGGCACACCTGAGCCGGCTCGTAAAGCAGCCGGAGCGACCTGCAGCTGTCTGCCTGTCCTGCTCGCTGGCTGTTAGCTACCTGTTTCACTTCCCATACTTTCACAACTAACTAATTACCTGGGGCCTCATTTATAAAGGGATATACGCTCAAAAAATGGCGTAGGCCAGTTTCTACGCACTGTTTGCGATTTATAAAATACTAACTTGACGGGAAAACGTGCGGTCCTCCACGCAAACTCTAACCCATGCTACGCACTAAGCACAAAAACGGGAGAGACGAGAAACTGCGACACCGTTGGCAGAAGGAAGAATGGAGAGAAATATGTGGAAATAATACCATAAACAAAATGTTACCTCTCATTTATCATATGAAGAATTCATTTTCAAACATTGATTAAAGCCAATCTTAAAATGATTAAACAAACGCCTGTTTGAGACTCCTCAGTGCACACAAACACATAACTTGGAGAAATAAATAAATATGATATATAGATATGTTATTTAAAACCACCTCGAATATGTTGTGTTAATGTTATGAAATGTTTTCTCATAAATGATGCGGTTTTGCATTTATATAGGTTGTACGAGCATGGTTTTATACTACCATGTTTAATCATGTTTTATGCCGTTTGCTAAGACTTGATAAGTCGCTCATAAAACACAGGAGGTATGGAAACTAAGAACACCATATGTGGTCAATTGTACAGCTAATATAACACAACACATTAGTTGTATTTCCTTTAACTGGTGGATATAGAGTTGCTGCAGTGGAGACGCTGCGCACAGCTGATCGACAGCTGGGACACAAACCACCAAATACGAAAACATAATTCAGATCCAGTCGTCATGACTCCCCTCCGGAGGGATTCCCCGATCATTTCTTACAGTTTCTCATCAAGGGGGTGTCTCCTGTCCCCGGTACAAACAAGAAGACGGTAGGCTTGTTTGAGACGCGTTGCGGCTCGCCTCGAAAGTAGACGAGAGTAGCCGATCGCAGCCGGGGAGGTCTCAAAAAGCTCGCCTGAAGTCGGACAGCTCGGAGTCGGCTTCGTCTTCTTCTTCTTCTTCTCTCGGTTTTTTGGCGGATTGCAAACAACTTTAAGGTGCACCGTGCATACCGCCACCTCCGAAGTCGGTTTGACTCGGTTTGCATTTATAAAGAATGCACACATGTGTTTAATCGTTAATGTCAGATATGTATAAGTAAATACATTTGTTCCTGCTCAAGATTAGATTCAACTTTATTGTTATTGCACATATTACAGGTACTGAGACAACGAAATGCAGTTTAGCTTCTAACCAGGTGCAACAAGCAGTGAAGTGAAAAGTAATTTACACAATCTATAGAATAAAATATAGAATGATGAATAAACAGTGAGGGGTATGAATACACTAGATATCAGCCTGTGAGCAGTATGAACAGTGTGTATGAATATGCTAAGATATATAAAGTATGAAAACGGTAAGCAATGCAAGTATAGTATAAAATATATAGATATTAATGTCATGATGATAAACATTGTGGAACAATGATGAAAAATGGGAATGGATGTGGCGACGTAAAACTGACACAAAACAACAACAAACTTTTGCTGAGCCAATTGGAGAGTTTCATCAGCAGCACGTGGTAAAAACCACCAATGAGCGCTCAGCTCGAGATACCAGCGAGTCGTTTCCCATCAAGCATTTCGCTTCCGCAGCCCGTGGAGAGGAACTGCGCCGCCTCGCCACGCCTCGCTCTCAAGGCTGCGGGCGTCTTTGTCCCGCGAGATTTCAACGTCTCATGTAGGCGAGCCTCCAGAGCAAGTCGGACAAAATGACTAACCATCATGCAACGCACTAGCAAGACGTTGATCGCAACTGCGCAGGTCTCGCTTGTCTCAAACAAGCCTTATGTCTATTTTTTTTGTCATGAACCTTTTTCGGACCACTTATTTATTTATTGGTGACGATCCGACCTCCATGCTGCTACTCTGTTCAAACTGCATCCACCAAACAATATGATTTATCTCCACCTCCCCAAAATAACCAAAATCTGACACGGTGTGAGATGTCTTTTTTAGCTGTTCTGTCGTTATTTCCTGCGATCTTCTTCATAAAGTCAGTCAAAATGAATGAATGGGCGTTTCTTTGACTATTTATAGGCAAATATGGGCGTTACGTGAAGCCCGCAAAAGCTCCACCGCATTTCGAGTCGATTGTGATTTATAAAGGGAAACCGACGTAGGAAGTGCTGTACGCACTTTCCTCGCCGATACGCAATGTTTGGTGAATCGGAAAATGTCGGAACATTTCTGTACCTATTTTTTTTATTTCTACTACGTAAGCAACCTTCCCACGTGAATCCTACGCACGGCGTTATAAATGAGGCCCCTGGTCATGCATCACTCACCTCCTCCTGTAGTTCTTG
The DNA here is from genome assembly GCF_902827175.1 of Gymnodraco acuticeps. Taxonomy (NCBI): domain Eukaryota; kingdom Metazoa; phylum Chordata; class Actinopteri; order Perciformes; family Bathydraconidae; genus Gymnodraco; species Gymnodraco acuticeps. The sequence goes on from NW_022990023.1 coordinate 3,659,250, forward strand.
ATCATTGCTTTTTCCTTGTATGTACAGTATGAGGAAGTTAATTCCTCCAGTGTTCATTCATGTCAGACTTTCTTATAGGATTCAGCCCCATTTCCTGTTTCACTGCCACAAACACCTGCACAGTCATTTAAATACATGTTGTGGTTCCAAACCCCTTCATTCACTTTCCCTCAGCTTCTCCTTCCATCGACACTGGATAAGTGCATGTTTGTGTGCAGCTTAACATTCTGAACTCACATAAACATGCACACCAACACACAATGAAGGCACAAAGAAACACACACTTCCCTCCTGTTGGTTTGCATCCACCTGAATATCAAGATCATGGCCAGCAGGGTGGAAGGTGAGCTTTTCCCATTGGGAGCTCTGCCAGTTTTCTTTTCATTACTCTACCTGAGGGTTGAACCCCCCACTATCACAATAAGCTTTATTTTTATCGACATGTCCAGACGGAAGCGGCATTCCAGGGAATTAGGCTCAATTTCACTTGGCCTCCAGTGTTTTTAGGGAATACCTTGCTCCCACAACTGCCCCTATTCTTCCCCCCTTTTTTATGTTTGCATAGAGAACATGCTGCTCACTGAACATCATATCTTCACTGATATTGTATTTTGTTATTTCAAAATTGAATGACTAAATCTAATTGTTTGTCTTTCTGAAAGGTTTCAATGCAGCAGTGGTTGTGCAGGGAATTGAACACCCTGCTTTGATTCATCACCCTGGTCTCCATCTGAAGCTGCTAAAAGGTAAAGACTTCTTTCTTAGATAATGGGCAAAGCCTACTTGAAAAGATGTAAATATATAATAAATGTTGTCCAATAACACAGAATGACATCCCACCTGGCAGCCAGCACAGCAACTGCTATGCACAATGTCGTATCTGCCATAGTTTGCATACTTTGGGGAGCCTAAAGCCACATATTTGTATAGTATTGGATGTTAGTGTCCACTAGAGCGGTGGTATTTTTGAGGAACGGTCACAGTTGTTGTCACAGACCGCTGCCGCCTGTAAATCAACTTGCAGAGACAGAGGGAAGCCAAGACAACAAGAGTTAGCTGTAGTATCTTCAAATATATTATAATAACAGGGCCTCAGCCGGAGCCTCTAAAGTAATATACAAAACTCAAATAACAATATCAATTTTGACACTTGGGTACCTTCGATAGAGCAAAACTGTTGTACAAGCGATGGGCAGGTAATGAAATATTTTATATTTATTTATATATTTAAAACAACCAATGCTGCAGGTCTTTCCCAGGGAAACTCTGCTATGTTCTTTAAATATGTAGCAGCAATCATAGATATTTATTTTTCTTGTCCATCAAAAGTACACACACATACAGTACATACATACATGTGTTGCATATTTAACAAAACACCATGTAGACTAGTTAAAAAAGGTTTAACATGTATTTTTCAATGGAAGGGTCTTATAAAACATGGACCCCTCTCACACACGCTCACACAAAGACACACACACACACACGTTCAGGAGAGCTTGTCTGTTTTTCATCTCTCTCCTTCGCTCTGATATTTATTCTAGCGTGATCTGTTTAAGAATCTCAAGTCAATAATTAAACCGGCCTTTTTCTCAATTAAATCATCTTGGCAAAATAAACCACATTCTGAATTAATGTATTAACTAACGTAATGTTTTTCCCTTTAATTATCGGCCGACTGTGTTGTTTTATGCGGGATGGTTTGTAACTCTAGCCGTGACCATGTCAGCACGTCTGGTATGACAGAATGCAGCAGAAGCGTTACCATTAGTGGAAGAGGTTAAACCGCTGGATGTGGAAACTCTATCTACAGCCGCTGTGGGTCAGACCACAAGCATCAGCTTGATGTCCAACACTCTGAAGTCTTTTCATAACCCCAAATCCTGTAAGATACATTTTAAAAAGTAGGGCTTTTTCAAATGTACATTGGCTGTCCTGATTCTTAGATGATTTTTAATTAGAAACAGTTGGTGAAAAACACTTTGAATCCACCTGTTAAGGCTCAGTTTCTTCCTCCATAGCCAGGAAATAAACTGCTGGCAATAGTGTGTGTTAGCCTCAGCCTATTAGTGTTTTATCCTTCATGGTTTGAGGTAAGGGAGTTTGGTTGGGGGTTGACCTTGGGGTAGTGGTGCCTCCCTCTCAGTATAAGTCTGTACATAGAGCACTCCACCTGTAATTATCTGGGGATTACCCCTTTATATGAGCAAGCTTTATAGCGTCCGAAGGGACTTCCTGCTTCCCCCCCAAAAAAACCTCCAATAAAAATCCACCTCTGTAGCATCTCAGCAGGGCACCAGCCAATCAATGTCTTTCCTCAGAGCCCCATGTTCACCAGACTGATTTTTAAGGGATATTCCATTCATTTGGACTAATTTGTAAATTGAAAAGTAAAACAGAGAGTAATAGTGCCTCTCCGATTTATCACAGCAGTGTGTGTGTGGTGGTTCAATCAGTGACCAACCACCATCACTCACGATATGGATTTTTTCATGAGCAGCGTGCCCAGAGCTGGTATACGTCTCCCTTTTTTGCATTGTGTCACACAGGTGCCATGTGAATTGGAAAGGTTACTGGAACAATGTTGCCTTTTAGTTAATCTCACATTTTTGAATAGTGGCATTGATCAAGCAACTTAAAGAGTTAGGGGGCTTGACAGCTCAAACCCCTATAAGGCATAACTCCTAATCCATATTTTCTTGAAGGAAAGGGAAATAACTGTAAAATCAGGCAGGAATTCTGTTTATGGGGCGCCAGAACACAGCTGCCTGTTGGAGCTGGCCATGGAAGTCCGTGTCACGGGCAAAGCTGCGATTTGCTGGATCTATAGTGGCGTTTGCCAGATGTTTAAGTCTTTTAAGAACACATAGAGACTGACACTTAAAAACACTCCAAGGTTACAGGTGCATCCACTGTCTCAGAAAACACACGGTTACACTCCTCGACGTTGCACAATGTCATGTTATTGCTCCTGGACTGTGCCTTTACAGCCTGTAGCTCCGCTGTCGCACGCAATGTGCCGACTGAAAGCTCCCCAAGTCACAGAGAGAGAGGGGGAGCCAAAGTGGGAGGGAGCGACAGAGGGAGCATGCAAAGGATTTAGACATAGAGTATGAAAAAAAAGACCATTAAGTGACTCGTCTAGCTCTGCCAAACACAGTCACACCCAACTCAAAGGATCGACTAAGTTCCACCACTTGTCTGCTGCCAAAAAATTAATTTCATGGATCAAAATTGAAATCCTCTTGGAAAATCCAAGAGAACATTTTGTTAAAACTCTGTTCTGTTTTGGTCTAAATATACAGCTTACATTTTGCAAAGTGAAAGCAAAGGTAGTGTGCACAGGTGGCTTACAGAGAGAAAGGGCAATGAACACCCATTTTTACAAGCCTCCAAAACCCCAAGGTGGGTGTTGTGCCTCATTCTGGGCTGTGTTGGACTGTTTTCCTGGCCCATTAAAACAAGCATAATTCAGGAAACAAGTGAAGCACAGAGATTTTTAAGGCACTTCAGCACTTTTAAAAATGAAAATCCATAAAATATATGGTTTCCTCAACTCCAAGTGAAAACAACCTGGGTCATCTTCTTTACGATGATCATTATTGACCTTTAGAGGAAGCAGCAATAACATAATGGTAAAAACACTATAGTGCAATTGAGCCTTATTTCCTCCAGAGGAAACGCATAAAGCTTGAACCTACAATAATTGATATACACTAAACTGTAGCTATAAAAGAAGTGGACAAAGTCACCATGACGTTACCCATTGATTTTGGCCTTCCATTTCGAAGCCAGAGAAGCCCAGAAGTGACCTATTTGTAAAATAGTGTGAAGTGAGGCTCTGCCAACAGGGCATAGGAAACAAAATTGTCAGCTACTTAGCTTGGTCAGCAATGTGCATAATTCACCTGAACTGTGATATGTATTGGGATTCTAATTTTGACTAACAAAAAATGTGTTTAAAAACAAAATGTACTGTAAGAACCAAATCCTAAGGTTGTCTAATAGGTCAACCAAATGCTGAACAATGCTAGCAATGCTATTTGACTTACCATAAGCTTGTTAGGAAAACTTAGGGTCATTTTGTCATAGACTTTTATACAATCAGACTTCTTTTTGCAGTGGGTCGCATCTTGCTGGCCAATCCTAAGTATGCATTGGCTTCACTTTTCAGACAAGCAGGTTACTGCTGCTCAAAGCTAGAAAACCATGTTATTTTTTACATTCAGCAGGTTAGAATTAATCATTCGTCCAGCTAGTCCAATAATAATCCTCCTAGAAGCTGTTTTTTTAGTGCAAACTTGGTGCATTAGGGGAAGTATATAGTGGACATTACCCTCACAGCTCCGTGGTTCTTTTTTGAACTTGGAAAGGTTCTTCCCCCAACAAGTTGAGGTCAAGAGGGGGCATTCCCTTTTATGAAAGGGTTTATTAAACATTATACAGGCGGCGGGTAGAATCATACTTCATCAGTCTTTTTGGGGCTGTTTTTTCTTTGGCAGCGCATGCAGCCATTCCAGGTGCTGACATTCCTTCTCCACTTCTTCCCTCTATTCAAACTCTTTTTCTGTCTGTCCTCGGTCTATCCACAAACTCACTCCCTCTCTCTTCTTATTGTTCCTTTTTTAATTGCAGATATAAAAATGGCCAAATGCTGCCCCTTTGATGGGGAAGGACATTCCAGGCATCTCTCAGATGTCTGTGCTGCTTTGCAGTAACCCAACTCCGGTTGAAAGCATTTTCCTGGGAAAAAGAGGCGGCTCACAATCGACGGGGCAGAGGGACACCTGCAGCTCTGGCGCAGCGGCGACTACAGATCAGCGCTGGACGTGACTCAACAACCGACCCGAACACACAGATGCTCACACACACACCCTAACACTTGCATTCACACAGAAAAAGTACTCCAGCACTCGCCTACGCTTCCACACACGTACGGGACATTCCACTCTGCAACTTCCCCCATCTTTTTCAATGCCTCTCCGTTTATTCAGTGATGTCCAGGCTGATGAGAGCAATATGGTTAAAATGAGGACAGCTGCTCTCATAAACCCTGTCATCAATTTGTCCTAGTCATTAAAATGGTCTGCAATTGGCCTAATTGTGGTCAATCATGCTTGCAAATGGTGCAGAAAAGTGAAGGGTATCCTTTTACAAGAAGAGTGGATGATGAAGTTGGAGCAGGACGCTCTGCGTCCGAACAATGATTGCTAAGTATAAACTGTGTCTAATCCTCACCACAAATGACCTATTTGATCAAAAGGAGAACAAATGATGCACTAATGGCAGACAGGTTGAAACAGTATGAGGCCGTCTTTCTGAACGTCAACTACAACTTGTTTTATTTTTACTCTATAATCCAGATTTCTGTTTTAAGTCAATACATCGTTTCATCGTACTTTCAGGTACTGTGAAACTAAATTCCTCCTGCGGGCCCATCAACTGTCACTCTCTGCCGTGATATGGTTGACTCCCAGAATACCTCTCTCTTCAAACATCACATTTCTTATGCACACAAACACGGACACATCAGGCGTGAGGAGAATGTGACAGGAGGATATGAGTGACAGCTAAGCATATGCTGGAGAGATTGGAGGTGGGTGAGGAGGGAGGTGTGCAGAGGGTGTGAGTTTCCAGAGAGGTGTGCTGGGGCAGCTCAGGTCGACCGGGACACATGGCTGTGCTGGGAGGAATTTGTATTAAATTCAACAACCCCCCCCTCCCCAAAATAGTTTCCAGCCTGCGGCCATCAAAACGCTGTCAGATCACCAGTTCGTTCTCAGTGTCTTCTACCCCCCCCCCCCCCCCCCCTAACCCTTCGCTCTCCTTCCACTTTCAGTCTTCACTTACACAAACAGTCAGAGAAAGAAAGGGGGGTGTACTGGCTGTCTGAGCTGTGGTGTGTGTGTGTTTTCAAGCATGTGCGTCGCTGCCTGTATTGTTGTGTGCATGTATTCATTGTCTGGAGCCATCAGGAAAGGTCTAACCTCCCGACTGCAGCGCTTGGAATAATTTAGGCGCAACTGAAAATATATCTTGTGATTTCATGCATGCTTGGCAGCGGTAATCAATCTCTTTGAAGTGGTGGCCTGTCTCATTTGGAAACCAAATAAATGGGCAATTCCACTGAGTTGTTTGACATCAGGTTAATGGATCGTGGAAAATAGGGCCATGATTTTAACTTTTTATGTCATGTCGTATCATATCAAGTGCCTCTCTTTGTTTCCTGTGTCCGAACTGTCTTTGCTGGTGAGACTGCAACCAAAGCTTCGAAATTGTTATGAAAAATAAACCCTTTCAGCACATTTTAGCAACCATCGCTGAAGCAGTGTCTCGATATATCCCCACTGCACTGATGTTGCTCTGGAGGAGGCAAATCGGAGGAAGTTTCCCCGCAGTTCTGGTCGCAGGTCAGGGTTCTGGGTCCCAGCTGTGAGCGGTTTGATGGTTGGTTGAGTTCAGTCAGCAAAAACAACCTCTCCCCTGCTTCTCAGGCCAAAGGTACAAGGCTATGTGTGTCAATAGAAGGAGGGAGAGCTCCTATTCACCACTCTGGGATGTGGAGATGCTGCGTGGGGTTACTCAGGGCGACCGGCCACGCCTGACTGGGGGGCCCAGTCGAGAGGCTGGAGGTCAATTAGAAGCAAATGTCCTCCATCATGATCGCTCCATTGTAGTAGGCCTCTCTCATGTTTTGTTGCGCGCGGGAGGACTTGATCTGACCCTGGCCGTATCACTCTCATTCCATATCACTCTCAATAACCATCATCCATCTGAAAAAGGCCTTAAAGTCGGGTAAACCATTTTTTAAAAGCATCTTATGTCTCATTGCTTCCACAGAATTCCTGTCGTCTCGGTAATGCAATCCCATTGTTGATCCTGCGATAGAGAAAGTTTAACTCAACCCAAGGCCCCTCAATCTTTGAAAGAGGTATGAAGATGGTTTGCATTGGCCCTATTCTGGCTGTCAAAATTGAAAACACTTTTAAAAAATGGCCCAACTTTAAGATGTGATTTCCCTTCAGAGCTGGGGAAACATCCGGTATTGAGTCAATACAGACATCTCCTTTTCAACCACGTCCTTTTATCATCCGAAAAGCTCTCAGCACCAAGAGACCACGTCTACTTCACACTTGGACACAATTATGGTTATAACACTGTTGGAAAGGCAGTTACTCACGGCCACACGCACACACACACACACACATACATACGCACACACACACACACACACACACACACACACACACACACACACACACACACACACACACACACACACACACACACCTCAAAGCAAAGATTATCTACTCCAGATTTGGACTTGTTAACTCCCTGGACAGTTATAAAACATTCAGTATGTCTGACCCCTCGTGGTTTAGGATACAGCTCCAACCATTGATGAAACGCACACAATCTGACATCTAAGAGAGATGTTTTTGGCATGACGCTCTCAAAGCAGGGGGATATGAGAGGTAAGTAGTACAGCCTTCAGTGATACAGTTGCGACGCTCTCGAAGGGAAATATTTCAAAGATTTTAGAGAAGACTGAATGACAGGTACATAGATACCTGATGGGTTTAGGATGGACTAAAAAGGAAAGAAGAAAGTAAGGACTTCAGCAGAAGGTGAAAACTAGAAAATACGTTGGCAAGGGAAATGAAAAGGGAATATACATTGTGGAAGAAAGGAAGACTGCTGTCAAAGAAACAGAAATGGGAGCAAAGAAAGGACTGATGGGATAGAAGAACAGACACAAGAGAAGTTTGTAGGGGGAGAAGATGCAGACAGAGGGGATTTGTATGTACAAGGTGGATTAAAACCACATGTGTCTGCCTGAAGGTGAGGACACCGCAACGCTGCACACACATGCGAGGAAGAATGCCGTCACTTTCACCCACCACGGCACGGCAGAGTTTAATCTCCTGCCAACTTTCTGCCGCTCGCTAAAACTTTTAACATGTCATCTCTTTCGTCTCGCAAAGCAAATAAATAAATACACTCCTTTTATTCCAAGGTCATCTTACCACTTACTCAGGCTTGCTAACTGAACAATACTTTGGAGAGCGTTGCCATGACAAGAAGCTCCCTGAAGAAACCTATGCGGTCGGAGAAGTCATGGGAAGAGGGCAGCGGGGAAACCGGATGCAAGGGACGCAATGGAGGGCCCGGTTCTACAAATTATGTCTACCATGCTGGCGAATTGTATTGCTACGATTTTGATCATATCGTCTTCATCTCGCGACTCTCTCATGAAAATATATTTGTCAAAATCGGTCTAAAGGAGAACTGACTAATTTGTGTGTTTGAATATGCATACATTACATTTTGAGCCGTTAACATAAAGTGAGAGCATTTGCAGTTTATGAATTGTGTCACAACAAGAGTCTGAGATATCGCTACGTTGTGCATTTGATCTTCAGTAAAAACGTATTTAGGACAGTGGAAAGAGTGAGAGGGAGGGAGAGATGAGAGGAGAGGGGTAGCTTGGAGAAAAGGGGGCGAGACGGCCATGCTATGGGAAAGTGTTTTGGGGAAACCAAATTAAGGGGAAGAAAGGCCGGACACAAAGGCCTTTGAAAGCGGCAGACAGTTCTCTTGACATGTGCCTTAAAAGAGATGCTGCCACCGATGCCAAGAAAGGGGGGAAAGGACAGAGGAGAGAGAGAATGGAGAGGGACTGAGGAAGGGAAGGAAGGAGAGATCAAGGGAAAGATGGACTTAATGTAAGAGGAAGACGGAAAGTGAGGGTAAAGAGGACAAAACCTCAAGAAAGGAAGGAAGAAAGTGTATGATAGGTGTAATGAGTCTGAATAAAGGCATCTGTGCGGGTCTGTGGAGCAGACCGATTCAAAACACGCTTTAAAGGTATGCACTCTCTGAGCATCTCTACATGTATACTTAAGCGTGTGTGAGAATTCGTAGATTCTGAGTGTGCAATTGTGCACATGAATGTGTGTGTGGAAGAGACATTAAAAGGAGGAAACAGCCTGAATTGTAAATGGCACGTACCCCTAATGTTCTAATCCATTCCTCAAGGTCTCGATAATTTACAGTGTATGGAAATCCCTGCTGGTCTGCTGCATATGTTTTACATAAATGACAATGTGCACTGATGAGATTTCTCATGTGTAATGTTGTAGCTGCCCTTCACTCTGTCTGGATCCTTAAGGAACATTAACAATCCTTTAAGGGATAAGAATCTTATTATTTCAACTTTTTTGTCATAAAAATTCAAGAGTTTACCAATCCTTTTATCGACCTGCTTTATGCTAACGAACACAGTGAGTGGTCGTAATGTCATCAGAAATGTAGTTCAGGAATCTGTGGAACTGAAATAATGGGAAAACTACAAAACACCAACTGTTAGTGGGCACTGTCTGCTTCTGATGTCAACAGCGAAATAGCAACATGATTTCTCTCATGCAGATCCAGCCTCTTTGATGCAGGTCGGCCCCTCTCTTTTCCTGTCTCTCCCTCTCTGCTTCTACCATTGTGCTTCCCCCAGAATCCACACTGGACTCCCTTACTCTTCCTCACACACAGACAAACACACACACATATATTATCCCTTCCTTGGGGCTGTGTCTGACTCCGGCATGAAATCAATTTCAGAGCCTGCACCCTCCCACCACCCTTCTCCAGCGCCCATTTTCTCTCACCATGAAGCGAGACTGTTGCTGTGCCAGCCTGAGAATACTCCCCCCCTCCCAACTTAATGCCCACATCCCCGTCCCAGAATCCTTCAGGCTTGTGTCCTAGTGGCGCCCAACATCGTCATCCTGTCTCCCTTTCTTCCTCGCCCTCACCCACTGTTCAAAATGTCTCATGAGGACCCATCTTTCTGCCATATATCCCTGATGTTGGACTGTACATGTAATATAATTGCATAGTGTATATTAAAATGTGACTCACAGTGATTGTTGAGACCACACACTGACTATGTTTGATTTTCACCTTGATCATGCTGTTTTCCTACCACCTGTATGTGTGAAGTAGCTGTGTAAAATTCAAAGACTTACTTAGCTATACAATAAAAGCTTTCCTTTGATCATAAAAATGCATTAGCAAGGCCAAATAGAAACCCATTAAAGTCCACATAAAAAAATGGAAGCTTAAGAACAGCTTGACAAGCAACATGAAAAGACTTGGAATCACAAAAGTGGTATAAAGTGACAAAGTGAGCCAGTTGAAAGAGTGATGGACGTACAGAGGTGCGGCGGCACGGCTTTCATCCCGGTTATTCCCTCCACCGACACTCACCGCTCCTTCCTAATCCGCACTGACAGAGTTTTCATCATCTGAGGAGGTGGGGACGATGGAGGACTGGAGGGAATCGGCAGAGGCGGGCGACTTCCCTCTACTCTCTCCCCAGTGGCGGTGCACCCCAAGCGGCCGCAGCCGGGGCCACCAAGGCCCCCTTTGTGCCGGTTATCACCAGGTGGTGAGTGATGGCGCCGCAGGCCTCCCGCTCTCAGGAGAGGGAACAGGGAGGGGAGGAGGTGAAGAGGAGAGGGTGCACGAGAGGAGAAGATTGGAATGTTCCCAGAAGAGGCTGTTTGAAAGAGATGTTAGTTGTATCATCTGTGCTTGTCTCACAGGTGCACCACAGGAGGAATGTGCTCTGCTGCGATGACTCAATAGCACTTGAATCATCAATGAAATAAGCAAAAAAAATCAACGGTGTGGGAATGATCGTGATTCCACTCTTTATCTTTCTTGTTCATCTCATATCCTTGTTTTATTTGACCCAATTTAACAAGCTGATGTCATCCGAGCACTAACTAGCCCCGCTGCGTGCTTCCTGCTATATTTCATGTCTTGGCTCAATTACGCTCGCCGAGACACGGTCGCCGAGCACTGAGTGACGGACAAACGTCTAGACCTGGAGAAACATCCGAGTCGCTGCAGATGGATCTTGGGAAATGCCCAGACGATGAAAGGGTCAAAGGTCAGTAAATCCCCCGACACCGCTCCTTTTCTCCCACGCTCCCACCATCACGAACACACCTGTGTCCTCACTAGCAACCGGGTCCCTTTCCCCCGCTATCTCTGTCACATACACACAGCAGCATGCATACACACAGGTACCAGTGTCACAGACATTCTCCAGATAGAGATATCTCTCTAGATAAGTCAGATACGAGGAGATAATAGGGCATCTACTTATCTATCGCTCTCTCTACTAAATCGAGATGTCTCGCTCTCTCTCATCTCTCTCTCTCTCTTCTCGCTCTCTCTCTCTCTCTCTCTCTCTCTCTCTCTCTCTCTCTCTCTCTCTCTCTCTCTCTCTCTCTCTCTCTCACACACACACACACACACACACACATTCCTTGCCTTCCCAGCTGCCTGTGCACCTGGGCTGGCAGCTGTCATCACCGTGGTAACTGGCACACAGCTGGCTGTGTTACTATCACCTGGCTCAGCCTCTGAGAGAGAAAGAGAAAGAGAGAGAAGTGGGCAGAAAAGAGAAGAGAGATTGAAAAGAGAGCGAAGGTGTTTGTGAGTGAGATAAAGTGAAGGGGGGGGGTATTCTTACTACAGACACAGAGAATAGAAAAAAATGAGGGACAGAGTGAAGGACTATCTTAAAAAGTGATTGGGCTTTGTTACATTTGTTTAATCTACAATGAATACCCCCTAAAGTAAGGATGTGAGACGTTTCTGAAAATGCATTGAAAAGTATACTACAGAAATATGACATTGACACAAATGTTCAAAGTGACAGGCTCAGGTGCCTCCAATTCTGCACTCTGATTGGACTCCACCTGTGTTCAAATCAATTGATTGGACATGAGTTGGAAAGTCTATATGAGGTAAAAAGCTGACAATGCATAGCAAAGCAAAAACAACACCATGAAGTCGAAGGCACAGCTTGCAGATATCAGAGACAAGATCATGTTGAGGCACAGATCTGGGGAAGGCTACAAAAGGTTTCTGCTGAATTAAATGTCTCAATAACCTCCATACTTTGAAAACTGCAGAAAATCCAAGTTTTCAAAGCTGATGAAGATGTTTCAGTATTGACTGATGTCTGAAAAGACTTATGTCTGAAAATGTATTTTATTATTAACTTGCAACTTGAAGCAAAGTTGACCTGAAGTTGTATTTGACTATTTTGCAACATGCGATCTGCATATGTGCATTAAATCATCTAATATTGGACCACCACCATTACCAGATGCCCACTACTGGCTTGGAGTGCAAATTCCCAGGTGTTAACCCCCCTTACACCTTTGAGACACTTTATCTACATTTCACCCTTAATTTGTCAGCCTTTTGTTAAGTGTTTTTTTATGACACATGCCCTTAGGTACCAGATATGTGATCTAGTGTGAACTGCAGTACCAAAGTATGAGGTACAACTTTAATTCTGTGACATCAGATCTGAAGTATTTCCATTTTATTGGCTGAAATGTCTGAAGCTGTTATCACATGCTTTTCGTACCTTTCTACGGGGCTATATTGTTTGTTTTGGTTGATGAATTTGGTCACTACCTGTCACATGCTTGGGGGACATTTATTAAAACTACAGGAAAAACCACATCACCACCAAGAAATAAACTCCAGACTGTATTATTTCAACCTATTGCGCAGTGTAAGAAAGAAAAAAAAAGCCCTGCAGTCTCCTTTTATAAGGTCAGGATCAGGGGTGTAGCAAAACAAGACTGTTAGAGACCCCCTGCATGGGCGGCTTTAATTACAGCTGAGGAAGTGGCGCAGCTTAACGCGAACCACCCTGCTTGGCTGTTACATCCCATGACTCTGAATGAAAGCAGAAAAGTAGTTTAATATCTTTTAATGTGCCTGTGTGTGAGAGAGTCGCACGCTAGCAGTGTGTGGCAAAGGCTCAGTGCAGCATATGGGCAGGCGCGTCTGCATTGCCTGTTAAGCAGAGGGGACATCAAAAGGTGGGTTAAACCCCCCCCCCCCCGCACACCCCATTGCCACCCCTCACTATAAATCCCACCCCAAAAGGAGCCATTTATGTGACAATAAGAGCCCAAGAAAATGAAGGCAATTCGAAGGTGTAGGATGAAAGATGACGAGGGCTTTCTTGGAGCTAGCTCTGTCTTTCTTCACTACTTTCTACTAAGGAGGACTTCAGCACAAAATAATAGATTTTACTTCCTATACCAAGCTTTCCTTGCAAAATTGCTCAGCAGGATTCCTTCTTGCCTATGCAAGAGCATCATGTGTTATAATTTTACCACACCTTTAGAAATCACTTGTGGTTTCTAAGATGTCCGTCTGCACGGATGACCTCTCCTGTTCCCCAGGTCATAAAATGCTTTCAGTTGAATACATACATAAAGACAATGGGATTAGCAGCTATCTGGACATGCGCACGCACACGCACGCACACACACACACACACACACACACACACACACACACACACACACACACACACACACACACACACACACACACACACACACACACACACACACACACACACACACACACACACACACACACACACACACACACACACACACACACACACACACACACACACACACACACACACACACACACACACACACACACACACACACACACACACACACACACACACACACACACACACACACACACACACACACACACACACAAAAAGGCCTGCGCCATGCCCTGACCATTCAAGCATACACAACAGCTCTCTGGACTGTAGTGTGTTGCTGATGGATGTAACAGGACTTCAGGCAGAGGACTTTTTATCTGTCCAGGCAGACCTTTCTTCCTTCAACAACTAAACCAACAGTGCATTTCTTCAAGGTTGCCCAACAATGAGTTAGCTATCTACATCATGCCTGGAAATAACTTTCTGAACGAATCGCTCCTCTCCCCTTTTTCTCTCTCCGTTGTTTCCCCCTTTATTCCTTTGGTTTAATAGTCTGTAATAGTTACCAAGTATCATTAAGGCCAACCTCTGTGGCTTCTAACAGCGCTGTAGGCAAGCCAAGTGTTTGTTGTCGGCATTTTATTGGCTTCCAGGGAGGAGGGTTGTTGTTTTTCAGTGTAATCTTGGCACGCCAATAAGAAGGTTTCAATAAAAGCAGCTGCTTTCTTATGGCAGTTAAGCCGCTCTCCTGCCATCCTTCCCCCTTTTTGCAAGTGTGATAGTTGGACTACACTAGGAGCTACCTGTAGAAAATACTGTGTCTGAAATACAGTGTCTTACATCTACAGAACTTCTGAACTCTTTCTTCTGTGCACAAAAAAAATCACTCGGATGCTTTTTATGTTTCTCTGTTTTCATGTTACATTTCCTTAGCAGGTTGCTGAGGTTTTAACTGGTATGCTGTGAGCAATGCTAGCTGGTTTAGCTTGACCACACTGCCCCCTTTAGGGAACAACCTGCTGTTGCAAATCAACAAAGCTGGAGAAGCAAAGAGGCAGAGGTTCATCAGGACTGGGCTAGTATAGTATATGGGTTATAAATTAATTAATTTAAAGTTAATTGGTTCAGGCCATTTCAGAATTACGAGTATTTACAGAGGTGAACAAATCAGTATGTGCAAACTGCCATTGTTTAAAAAAACTTACATTTATATTACTACTACTATGTTTTGATCCTTTTTGAAACACTATCTTTTATATAGATTGTTTTTAATCTAAACAACATGTGTCTCTTTTTCTAAGAACTAACCAGCTACTGTCAAGGATCTCGAATTAACTAAAAAGCAGTATTTCAAAAGAAAAAGTGAATTTGTTGTCCTTTTTTCATCCATCACTTGTGATTAAGTTGTTGATGTTTGTTAAACAACATAACAATCTGAAATAAAGTGATCTTACTTCACTATAGCATGCGGTTTCTAACAAATACATCTTTATTTGTGTATAAAAGGACAGAAATTACACAGGTTGAAAGTCTGAATCTAGGCGAAACTCTCCATGTATTGCTTTCTTCAACAAGATCTCTCATTTTTCTTGGCAGTGAAGTGTGATTTGCACCACATTCCACAGTTGAAAGGTATAGGAGCAAAGAGTCCCTATGTGGCCAAAGGAGTTCCTGTCTCTCATGTAAAATTAAAAAGCACTCGGACAAACATTATTGAACCTTTGCTGGAGCGTGAACGTTCCATGATGTCTGGCTGATCCTGACACAGGTTCAAGTTTCCTCTCTTGGTTCCTCCCTCGAGGGTTTTTTTTTTTTCTCCTCCATCAATCATCCCCTTATTTTCAAACTTTCTAATCGTTATTTCAACGTGCAGATGCGGCAGGAGTCCGGTCTGTATGGAGGGCAATGTCAGTCTCTCACTTTTGTAGCAGTCATATATCTAAACAACCATTGGATTTGTGTCCCTCGTGGGATACATTTCAATTACCTTAGTAACCTCCGCACCTTAGACATCATCAACAGGTTAACGTATTCTTCAATTCTCAACAACTTCAGCTGTAAATTGTGTTTACTGATAGTTAGCCAATGTTAGCATGCTAAGATAATAAACTAGAATAGTTAACATGTAAAAAATGATACAAAGTTAGCATTGTCGCTGTTAGCGACAAAACAATTAGCTCAAAGCACGGTGCCTAAGTAGCCTACAAGTGTCAAGCATACATGCTAGCATTGGGTAGACTCTTTTTTTTAATGAGATTACAATTTGTTAAGGATTATTTCTATGGGTTTTATCAGTTTTGCACTCTAATACAGTCCCATTCATCATGAGGTAAGTAGGCAGCGTTGTGGAACACTAGAACCTTTGTGTATGTACGCATTAGCTTCATATCTACTCTGTTTTTGAACCCTTAGTTTGAACCCTCTGCTATCAGCCCCCTGGGAGGTGAGTGACAGATTTTATATGGCATAACACATGTAACTGATATGAATTAACATGACTCATCGAGAAATGACACATCACTTACCAGAAATTCCCTCTTGAGACTTCCCTCTGAGTCAAAAGCAACTTTTATTTTTCCTTTAATCCAAGCAGCCTTTTGACATGAACACAAGTTCATTTCCATCATCTTTGGACCGTTCAGCTGATTAAGCACAAGTTACATTTGACAGGTCCAATTTATTCTACCAAAGTCATCAAAAATGTTGTTTTCATCCCCCGTTTTCACAGGCATTTACTGGTCAATCTCATAGTCGACCAGTCCTGAGAGGTCTGATCCCTGAAAGACAATTATGTTCTGGTCACATGAAGTGCACCAAGGAGGAAAAGCTATTTTGTTCTGCCAATTAACATTCATGGGTGCGTGCTTTCCAAGAAACAGCTCACATCAACCGGGTGTTGCCATTGTTGGAGCCATCTTTGCTAACAGCTGTGCCATGTAAATCCAGCACCCCATCACTTACAACACTGTAGTTTGGCCTTTAGTTGTTATCATCTGTTTCTTTCACTGGCTGTTTTGCAGGCAGAGATGATGGGATAAGTCTGTGTGACCATTTAAGGCTTTTGAAATGGAAACGTTCAGGCTTACCTCTCTTTGCATGTAGCCAAATCATACTATGTAAAGTTTCCACGTTTGCTCATATCAACCTGCAAAATACCCTTGAGGGGCTTTAAGTATCTGTGGGTCATGAGGCGGGGAAGGAATAATACTGTAGCAAATGCAAGAACATGGGACAACATGAGTCATCTGTTATGAGCAAAATCATAATTTCTAGTAAAATAACTCAAGAAAACATAATTAATCCTGCCTTCTGTGACTTTTTTCCCAGTCTAAATTACGCTAAATATGTGTTTGAAAGACAAACAATGAGGTTCTGCCTTTACTGGCGGGGGGCATGGATTTAAATAGAGCTGAGGGGGTTTCCTAAGCCAAAGACAGTTGGGAACCAATGGTTTATATGACAATATAATCATGGTCATATGGCTATGACCTCCCAAAGGCATCCAGAGGTTATCCATGATTCACTCAGATAATGAGCCTCATCACTTAAGCTGTCACCCGCTCTCCTCCGAGGCCCGGGCTAATATCTGCAGCCAGCAATGCATTGAGCGTTACATGAGCAGTAATCCCATGCAACGCCGACCACCATGATACATTACTGTAAGCATATGAATGATTAGATACTTATTCAGCATAATATTGAAGTGCACTGTACTGTGTAAGATCTGGAGCAAGTGGAGATAATTAAATGGCTTTAGAGTCATAAGGGCCACTTCTAACTTATATCCATTAAAAATAAACACTTTTTCCTTGTGCAGCTTGCGTTCATTTAAAGACTATTTGCTTAAGGGATCAAGGAAAAGCTACAAAGAGGTTTTTTATTCTCCATGAGACACCAGGCCTTGAATTTAATCATTCAACTCTTTAAAAACACTTTCAATTGTTTTTTGGTTCCTGAGTAATACAAAGAAAATCACGATTTGATATCAATTAACATACCTCAAAGCTTCCAAAACCATTGGCAGGACAGCAAGCTATCTTTGGTCGAGATCAGTTCTTTCCTGTACAGTTTTTATTGCAGATGACTCTTTGGTACTTTCTCCATCATCATCCTCTTCGCTTTCTGCTTTATCCTAAGTTCTTTCATAGTGTTTATGAGAGGCAGTCAGGGCTCAGTGCCACCTGTCCAGGCAGGTGAGCTCTACAGGGACACAGTCTGCGCTGAGAGAGGTCGGAGCCGGCACAACTGAACAACAGAGGATCCTGCTGAAGGCCACACTGTTGACCCCAAGGGCTGTAGGCAGGAAACAGGTGGTTGACTTCCTGTCTGGTGCTGGAGCAGCCTATCTTGAGTCTATAACATGGGAAATGAAAGCATATATATTGGTGTAATTAAAGCATTTTAGTTATCGAGTTGCTATTAATTTGGTCTGATATTCTGATTGAGGAGCATCAATGCTGAATGCTAAAATAAGTTGACTGACAGCTGTATCGAGCACGATATAACGCACTTGCATGTGTTTTACAGTCACCTCACATACAAAGTCCCTTACGTTGGTTATTTTTCAGCTCTTAGCTTCTATTAAACTGTCTTTTTTCCCAACCTGTACAGTGGGCAGATTCCTTACCGGGCGAGTGCAGCAGGAGTGTTTAGGTAGTGAAACAGAGCCGGCTCACACACGAGGGAGGACCGTTGACACACACTTTCGCATGACTGACCCAGGGGACCCAGGTGCACCCTTAGAGCACATTCTGGTGGCCAAGTAGGAAGAGATTTACTGCAAAAATCCTGGAGGTATTTGAGAGGAAGAAAGTTGAACATTTGAATCAATTTACAACTAAATGGTTTCTGAAAACATCTTCTAATGTCACAAAAACTCTCTCTTGAAGTTCAGCTATCGTACAGATTTGTATTAAGCCGTGTCAGGAATCTATCGAGGAAAAAAGAGCACCAAAAAAACTGCAACAGGTCTATCCTACACTGCTAAATCTCTGTACCTGGTGTGCAATGTAATCACGAACCCTCTCCAGCATTCCTTCACATGTGAACTCTCGGGGAGTGAATGGCTTCACCTGCAAAAACATACACATGCCCTTTTACCCTGCTACTGCCACTGAAATGTATAGGATTATAAGGTGTGGGGTTGAATACATGTGTAAACAGTAAAACTGCTTATTTTCAGGTCACCACCTCTGTGCGTAAAATGGCTCTGACGGCCTCCCGAACTTCAGTCTTGTTGGACACATCCACAGTCCACACGTGGGGTTTGCCGATTAATTTCTCGGCATAAGGGTGCTGGGAGGAGATCTGTAATCCAAAGTGAATTACTCTCTTTAGATTTAAATATTGGATGTGCCATATGTGTATTCAAATCTAGAGTTTGAGGAGTAACCTACCTGTCTTGTGGTGGGCTTGCCTTTGTAGAAGTCATTGTTTTCTGATGAGTGTGGCGGGTCAAATCGGGGCTGAAGGAAGACACACCCCAGAGCTATTGCCTCAATTGGAGCTGGACCCTCATAGGGGAACCCAAGACCTACAAACACCTGAGAGAGAAGCAGCAGATAACCTTCAAATAATGTTCAGATTTAGTTGCTTCACCTTTTTATATATGTTCTCTTATCTGACCTTGGCTCCACGGAGAAGTCGTAGGAAGTGTTCCTGAGTCAGTAGGCCGTGGTTTCTGATGAAGCTGGGCAGATTTGATGTGAGTCCTGGAGGCTGATAGACTGTTGCGTGGGTCTCCAGCTCTTCACTGATCACCTCCACATACTCAGATTTACCCTGGTATATACACACACATACATAACATACAGGACACAAAGTATCTTAACAACAGCATGTACAAAATGACAAAATATGTCTTGTTGAAATCTGCACTAAAACGGTGAAGAACCTGGCTTCTTGACATGCTTACAACTGATTTTCTCCATACAGATGCTTTCCATACTGTTCATTGTACCTTCCACATGTAGTCCTGTTTGCCGTAGACGACTGCTATCCTGTTTTTCCTGTTGGAGTCTGACTCCAGCTCTTCCTCCTTCACATCCTTCACTGCCTCTTCACTCACAAAACCCAGGAAGGAATTATCAGGAGTATGAGCTAAACAGACAGAAAGATAGAGGACATTATACGTTTTTATTTCTCATACTGATATTCTGAACAATCTGTGCTGTTGTATTTGCTGTAAAGTGTCTCCACTGTAGGCTAATTTTATTATATGTACAGCACTTTGGCTCGACCAAAAATCGTTTATAAATGTGCTATATAAATAAAACTTGATTTGATTTATACTCAACGTCTATTGTCTGAACCCATGCACACATTTAAAACCCCAATCACAAAATTAAAGCTAGCTAGTGCACACAGTTTTCCAATAGTAGCATAGTATAACTTTACTTGTGAGTTATTGTCTTAAAAGTGTCCTTATTTTGCAGAAAAACCTAATTAAAAACAATGAATGCCTTTGCACCCTAAGCAGCAGTGTGGAAAGAGTATCAGCAACATTAAAGACAAAACACAACAGTTGAAAAATGGTTAAGATTCAAATTCTGTGCGAGAGGAAAAACATGCTGTGAAGTGTATAAATCAGCTGTTAAAGGAAATGAGAAGTCGACATATGTCTGGCTGTTTGAACAGGCAGCTGACACCTGACACACTAAGGAAGGTGTGAAAGATGAGTATTTACTTTACTAGGAATGTGCTGGCAAAGGTGTGTGTGTGCAAGCATCACATTGAGTTGTAAAACGTGTGTGTGTTGGGGAGGTGTGCGGGATAAGTCATTCTCTCCTTTCTCAACGTTTAAAGAGCCAAGTCTCCCCTCGTTCACCCGTACATTATTTCCTCCTCGTTCTTTTTCAGCTCCATTTCTCCCCACTTGTCTCTAACACCTGTCTGGTCTCACTATCAGATTAGCAGAGCCATGCATCGGCACTCTGATACGATCAAACTCACGCAATATGTGGGGGTTTGACAGGAAGCTGAGAAGGAATCGTTTCTTTTGCTTTCAATGTTTGTGCTGCCTGTTTACCGTTCTGCTTCAACTGCTTGTCTCCAATTGACTATCTTCCTCTCCTCCATTTCAAAACAGAAGCATAAACACACCCCTTCTTTTCTCAAGCTTTTTTCCTTTTTTCTCATGTCTTTGTTTCTCTCTTTCTGCCCCTTCCCCGCCATCAGCTGACATCCATCCCTGTCTCCGCCTCAGCAGGACAAATAAACAGTGTTTCAGGCTCTTGGCCCAGTGTGTCCAGCTTGTGTCCCTCTCTGGCAGGGTGGGAAAGATGACATGGAGAGGTGTTGGAATGAAAGCTCTGTCTGGGCACCAAGTTTATTTGACCCCAGCTATTAATCCTCCTCTCACTGTGAAGATGCTTGGAAGGGTGTATGTGAAAGATCAGAGCTGCAAATGTGTGTATTAGGTAGTGCATATCTGAATTGATTGTGGTCTCACACACAAATACACATGCAGACTTACGGAACATGGTCATGTACTGCAGGGGCTGCAGATCCCAGCTGCCCCACAGGGTTTTATATCCATGACTGCGTGCATAACTCCCCAGGTTAAAGGCTGGTTCAGTGCCAAAAGAGTCCAGGATTCTGAAGCGACATCTAAAGATAATTTTAAATAATTTGTAAATCACAAAATGTATTCTTACATTGATAAACACCAGTTTTCTACAGTTGCGTTAACAATTTCAAATGTAACCTCTTTCACTTTTGGCAGGATATATATTCAGCGGCCTACAAGGATGTGGTGATATTTATTTAAGTCTTTATCCACCATTAAATGTCTTTATCCCAAATACTTTGACACACATGTGTAGCTCATTGTACATGTTCTAACCGTGCCACTGTAAACTAAAGATGACATTTTATTTAGAGAATAGATACTGATTAACATGATTGATTATAGAAAATGGTGGTCGTACTGGTAATGCAGGAAAGCCAGTCCCATGGCGCCTTGAAGGTGAGCGAGGCCATGGTAGTCAGTGTAGATCAGGTCAAAGGTCAGAGGCCTCTGGATTGGACAACTGCCTCGGCCTGGCGCAGCCCCTATGAGACTGAAACAGCCACAATAAACACACATCACAGCGCTAAGCACTACATCGTATTTTTTGTCAAAGTATTTGTATATGACAGTGGTGCCGACCTGTGGAGTTGTTGCTGTGAGGTGCTGAAGGTTAGGTTGTGTCCCAGGATTGTCAGGGAGGCGCTGAGGTCGGCCCACTGGACCAGCTCCCCCAGAGGACCCCCCCTCTCCACTAGAGCCTCGAAACGCTGGCCAGCACTCCCCGCCAGGGCCCCGGGATAAAGCAGCACCTGGAGGATGGGAGGTAAGGGCCTTTTTAGTGCCAAGCCAACATAAACTTGTAAACATAAATTGTTTCGTTAATTATGCTTGTAATACTGCTTAGAAAAATGTAGGTTTGCATGTTTTCATCCTTTTTGTTTTTTAAGCATGACTATTGATATCTAATAGCTCATTTCATAAGACATTCTTGTCCTCCAAACTATTTATTGTATTCTTATGTATTTTGCTGTAATTCAATATTTGGAAATACCCCCTAAAAAAACAGTCAAGTGGAAGAAAGGGTAACCACTTCTTACTATATTGACGTGAAGTGAGTTTCAACTAAGTGTGAAAAGTATTTTTTTTTAGAACATTTTATTAGAAATCAGTATCTACAAACAAGGCTTTTACATATTTTGAGCACAGACGCTAAACATATGTTGTGGTAATGTCTTGCAGGTTATACCTTCATCTGGGTGGAGTCAGTCTGGTTGTTGCTCTGTCTCATCCTCACAGCAGCCTGTTTCCATCGCTCAGACATCCTCTCCACTCTGGACCGGATGAAGGTTACGGCAGGGCTGCTGTTGTTCCTGATGGCCGCATGCAGCGGGTTCAGAGTTGTACGTATCTCAGCCTGTGTGCAATCATAGTGTAGAACGGTGAGGTACTGCAAAGTGTGTACATCTCTTAGAAATAATAGTAGTGTTTTAGTTTTTCAGTGGAGAAAAATGAGAGGAGACGCTAGTTGGTAGTGTAGGTACGATACAATAGGTACAATAAGGCAAAGAAATGTATGGAAAGAAAATGTTTTAAAAGCCACATAGCCCGTAATCTCAAAATTGACTAAAGCTTGAGAAAATCAACAATTTTAGCCCATAGTGTCTTGCCTTATTCTACATGAATTGTACAGTTGCATAAACACGCTGTGGTTTTACCTTCTTTGTATAGGAGTGATTTTTCTGGTGCCATGGCAGCGCAGAGTGGTTTCTTCCAAGACGAGGGGGACAAAAGTCTTCTATTTGGCTGAGGTATGTCAATATGGAACAGGTGGTGCCATTCACCCCATAAAAGGCATAACAGGGGTCTGACTGCCATCGGGCCCGCAGGAACTGACAGAGAGACGGATGTTAAATCAGCCAAAATAACAAGGCACACTTTTAACACCATACAATATTTACATCTACCCATTATTTTCAAATCCAGCTCATATACTGGGGACTAAATATTAAACTCTAGAGGTAAACACTTCAATACGACTCATCTCCTATTTCATAGTCTTTTATTATTATTATTATTATTTTTTTTTTTCTAGATTTTTATTTTTTATTAATCTGTCTGAATCTTTGCTGTCCTGTTTTTTCACGCTTACCCTGTTGCTGCTTTGTACAACTGAATTTCCCCTCAGGGATTAATAAAGGTTCATCTTATTTTATCTTATCTTAACAGTGCACACACAGAGCCATTAAGTTCATGCTACCACACTTTCTCACCTCCACTTTCTCCGCACACACCGGATATGCACGATCCGTTGGCACCTCACACTTCTCCTTGGGCCCTACGGGTGAGATATTAGCCGTCACACACACAGTGTTTCTGTTCAGTTTTTCATTTTCAATGCATCATTATTCCACCATCCTGGCTTTAGTAACAGAAAGCACATTGTGGAGTTGAATCAACGTGGGTAATGAAGAACAGTGGATAATAACTTTGATATACAACCTCTATACAGAAATGTTCACAGTGAATAGCAGCCATCACACAGCACGACGTATAGTGCTGCCATGCATGTAAGAGGCATGAGAGTAGAGGCAGTGTGTTCTCAGAGGCCCTTTCCCGTAAGCCCCCCACCATCTCTAGCCAATGTCAATCAACTGGAATGAACACACACGCTCACACACACCTGACCAACCTGCCTCCTACCAAACATAACCTTTTACAATGCCAGCCAAGGCCAAAATACACAGTCCTTAACTTTGTAAAACAACGTAGTAAAACCGAAAAAAAAGATAAGAAAACTCGGAGGCACAGCCGAGGTGTGAAAGCCTAAAAACAGTGATAGGCTGTATAAAAAAGTGCTCGCTCTGCAAAAACAAGAGTACGAGTAGACAAGTTGGTGAAAGGACTCCTGGGTAATTTGGTCCTATTTTATGGGTGTGAGGTAATGTGAGAGGTGGAGGGTAAGGGGGGGAAAAGACTGATGATGGGGAAGCGTGTGTTTGTGTGCATGCGGGTGGTGTGTGTGTGCATGTCGACAAGTGTGTTCCCTCATTTGCACGGCATGGTGTCTGTGTGGCCCATATGAGTTACCTTTTTGGGAAAGGATGTAAGCATGCAGACTCTCAACCACACACACACACACACACACACACACACACACACACACACACACACACACACACACACACACACACACACACACACACACACACACACACACACACACACCACACACACACACACACACACACACACACACACACACACACACACACACACACACACACACACACACACACACACACACACACACACACACACACACACACACACTTCCCCTCGCATGCCAACCAGGGTGCGTAACCCAGCTCTCACCTGACACCTCTCCGGAGGGTCGTAGTGTAGATGTAAACTTTTTTTTCTTCTCCCCACGGCCAGTTGATCGACACTGGCTCTGTGGGACTTGTTAAACTTCTATTCAAGGACTTCATCCCCCATAACCACCTGCACCCACTGCCCTTTAACCCCCCCATTCACACCCTCCATTATCACAGCTTGTTAATTTCACTGTGTGGTTAACCCTCCATTGAGGCTATGAACCGTGCATTTGGCTCCGAGTATCACGCTACCAGCGCAGTAAACCACGGAAAAGCTTGCAATTACTAAAGCTGCCAACATGCAGGGAGGGGAGAGTGTATATATTTGGTGTAGTCAGTATGTTAAAGCATATTATAGCTGGAATTAACCCTTAAGTCTCTAATTTAGATCGGGCAACACACTGCTTTTTGCAGTGCACCATATCATAAAAGCTACATTTGGCTATATTTGTGGAAACGCCTGCTTTCTAAGTCTAAATGTCACTCCTTGGACCAAGTCAGGCTTATTTAAACCACATAGATCTTCCATATCTGCTCAAATCTAATTATTTGGACATGACAATCAAGACATGACAAATCCAAACTAAACAGTTGGATACAAAACTGTCTCCTGAACTCTTCATACATACAGAGAAAAGTAGGTGTACGAGAAGCAGACTCTTTGCCTGTCTAATCCTTTTAGCACCCTCCGTTCTTGCATTTTTATTAAAATAAGATTTTTCTAATTGAAAATATGTGTTCAAAGCATCTCTGACACTGTAGAAAATGTATGTTTTGCATATAGGGCAGTGTTTCTCAAACTTTTTCGTACCAAGGACCACTTAACCAATAAAAAAACACTCGCGGACCACCTAACTCCACAAATATCCAAAACACATCGTTTTTCTAGAACAGATTACAAATCGCCTGAAAATGGTACAAACAGGCGGCTACATGTGTGACGAAGGTGTTGCACTGGGCTATATTAAGCAATCGAAAGTGAAACTTAAGCTCGCTCCATTGCGGAGATATTCCCGCGAGAGTGCGGAAAACTTACATTTATTCATTTATTTCAAATGTGAAATGTTACCAATATACTCACGGACCACTAAGGGGCGCTCACGGACCACCAGTGGTCCGCGGACCACACTTTGAGAAGCACTGAGTTGTTTGAGCGAATATGTTTTTTTTGGCTTTGTTTTGAAAGACTTGTAATATATGGTACTGTTACGTGCTCCTCTCCTGTTTGTCTCTGTCTCCCTGCTGCACAGACACACCTGGTCCGCCCCTGGCTCCGCCTCCCCCAGGTGTCCTAATTACGTTCAGCTGGGGACTTGAAAAGCAGAAGCTGGATGAGAAGATTTCTCTTCCCCAATCTTAACGCCAGAGGAGGTTGTCCGTGGTCTTCCTCCTTCTTCTGCTTCAGGATCTGTAGATTCCTAGTGTTTGTATCTTATGTACTCTGGTGGAACAGGTAGTCTAGGTTTTCGCGGCTTTGTTTTCTCCCGCAGGGATTTGTTAGGTTTCTGGGTAGCGGAGGGAAGCTCTGGGTCCTACGCAGGGCCGCCCCTGGCCAACTTGGGGCCCCAAGCGACATTGTGAGATGAGGCCCCCCCCCAACCGACAGGAGTGAAACACATTTTTTTGGAAACAAAGTAGGCTACTTATATAAATATAATTCCTGTTTATTATTAGTATCAACACAGTTACTTTTGTATACAGTGGGGTAAATGGTAAATGTGCATGTACGTCTGCATTTCCTGCCAAATACTAGCCTCAAAAAGTTTAAAATATAATGAATGCAAATAAACTACTTCTACTAATAATAATAATCATAATCATAATCAATTCAATAATATAAATACTATATTATTTTATTATAATTTAGTTGTAATATATTCAAGACAAAACATGCTTATGACATGCTCAAAAACTGATATTTCTTAAATCTGTATTCTAGTTCTCTCTGTCAGCAATGTATCAACAACTACACACACATTTCTATCAGTATTTCTCTGTGTTGTGGTTGACATGATGATGACTGTTAGGAGTTAAGGGGAGAGGCTGAGCATCACCATGAAATGTGCAAATTGACATAAAAATGAATAAAAGGGGAAACAATGCTCCATGTTTTTTAGGCTGTAAACTTTAACTGTTATTTAAGGCAACTAGACGGACAGTGTATCACTCTTCCTCCTGTACATTAGCAGATAAAAGGCATAACATACTTGAATGAATGTTAAATAAAGAATGCTGGAAATAACTGCATCTCCATTAGCCTATATGCTCTGCAGAGACTGCCTTCTTCATGTCGTGAATTGCAGCTGATGTTTTAATATGGCAATTGGCAATTTGACTTATACAACATTCGCAAGTTGTACATTTGACTCATACAATAACCCACCTTCGAGTGATGCTCTAGTTTCTTCATGTTTTGTTTTTATCCCCTCTTCCTTGTGCCGGACTGAAACTGTCTTTTCACCGACATCTCTTCACCTGCACTAGTGGCCGTATCAAAGCCGTGATTGGTCAGATGTCAATTCATCGCAACGGTGTCGGGTTACAGACGTGCTCACCCCTTCTCACCTCTCACTCTCTCTCGCTGTGCGTGGAGAACTGAGCGGAGAACTGCGCACAGCAGCTGAGGCCCTCTGGGCGGGGCCCCCTGCGCAAGGCGGGGCCCCATGCAGCCTGCGTGATTGGCCTGTAGGGAGGGGCGGCCCTGTTCCTACGGCCCGTGGTGTGGCAGGCCCAGGCGCCCCTTTATCCTTTTGTTTGTTTCCTGTCCTCCAGTGCATTGTTATTTGCCGATTGGCCATGTAAGTACGGATGTATCAATAAATGAACACCGTTAACTGCTGCGTGTTTGCTGTGTTTTCTTTGTTGCGGGTCTCCCCAACGAGTCTCTACCATTAAGTAGAGGGCGGGTCGTAACGGGTACATGAGTATGCCACGCCACAATTATCCAGTTAGTATTTTGATGATTGGTTACATAACACACTTATATGCAGAGATGGGATCGTTACTAAAAAAAAGTAATATATTACATATTACTTTTTTAAAAAGTAATATATTACACTACTTCGTTACTCTCTACATAAAGTAACTCGTTACTTTACTCGCAGGGCCGGCCCGCCCCTCCCTGCAGGCAGATCATGCAGACTGCTAAAGTTTCAAATGTTCTCTTTAGTTCAGTTTCCATTGTCGCATGAATGTTTTCCTATCTGACCATGGCTGTCCTCTGTCTCCTGCTATCTGTATATTTTGCGCAGTCTATCTCTGCTCAAGCTGTTGCGTCGGCGTGTTCTCCTGCGTGTTGGCCATGTGTTGCACTGGAACCAGACACCGCAAAGACTTCAGCCGAGCACGTACGAACTGCGCATGCGTGAGTGGCAATAACTCTCCTTACCAGCAGGCGGCGGTAGTGTGTATTCATCATTCAAAACAGGCAACAACCGGAAAACAGAGAAGAAGAACAGACTACGTGATATAAACAAACAACAAATAGCTGTGCGTTAGCTTCACCTTAGCATGTGTTCTTTGCAGGTGTTTGTTGAGGTTTTATTATGACTGATTTTAGTAAGTAACGAAGTAACGCGTGTCGGGGCAATGTTAGTAACTGTAGTGTGATTACTGAATTATAAAAGTAGCACGTTACACTACTCCGTTACTTTGTAACGCGTTACACCCAACTCTGCTTATATGTAGTATAAGTGTAGTATAAGTGTATATGTAGTATAAGTGTATTTGGACAGCGGGAGATATAATGGATATAATGGTTCTTTCTGCAAAAATGTATTATAAATCAACATAATGAGGTGACATAAAACTATAGGTTAGATTGTAAGTATTGTAGAAGTTACACAGTTTAGTAATCTATAGCAGTGGTTCCCAAACTTTTTGTGCCCAAGGCACACCAAAGGACTAGTAAAAATCTCAAGGCACACCTATTGTGCAAAATAGCCCTTATAACACGTGTTATCACTCATATCATGTAAAATATCTGTAAATGTGCATAATTATTTACTAATGCTAAATAAAATGTGACAAAGACAACTATATTACTCGTGAAATATTTATTAACGAAATATTTCAGAAATTAATTTGAAACTTTATCAAATTAGGCTTCATCAAAGCAGCAACACACTCATTTAAACCAGACAGGTCACAAAATAAAAAATGAGGCAAAGGAAACTCAGCAGAAATTCAGCACAGAGAACTGTCAATGCAAGGAAGCTGCATTGTCCATGGTCCTGAACTACAAATTATAAATGTAACATTTCAGCAATCAGCATTGAAACATGTGCTATTGTAAATATTTTGCCGACTTACAAATTAGTGAGATACATGTGCCTGTCGGGGCGCACAGTATTTTTTAATCCTTGGTGGCACTGAGGAGAGGGCCACTCGCAAGTCCTGTTCAACAGAGAGCTGTGACCTCCTGTTGTTCTTCATGTAAACCAGAGTAGAGAACGCCAACTCCAGAGATGGGGTCGTTACTAAAAAAATGTAATATATTACATATTACTTTTTAAAAAAGTAATATATTACACTACTTTGTTACTATCTATATAAAGTAACTCGTTACTTTACTCGTTACTTTACTCGCCGAGCACGTACGAACTGCGCATGCGTGAGTGGCAATAACTTTCCTTACCAGCAGGCGGCGGTAGTGTGTATTTGTCATTCAAAACAGGCAACAACCGGAAGACAGAGAAGAAGAACAGACTACGTGATATAAACAAACAACAAATAGCGTGTGCATTAGCTTCACCTTAGCATGTGTTCTTTGCAGGTGTTTGTTGAGGTTTGACGTGGTGTTTACAGCAGTGGATAACAGCTTCTGGCCTGGACACAGTTTGCACCTCACCGTCACATTCCTGTCTATTCTTCGGACAAACTCAAAATAATGGGCATACCTCCACCCCTCGAAAGTTATCGCTGACTCAGCCATGTTTATGCAGCACTGCACGTGGAGATGTGGACGCGCAAGTCGCGCAGATTACTTACATATAAACTACAAAGTACTGATATAGTAAATTAAAAAATAATTATTTTTGTGTAGTTGTATATTGCAATAATAAGGTATGGTTGTCACAAAATCCCACGGCACACCCGGACTTGCCTCACGGCACACCAGTGTGCCGCGGCACACCGTTTGGGAACCACTGATCTATAGTAGGCCTACAGTCTGTAATGTACAAGTATAGCAAGTCATGGAAAGCAACTAAAGGTGTCTTTCAACATCAAGGCTATGTATGCAGACATTAGTCACAATCAAAAAACCCTTATAGGAAAAAAAAAATTATAATTTGATAAGGTTCTGTGCTGAGCTTTACCTGTGTGTATAAGGGCTTCAGGTGGGGGTGGTGTATTGTGCTGGTGACGGCTGAGCTGCTCCAGCCTCATAGAGACTCTCTTCAGCTCCTTCTCCATCAAGCGGGCTAAGCCTAATTGGTCTTTTCTAAAGCTGGAAAACAAACCCACATGTAGTCACACTACTACACAAACACTATAAGCTTTATTATCTGTGTATATAGGCTGCAGATGTTGTTGAATACCTCTGCAGTAACAGGCTGAGATCATCTCTGGTCAGCTGGGGGACATCCCTCTCTCTGCTCAGCCGCTGCACCTGAGTACTCAGAGCCTCCAAACGGAGAGCGAGGCGGCGAAAACCAAGACCGCGATTACCTGTGACATAAAGTACATACAACATGGCCTGTCATGTATGTACAGTATCGAATTATCATTATCATAATGTTTAAGCAGTAATATTGTGTATTATGTCATGGCAAATCGTGTTCTGAGCATCATTAAACAGCAGGGTTATGTAATGCCGTTTTCTTAGCCTGATCTGCTGAAAAACCACACAGCAATTATGGTTATGTGTATTTTCCATGTTCCATGCAGGGGGTAATGGCATATAGTCACATATAGGGAATTTTATTAAAAAACGTTTTAATGAAATTTGAACTGGAGCTTTATGGTCATCTCATGTTGCTTTGTGGTTTTAGAGACAGCCCACACACACACACACACACACACACACACACACACACACACACACACACACACACACACACACACACACACACACACAGAGACAAACTCATACAGTATGCATTTGTTTTTGTGAATGTTACCATAGAAATAGATGGTTGAAAGCTTGAGCTAAAATAGCTGGCCTCCTATTCACTAACAGCACATTTACATAGATTTTCCTAAGAGTTTGTGCACCCTTAAAACGATGCGACATCTCTTTGCAGCCCCTTGTCAGAGGGAATTACCTCGAAGCAGAACTGAGACGTAAGCAGTTCAGTTTTCCTTGCCCTGAAGTAGTGTCCAATATTTTACAAGGAAAATAAGACAATATTTACTATAATAAATGATAAAGTAGCTTAATGTGAGAGAAATATGTATTTTTTCATTCAGATTAACTATTTTTGCCTCAAGCAATAACAGTTGTGGGGATACATTTTCCAAGTCTGAACTTTGTTTTCTGTTCTATTTTTGTGTGTGTTTATCACATAGGACTAGGTAAAAAAAAAAAAGTTCCTTCCTATATATTAGCTTTACTTCATGCAGAACACAATGTAGTGTTGAAGGTCCCCTATTATACTGTTTTTCATCAATATATTATAGGTCTCAGATATACCAAACAGATCATGCATTGTAGCATCCCATAATCCCCTCTGTTTCAGCCCTGTTTCAAAAGTGCTGATTCTCTGTCTGTTACTTTAGATGAAAATAAGGAGCCCCTCCCCACGCCCCCTGAGAGATATCTGGTTTAAAAGAACACAATGGTGCTCTAGGAGGAGATTCAGGTGATAAGGTGGGTGGGGGGGGGGGTACCTTGGTTGGTGATTGGCTAATGGTTACACAAGCCAACAAATCGTTATGACATCATAAAGTGGCCAAAATCTGATCAGCTCAAGTTTTTATTTAAATGGATCAGTAAGTACAAAAAGAGAGCGAATATATTTTCCTGAAACTTTCAGAATCTCTTTACACAGAGGGGGGGGACACATGTTGATGTAGAAAATACATGAAAAAGTTTTTTGCATAATAGGTGACCTTTAAGCCTGTTGTTGTGAGTATAACAAATTAAACACTCACCTGCCAAGACTTTTTTTCCACCTGTTTTTACTGATGTAAAGTAACTGAGAACGATTATCCATGGCAAAAAATATCTCACTTGCATCTAAGGTGCATTCAGAGACAAGGGCTTCCAAATGTTACAAGACTCATTCGCAAAGCGGTTTTCCAAGGCCATAACAAATAACCCACCTGTTGTTTCTACTCATTGTAACTAATTCAACAAGCAATGTTAAATTAAAAGTTGACAGTAGCTCTTGTTTGTCTTGGTTTAGCTCTGATATGCCATCTAGTGTTAGTGTTCTGTTAGCCAGCTAGTTGCCAGCCTTCTACTCTGTTACCAGACATAACACTAAAAACAGTGAATGTGCATTTTAAGGCCTGCCGGAGGGTCTTCAATAAACCATATGAGATGGCAGATCAAGGGTGGCTTGATTGAAATATTTGTATGAGGCAAGGAGGACTGTTAAAAGACTTACATTGGCAGTGAATGAGGAACATTGAGTGTTATATTTGGGGGGTTGCTGGTGATGTTAGGGTTGATTTGAGGTTAGAGTTTGGGTTTCCTTGGGGATTGAGCTTTAACTTGTGATACACAGTAAAATCCACCAGACTGGTGATGTCACTTTGTCTCTGTTTGCTCAGCTGACTCTCAGCATATCACTACTTAAACGCACCGGGACCCTATGGGCACAGACGTAATGAAAGATGAATGGGGGAGAAGAGGCGGGATCCTGTAACAACTTAATGCCAGTTGTGTGAGATAAATATATGATCACATCATTTAAAAACGTATAAAGGTATGAGTAGCTTATAAAACAATGTGTGTGGGAGGCTGTGAGTAGATGTGTGTAAAGCTCCTTTTTATGTTTCCAATATTTACTTATGTGTTTTTCTTTTTATACATATTTGTTTGTGTTGGAGGGAGCCTGAAATCTATGATATTCCTTACCAACTGCGTATCTGTATGTTGTGGACATGACAATTAAGGGAACTTGAAACCTGAAATGTGGGTGAAACTCTATTTTCGGACAGCATCCTTTTTTCCTGAAGCAAGCACACCAATTAAACTTGAATTATATCATGTCACTTCCAGGGTTGTGGTGAAAAGGGTTGATTTTAAGATTGAATATAACATGTAATGGCTCGGTCAGACGGATAATGTTTCCCGCAGAATGCTTGGAAATAAGCATTTGGTCAGTTTGAGCTAGATAAACTGTGAGCTGACCAACCGCTTCCC
This sequence comes from Gymnodraco acuticeps, assembly GCF_902827175.1. Classification (NCBI taxonomy): domain Eukaryota; kingdom Metazoa; phylum Chordata; class Actinopteri; order Perciformes; family Bathydraconidae; genus Gymnodraco; species Gymnodraco acuticeps. The sequence continues at coordinate 3,691,796 of NW_022990023.1, forward strand.
CCATGCAGTCAATTTCCAACACAACTACTGCTGGGTGGCTCTTTGTACACAACAACTCGTGGTGGGTCCCTCAAAGCACAGCGCTATTGTGGGACTGGGTTTATATTGTCAGCTAAAAACAATGTTTCTACAATTTGAGAAGAAAAGGATCAGGATGTTTGGATAAAAAGTCCTTTCATGTGATACAATTGATATATCTGATCTAAGTCTTTGACACAAAGAAAACCATGGATGCATTTAACTAAATCCATACAATGGTTTATATGTCAGTATTCAGCCAGCCATCTAAATTGAAGTGAAAAAGAAAATATTTAAATTGTGCAAAGACTCTCAAGAAAGGGCCTAAATCAAGATTCCTGACAAAAGTAACAAATAGACCATTGAACATTAATGAGATCTCCTCAGCCAGAGTGGATCTTGCTGCATGTTTTTTCCAAAATGCTCCTCATCATGTTTAAAAATAACTTGTTGATCAAGAAGCCTGGAGGAGTTTTGGCTCCAGAATGTGCTAATGTGATCCTCAGAATGCTAATTTGACAGAAAAACCTACTCTGCAGGAGATTGTTGACAACATGTGTCTCTTCCTTGTAAACCAGGAACAAAGCTTGTCTCCTGCCCCCTTATATTCCCTCCTTTAGGGGAAACAGTTTAGCCAGACAATTGTTGGACAGGAGTCTTTTGACCGCAACCCACAACTGTCACACACATGAGAGGACCCTCCGCGGATTGTGTACAAAGCTTCATCAAACACTTGCAAATATAGTTTGATCAGCTCTTATCCACTGCAAATACAGTAAATCTCTTCAAAATATGCATACGGCTGCTCTATTTCCAAAATCAATGTTTAGTGTACAGATATCACACAGGATATGCAATGTGTTTATTATTCATTATCAGTGCTGCTCCAACTCCATGGCTTTGGTGCAATACATGTTATTACATGTTTCCTGCATGATTTTTCTAGCTTAATCCACCTTTAAACCTAAACTGTGTGTGTGTGTGTGTGTGTGTGTGTTACCTTGTTCCTCCGGTGACCTCCCTGCAGGTTCCTCACTGGTTATCTCTGCAGGCACCCAGAGGCTCTGCAGCAGCAGGGTGAAGGCAGAGAGGCACAGACAGAGCACCAGGCATCCACTAGAGGGAAACAAAACACAGATAAATCACGTCACATGCTGCAGCAAACAGCATAGGCTACAGCACATCAGTGGCTCGCCATAGCTTCTGACAAACGTAAGTACTCCATGTTTCGCACAATTTACAACTGGATTTTGTCATTTTTTGTTGTAATCAAGCTAATAATTTCAAATATGTATCCATTCATTTTGTACTTTAAGCTAGCCATTCCGACCATATATCCAATAGCTATTTATGTAACTTTTAGCTAACTCAACTTTTCATCCATTACATTTAATTCCCTGCTTTTTTGAACTATCTGCTCATTTCTTTTTACTTTAAGTTTCAATCAATGATCAATTATTTTTGAACTTTGACATTTAAGTTGTCTGCTTACAGCTCATTTCTCAAAACATCCAAAATGAAGAACAACTGTCTTAATATGTGGATTTATTTATTTGTTATTAAATTAGTTAATCTACATTCTTCCGAAGTGCCCAATCTTTTGCATCGTATTTATTTAAATAAAAAAAATAAGGATTTTCAGTAGAGTTAAACGACTCCATCATTTTATTTTCTTATGTTTATTGGCCACAAATTGGAGATGACATAAAAGACCACCTTCTGATAATATGTGTCATAACCAACTTGATAAATCTCCTTTAAACATCATATATTTGACTTTAAGAGCGGATCTGATATAATAAAATCTGACAGCCTGACATTGCCTTTTGCCAAATACATTGAGAATGTGGGGAACTGAGTTGTTCCATGACTCCACGTGAGGACCCTGGTGTGTCAAAACAAATATCTGAAGCGTGATGGGACGTTATATCATGCGTCTGCTCCCTGCTTCAGTGTAACTGGGGCAGAGAGAGCCGTCACTTTGCTCTCGCTTTCATCAGGCCAGTAAAACCACCAACCCTCAACCAAAGAAACACGGTGTGGCCAAGCTCAAGAACGAGCACTAAAACATTCAAGTATCTCCAAGAGCCTATAAAGCTCCAGATTCAGATCCAAACCAATTATTTTCATTTCAATGTATATGTCTGCATTTCATCAAAGTTGTCAGAGCACTCATCACAACATCATATCACAGGAAATCATATTTTTACTTTACTTTGTGAGGTCACATGCTTGGGAAGTTAAGCAGGTGATAACGAATATAATCATGTACTCATATGCAACGGTTTACAAAGCTTTCAAAATGAGAATGACATTTGTATTTTTTTAAATAGGCTAAATAAAGCTAAGTGTCAGTGCAAGCTGCAGGGAAAGGTTTGGATGGGACATGGATCAGTCACTCTAAACATTTGTACTACTTCCTGGCCGCTGATCCAATGACAAAGGCTTACCTGCGAGGCCGCAGTGCAACATGCATGGCCCTCTGTTTACAGGATGCTGGATCTCACTGTCAAAACAAGGACATTGCAAACTCCTGTAAGGTCAAAATACTCAGTGATTGTGACACAATTGCTCTATTGTTACACAAGTACATTGCCTCTAGTTGGGTTGGCTTTAAGCACCAAAGGAAGTTCCTTTAAATTGCAAATGAATGGTCACACTTTCCACATGAATTGTAACAATGTCTGAAGGAATAAATAGATTTCAAGGAATGCTATTGCCAGCATGACTGGCCATAAAAGCCTTTTCAGCCAGTGTGTAAAACAAGTTCATTAGACTGACAGTAATACTGAACCTCAACAAAACCAAATTTGCTCTCAGTGTCAATGTATGGCAGATAGAGAGATGTCAATAGCTTGGCGCACAAAACAAACCAGCACAGGACACACACACACACACACACACACACACACACACAAATACACACACACACATTCTCACCTCCTTGGGTCTCCGTCCCAACCCACTTGCAGCCATCCAGCCCTTTCTCAAAACACACAAACTGAAAAAAAGCAAATAAAGTCTGGGCTGGGAAGTATCTTGCCTCTTTTTTTTGTCTCTTTTCGCTTTTCTTTCCCTCCTTCTCTGGCCGTGCCTTTTCTCTGTCTCACGGCCTATGGGTAGGCATCCTGCCGTTGCCAAGGTAACCTGACTCCCCTTTAAAAGAAACAATACCCAGAGTGCTGCTCAGGCCTTTTAGATACAATGGAGCCCACGCCATTGGGTGACACAGTTTCTTTCAGTCCCGCCGGCTAGACTTAAGCCTCGGCCGTTGAATTGATACTCAAGCAGGGAGCAGATTTAAATAGCTCAAATGGTTCAAACCTTTGCACTAAACGGCACAAAAGAGACAACAGACAGTACAAATGTAATGGTAAACATAATAATAGACCCAAGAAATTACCCAATGGAAACTTTACAGAAAATTAAGTTAAGTTGTAATTCTGACTTACTGTGATATATCACAGTTGTCAAATATGTTAATTAGGGAGTCATTTATTACTATGGGGGGTTTATTCTAGTTTTAAGTGCTTGAATTGAAATGTATGCAAGAGAAACTGAGAGGCTTTCACCTCTTTGAATGACAAGTAGGTTTTACTGAGCCATAATATTTTATTATCAGTCACAATTCTTGTTTTTTAAATCATGCAAAACTATGAAGCTTCCACTTTTGGTGACAATGCACTTACATTGGAGCAAGTCTCCCAGGTACCTGAGGAGGGCGCCAACGTGCCGAGTTGTTTTTGCAGACCAGAAACTGCTGGAATTCTTCATTAGCAAAGGAAATACAGCTTAACCACAATGCTTTCTTGAAGCACTGAAAAAATACAACTCTGGTTACTCAAATCAAAGCAAATACAACAAACAATAATTGCATTGTGATCTATTTGCTTCTGAAAAGGGAGATCATGAGAACCAACGTGCAACAGTAATTAGGAGGACCTCAGATCACAGTGCCATACAGCACGCCAAAAGTTTCCACACCACTTAATCTAATTAACAACATCCCGTTTGGATACAGATTGATAGCACACACACGTCATTCAATCAGCTGACATGATGCTACCAAGAAGTGCTCTAATTTAACCCCAATAAACAAGTACGCAGCTACAATATTGAATCCTGATTGGCTGACAGCAACAGCTCCTGTGTGTGAGTTGAGGTTAACCTGCTGAGGCTACATGAAGTCATTAAACTGCAGTTAAACTCATTTTATAAACCTTGTATAGGTTTATGAAGAGGTACCTATGACTTTAAGTGCTTCAACTAAAGACTTCTTTTAATTAATAAATATATTTGTATTATTTTTAAGGAATAAAATAATCAATTACTACATATTTTCTTTTTTAACTTAAAACTAGATTTAAATTCATTTAATAACAGACAAACACAACTAGGTATTTGCAAAGGAGATACGATGCCATTACAGGCGACCAAATAATGGCAACGCACACATATACTGTCTATATATATAATTTAATTGTCTTTAGACATCTTAATGTGGAAATGTTACCTGTTAATTGTATTGTACATAGTCCAATGTATTCATCATCATCATCATCATCTTTATTTAAAGAGACTCTTGGTCCATTATCACAAGACATACAACACTCAAATTGTGTAACACCCTGATTGAGTTGTGTTCATCCTTATTCTTTCTTATACACAAAACCGCTGGACTCACTGGTCTAAGCCATGTGATATACAGGTTTCCTCAGATCTCACAGGTTACATCTAATATGACAGTGTTTCAGATCTTTGTTCTGTGTTGTCTTGTGACATCTAGTGTGTGTGTGTGTGTGTGTGTGTGTGTGTGTGTGTGTGTGTGTGTGTGTGTGTGTGTGTGTGTGTGTGTGTGTGTGTGTGGTCTAGCATTACTATACTTGTGGGGACCTAAATCTGTTTACATAGTCACGTGTGGGGACTGGCTTCCCTTATGGGGACAAATTGGAGGTCCCCATGAGGGGACCTCATGGGAATCATTAATTTTAGGGTGAAGACTTGGTTAGGTTTAGGATTAGGGTTAGGGTAAGGGTTAGGCATGTGTTGATTATGGTTAAGGTTAGGATAAGTCTCCAGGAAATGCATGTAAGTCAATGTAATGTCCCCTGAAGTGATGTATACATGGTATGTGTGTGTGTGTGTGTGTGTGTGTGTGTGTGTGTGTGTGTGTGTGTGTGTGTGTGTGTGTGTGTGTGTGTGTGTAAACAGGTCGGTGTGCACAACCTAACCTATATGCATGTGTGCACAATTGTGTGTGTGTGTGTACATGTGAGATAGCATGATGGGGTGGAGTTACTGGAGTGATGTCACGCAGCGTGTGTGAGCGGAAAGATTTGATGAGCATAAACCTTGGTAAGCGACCTAAAGGCTTACTGGCTTTACACCCATCTGTCTCTTTCTCTTTTTCACTGTCACACACACACACACACACACACACACACACACACACACACACACACACACACACACACACACACACACACACACACACACACACACACACACACACACACACACACACACACACACACACACACACACACACACACACACACACACACACACACACACACTGACAATCCATTACTTTATGATTGTTATCATAATCATGTGACATGCTTGTTATTTTCATTCCAACACACTTTATGGCCTGAAGAGTCAGTTGGCTGTTTAAAGTGGTTGATGGTAGCTATGAGGAGAGGCTCTTCAACGTAACACAATAATTAAAATGAAGAATACTGTGCAATATTGTGAGATATGTTTTTGTTACTGTAGGTTGGGAAATACCTTCAATCTAAATTTTGCTAAATCTTTGGCTCAAGCTGATAGATTATCAAATCAAGTTTTATTCATATAGCAGATTTTTAAAACGATTTTTGGTCGAGCCAAAGTGCTGTACATAGAGTAAAAATACTTTACAATAAGGACACTTTACAACAAATACAACAGCACAGTTTGTACAGAATATCAGTATGAGAAAATGACACCATCTGTCCTTAGACCCTCACATCGTACAAGGAAAAACTTCCAGAGAAAACCCACAGTTTAAGGGGAACATGGGAGAAACCTCAGGGAGAGCAACAGAGGAGGGATCCCTCTCCCAGGACGGACAGACGTGCAATAGATGCCGTGTGTAAATCGAAGAGATAATACATTTTACAGCGTAGGTAGACCAAATGTTTGGAAATGCATGTGTCTATAATAAGAAGATGAATCCACGAGGATGTCAGCAATCCTTTGGGAGCCATCAGGGAAGTAGTATGGTGAGAGTCTGGCAGGACCGCAGAGACAGGTTCAGTCACCACTCGAAGTCCAGGACTCAATCCAGTACTCAGGATAGAGGATCCAGGACACAGGACCACAGCAACAGGATCAGCCTCGACTCAGGATCCCGGCGTAGATATAGACACAAAAAAAACAGAAATTTGGGGGAGGCTGGGTTAATCGGAACGTGAGAGTACACAGGTACAAATCAGAAAATATTGGTGTCTGTAAATGCTACTAGTATACAAACTGTAGTATCATATAATGTCTTTTGTTTTCTGTCATGTTTGTATTAATGTTTGGAACTAATTGAAGCAGGTCACCATTGTAAAAGAGGTCTATGATCTCAATGGGTTTTATCTGTATAAATAAAGATTTTGAATTGAATTGAATTGAACAGACAGACAGAAGGAAGAAGCAAGGCGTCCCCCGACAGTCCGAGCCTATATCAGCTAAACTAACGTGTCTACGTACATGCATTCCCGGATAGGTTGAGGGATAAGGGGTTGCAAGTAAGAAGTAAGGGACAGAGGTGGAGAGAAGAAGTAAGGGACAGGCTTAGATAAGAAAAGGCTAGAAGGCCAGAAAGAAGAAGTGAGTTTTAAGTGTTGATTTAAAAACCCCTAGGGTCTGGGCCGACCTCACATGGAGGGGCAGAGTGTTCCAGAGCCTAGGGCCAGCCGCTGCGAATGCTCGGTGCCCTCGGCACGATCACATGTCTCTCACACACTAGCATATAAAACACAACATTTGTATCACTTTTGCAGTACTAACGAGAATATGAAAAACATCAGCCGTGTTTAAGAGGCACTGGATAGGCCGATACACATTTTGTTGTTGTGGAAGGCAACAGTGGCTCTACAATTTAATCACCGGTAATAAGTGTCATGTGTTTGGCGGTTGTGTGTTGACGGTTGCTTTGAGTGCGGGACAAAGGATGCGTTTGTTGGTCTTGCTATACTTCCTGTCCTCTCCCAGTGAGACAGAGCATGTCTGCAAGTAAACAAGAAAAATCAGTTACTGGGATCTGCCATGCAACCTCATTCTCACAGCACTGTAAGATAACTCCTAGAGGTAAACGATAAAAGGACCAGACTGTAAAACGGGACGTTATCATACTCTTGGTGGTTTGATTATCTTGTGGCATTCCTATAATACTCACTAAAACCATAGTACTGTAAAATGTATTACAATTCTTCTACTTACGGGTGGCGCAGTGGTCTGTGCGTTTGATCATCAGATCAAGGGGGCGTTGGGGAACTCAAGTTCGAAACCCGCTCCCGCCCCACTGCGTCAGGCCGTTGTGTCCTTGGGCAAGACACTTCACCCAAATTTGCTCCTGTGGGTATTGTCTACAGTAGATGACCATTACATGTATGTGTATTTGTAAAGCGCTTTGAGAGTCATTGATAAAGCGCTATAATAAATATAAGGATTATTATTATTACTTACGGGGCTAACTAAAGACCCACCTTTTTTATTTGGCTTTGAATTTATTTGTGTTTGTTCTTGTTTTATTCAGTCCTGCTAATTGACCTCTGTTGATATTAAGTGTTTGATTTACACACATTTTAGTGTTGCTCTGATTATAACCTGGGAGGTGTGTTGTCCTTTATCATTATTTAGTGTTTTGGGGTTTTGAATGATGTTACCTTTTGTGTATGGAAAATGTAACATAATAGTGTTATACTGTGTTATACTGTGACTATACTCTAGTTGTTTATCTTCATTGAAAATCTTAAAATTATAAAACTGTTTTCTTTGAGAAGTTTTTATGAATTAACCAGAGCAGTGGCTGCTATATTTACCCAGCCCACCTGAGCCCCTCTGCAGCAGGACTGTCACCGAGGAGGGAGGCACTGCGCATGCGTGAGGCAACTTAATATGACTACTGCTTCACGTCTCAAGACATCTCACTTCCAGGTAAGGATAAGGACAGTTTACTTGTTGTCAGTGATTTATCATTTATTTACCAGTCGTCGGTCATTTTTGGTTGAAGTATTATGTATTCCTGTCGCCGGTTCTGTGTTTCAATGCATCGCTTTTCCACAAATTGAAGCTGAAACCTCCCCACATCAACAAACTCCAAGACAGCCTGCGGACCAAATTCATTTGTGGTTAGTGACATTCATGCTAGCTGGTGCAGCAACGTTAGCAGATATATTGTAATGGGCTGTTTGTTTTGTCGGTCGATATTTGCATGGCTTCGTGTTGTGTTTTCTCGCTGCTAGTTTGTCTGGTGAAGGTTAGCTGCTTACATGCACTGACAGGAGCAGCTTGCTAACGCTAGCAATGCTAACCACCGCAAGTGTGAATGAAAAAGGGTGTATCAGATTTGCTCGGGCGGTAATATTAAATGACCCGTATGCACAGGCTGCTATCACGTATGGTGGCTAGCTAAGGCTAATAGGTTATTTGACTGAATATACGAAGCTTTGCGTGTATTTGCAGCTGTCAATCCAGTGTGTGGAGACAACTGTACACACTGACACTGTAGTGTTACCCACAGCTCAGGGGTAAGGTATCAGAATATGTAACGTTAGCCATTTATGTGCTAATGTCTTTTTATCTGCATATATTTAGCCTACACCTGTCTGTCCAGTTTTGCAGAAGTAGAGGAGGCAGAGCTTTCTTAAGGCTTGTATGGAGCTTCCTCCTCCATTCAGTCCCTTAAGCATTCATATTTAGTTTGCTCTAGAATCTCATCATTTGAATAGTCTTGGATTGTAGCATGTTATCAGATTTGTTTTAATTAATGTAACCAAATGAATGAAGACATTGATGGGAAGTGCTTATTCAATGTAAAATGCAAAGATGGTAGTTGCCTACTCCATGACATATTTCATCTATTGCACAGACATCAGTGTGTGTGGATCTTTCTGCTTATGCATTGTGCAAAGGAAGTATGTTTTATTTGTATTTGTCATTCTATGGGTAAGTGACACCTGTTTCAATTATCAGCACTATTATTTTAAGGCTCGCCAAACGATCCTAAAAGAACCGAAGCTTGTTGGTTTGTCATCTACGTCTACGCAACCTGATTTTAAGTTACTGTAGCTTGAATGCTGCCATGCCTCCCTTTTTGTATGCATAATGGTTTGAGTGTACTTTGCTATTGATTTTTTAAGACTAAGGTATTCACTTTATAGTCAGAGAAGCCTTTTGCCATTTCAGTTTAAGTTGTTAAGTCTGATTCAAGTCTGCCTCAGAAAAAAATAGATCTGGTGTCTAAGGTAAATTGGCAACATTTAGGTAACACACCCTCTAAAGGACAGCTAACCTCTCTACAGACTCACCATAAGGTTTCCAGTTGTACACGCAGTAATGTATTTAATGCACCTCCATGTGACTTGTCAGTAGCAATGTGAAATGATCTGAGGATGGTATGACATTATGTTATTCTCAGTATATTGCTACTGATCTTTGGACACGCATCTCCATGTGACCTGTGTTGAAAAAAAGACATGATTTTACAACAACGGTTCTCGGTATACTGCGCTTCAGTGTGTGGTCTTTGGACATGAATGTTCATGTTTCTTGTGTGCGTTGCAGGAAAAGATCAGATTATTATATGAGAGTCGATTTAAATTGCATTGACAGTAATAAAATTCCCAAAGTTTTGATTTCGCCCACCACGATAATTCACAATTACATTTGCTTTAATATCATGCTATGCCTCGCCAATTAAATCTGTCTACCTCACATCTCGAGCTCTTTGATTGTGTCGCATCTTATCCCTAAGATAGTCTTGTTCTGCATTCCGATCAAGCTACGGGTTTACTTAATTTGTTTTTCGCTTCAGATGGAATGCATGATGAACATGCCCTTTTCCATTTGAAGATCTTTGATAAATCTGATTAGTGACATTTGTTTGTATGTTGTTTTACAGTACAGTTTTTCTGTGGCCATTTTCCCTTGTAATTGCAACTTGTGGCAAATAACCTCTTACCAAACTAATATTCATTAGCATCTCTCCTTAGTCTAAGTCTAGAGTATGTATTCTCCTCAACAAATTGATATCACAGACTCGGATGTGGTTAGATATGTAGGAACTCTAGGCTTGAGGGAATTCCCCTAAAACTGGGTTTCAAAGGTATCTAACAAGTTTAGTCTTCACTTCTCATCATGCTTTGGTGCCTCTGACAGAATAACTTGTTTTGCATTTATTAATCATAAAACATTTTGCACGGGAATGCCCATTAATCTATTTTTCCCTTCTTTGTCTCTTCCAGTAACCATCATGGGCAGTTGAGAAAAACAGGCCAGTTATCTGCTGTTTGGAGGACAGAAGGTTAGCAATACTCTGAGCGTCCATCCTCTCTTCACACTCAGGCCGTCCAGCAAGTTTCCAGCACCATGGCTGAGGAAGAATATGGCAGCTTTGTGGACTGGAACCAGATGGGAGATCTGGCCAAGAGCAGCGGGCCCACCAAGGTGGACTGTCAAGACCTGAAGGAGTTCAAAAAGATGGCTCGGCAGGGTTACTGGGCCAAAAACCACAAACTACGGGCTCAAGTCTACGAGCAGCTCATCAAAACTATCCCCTGTCGTACAGTTACCCCAGATGCAGAAGTATATCGAGACATTATGGGAAATGCAGGCACTAAGAAGCCCTCCTCCAACATCCCACTTCCAGAGTTTGTGGATGGAAATGCTCTGCCTCTGTACTGCCTGAAAGCGGAGGCAGTAACCTCAGCACATCAGATTATAAACTGCGTGGCTGGACAGTTTCCAGATATCTCCCACTGCCCGTCTCTACCTGCTATCACTTCCATGCTCCTGCACTTCAGCAAAGATGAAGCTCAGTGTTTTGAGCTCGTCAGCCGCATATTAGCCTGCAACGAGCCCGGCAAACGGCTGCTTGACCAGACTTTCCTGGCCTTTGAGTCCAGCTGCATGACTTTTGGTGACTTGGCCATCAAGTACTGCCCTGCCAGCCACAAACTGATCGTGGCCACAGCCCAGGACGCACTGGAAGTCTACACAGACTGGCAGCGCTGGGTACTGTTTGACCTGCCTTTCAGCCACATGGTCAGGGTCCTGGACGTCTACCTAGTGGAGGGCTACAAGGTTCTCTTCCGTATGGCTATAGCACTGCTCAAGTTCTACCGCAAACATAAAGCAGAGGCCCAGGGAGGAGAGGGCAGCCAGCCGCAGGATTCAGGGAAAGTCAGGGCGGACATTCAAGTTTTCATCAAGGGCATCGCCTCAACCGTCACCCCCGAAAAGTTGCTCGAGAAAGCCTTCTCCATCCGCATGTTTAGCCGTAAGGAGATCACCCTGCTGCAGCTCACCAATGAGAAGTCCCTGCAGCAGAAAGGAATCACTGTCAAACAGAAGCGGTATAGTGAATAATGAGGTCATAATCTATCACAGGGATATGTTTTAGTCATTGAGGACAAATGATATAACATTTTTCTTATCAAATGTTCAAAAACTGGCAAGAAGGTCCTGTTAGTTTTCTTCTCTGGCATGCTTTGGTGAATGGTTTAAGTTGCTCCTCCCTTGTCTCATTTTATGTTCTTGTTCCCTTTGTCTTTGGTTTCTGCATTTCTTTACATCCCATCCACCATCTTCTATCTCATCTGCGCTTCACTCCTGTGTTTCCTTCATTGGCTTTTTCACAGTCCTAGGTGGGTTCTCTTCTATATGCTCCTCTCAAAATCCATCTTTAAATTGTTCAAATAATGCTTATTTACTCTTTAAATAGATGTGTTGTTACAATGGCACCTAAGTTGTCAGACACTATGATTAGTAAATACCCCAAAACTCTCAAATAAATCCATATTTACCTTGAATACATCATAATCTGCTTTGACTGACTTTTCTATTAAAGGTTTATGCATCAATACTGTGCAAATAGTTACATTTTCTTTGTGTCTGTTTTCTGGGCGTCTCCAGGCGGAACGTGCAGCTGGCTCTGAACCCCGACACCTTCTCCTCGGAGATCGTCAGCGCCAAGGAGATGCGGGACATCTGGTCGTGGATCCCTGAGCGCTTTGCCCTGTGCCAACCACAGCTGCTCTTCACCACTTCTAACCACGGGTGCAGCCTGAACAGGTACATGGTCCAGGGCTCACCTCAACACATCATCAAGCTTTTGACTTCAGATCTAAATTTCCCGCCCTGTTTAGCATTTAGTCTTTGAAATGATGGCGGAAAGTCTAAAAGGGGGATTAAATGTGAACACAGAAGCCAAAAAAGATATGAAACAAAGCAAGAGATACAAAAAAGGTGCAGAGATTTCTGAACAGAACACAATGTCTCTGCAGTAACCAGCAGACCTGCCATTTACTTTAACAGCAACTTTCTTATCTGTACATTCACATATAGTTAAGTAAATACAGTATACCAACCTAAAGGTTAATCCTTAATTAAACTTGCACAATTTCCTCCAGGTTCTACCAGCATTGTGAAGGCTACGAACCCACTCTGCTCCTCATCCGGACCACAGATGGCGATGTAAGGAACACACACACACACACACACACACACACACACACACACAGATGTGCATTGTAATGATCAAATGGGTACATTTGTAGACATCATGATAACATATTATTAGATTTAAGTTACCAAAATCCACACTAGCAAAACTTGATATTTCTGTACTTACCTAAACAACAATTAATTTAACTTAATAAAAAGGTCCACATGAGCTTCCTGCATTTTACAATAGAATTCAGTTGTAGTATTTTTCTTTTAATTGGTGTCATAGGTCATGACTACATATGTGTCTTATGATTAGATTACAGTCCTACGAACACATCCCAGCAATACAGTATCAGTTTGTAGAAAACAATATTCCACTATTGTGAATTTTGAAGACCAAGAAATGAACCCCAATGTTTCATTCAATTTCTGTTTTTGCCTCAGGTATGTGGAGCCTTCCTGTCCACAGACTGGCAGGAGCGGAAGAGAGGAGGCAACAAATTGAGCTTCTTTGGGACAGGGGAGTGCTTTGTCTTCAGGGTGAGTTTACTTATAGTATATTTACGTTTGGCTTTCCTTTCAGAAAATGCGTCTTTATTTGAGTATTTAGGTTATCTGAAGAAGCTTTTCTAGTGATCAATTAAGGGGAGGTTTTTCATTTTGAGCAATACCACACTATAGCCACCAGAGGGAACCATCCACTCTGTTTTCACTTGATTTCATTGTCACTGGCCTCACTTGGCTCGTCAGGCTGCCATTTGGAAACGCCTGCTTAGTAGGTCACAATTCATTACAGTAGCATTGCCATGTCTGCAGAAACAATCATTTGTGCTTTGAGTTATAATAACAAATATAATTTGTGCTTTGAGTTATAATAACACCTGGCTACAAATACCAGAACAGACCGGCTCTCTAACGTCTGCTGTATGAATTATTTACTGGTTATCCGTGTTGATGCACAGCTGTGGACTGTCTAGGCTAGAAAACACCGTCGTCTTGCACACTAATACTTCAGATCGGAAACTCCTGTAACCAGATACAGTAGTAACTGGTCTGGCTCTCACCTGACACCAGAAGGGACAATTAGCGACGACCAAATGTCTGTCTGATGATTTTATTTTTTTATTTAAAGGTGGGGTAGGTAAGTTTCAGAAACCGGCTCGAGTGCACTAGAATTTGAAAATACATAGCCGGAAAATATCTGCCACTTCCTTGCAGAGCCCCTCCTCCAACACACACATGACCAATGAGGGCACGAGATAAGTTTGTGCACAGATGGAAGGCTGACAGGCAGGTAGGCCATCCAGTTATTTTAGCCTGGCCGGCTAAAATAATTGGTCGTGCTTTTTACAGTACTACGGCTTCCACAGATGACGTTTTTTATGGATTTTTTGTCAAAGCAGTTCAGATATTCATTGCTATCGGGATGTTAAGAGCATTCCATGGAATATAACAAAAAGTGTATCTTGAGCCGGTTTCTGAAACTTACCTACCCCACCTTTAATGCTCAACTCAAACAAGGTGTCTCATTGAGATTGTCAAAGGTGTGTACAGAGATACATATACAGTTTAAGTTTGCTAGACACAAATATCATACATATTTGACACTGGCTTCACATGAAGAAAATAAATTACAAGTGGAATTGCAAATACTTGTGGATATTCTTGAAATGAGAGGTTTTAGTTTTGTTTAAGCTAATTTGATCGTGGGGAGCATATCATTTGAAACCAGTTCCCCTAGGATCAGTTTAAACATGCAGCACAGCTAAAGTTACAATATCCTGTGACTTGATAGTGTAATTATTTATAGACCAGAGAGCAAAGGTTACAAGGCAGCTACTGTAGAAAAAACATGCAATGCAACTCCTATGTGTACGAAGGGAAGTAACAAAGCACAGAAATGACCAGGCACGAGAAAAAAGTGCGGAAACTGATCTTCTGAAGCCACAAAGGGAGGTTTAATTACCAATGATGGACAAGCAGAAAACGGGCTCACCAGCCAACTTGCAAAGCAAATTAAGATACAAATATAATCAGGTCCCACACAGAGACATAGACACCATGCAGCAGCCAGAGAAGAAGGGGAGAGCGACTGCAGCTTTTCTCAGGTCCTTTATGGAGGCCCTGATTGGTGATTGGGAGCACCTGGAGGAGAAGCTGCACCTGGAGGGAGAGGCTGCACCTGGAGACCATATAGAGGGAGAGAGAGAAAGACACACACACACCCCCCCCAAACACCAGCACCCACTACGGCACGTAACACCCCCCTCCATAAAACCAAACAAGTGTTTGGCCACAGTTACCAAAACACACATTACATAGTTCACAAGCCTACTATTGAATGTGTGTTTTGGTAACTGTGGCCAAACACTTGTTTGGTTTTATATGTTGATTGAACGTGTGTAGTTAAGGAAGGAATTAAAGGCATACATGAAGTATCCCTTTCTTTAAGCATTATTATTTTAAAGCTTTCTTTTGTCACCTTTTGCACGTGTGTTGCTGTAAAGAAGGATACATGTATTTCAATGTTAATAAATGCAGTACTACACCAATGAAATGTGTGATGCTCAGGTGAGTAATCAATAATGAATGTCTGTCTCTCTTGCTAGATGAAGCCAGAGATGGAGCACTTTGAGTGGGTGGTGATCCGCCACCCTGAGTTGGCGTCCTCCAGCAACGCTCAAAGCCAGGAAGAGCCGGCCTCCTCTGAGGGTCAGAACTCTGAGAACAACGGCTTACAGCAGCCAGAGAAACCTGCTGGAGACCTGTCGCCCTTCCTCTCCGCCCGCCACTTCAACCTGACCTCCAAGAACACTTCCATGTTCATGGCCGGCAACTTTGACTCCATCATAGTGGGTGAGTGGAAAATACTGTATGGTATTGGTGTGTATTTAGTCATTCTGGTCCCCTTTTCAAACGTTGCAACATTCAATATTATTAAAAATATATGTATGTTTTGTAACAATGTCCACATTTCATTACTTACTTACTTGAACTCCTTGTGTTTATATAATAGGTTTATTACATTCTATTTGAATTTGTATTGGACTTTTTGCTTCAATTGTATACTTTATGTTAATATAAATATCATTATTTTACAATGTTTTTTGAACATTTTGACTTTTACTTATTTTTCTTTTTTTTCAATCTTTTGTATTATTCTAAAAATAAAGCAACTATCACAAAACCCAATTTCAAGTTTTCGGATTGTGATTTGTGGTGTTTTTTTCTCCTTGTGGTAGCTGGCCAAAGTTATATGTTTTTCAGCTACCCGATTATTATTTTTTTTCCTTTCTTAAAACATGTGGAATCGTATCAAATGTGGTATTTTATTGTCAACCATTCATCATAATGAACACCGCGTTTTGATGACAATTTGGCCGTTTCTCAATGTCGAGTATACCTGCTGCAGAGCCACTATTTCAAGTATACTACGTCATCGAGTCATCGTCATACGGCGCCACTCGATGACGTAGTATACTTGAAATAGTGGCTCTGCAGCAGGTATACTCGAGAAACGGCCTTTGTGTGTTTCTGAGTGTTTCTTCAAGTTACATAGACACTTTGGACTTCCAGCTAATAAAACGGTGTGCTCTTGTCTCTGATCAGGCGGGGGGGACGGCAACGCTCTGTACATCGACTCTGAGCTCAACCACGGTCGCGCTGGCCGCTGCGCCACCTTCGACAACCCCCCGCTGTGTGCCGAGAGCTTCCAGGTTGCACTGCTCGAAACGTGGGGCTTCCAGGATGCCATGGCCTCATAGTGCTGTACATAACACACACACACACACACACACACACACACACACACACACGCGCACGCATGCATATAGATTAGATCCATACAGACACATTCATGTAGACATAATTTAACATTTAAACATTTAGATATAAAATGTCCAGCAAAGTGTTTCGAGGTGGGAAACACAGGTATGCAAACAGATCTACATCCGTCCTGCAAATGCATAATATATGATTAACAATTTTGTATTTATTAATGAAGTTAATCCAGATTTGAAAACAAATGTGACATTTTTATTTGTTTTCTGTTTATTTTTGTATTTACAGATTTTTTTTTTTATGGTGTGCTCATTATGTTAAAGTGTCTGGTTATACAGTATGAAGGAAGTCAGGATCAAATCTAGATAAGGAAGTTAGTTGTATCCCGTCGGGTGTGGTTCGTTCATGTTCATGAGCTTAACATTACATTTTCTTAATGTGAAGTCAGTGTTTTATGATCTGTGGTTCATTTCAATCTGCCAAATTGTCTGTTTGGCTATCTAAAGTCCTTAAAAAAAAATGTACCAGGCCATTAGATATTAGAAATGATGTGTGAAGTTGGTGAGATGTTTTTAAATGTCAAAAGCAAAGATTTAAATATAGTGTTAGTGGAGTGAGGTCAGCTAAGTTTGAATTAAGTCCTGACGCATTTCCCCCCATTTTGATTTGCTGTAAATATTTGGGAGATCTGCGAATGTGGTAAATGTTTGTGAATCAATGGTTTATTTGAGTGTTTCCATTTTGTATCATATGTCAAAGCTTTCATTTGAGTGAGTGGCAGTTTCTCCTTTGTGTTGTATATGAATATTTGTGTGAATAAGAGAAGATACTCAAGGTGTTTTTTGGTTTACAAGTAACGGAGATCATGCAGTTTGCTGATCAATCTCTAAGTCGTACCCTGCTTCTTCCGTCCTTTCCCTGGTGAAGATAGTAACACAAGAAGTCCAAATGTGTGCCGTGTTGGCAAAGTGTTGTTGGGGTAATTATAAACGCTGTTTTTATGTATATGTTCAAACATGTGCTTCAGTGAAATATCAATTGAGTGAATACAAATGTATCTTGTGAAAATACATGATTTCAGTACAGTAAGAGACTTGTTTTGCTGCTTTGTCTTTGTCTTCTCACATCTCTGTCTCTGCAAAGAGACGGGGACATTTCTTCAGACTGTCACAGAAGTGTGTCAGATGCCTTAAGGTCAGCTGACCATAAATCTACACACACACTAATCCTGTTCTACTCTAGTATATGCAGCTAGTATGCCTGTTTATACACATTACTGTTAAACAATTACACAAATAGAAGTCAAAATACTTGCCGTACAATATTTATTGTTTATTTGATGTTTTACTCACATTTTTAATACCAAAGCAAACTGTTACCGATTTTAAAACATTTTCTTTTTTTTAATGAAACTTATAGCTGCAATATTAAAGTGGTTGGGAAAACATCCTAGTTCAAACTCAATACCTCATTTGACAAAATGGAGAGAAATGACACTGTTGCAAAGGACATTGTAGATGTATAGTTCTGGTTCTAAACCACAAACTGTATGACTCCTAAATCACTCATACACACGTTTTGATGTTTCTATTTTTTCTTTGTCTGCTTTTGTGGAAGCTGCATGACTGGAAAACATTTAGCTTAGATGAGTCAGATATACCTACAAATATATCTTTAAAGGCCTTCTCCTTTTGTACTCAGCTATATTCGAAAATGCAGTTCAATTAAGTCGTTGTTAGAATGTAATCGCAAAAGAACTACCTTAAATGCATTGTTGTTACTATAGACCGTACACATTTAACAACCATATTGTTACATAGTGCCATTTCACTTAACGCTTCAGTATGGGAGCATATCATTTCAATATTGTACATGAAAGCTTG
Source organism: Gymnodraco acuticeps (assembly GCF_902827175.1). Lineage (NCBI taxonomy): Eukaryota > Metazoa > Chordata > Actinopteri > Perciformes > Bathydraconidae > Gymnodraco > Gymnodraco acuticeps. Next base: position 3,710,179 of record NW_022990023.1, read on the forward strand.
ATTAAAATAAATGCTCAATTCATTTGCAGTGGGTGTGGCACAGCCCTAATGCATCTGCAGAACTGTAGTATTTTTAGTGTTGGTGTAATTCCTTCTTTACAGTAAGTGGCATTGACGCTGTCTTGCCAGAGCCGTTCATTCAGGATTCACACTCAGCTTATCGCACATGCACTTCTATTTTTAGCGGCTCCTTTGGGTGTTGGTCTGGCGCATCTCCTGAAAAACATGCTTTCCAGCCTGAAGGAGTAAGATGCTTATGTATTTAACTGTACACTGAGATGGGTCTCTCCTCGACCGGCCCCCGCCCCTCAGATGACAAGGGGCTGTGGACGGCAGGGGGGATTAAGAGGTAGTCTAAGGCGGTCCCAGCTAAAGTTGTTTTGATTTACAGACAGAATGTTGTAATGTGGTATTGATAGGGAGGGTGGACTCTGGTCTGTTATTGATTACATGTCACAAGCTGCCTAATATAATAGGCTGTACACCTCTCGTTTGAATAATTACCATTATATATTAATGATTATGTCATTTATTGCATGATTAATACTTATTCCGCAGCATTAGTGTTTTGAAAACACACGGATTGGATTGAGGTTCTATCCCAGTGAAAATGAAAGACAGAGTTGTGTTTTTGGTCACATGCTGAAAACAGGAAAAAGGCCAGATGTGAGAATTGCTTAGCTCAGATACTTTCTTTATTTAGATCCTTGGCGAGCACAAGACTCTGTAGAATTATATCCTGGTCTGATCATGTATTAAAGAACAAAAACCACATATTGATTAAGGTTCTATATCCAGAATCACAGTATAGTGTTGATTAAAATGGTGTTGAATGCTTTATGGTGCATCTTGAATGATATCTTGACTGAATCATGGCCTTGTGAGAATTTCTCACCCTGTTTCCCTTCCTCAAAACAGCATCTCAAAGACCATCCATCAGAATATTCTGTGTTCTTATCACTCTCTTTTACAACCTATTGATCAGTGCTCCAAGGACAGGAGCACTCACCTAATCTGTATGTTCATCCAACCAAAACAAACAGGAAACAACAGAGTGTAAATACATGGGTTATCATATTGCTGCATGTTGTCAAATGAGAGGGTTGCAAATGTCTGCTAAGCATGAATCCCTCAGGCAGGATCATAATCCAACCTCAACAACAGAAAAGCTTACATCCTCTTGCATCTAAAAGAGTCTGTCCTGGATCAATGATAGCTCAGTCAATCAAGAAAGAGAGAGTAAAAACCATCTCAATCATTGTGACCTTTTTGTCATTCATGCATCACTGCACATCATCCGTGCATCAAAATGATCTTTTCTCATTGCATAACGCCACCTTGCAGATGGTAGCCAAAGTAAGACGTTGGCCGAGTCAAGTGTTTGAAAGGAAAGAAGCCTGTGTAGAAATTGCATCACGAGTGAAGGAGCTTTACAGTGATAAAGGGGGAGGGGTCCTTCTCTGGTGCTGACTAGACAAGGCAATGCAGATGGAGCAGAATGGAGGGATGGATGGAGGAAGAGAAGGAGGAGGATGCATGGGGACGGCACAAGCTCTCTGTGACTCACACATACACACATTTCATATCTCCCATGATGTCCCCCCCCCGCCCCCCCCCCCCCCCCCCCCCCCATCCTCTTTCTGGATCCCTGAGCCTGCTCTTGCTGGGAGCTACACAGTGAAATGGGAATTCTCGTTTCCCTCCCCCCACCACAAACCTTACACACTGAGCCTCAAATTCTCTCACTCTCACATTGCTGAATATCACAGCTGACTGTAAACCACCCTCAGTTGTATGGTAGAGTCCTGGTGCAAAATGCAGAAAATATGTTTTAACCTAATGCAATATTAGGAATTTCAGTTCTTGGAGATGTCACTCAACTGTGACTCTTGGTGCATGACATTTATTTGACATATAATCTGATTTCTAATATATAAAAGGCATGTACTATAAATTATGTATTTTCTTTGTTTTCCCCCTGATTGATATGATAAATCAAGCATCATTTTTTTCATTAACTTAACAGTCTCTCCACACCCTCTTGATTTTCCCCATCATTTCATCCTCCTGCTCCTGAAGGGTGAATGCGTAGATATCAAAGGGGAAGCCTGCAGCGGAGCAAACCAAAGTGATGCCTGATAGGGGTGACCTTCATAACAAAATAAAAAGAAACACAAATATAAAACGCTTTCTTTGTACAAAATAAATCAATTAAAGGTTTAAACCCTTATTTCTTATTTCCTAAAGGCGTTGTGTGACATCATGAACGCAAATACATTTGTTTGTTTTGGTTGTCCCCCCCCCACACCCAGTCGATGTTAGGTTTTATCCGTACGGCCAAGTCAGGTGATACTTTCCGCCTCGCCATTTTGTGCTGCTGCGCCGGGTATTTATCAGAAGAGTCGTGACTATCCCGTTTACACACTGCTAGTTAGGCTCTCCTGGTACTGTAGTCTGTGTCTCATTTCAAGACTGTGGCCTTCGTTTGGTTCTGCGCATTTTTTTGTCGACATTAATAATAGATTTTGTACATTTAGTTTTATATACTTAGTGAGTAAGAATGTCGACCGAAAGTCCCGAATACGCTCCGTTCTTCGCAGTGATGGGAGCCTCTGCGGCTATGGTGTTCAGCGGTAATTATCCTTACATTTTACACTTAAACCTGGTTGTTTGTTACACAATATGCTAACCCATTGTTGCTTTTTGCACCTTACCCAGCTCTGAATTGTCTTCCATAGTGCGTGTCTTGGACGCTTCTTGTTAAAGCCACCCGCTAGCCTTGCTAACGTCGCAATGCTAATCTTGAGCTGTCGTTTATTTTAGCCTTAGATAACAGCTAGCTGGGAAAAGCCATTGACTTTGGTTTTTTCTTAACCTGCCAATGTTTTGTTAGTGTTAGTTGGTTAATGCTATTATCGCTGCTAGCTTTTCTTCTTCAACAACAGACGGCTAGTTGACAAGCTAGCTGATGACGAATACATGTTAGCTTTGATGTTAGCATACATCGGTTTTGTACGTTTTAGATTTTTGAACTGATTCAGACAGGACAACATGGTGAATAATACTGAACAAACATGTTAACGAATAGGCACGGCTTCAATACGAATGGTTAACAGTCATAATGTATTGAATGTGTTCCTAATACATTTGGTTGCACTTGCTAGCTTTCTGCATTTAGCAGGAGGTTTAAAGGTGAGGTTAAATCCCACCTTTTGCCACATGCCACACTACTGCATGCAAGGCTTAAGGGTGTTAAAAGCAATAGGGATTTAGTTTTATACAATATGATTTAATACAATAAAGTAATATTCGTTAAGCAATGGAGTAAAATATTCGGAGTGACGTCGATCTGCATAAACTGTTCGTCATTCTGTTACAATTTGTCAATTCTGTTGTGTCGCATTTAATTTAGTGAAAATTATTTTAACCTGAAAAACTGCTCTATTGTACAACTCAAATAGCGATTGGATACATGAATCAGCTGGTTAACTTCCTTATTGCTCACAGGAATGACACAAGGTCACATGATAATCACATGATGATACTTCTGACTTGCCACCTGAACATGTGAAAACTTACTAGAAAGTTAATAATTGAGAATTCAACTTGTTAAAGAAAATAGGACGCATTTGAATATAAAAAAAGGACGTTTTGACTTTAAATTGTATCAGTGTGTTTGGATAGGAAGTGTTTAGTGACACAAAGTGAACTTTGAATCAATCTTGTTTTATTATTGCTCATACTTTTTTATATCTTCTGATTTTTATTTGTTTCTCTTTTAATATAACTCTATAGCTACATAATATGCCAATGGTAAACTGTACCACAGCAGATGCCCTCACGTGACTGGTGGTATTGGTGAAGCTCCAATGGGAAATCAACAATCTGCTAATTGACCATGTTGCAGAGGGCTTGACCTGCTGTAGCTCCAGGCCTTTTGGCAACACTCATTTATGGTGGTAATAGTTTATAGGTTTTCATTAGGGAACATCACCAGAGAATGGCTTCGGTGTAAGAAAATTAGACAATATATAATATATATATATACTTTTTCTGCTGGAGTGAAATATTGGATAGTGTTCCCACCTCTTTTTGTGTCATCACAGATTTATTCATCGATATGCCTATTTAATAATCAGTGAAAGCAACGTTTTTACATGTCTTTTCCACACACAAAAAAGCTGATTTAGTAACTGGTGTTTGTAGTGTTAACGTTGGTAGGGAATCACAATTTAATTCTTACTAGAAACATCTTGTGTTTTCTTTCTAAAACGAAATGATAACCAGCTCCATGCCAAACCAACCCTGTCATAACTCAAGTTTAACGTGTAGTGATGGGCAAGGGCAGCCTGGCATTTTTTGCCCCCTGAGGCTGGCTAGCTAGCAGTAGTACTAGTCTGTGGTGGTGAAGGAGTGACAGCTGGGGAATTAGCTAGTAGTGAGGGGATCATTCTGGCACAAAGAAGAATGTAGGCAGGACGGGGACACGTGATCAGTCCGACTTCCCCATTAAGGATCTTAGTGTCTTATGGAGTCATTGATAGAAAATCATAGCGCTGTGATGTTCACTTTAGTGAAGGCCAATGGCTGCAATTAACATCCTAATCTGTCAGTAAGAGATTGATAATGAGGACTAATTTAAGTAAGAAATTCTGTGGATGGCCAAAATCTCACACTTTTTAAAATGCATTCGATTCATCCTAATTAAATGGAACTGGTTATAATTTGCGGTGACGTTTTGGTGTCAGGTGATCAATTCCGTAGCCTAGTGATGGCTTCCTGCTGTCTTTAGGACTGATGCCTCACTCAGAACAGGTGACAATCACAAGGTGCTGTCATCCATGACGGTACCACCCCTCCCATTATAGCTTTGCTGCAGTTATTCTGTTTCCCCCCACCTCTTTCAGTATTATCTTAGCTTATAGTCCACATGTTTCACTTTCCTCTGACAACAGTTTAAGATGCATGTTTGTTAAAAATCTTAAACCGGTGTGTTTTACATTTGCAGTGAAAACCTTTTTTCAATTTCCTGTGCAGTTCTTTGATGGCCCAGTGACACATAATTTGTCGCAGAGTAGGTTTCTGTTATGCTTTCAGTTACTTGACCTTTTATATTACATATCCCTATCTCTGTTGAACATTCGCTCTTCAATAGAAGTTATAATTGTTGATAGAAGCATATATGCTGTAGACATCCCTCAGCCTCTGATGCAATAGATTGGTCAGCAAGTCTAATAATTTCTGCTTGCCTCATACATTTCTTTACACCGTGTGCTACAGCAAGCACGCAGTTTTCTTAGAAAGTATTTTCCAATATGACCTTCCTGATTTTGCTATGCATAGTATCTCCCCTTCACTCGCTGTTCAGAGCAGAGCGCTCTGCTGTCTTTTGCGTGGGCACATTGCATGCAAGATCATCCCTAGCTGTGAGGCACCTCCTGCTCTGACATCACAAGACGTCACGAGGCATCCCATACGTGAAATATTCTGCAGGGAGGAAAAAAGAAAATGTGGGAAAAAGCTCTCACCTAAACTGAAGGGATTAGGATTAAAACCCAGTGGTTGTGCCTCCACATCGATGCCGAAGCTGCTCCTGCCACCCAGCAAACCTTTAATCATCAGGACAGAATGGCAGTGTTTGAGGTCTCCGGTGTTTCTCTACCAACCCTCACCGGTCACACCTCAGTGACGCCAAGCTTACAGAGAAAGAGTGGAGTCGGGGGATAACGTTACAGACGGTAACGTGTTACGCCGGTAGTTGATGGTTGAATAACTAAGAGAATCAGCTGTTCAGAGGATGGTTTAGGCCTTTTTTGGAACATTGTTCTATAGATCTTTTGATATGGCTTATTTAGAAAATGGGATCTTCTATCTTGGTCAGCTTTTACATTTGAAATGTGGAGCTTGGCTTGTGTCCTTTGTTTGATGTGATGTGCTATATCATTTGTGATGGCGTTAGTTAGAAAACCTAGTCCACCAGCAAGAGACTTTGGCCAGAAATCCAAATATTTCTTGTGTTTCTCTGACTGCTTGCAACAACAGTGTCCAGTTATAATCAGACAAATCTATATAGACGGCCATGAGTGATTTAACCTTGTATCGACAGCATCATTCTGGTGATGTGTCGAGGCAGTGGCCGGCTGCTATGTGCTCATTTGAAGATTGTCAAGCGTCATCTTCCCGTCTGCCTTTCTAAATCCATTTGCCAGAAAGCCTCGCAGCTAGTCTCCGAGTTAACCAAACTATCTCCATGCTTGCTCAACACCGACTTAAGAAAATAATTTAACAGAGAGCCGGGCACATTACAAGGCTGTCCAAGATTATATCTCCAGAGCCTTTTCATATGTCATCATCAGTGTGTTGGAAATGGAAAAACCATTACTTTGCCAGGTCCTTGTTGTACACCAACATTATAACAAGGTTAGCACAATAATAAAGCATGTTTGCTTACTTCATGATATAGCATTGCACCATAGTTGATGTTTTACCAAGTCACATCATATTTACTGGCAGCCATTTTGACATCTGTTTGCTAATTGCATTCAGGCAACAACTGGCTTGTTTTGTTGAGTCAAGAGAACCCACAGAGGGCATCAATAAAGATTACAAACATGTTTCGCAATAATTACATGGAAATATGTCGAACACAGCTGGTCAGTGCTGTTTATCTTGCTTCTGCTGTGTATGAGGACACACACACACACACACACACTCTCCTGTGTGACGTGGGAAATCTTGTCCAACCAGCCTGTCTCTGACACTGCCCTGCTCCGACAGGCTTTGTTAGATTCACATTCATTGTCCGTCCCTCCTGGCCTTCTGTTGCTTTATTTCTAAGATTTGTTTTTCTAATCCTTATTGAAGCTAAGGATAGAGACAAATCTGTGATATATGCAAATTCAATTGACTGACTTCTCTCACCTGGAAGCTTTTTCATTCTTCTTTGTTTGTATTGGGTGCTTGCGGTTCTATATATTTCTCATTTGATTTAAAAGATTATTGATTTTCTGCAGTCAGCCCCAGTTGTGACGTAAATGCTTCCTCCTCAGTCACAGTCTGACGTAGATAATTTGCTGATGGAGCTTTTTGTTCTCCCCCCCTCCCCGATACAATACAGTGATGTTTGCCAGAGTGTGGACTGGAGACGCCACACTGCAGATGTCAGTGTGTGTCCTGCTGGTTTCCTCTCCTGTACTGATGCTCTCTCTCTGGGGATGAGGCATCCTGCTTCTCTTATAATGGCAGCAATTCCCTCAGCCTTTTCATTCAGAGAGTGATTTACGACTCTGCAGCAGTGTGTCAGGGTCCATTCCGAAATTACAAGAGCTGAAGCACGAGGAGATGAGACGAAAAGCAGATGTTCAGTTTCATATTTCTGCGACAGTGATTGGTTATTTCCCGTTTTAAAACAATTGTAAAAATTCCCCTCATGGAGCCATGTTGGATTTTTAAGGGGAACAGAAACTAAAAGATTTTCATAATGCTTATCCATTTCTGATTTCACTTCTGTTTTAATATTCAGCTGTTCCCTCTGGTTGCCGTCATCCATACACTAACCTTTAGTCACTTGCTTTGGAGTGTGCGCCATCTTGTTTGTTTAGCTAAAATCATTTCCCCCCCTCTCTTCCCGTCCAGCCCTGGGAGCAGCCTATGGAACAGCCAAGAGTGGGACAGGCATCGCCGCCATGTCCGTGATGAGGCCGGAGCTCATCATGAAGTCCATCATCCCAGTGGTCATGGCGGGTATCATAGCCATCTACGGCCTGGTAGTGGCGGTGCTGATTGCCAACAACATCTCAGAGAAGGTCACCCTCTACAAGTGAGTGCAGCTGAACAGTCATACTTTGTGTTGTCTCCATTTCTCCATTATTTGGGAGATGTCAAAAATACATTTGTTTCATTCTAAGGCAAAATATACTAGGAAGGTCTCATTAAGTCTATAAGGCAATACTGATGTGGCTCTGCTTCTTGTCATAAACAGTCAAATATAACACTGATCCTAACATTGTATTATAGCTCTACATATTATTCATATTTGATGCATACAAGCCAAATTGTTGCACCAATAACATTCTTACACAGCCAGGGTATTAAACAAGTATGACTACAATTGAAACAGTTCCTCCCAATGCAGCCGTACAACTCTTCACACTGCAGTCAAAACATAGGGGTTACCATGGGGTTATTTAATATAGATTTGATGATATATTTTCATTGAAATCCATAAACGTGCTATATTTTTGACATTTATCCTTTTCATGATATGGAAAGTAAAATATGGCATGATTTTAAAAAGACAATAACTCCAGCTTAATCCTTTAAATTGTATTTATTTTATAAATATTTGAGCAAATCTACAATGAGTTGTCTGTGCTCTCATTTTCATATTTTGGAGAAAGATTGATGTATTTATTCTTCACAGGCTTTTTTGTTTGTTTGATCATTTTAAAAACTTGCAAGGTAGGAACAGTAAAACAAGAAAAGCCTGTTGGGTTCGATTATTTCAGCAGCAGACGCATTATTTTCTACCTAACACGAACCTTTAACACCTTATCAACTAAACAGTGTTTTCTGTACTGCCTTTTGCTCCAAGAATGCATATCAGGCTCTGAGTCAAAATGTCTTCAATCGCTCCAAGTGTTATCTCAGATCACCAACGTCCCTCATGCTGACTGACTCTTTTCTGTGTGTTCAGGAGTTTCCTCCACCTGGGCGCGGGGCTGAGCGTGGGCCTCAGCGGGCTGGCAGCAGGCTTCGCAATCGGCATCGTGGGCGACGCGGGCGTGAGGGGAACAGCTCAGCAGCCGAGGCTCTTCGTGGGCATGATCCTCATCTTGATTTTCGCAGAGGTCTTGGGTCTCTACGGTCTCATCGTCGCCCTGATCCTCTCCACGAAATAAACAACCCAAACATCTCTACTACAAAGATCTGTCCTTTATGTTGCTGTTGGAGAATAAGTGTAAAATGGGGGAAAAAATTGTAAAAAAGTCTGCCGCTCGAGATGAAAGAAGTGAAGGCGGGGAAAAAATGAATTAAAATGGCTCCATAAATATGGTCTTATCTCAACAATGTGTACAGTTGTCCCAATTTGATAGTCAACTTGTAAATGCGCAATGTAGTGATTCGTCTGTTGTGTGTGAGTGTGTGTGTGTGTTTCAAAACTGTATGATGAAGATTCCTTTTTTCCCTCCACTTATTTCAGGCCTTGAGACAAGCCAAGGCAGCTTGTCTGGTCTCAGAGAGCTGACCACAGGCCGCACAGCTTCTCCTCCTCCCCACACACCTGGGAGTTGACACAATTTCTGCATTAATCTTGAGGATCTATTTGTAAAGAGAAATGTATATGGACTTACGAAAAAATTTTTCAACTGATTTTATTTATAAGAAATTGTTCATTGAACTGTTTAATGCAGCAAAAGTCTTTAATTCCCCAGGAGATATTATACATATATACAGACATATATAAATATCTACATAGATTTAATGCACTCTGGGTTAATTGTGATAAGTGGTTGGAATTCCTTCTGGATGTAACTCATGGTTTAATAATTAAGATTGCCTTTAGTATGTTGGGGTTTTCTGTGTAGCTGTATTCTAATCATTACGCAAACATTCTCAAACGTCAGTGTTTTCCTGTAGTACTGCTGTTTGCATTAAAGGTGTGTGTGCCCCGTGATGGGTCTCACAATGTGTAATTTCCAAATGTCATCTCCATCTTATTCACCTCCCTCATCTGTGGCTGTAACTCCATCTCTTCCACATTCCAGCCATTAAGATCCTGCATGGGTTTCAGTGTTTTGTTGCTGTTGGATATGAAGCGGAAGAGCAGGCTAGTTTCAGAAGATTTAATCCAGATCAAAAATAAAAGAAACTACTTCCTGTTTTATAAAAAATAATCAAGTTTAAATGACACAAAGACTTGGTGTTTGTAGCATGCGGCAGAACCCAGTGAGATGGGTGTTCAAAGTTTGGCCTAGTTTCACTCAGAGCCGGTCCAATTTGATCTGGGGTTTGTTTTCTGAAAGTGGAACTGCTGCTGACGCTTTAACTAAAGAGCCAATCTACAATCCTGTATTACCACTGATATTGAAGTTATCCTGATGTGTCGACGTGTCACAATCGAATTAAAGAAGATTCCAACTTAGATGTGACTGGCTTCAAACGCATAATGCATGTATATTCTACAGTGACACTTACACAGGAAGCATGACTTGCACTTTTAGTAGTATCATTAGTTTCATGTCTTCCTGTTACACTTGTAAATGTGGTTAACACATCAACAGATGTGACTTAACACTGACATTAGTTCACACAAAGCCTGCTCTGTACATTTGGCAGATACTGACATTAGGTATAAAAGGTTTAAGAAAATAGTTAAAAAGCAGATAATTAGCAAATAGTTTAATATTGTTAAACTGTACAGGACAAAAATGCAACATGGAAATCATCCGAACAATCACTAACATTTATGTATTACAATGTACATTTTACAGAGCCTCTGTTCAAACGTAAACCATTTTGAGCAAATATAATCTTGGTTCAAGATGTTTGGAGGCTGCTGAGCAGAGTCTGAGCGATGCTGCTGATGGCACTGAAGGTGGCACTGTCGGGAAACAACTGCATGAAGTCTTTGCCCTCCTCTAGGCTGGTGCTGAGCAGAGGATCCAAGGGCACAGAGCCTGAAATGGACAAAACATGATGTTGATAACTGTTGATTAACCACACGACGTTATGCCTTAAAAGTACCACTCCCAAGGGATTCAGTAATTCATGATAAATAGCGAGAGTCAAGTGGATGTTAAGGGATATTCACTAATCAAATACTTCCCTGTGTAAAGCAGCACAGACACAGCTGGCTTGCCACAGGGTGATCTGAATTAGCTGCATCATTACTCAAGAGATTGATCTGCATACAAGGCCGATAATCCCTTAGGGCAACCATTAAATGATCTATTAATTTGACCCAGACCTATTGATGAGTATGCATCAAGCCCTCACTGAGGTATTTTTAAACCTGCTGTGAAAATCTGAGATCCCGATCGACCATTTTAGCAGACATGACAGTGATGTAAAATGCTTTCGAAATCATGAATGGAGGGTGAGGGGGATGTCACAGTGTGGTGCGACACCCTGTGGCTGGAAGCTAGCATTACATTTGATTCAACCCCACTGGACTCACCGAGGAATTTTGACCCGGTCAGTTTGGCCAACTCTTCACCTCCACCTTTTGAGAATATGTTGCTGCACTCCTGAAAAGAGAGAATATTTGTTAAAAATGACAGAAAAAACGAAATGATTCAAGTATTTCTTGGGAGATCTAAATTGAGTACATATTTAAAACAGGTAATACAGCAATTTATTCTAGAGGTTTTTTCTGTCCTTCATTGTCTGACTTTGATGCACATTACTGTAACTACAACTTCATTAGGAATTATTGATATTTCATTTCTGAACTGTACAAAGGTTTACTTACTGAGCAGTGTGGACAAACAAACCCGCTCATGTTCTCAATGATGCCCAGGATCCGTACCCCTGTTTTCTTACAGAAGGTGATCTCTCTCCTCACATCTCCTGTAGAAACTGCCTGTAACCAACACATAACAGGAAGAACAATCATCATTGGATATCATAGGGTCTTGTTTATAGTTCAATAAATCTTGAACAAAGCTGCTCAACTGGCTCACATAGACAAGTGAGCCACAGTGCCCTTCACGCTACTCTTTAAATTGACTTTTAAACAGACATGTAAAACCATATAATTGTATGTTGTTGCACAGTTACATTTGCCAGTTTTAGTTGGTCTTCTAACTCCTATTATGGACTGTAAGATCTCTGCATATACCTGAGGTGTGGTGACCAAAACAGCTCCATCCAATCTGTGTTTTTTAAGGTTGTCCAACACCGCCAAATGCTCGTCAGACGTGCCTGGCGGGGTGTCGATGAGCAGCACATCCAGCTCTCCCCACGCTACATCCGACACAAACTGGCCAATCAAAGCTGTGAGACGGGGCATTCAGAGAAGGAGAGGATATTGGAAGAGGAAGGTGTTAGAACCGTGTTTAAACCATGCCCCACACGTTTTTTCTTGAGACACAGAAGAATAGGATTATAGTTTACCTGTTTTCTTGGGCCCCCTCCACACCACTGCTTCGTCTGGGTCCTCCAGCAGGAAGCCGATGGACATGAGGGCGAGGCTCTTCTCTGCATCAGTGTAGACCGGCACCCATCCTGAGTCACACTGGTGCACGTCAGTCCGTCCCACATTCAGCATGCGGGGGATACTGGGGCCACAGAGGTCAATATCCAGGATGCCAACCTGATGAACACAGAGTAATATTAGTAAGTCCATTTACTTATGCTTACTTTTCCCTAAAACTATGTATTGCGTACAGGTATAAACTGATTATTACTGGTAGTCACATTGCAATTAAATAATGGGGAGCAACATACTGACAGTTTATTATGTGTTCTTGCATGCATTACAACCACGTGTACAGTGTTAAATGACACTCTGCTGCACATACACTCAACAGGTCTTTGAACTCACCTTGTTGCCAGCATGCCTGAGAGCCAGGGCTAACTCTGTGGTGATGGTGCTCTTTCCCACTCCTCCTTTCCCCGACAGCACCAACACAACATGCCGGACCTGGGACATGCCCCCGTCTCACATGAAAAGGAAAATTAGGTTTATTACGTCATGAACGCAGCAGATACATGTAAAGTTAGTACTAAAGTTATGTCGCAGTTATGAAAGGGAGCACGTTTCATCACCTGAGTTCAGAAGTTCAACGTAAAGTTGGTGAGAGTTCGATATGCATAACATTATAAACTATATAATAACTTTTTGTATTAAGTTTAGCTTCTCCGAGGATATAGAAGTATTTTGGTAAGCTCCTATTTAGCAGCTCAAAGAGCTGAATCTTTCAAACGTAAGCCTATTTCTAATTAGCTCCCGCTAGCCGGTTAGCTAAGCTATAAATGCGTAACTAATATACAACAGTCGGCAGTTTATAACAGCTGCTATCAATAAAGAACAATGTTACGACCTAAATATAGGAATGTAACCTTCTGATGAACTTTGTTGACGGGTAACTTTGACTTACCATTATTTTGTTCCATGTTTTGGATTTGATGCATGTACCGAATTCAACTACTTCCGTATAACCCCGTGCCACCTAGCCAATCACACAGCCCCTGTTACAGATAAGTCCAGCCCCTTTTCCACCACCACCAATGGGCTGTTGGTGCGCAGCATGGAGCATTTACTCACACTGCAAGAGCTCTCAATATATGGAATAACGAGTTTTAGTGTTTCTGTCAGCAGAATGTTTAGATGTCGTGATAAAGTGAGAACTATTTGCATTGGATGCGAATATACAGTTAGATAAGAACATGTAAATAAACTCCTCCCTCTTATCCAATAAGTACACGATGAGGGCGTGGAGAAGTAATGTTTACTTCTGGCTTGCTGCGAAGTGGGACAGAGTGTAAATTGCACCTGTCACACTGTAGCATACTGAGAAACACACTGGCATTCACATGAGCCACTGCAAGACGGTGAATAGGACGACTACTGTAAGGTAAGAATGCTAAAATGTATTCAGGCTGTATTGTGGTTTACTTTGTTTAGTATCTGAGTTCAGATGAAGATACATAACAGCAAAACATCAGATGTAGTGGTACAGAATACAACAACAGTTTGTGCTTTGATTTAAACATCCAGCAGATGCTATTATCTTGACTTGCAGTGAGAATCTCAATCTGAGATACTCTTGGTGCACTGATTTGGAGTGGATTGCTGTGTCTGAACAGGAAGTATTGGCAGGACATGGACAGTGGTGTGGTTTTCAGTCATTTTAATATCTGAAACATGCAAACTTGTCCCTGTCCTCAGTCAAACACTTGCCCTGAAAGCTACTGTGGGTTGTCTTCTCTGGAATGTCATTACATGTGCATAAGTAGGGTAAAGCCCAATTAAAGTGAGACTAGCTCCAGACTAACTAATCTAAATTAATGGCAGTTATCTCCTGCACCTGCTTCCAAAGCAGTCACCAGCTGCTGTGTTCAGTGGTGGCATGGACCGCAACATGCTATCAGGTTTGGCTACTGCGTTTAGTTAAAAAAAAACACTCTTGGTGTAAATGTTATCATGGTATAGAAAAAAATACTTTGTAATACAATAAAAAATGAGCACCTATAAAAGAGGATACATTAAAATGTGGGTAATGTAAACAAGGATACTACTCAGAAAAACCAAAACACTGCAATTGAGGAAATTACATTTATGATTACTGGGTATAAAAACATTTTACAAACATATCAGTCATTGTTGTTTGGGGTTCAATACATCTGGAAACATGAACCGGTAAAGTTATAAGTTATCACTCAAAAAGTATGCATGTGCCATACCTATCTTCATGAATACACACTGGAGAGAGGCAGAATAATGTTTTTGTCATTGGAATTGAATCAGTTTTCGATGTTAGTTCTGTTGCACGCTGGATCAAACTTTGGGTTTCCTCAAAAGTGGAGGTTATGCTGCATTTTAATTTGTCTTCTTCTATCCGTAAATATAAGTCAGTTCCAAATGTAATGCTATTAGCTTTGCATCTACACTTCTCTAATATTGTTAATTGAAGTGCTGCATCATTTTGTAAAAGTCAATACTGTAGCATCCGTGAAAACACAAGGATATTACAATCTGTGATCACTGATTTATGACTGGTACACATTGTAGTCCCAAGGTTGAGGTGACCTATCTGCAGAGAAAGGTAGCTGCGTGCTGCTACAGTGGCAAAACAGAGGGCTTGGTTTAAAGGTTAAACAAGTGCGTGGAAACACTTCCTGCGGCCAACTGCGGCATATGGGCTGGATAGAAATAGGTGAGCTGTAGCGCACCAGTCAGTACGGGACCAGACCTGTTTCCTTTTCTAAATATTATGCAGGTTTACACCGACTGTAAGGAGAGTAAAGGTTAGTTAACAAACTGCTGAACTGAGGGAAGCTGAGAGAGGATGTTTGATCTTTCAAATGTAGGTGTCCCACTAGTTTGTGAAACATTGAAAGAAAGATTATTGAAATACAAGAGAAAAACACATTCCACCAATTTATGAGTAATACCACAGCAGCATAAACATGTAAAATAATTGAACTAATGTTTTCATCTCTTTAGTCCCTTATGTTGCGGTCAAACTCATATTCAGCATATTCAAAGATGAATTATCTAATATAATAGATGGCTGTCAAAATTAATCATCAAATATTTGAATAATTGATCAAAGGGTTTGACAGATATATTTTTTTTAAAGAAAAGCAAATATTTTCTGATTCCTGCTTTTTAACGTGAATTTATTCTGCTTTCTTTAAGACAGTCAACTTAATATGAGTTCTGGACAAATCAAGACATCTGAGGATGTCATCTTACGCTTTGAGAAACACTGATTAACACATCTTTACCATATTCTGAATTTATATATACCAAAAAACGTAGTGTTTAGTAGAGGAAATCATTAACACACTAGTCAACAACAACAATTATTCTTCGTTGTAGATTCCATCTATAAGCTGTTATTCCACGAATGCGCTATTCAGTCCGAAATAGGGAGTCATGTCTGTCTTTGTTCTTCAAACACAGCCTGTACATACTCTACATGTGTCAAGACAATATTTGAACTCAAAAAACAAATACACCCCTGTTTGCTATCCTGGCTCCAAAATGGTGGAACGAGCTCCCAATTGATATCAGGACATCAGAGAGTCTGCATTCATGGTTGAATGCACTTATTGTAAGTTGCTTTGGATACAAGTGTCAGCTAAAAGAAGTGTAAAGTATTTGGAAATTAACCGAGGAACCAGGAGTTCAGCACGGTCCATAGCTTACTGTACACAAGGCAGCTGATTGAGGAGTTGTTAGATCCACAGAGCTGCCATGCTGAGAAGAAGCAGGAGCGGACGGGCTCGCCATTCAGCCTGGAGTGAAACACGGAAAGAAACAGATGCCATGGCAGTGATCCAGACGTCAGACAGAGGGGGGTTGGAAGGCCAGGTAACGACACAGGTGAGACATTAGGGAATATAGAGTGTAACAAAAAGAAAGTGGATCAAAGTGTGGGCTGAAAAGATTGCATTTTAAAGGTGTTGGAGATCAAATCTATGTATATTACTGAATAGAGAGAGACGCTTTCCAGGGGATATTAAATATATAGTTTGGTGTGACTTTATGACAGATGCTATTTCAGCCTGAGGGCCAGTAGTTTTCCACTGGGACTGTCCCCTCTCTGAAAGGGCTGTGTGTAAGACAGTCAGCTCTTCAAAGGCAAGGAAAGCAAGTTTAGTATTTTTGGAAGGGGGTCTCATTTTACTTACAGGCACACATGACTTGTGTAACCAATAGGAACAGCTTTTAGGGAAAATACTTTTCAGTCTTTCAAACATGCTTCTCATTTCGCTCTTCATAGAGATCTAATTCCTTCTCCCGCTACCAAGCCCTGGACCATGGCCATGTGTTCAGACTTACAAGATGCTGTTTGTCTCAATCAGATCAGCAACATGGAGCTTGAAGTGGATTACCTGGAGAGTTCTCAGGCCATGTCTGAGGTGGTGGCCTTGCCTGGTACAGAACCGGTGATCGGGGAGTCTTTCTGCCAGTGTGACCGACAGGAAGAGCTCAGCCTGGGCCTCAGCGTCAGCGCTGACTGCCTCTGTGGGGAGGAGGATCAGGGTGAGCAAATCACAGTACTAAACTAATGAACAAAGCAGAGTATACTGTTTATTAGAGTAGTGTTGAATCTGGGCAGATATGGCTTTTCTCACTAAGTATAAAATACAAATACTATTATTTGCTTTTTGTGATTATTTCACGAGATGTTCCTACTTCACAGCTGACTGGAAAGTCAAAAAAAGACAGAACACTAGTGGAATATAAAGACACGGTTATAAATTACTTTAACTATTTAACTATTTGATACCAATGCATGATAGACGATATGAATGTAATAAAATCCATTTGAATCCATGATAATTGTTTTAGCAGTAAATCGGTGTGGAATAAACTACTAAATAAATAGAAACATTTAGTATAAAATAGAATACACTTTTAAAACAAAATAGGTATTAAATAAAAGCACAATGAAATAGATTTTTTTTAAAAAACTTTTAAAAAGTATTGAATAAAACAACAATGAAATAGAATACAATTTTACAACTTAAATGAAATAAGTGAATAAATTATGTAAGAAATGTCTACAAATAATTTGCATTAAAGGCTTGGCTGAATACAATAGTTAGATTGTAAAAAGTTCAAATCTTAATCATCCAGCTAATATATATATATATATATATACGTTTTTGTTCCCAGGTTTTGACTGGGAGTGGGACGAGCGCTTCAACTCATCCGGAGCCTTCCTCAGCTGTGACAACAGGAAGGTGAGCTTTCACACAGACTACAGCTGCGGCACAGCGGCTATCCGCGGCACCAAGGAGCTCGCAGAGGGACAACACTTCTGGGAAGTGAAGATGACCTCTCCCATCTATGGAACTGATATGGTGGGTAGCAAACATTTTACAAATTCTGGAAGTCATATGATAAGTGGCCTGGAGATGCTCTCTTCACATCTTCTAGTGAAGAGATAGAACTAGTCAACCTGTTTGATTCTGTTTTGATCATTTTGTCTGTGTAGATGGTGGGCATTGGGACTTCAGAGGTGAACCTGGAGAAGTTCAAATTCAGCTTTGGCAGCCTGCTGGGAAATGATGAAGATAGCTGGGGGCTCTCCTACACAGGTGAGAGGGTTAATACAGGAAAGCTCTGTGCTTAAATACAATGTTGAGGTGCTTTTACTTGAGTATTTTGAAGTGTTCCAGATTGGACCCTTGTTGTTACCGGTTGTTACATACGAGTTGTGAAATTTGAGTAGTGAGCATTTCCACCAAAGAGACATTCCCTCTTTGAACTTCCCCTAGGATTTAAGTCAATGCTTTTAAAATAATTGTATTATAAGCAATTCTGAGAACTTGTTACACCACAGAGAATACAAATTAAATACTAGTTACTATCACAATTGTTTGAAGGTTTCCTCCAGCACAAAGGGGACAAAGTGAGGTTCTCCTCTCGGTTTGGCCAGGGCTCCATCATAGGAGTGCACCTCGACACCTGGCATGGCACCCTGACTTTCTACAAGAACCGGCACTGCATAGGTGAGAGTTTCTCTCTAATTCAGGAGTGAGCGCCATAATACCCAGGAACATTTCAATGTAGCTATGACTGCCTTGTTTTTCACCCTGATATGTTCTTCTTCTCTTTTACAGGTGTTGCTTCCACAAGGCTGCAGAACAAGAAGTTCTACCCCATGGTTTGCTCCACGGCAGCTAAAAGCAGTATGAAGGTGATCCGTGCCTGCTACACCCCCACCTCCCTGCAGTACCTTTGCTGCACCCGGCTCCGCCAAATATTGCCCGACTGCCCGGACGTCGTCGGTGCTGTGGATCTGCCCCCCGGCCTCCGCTCCCAGCTCCACCTGCAGCTCGGCTGGGTCTTCACGCTCAGCAGCAGCCCCGAAGCCTCGGAGCAGAACGAGGACTTGTTTGATGATTTCCAAGAAGAAATTAGTCTGCCTTCCAGCCCCATCCCGAGCCCAGTCTCCACCCTGAGTGCCTGCCCCTCCCCCAGCCCCTGCACCAGCCCCTTCCTCGACACGGTCCCCTACCAGTGCTCCTGTCCAACATCACCTCAAACTCAGCCATGCACTTGCCACTGCCCTCCCACTCCTCCCAGCAGCGAATACGACAGCTGCTGCTCTGAACCTGAGGATTACCAAAGCAAAAGATGCCGCTGGACATGACCCGTTAGCCAAAACGTGTCTGTAAGTGTTTGGCGAACAGCTATTCTACGATTGCCATCAACATCTCCTGTTGGAAATTATAAGTGCAACCTCATCTTTGAGCCAATATTTCTACTTTTTGAGGGGATTTGTACTTCTCTTTATTAAGAGTATGTGACATTCAACACCAATTCAGCTACTGAATCAACAACTTTGTCAATGTGAATGTGAGAAGTGGAGATTTGATAGTGACATATGGGTCATTCAACTGCATTTTAGCCAATGTTTTAATAATAATACCTGGATTAATAATAAGTATATTCTGAATAATTATCAGAATAATAATCATTAATAATACACATTTATAATAATAATCTTAAATTACTTTATGGAAGGCCCAATGTTTTACCATCTGACTAAGAATAATGTGAAAGTGTACACTTGTTGTTCTCTGGGGAATACTCCGGGGAAACGGCTTTTTGATACTGTGGAAATGACTTTTTGTAAATGTGTTTTGTATCAGCATTTTGATTGAATATCAACGGTGGATGTGTTTTTGCTTTACAAGAGAATTTGCTTTTCTATTTACAGTTTGTTTATTAACTTTCTTACTCACGACTGTGGCTGCGAGGGAGTGCGGTCGTCTTTCAACCAGAAGGTTGTGGGTTCGATCTCAGCCCATGCAGTCAACATATCGATGTATCCTTGGGCAAGATACTTAACCCTCAGTTGTTCCCGATGGCCAACGGTGTGTGAATGTTAGTTCCTAGAGTAACATACACTGCTCTGTGTGGATGGGTGAACGACATGTAGTATGTAAAGCGCTTTGAGGGGTCTTAAAGACTGGATAAAGCGCTATATAAGTACAGTCCATTACTCAAGAAATTATTTAAAACTATAACAAATGAAGTTTGGTTGCCACAATTTTTTATAAGCCATTTCACACAAACAAAACATATCATGTAGTATAATGTCCCTTTGACATTACATCTTGCATGTAAACAGAATAATGTTTACACATGATTTTCTTCCATATTTTACGAAACATAATGCTGCTTAAATCTGTTGAAGTATAAATAATAAGGTGCACATGATATCTAAGGCATATTTGTAGCTTGTAAACATCAACATGAACACATTAGCAGCCAAGTGGTGACAACGTGAAATCAGAGCCGGATTTAATCCTCGCTAACGTTTTCAAGTAGATCAGTCCAGGACCAGCTGGGGGTTCTGGGCTGTGAGGCAGCGGTAAACTCTGGCCGATATCTCTGGGCCGATACGTCTCTCTTTACCTCCGCTCTTCACCAAGAGACCAGCCAGCAGACTCTTTCTGTCCTCCTCTGAATCCAAGCTCTGGTACGCCTAAAAAACAACATAGAGAATGTACATGTTTGTATTTGTAATTTCCTGAACTCAATTTTAGTATAAAATATATACGCAACTTGTGGAGTATAATCTAAGTCTCATTTATCCAGTCATCCTCTCAGCACATTTAGCTAAAATCCTTGCTATTTAAAACACTTGGGCCACACAGCGTAAGACTGTACATTTTAAATGCTATGTGTTTGGAACAAAGTGAGCAAACAACTGGATAAATGAGTCTTGGATTAGGCTGTACAACTTTTGTGAGAGGTTTGCAAACAGAGGTTTTGATATAGTTTTGCTGTCGTTAACAGCAGACCGTATTTACTTCAAATCATCAAGATTTTTCTCTGTTTTTGAATTCTTTGTTCACCATGCAAGAAACAGCATCTTCAACAATTCCACAAGGTGATAATTACATTTACAAATAATGGCTTTGTGGATGAAGTATTGGTTTAAAGTCTATGATCTTATTGCATTCATTAACTTAAATCGGTTCAAAACCTACCAGTGAATGCTAAAAGTATATTGTCAAAGCAATAGAACGCTGGCAGCAGTGTCCTCTATGCACTGAGCTCTACAGCACCACCCTGAGGCAGCTGTACCTGCAGCAGCAGCTGAGGAGACGGGTAGGCAGCGATCACAGTGGAGGCCACGGTGGGGCTGACTCTGTTCAGCTGCTGGACCTGCCTGCTCCACACCTGGATCAGCCCCGAGCCGTCCCTCTCCACCCGGACCCCGCTGGCCCAGGAACCGTCCACACAGAAGGGCAGCTCCGTCAGCAGTCTGGAAAGACATGGAAAGACATCTTAACAGGGGAATGTTCCTTCTCTTTTATTATGGAAATGACTCGAGTGGCTGCCTACTTGAAAGGGCGTTTTGATAAGGCCTTAGTGACGGCACACACATGGTTGGTGACTTCCTGCCAGCCATCAAGGAAGACCAGAGAGATATTCTTGCAGAGTTGCAGGTACACGAGAACCTGGAGAAAAATAACAGCAGTATTAAGTGTGCAGTGTGCAAATCAGTTATATGTACATTTTTGCTGATTTTTACCTTCTAAACTATACAACTAGGTTGCAAAAAGAACATGCAAGATTGACTTCATCAGATTTAAAGTAAATTGACCTCCTCCACGTCCAAGTTCTCCATCCCCAGTTTGGATTGTAGAGTCTCATCCAGTAAAGGGACTGCATCAGCCCTATTGGTAAGCAAACCAACAATTCAAGTCACAATGTGGGCATGAAAGCCAACACAGAATATGTGTGTTATCTCACCAGAGAGTAATACAATTAGCATATAAGAAAGTTAATGATTGTGTCTGTCTATAAGAGGTCCTATTGACGTACACTTACCTGTAATCCTGCTGAGGGTCTGTCACTAAGAGGGTGACCACCTTTTTGGCATCCCTGTTGAGACACTCCAAAATTGGAGAGAGGAAAGACCCTGCCCCTGTCTGCTCCTCGTTACTGTCAAGCATCTGCCGTGACAACAAAATAATATAGAGGAGGGTCAGCATGTATGTTGCCATCAAAGTTAAATATTTCAACTTC
This sequence comes from Gymnodraco acuticeps, assembly GCF_902827175.1. Lineage (NCBI taxonomy): Eukaryota > Metazoa > Chordata > Actinopteri > Perciformes > Bathydraconidae > Gymnodraco > Gymnodraco acuticeps. The sequence goes on from NW_022990023.1 coordinate 3,731,912, forward strand.
AAAGGTTGCTCACTTTCTTCACAGAGACCACCGTGTCCATGAAGTCTGTCAGACCCAGCACCAGAACCACTTGCTCCTCCTCCAGTAAGCTGTCTTCTCCCTGCTATAGACAGAGCAGTAATGATCACACTGCAGAAAGCAGAGATTGTAAGAATATTTAAGTACAGAGAGAGGGGGGTAACCTGAGGTAAATCTCTCGTCCAGGTGATGCTGTGTGGGAGCTGATGGCTCTCAATGCTGAACCTCCAATCAAAGGTAGCCAGGGTGTCCAGCAAGATGTCTGAGCCACCGTCTTGCAGAAGAGCTGGAATATAGCACACACACAAGGTTATAGGTATATCAGCATTTTAGCCTGTTCTCTTTGTGAAAATAACAACATGGTCCAATGCTTGGTCCTTGTTGGCTTCCACCTTGATGCTTGTAGGTTGTAAATACATATTATTATTATTATTAGATTACTAAGAGTACCCACAGAAGTAGATGATAAAAAGCTAAACTGAGAACAACAAAATGCACAATATTTGATAATGGAACTGATTAAAAGAAAACAAATAAAGAAATAGCACTAAATAAAGCACATTTTTCCTTAATACATTTATTTTTGAATTAAAGACAGACTGCACTTTTATATTTATTGAAACAAACAAACATTTCAGCATAATAAAATACCTTTATATTGCAATATGTATGTGGTATTTGGACTGACTTTTAGCAAAAAAGTTTAGTAATAATTGTAATCATAATATAATTATTTGTTTATATATATATCAGTATTGCTATAGGCCTATATGTATTTTGAAGCATCAATTATAAAAAAGTTATCAAACTGTCTTCACTGTTGAACAGCAGTCCCAATATAATCGACGGAAAAATGAATTCCCACAGCACCTGAAGGCAGCACGGTGTACCTGGATCTATGCGCACTGTCAGACTCTTGAGGCAGTTTTCGGGCCGGAGACTCTTCAGGTTCTCTGCCGCCTCTCTCCTCCTCTGCTGCTCCTGCTTCCTCTCCTCCTTCTCCCGGGTCCTGGCTGTCCTCACCCTCTCCCTCTCCTCCCTCCTCTCCCTAGCTGCCTCTCTGTCCGCCTCCACCTCCTCTTTGTTGCGGCGTTTTCTTGCAGGACTCGGGGTTGCATGTTGTCGTGGAGGAGACAAAGCTGAAGTCTGACGGGGCTCTGTTTGTATGGGTGAAGATTGGAGGGTGTTGACTTTGTTGTCTGGAGCCTCATCTTCTTCGCTCACTGTTATTGTTTGACTTCTCTCATCGAGGTTTGAATCATGTTTTTTCAATGTTTTTTTCTCAGCGTCGCTGTCCTCGGAGTCAGATACTTCCCATGTTTTAGCTCTGCGCAACACAGACATTTCGCATGTTTAAAACATAATCAAAAATCTGCTAAATTCCTTGAACGCATTATGTAACCCCTTTCAGCGAGTATAAACTCGACGGTGTGCGCTGAGGGACAAAAGAGAGAAAACGCGCTTCCTATATTCGAGTTTTTATGAATAAATTATTGGGGAAAGTGTTTTGTCTTTGGTCGAAAACAACGAAAGACAGGAGAGGCACTAGCTGTCTATGGTTGATACATTTAACGTTATTCGTTTGATTGGATTAAATCTCATAACCCAAAGATAAAACACTGAGTGAATGATCGGGATGACAGTTTTGTAGCACAGTTGGCTATTATTTGGCTAAAATATTTATTTAATATATATAACCTGAATATATAATGGATGCAGTTGTTGTTTTATAATATATATGCAAATTCAGACTACAGTTGTAGCCAATAGTAGTTAATTTGATGCTTGAGGTTTATAATTTGTATTCCATTAAGGTTTATGATTGGAACAATTGGACATTTTAATTAGGGAGGTCGAAAGAGGGATTTTGTTTTACAAAGAAAAATACTGAATTGATGTTATTTGTGCATCCAAAATAATTTGATAAAGTACATAGAAATCAGAAATTGTGTTCAAGAAAGTGAAACATTACAATCAGCAAAAAAAGTGTTGGACAATTCACTCAATATCGAATTAAAAGTGGGAGAGCTGTGCATTCTGAATAGTAATGTTGGTGGGCAAAAACGTGCAATATTTACAAAGGGATATGCAAAGGTTCACAGTACTTTAGGAGGGGGCATTGTATGTTAGAGGGGGCTGGCTCTGATAGGGAAACACCCTGATGTGTAGAGGAGACTTATCTCATCCTGTGCAAGAATGACTCTCTTCAGAGGAGGTTGAGCAGAGACCTGGAAGTAACTGGAGAAATTGTTTTTACTCTTTGAACATTACAAAACCTGGAAAACTGGACTACAAATAAGAAAACTGACCTAATATCTGCAAAGTTGTGGACTATATTTTGGACTTTAGGATAACTAACAGTAACGTTAGAGGGCGCCATTACAGCGTCTAGTCTGCTGAATTCCACGAAGAAGAGTTTTAAAGCTTTCTAACCAGCTGCTCATGTAAACAACACTGAAGAATGTGATTTGGAAGTTTTATTTTATAACCATTTCACTTTTTGCTCACCATGGCGCAGCCGGCGGAGAAAGGTACGTCTGTCTATAGTTTTACTTTCCAAAGAATAGCCACATTCAGCATAACCCAGTGACCAGACTTCTGTCGTAACCCTCCCTAATGAAAATCTGGGCCACTGGAACAACAACTCAGCACTTTCTGCTAAAACGCATGTGATTCATCTGGAAGTTGCCAAAACCGTGAGGTCAGCAAAAACGTTTTGCTTCCTCATGGGCATACTACAAACAATTTGAAGCTAATTCAAGCTAATGCTGCAGTTGTTTTACACAGTTTGTTTTCTCAGTGAAGTAAACACCAAATCCCCATTGGGCTGAGTTAAAGGAAATGTACAATACCAGATTTTTCCTAAAGCCTCCTTCCACTAAATGCACTTCTTATTGTTGCTTCACTTGAATGTGTGTCCTTCAATCACTATACATCATTAATAGATTCTTAAACTACCTGGAGGATTCCCCTTTTTCTGTGCGAAATACTTGAACTAGTTATTATTCGAAGCAGAATACTTTTTAAATATGTTTGGAGGGTAGCTTTAATCTTCAAAAGCACTGTCTTCAAAAAACACAATTAATAAGAGATGTATTGAAGCTTGGTTGGAATATATATATTGTATATTAATTTCAGGTGAGATTAAAAAAAGAAGCAGTAGTAAACTAGGATGTTGCATTTGCGTTCATTGCAATTGAAGTTTGACTCTTACGTTAAAATAAACAATAATACATTATTCTTGTTATTTCTTTACAGCGTATTACCGCTTTTTGGTGCTGTTTTTCAACTGTCTGCTGACATTTGGCTCCTACTTCTGCTTCGACATCCCCAGTGTTTTACAGGATCAGTTCCAGGGGGTAAGCAATAGGTCTAAAAGATATAATCAGTATTAAAGGATGATTTCCCCAAATGAACTCAACAGGATCATTGTAGTACTAATGACGAAGTCTGTCCTTCGTTTGTGGCTAGTATGATTATAACTAAATCACTGGCTTCCACTCATCTGACAGAACCTGACATGTTCCAATGCGACGGTGATCAACGGCACAGTGGACTGTGTGGAGGGACTGGGGATGAACCCTCAGCAGTACAATCTTCTTTACGCCATCTACGCTTGGACGTAAGTTCACATGCACATTGACCCTACTGTATTACACTGCTGAGTGGCTTATCAGAAAACTACAATGGATTATTTTGTCTCCTATCAACAGGAATGCAGTCGTTGTGATCATGGCCGGCTTCCTGATTGACAAACTAGGAAACCGCTGTAAGTCAACTGTAGGAGCCATTGTATGGGTGTTGTTGGTGTGTCAGTTTACTTTATTTATATTTATACTGCAATATTATTTTGGACACTTGGTGGCGGGGGTTAGCTGCACTGGGTGTATAAAAAGGGTCATAGGTGACGAGGACACAGGAGGAAAGAGCATACCGATTCCACCAGCCCGGCAGATGCTCACCACAACCATTAAACTGTATAATTAAACCTTGGTGTGTAAAACGCTAAATAAACATCATTATCAACTGCACCAAAGGACCGGAAATCCTTTTGTGTCTGCGTCTGGATCACTCTCCAGCCCTCCTGTGAAGTAATGGCAAAAGGATATAGGACATTGGACCATTACAATTGCCATTACATCAACAAATATCTGCTAAATCTATAACTGATAATGATATAACTTTATGGTAACTCACGGTGAATTCATTCCCTTTTCGTCCTCTCTGCAGTTGGAGTATTTCTGTTCTCCTTCCTGTGTGTTTTGGGCTCTTCACTGTTTGCATTGGGTTCCCACTTCAAGGGAACCCCCTATCTGCTGCCACTGATGCTCACAGGCCGACTGCTGTTTGGATCAGGAAATGGATCTCTGACCAGTAAGGCCAATTTCCTAAAGTCACAATCATACTCTTTCTGGATTTCAACTCAGAGGACTGTTCCTATTAAACTGCTCTTCTTGTCTTCATCAGTTGTTCAGAACCGCATCACAGCGTTCTGGTTCAGAGGGAAGGAGCTGGCCCTGGCGTTCGGTCTGACGCTGGCTTTCTCTCGCCTCGGCTCAGTCCTGAACTTCTTCCTCACACAGAAGTTTGAGGAACAATATGGCATGCAGTGGACACTCTGGGGTGGTAGGTACTAATAAAACAAGGGGATATAAACACCATGTTTATGACCTGAGTGAATAATAACACAGTGCTTAAGTAAGAGTATTTTTCTCATGCTTTCTAGGTACACTCCTGTGTGTGCTGGGCTTTGTTTCCGCCATCCTTGTCAGCGCCCTGGATAAGATAGGAATGAAGCAGCTGGGACTTGATGGCGCCATCCAAGAGGAGTCCCGCAAAGTGGTACGAACAATATATTTTAACAAAAAAACGTGCTTTCCACACCAAGTACACATTTTGAATGTTCATTAACTCCTAAGTAATGTGTGTTTCTGTGTATGTGTAGAGGATTCAGGATGTGAAGCTCCTGTCTCTAAGATATTGGCTGCTGGTTCTCACCATCATGTTCTTCTATAACGGCATCTTCCCGTTCATTGCAGATGCCAGGTAGAGATGTCAACACACACACACACACACACACACACACACACATGCATGTTTCTCAGATTTAAAATGGGTTTTGAATGCCAGTATGCTGTAAACTAATTTAACAAACAGCTGTTTTTCTACCTGTCCAGTAAATTCATTCAGGATAAGTACGATGGCTACAGTCAGAAGGAGGCGGCTTATATCGCCGGCGCTGTTTATGACAGCTCACTGGTCCTCTCAGCCAGCGTGGGCATCCTCATAGTAAGTATCTGTAACCTTAGCCTGGTACAAGTCTGTCATAAAAAGCAACATAAAACAAGAGGCTCTTGTGTTTTTCTTCCAGGATTTTGTGGGTCTGCGGGGCATTTTTGCTCTGGCCTGTGCCATCTTCACGCTGCCTGTGTTCGGACTGCTGGCCTTCACCTTTGTCCCTCCTCTGGTCTCCACTATATGGCTCGGAGTCACCTACTCATTCGCTGCTGTGAGTTTACCTCAAAAGAAATTATTGCAAATTATAGTGGCGGCCAGTTTATGTTAGTAATTGATTGTCTTCTCAAAGCTTAATCTTCTCAAAGCAGAGATTTTTCTTGTGAAAAACATTTTGTTTCTCAGGTTTTGTTTATTTTTTGAGCACACATGACCATATCCAATCCCAAGAAAACAAAGAAGAAATGTATCGGGAGCCACTGGTTTAAACAATGGACTTTCCTCAACTTAAGGACAAAACAGAAAAGAACAAAACAGTAATAAGAAAGGACTAAGCTAACAACAAAACCTAGAAATAAATCCAACAAAAATTAAATGACAATCTGTGCTGTTTTCCAGGCCAGCATGTGGCCGTCGATCCCCCTCGTGGTGCCTCAGGCGACTCTGGGAACAGCCATGGGTCTGGCCACCTCCGTACAGATGGTCGGGATCGGTGTATCCAATCTGGTCGTTGGGCAGATTTTGGGCTCCAAGTCGAGGTAGGAATTACTTGAGATCAGGAACATATTGGTAGACCACTTCATTGTCCTTTCTGCATTTTAACTTAGCTGCTCTTTTCCTTTCCAGTGAAACTAAAATACCTCTGTGGCGCTGGCAGAGGATGATGATCTTCATGTTGGCCAACACCATCGGCTGCATCGTCACCTCAGTGGTGCTCAACGTTGTCGACCGCAGACAGGTCAGACACACAGCCTGTTCATCGGTCTCTATTTGTACTGTGTGTGTATATTGCCAGCCATCTTCACCACAGGATACAATGTGCTCAGTAAAAATTTGTTTACCTGCAGGGCGGGACCCTGAACAAGACAACCAAGAAGTCGCAGCAGGCGGAGGGGGAGTCGGACAGAGAGCCCCTCACCCAGGGAGAGGAGGAGCAAGGAGAGGAGGAGGAAGAGGGAGGCGAGGCGGTTAGATCTCCTTCTATCAACTCTTAAATTTGAACATTTCTCTTTTTTATATGCGTTATTAAAATTTACCACTTTTAATAATGGTTTTATTGCACAACCATATTTCTTCTCCACACTGTGTCATGTAACAGTGGATGATGAACATTTTAATGATAGCCAACAAATGAAACCTTGTTTTTACAGTATTATTTACTTTAACCAAATAGTATCAATACATTTTATTAAATGTTAACTAGCTATTGCGGATTTTTCAGTTATACAGTCAAACAATAGCTATCAACTGTAAAACCATAAGTGAAAATGTCAACGTTACAGAGATCACTAAATAATTTTAATATCAATTTACCACGCATGTCAATATGTAACTTTTAGTTTTTTTATGACTTTCTGATGGAAAATTAAAATATTTGTACCTACCTCCTCTCTGTAATTGTATAGTTATAGATTTTACCTTGTCCTTAAAAGAAGGGAGTTTGATTTATTTTACACTACCAAAACAGCAAAAGGGCTGTTCAATTTTTTTAAAAGCCAAATCTGTTTTACATGTCTAATAAAAATAAAACAAAAAGTGTAATTGGCTTGGTACCATGTGCAGCTTCCCTAAGGCTTTTTAAGGAGTTCCAGCTAATTGTTTTGCTTTCTGGAAACAACTTAAGTTTTTAGGTTCACTTTCATAGCTTTGTTTTTATTTTAAAAGTTTAAAAAAAAAAAAAATGGTAATACCTGTTTAGCCCTAAAAGACAGATAGAGTTAGAACATCATGGAGCTCTTCCCTTTTAGCTCTTATCTTGCTATATCGCCTTGACCAGCATTGTAATTTCACATTACGGTCAGTAGGTGGAGCTGTTTTCATATATCTGTTTGTTATGGAAAGACTAAAGCTCATGTAGTAGCAAAGTTAACCGAATTGATAATATTTGGTTTATCAGTAACCTTTTTGTGAGCCAGGTTGGTTATTTGGGGGAGAGCTAGTCAAGTTACCAATGCTTCACATCACATCCCTCATCCTGTCAACAACTGCAAGAATGTAGGCTGTTTTAAAATAGCTAAAGGCAAATATCCAAAAGTTAATATCATTTTAAACGTACAGTACACTAATTGTCCTTTATTTTGTATGTCTATTCGGATTCATTGCTGTATCATTTATGGTGATGTTAATCGCTACTTTAGTCATTTTAACACTAGCATTTATCCGGTAGCCTGTATAGCTATAGTTGGGGTATTCGAGTATATTTACACAGAGAGGCTTCGGTTAGAGCTTGTGCGCCTGAGTTTTATTATTACAATTTGATTAAATGCAGATTAGACTGCCTAAACTGATCCAGACTGCCCTGTCTGCTCTTCAATCATGTTGTGCTCTGCAAATACTTCAGTACTCTAAAGTTCACCGTTCAGGGTTCATCACCTCCTGCCCTGACCCTGTTCCAGGTTCAATGTGGTAAGCGTCCTAAAGACTGCACTCCAGTAGATTACCGAGGAGGAAAACAAAACAATCAAATGCTTGCAGACGCAGGGTAATGAAATGTACCTGAAAATTAATATTTGTGTCCAGCTGGTCCTTCTATTCAGTCATAATTCGACCAAGGATCAGACAGAACACTGATTTGTAAAGAAATGATAAAGGTTTACATAACTGAATGATCTGACACAGTTTATAATCTTCGTAGAATTGTGCCCCAATTACCAGATTATTAGAAGAATGCATCTGAAAGGTCACCGGAATATTTTTTTACCTGTCCTTGAGCTCACATCCCGTGTTTACCACGGAGATAAACTCTAAAAATACACCTCACTTAATCTGCTTAGTGTGTGGCAGGCCTGCGTCTTTGCCTGCCTGATGGACAACTTACACACACACGCTGAGTCAGTCTCAGAGTCTTAGAGAGCAACATAACGCCTGACTTTAAACAAGGGGCTTTAGCATCCTGAGACCTGCTTTATGGTTTCTCACCTGGTGTCACTCTGCAGTCTGATCTGTTCGGACGACGGCCTCGACGACAGCAGCATGTCGGGCATCCTCAACCTCCGCAGCCTGGGCCGGATCTGCGGATCCAGCAATGATATGGTAGTTCTGGACAGGGTCAAGAGGAAGAACTCCGTCAGGCGCATGTCAATTATTGAAGATGGTGAACTTGCAGAGGTCCTTTACCTTATTCCTAAACAGTCCATGATGGAGCAGCTGCCCTTCATCAACCCTGACGACTACATCCTGTGTGAGAAATTGTTTAGTTCTGCAGATATGGCAGGTATTGAATTGTTTACTTCCCTATGTAGTAATGTTGATAAGTTGTTGTTTTATTGACTTGTCATTACAGTATATAATTTGGCCATTGTTTGTTATGGATCATATGACATTGATTTACATCAGAAAATGCTAAATGATGATTAGATTGAACATCTTCTGTCTTTTCTTATTACTTAATGCATTTATGTTGTTAAAAGAAGTCAAGTTATTATGAACCCTATGTTGCTCACAGGTTGTATTATTGTTGCTGTTAACAGGCTTATATACCATCATTCATCCTTTTATATGATATTATATTGAAGGTTTTTGGTCTACAAAATTGACATGTGAGTTTCACATGTTAACATTTGTTTCAACCCTTTGACATTGTCTGCTCCGTGTACATAAACAAACATTCATTTTGTTTGCGTCCAAAACACCATCTGCCTCTGTTAAATTAAAAGTACAAAATGTATTTTTGCAACAACATTTGATCTTTTTCATATTAACTAGCATTTTTAGTTGCATGTATCGTCAATGTATCTAATTTGGTTAATGAAATCACTATGTAGATTAAAGAAGCCTGTGTGTAAAGAAGGCAACTCAAATATTCACAAAATAATGTCTACAAATATCAACTTGTATTATAATCACAGAATCATCTGAAGTGAACAACGAAACAATCACATTTTCTGCAGTGAGCATTTTTCAAACATTCGGCTGCTTTAAAAAAAAAAAAACGTTCCTTTGTTTGTATTCTTCTCTGGTGCTGTAGCCAGGAGAAAATAAGCTAATAGTGTGAATGCACACAGAGAATGAAAAAGAGATTTAGACTAGAGCCTGGATTTGAAATGTTTCTGATACAATACAGACAACCGTCTTCCTGGTCGAATGTACTTATTGTAAGTCGCTTTGGATAAAAGCGTCAGCTAAATGCAATGTAATGTAATAAAGGAAAAAAAAAAAAATGCAAACATTTTACTCCAAGTTGGACAGCCCTGTAATTGATCAAATAGGAACATTTTAACTGCAGACTTCAATCTCTTTTTTTTTGTTCTACGTGGAAGGTAACAGAACACTTGAAGTTATTTTAAAGAATTGATAATGTTTCCAGGATTGAATGTCAAACACACACACACACACACACACACACACACACACACACACACACACACACACACACACAGTCCTGCCCTCTGTGTTTTGGACCACCCCCTTCACCAGCAGTCCTGTTAGTTCCTCTCCTCACTCTGATCCGCTGCAGTGAGCTCCCACTGACGAGCAGAAACCAACTGTCATGAAAGAGAAAGGTAGAAATTTTTATGTGTGTGTGTTTGTGGATGTGTGTGTGTGAGAGTGTGTGTTGAAGGAGGTGAAAAAAGGGAGTGTGACAGCTTGGGTTTTCTGTTAGTCTTTTCCTACTTGTCACTGGTTTAAAACTTGTTATTTAGCATTTTGGTCATATCAAACAGTCTTGCAGCTAAGTAATTACATTTGTCTCCAAGAAAGTTAACAATGTCAATGGGACACATTACTTTGCTAACTTAATTACTTCACAAATGTGATTGTTTTGAGTTGACTATTGTGATTTTGCTTGAGGCGGCATTTAATTGTGTTAAAGGTCAAAACGAAAATTGCTGATGACTTTTCTTGGATGGTTTTTGTTATCAATGTTTTAACCAATCCTGATGTTTGGCTGTGTAAAAGCTTTAATACTGTTGTTGCCAAGTGGGGAAAAGTGCAAGCATAGCTATCGTAGAGCATCATGGTGGGTTAACCAGCATGTGATTTTTAGAATGACCTCTGAATTGAGCCTTGTTTTCCTTTTGATTTCCATATTATGTCATTAATCATTAAGTGACCACAGTAACCACTCAATGCTATTACTCAAAGACATTTTGTTTGCAATACAAAAGTATTTGTATAACCTACAGTGTACTGTATTAGGCTTAGCTAGTATTTTGGTACTTTGTACTTTACGTAGAATGAGAATGAGGTATATTTAAACATCTATAAAGATTCTGAAAATAGAAACTCCCTACCTCCTTGCACACGGATGTAGATTTTCATAGCTGGAGATAGTGGATTGTGTGATTAGCCGTCGTTCTCAGGTTTCTCTCCATTTGCTGTCTTTCTAAATCTACCATTTGCTAATACTTGACACCATATCAGCTTCACATTCTGGAAGAGATCAAGAAAGAGCGGACGTCATTTTGGACTCCTAAAATATTTCTAAATGAAGAAAGAGTAAAAACTAAAAGCAGACAAAGGATATACTTTATATATAGGATAATACCCCACAGATACTGTATATCATTCTGTTACATAAGCGCAATACAATGTGTTCTACTGGCAGAAAAACAACTACATTTCTAATCAGGAGTATTTCCTGTTGTTGTGTTGGCATCACAGCTCTGTCATTAACAAATATCTGAGGTGTAATCGCACAAAGGCTGGTTTGGATGAATTCATTGTTAGGGTGCCATGGTCAAAAGAACGGGTCACATTCCCAATGGGATTATGCCAAATTTGCAGATAGGTCCTCTACTTTTTAGTTTAATGAAAAGACACAGTATGTTTTGTATCCTTTGTTGACTTCATATATCACAAGTCTTCTTTGAAGCTGAAGGTCAAGTTGTTTACATATTTATTCATTTATTATTTATTAGATTTAACAGGAGATTATAGCCACTTACAGTGGGTTTTTATTAATTATGGGAAGCATGGTCTCTTAATCTAGTTTGTTACTTCATTCTTGTTACCATAGGGACAAATCTCTCTGTCATGGGGCCACATACCGATGGTGCTTGACTCAATTGTCTTCATATTGAGTTGGGAACAAATTCTAGCTGTAGGCTATGTGTAAGGACATATTTTTGGTGTAGTCGAAAGAATGTCAGAGTTAGTGCAGATTAACTGATGTCCCTGTTATCTGGTTAAAAAATAAACTTGTTATGATTTATGTGGAAAAACGATATATGTAAAAAGAGAAGACGAAGCTCATGTGTCTGTTTATGTAGCTGGGTGTCCACACAGCGCTCTCACCGTGCCACATTCTTTCCCCTCTCTCCTCTGCTAATCACATTCAAGACCTCTCAAGTGGGGCTGTGATTAGATTCTACAGGCATCCACTGCTTCTGCCGCCTTATAGACATGAAAGAGACAAAAGCAGAAGGAATGAGGTTCTTGCAAAAGTAAGAGACTACGTTTGGCACACAAGCTCCTCATAAAGCTAATGTTGTTGGGAGAAGTAATGGCTTCTAACTGAACTCCTGTCTATATTTTAAAGCACTCTAGTTTAGTGCTCTGTGTAGCTCTTGGCCAAAGCAAATCTATGGTGGCTCTGAAGTGCAAGACACCACAGCATTTCACAAAACTCAACAGCATTTCACAAAACGCCACATCATTTCACAAAACGCTACAGCATTTCAGAAAACGCAACAGCATTTCACAAAACTCAACAGCATTTCAGAAAACGCTACAGCATGGATAACACTTGTATTTGGATGGAATGATTACCTGTAGTGATAATAAAATATTTTTTACAGTATGGTACCTGAAAAAGGTCAAATGGCACTGATGGTATCCAAATGTGCCCAAATGTGCCCAAAGGTCAGTCCGCCTGGACTACTTTTAGCTAAACCTCTCTAAAAAGGTCAAATTTAACTTGTTTTGCCTCAATCTTGATACAGGGTACTTATTATATGTTATACTTTGGATTCCTAAAGCTTTTAGTCTACTATCCCATCATTCAAGGGTAGTTTTCACTATAAGTAATGGTTTTTTTTTAGGCGGGGGTAAGAATTTACCTTTTTTTACTATGTTCCATCTGAATTTACTCTGACTGAGAAATATCTATATTGATTCTGACACTTCTACATCCAACTCACAGATGTAACCTTGCTTTGATAAAAGAAATTATTCATATAACCCTTTTAGAAGTTAAGTTATAGTCATTTGTTTTGGGCATAGCATTTTCGAGCCTGAAACCTTAAAAACAGGCTCAGGGCTTAAGAGGTTAAAAACAATAGGCTATTTTGCATTTTTAGGGACTGTAAGATGAGATGTTAAGCTTTCTGATAGGTAACAATGATAATGCATTTCTCATGTTTCATGAATTCCTCCCTCTTTTTTAGGGCTAGCTGCTCAGGATGACCCGGGCTCTCTGGGGGGGAAGCGGATCATCCCGTGCTTCAGGTGTGGGGATTCATGCAAGGGACAGGTGCTGCGAGTCCAGAACAACCACTTCCACATAAACTGCTTTACCTGCAAGGGTGAGTACCATCAATAAGTGCACTATTTGACGTCCTGCAATCACAGATTAGGAATATAGTCATTTGAGCCTTTAGCATTAAAACCTTTTATTTTCAGAAAGTTAGTTTTCAATTGAGTTGAATTTGCATGTAATTTTTTGTGCCATCAAATTCAATTTCATAGAAAATATTCTGCATGGCTGTTGTGAGAACCTACTGGGTTGTCAGACTCAGATTCATTAAAGTTACTTTGTTTTGTGGAAAACATATTTTCTCATCAGGCTATTGTCCCCATTAATTAAACCTGACAAGCTTCTTGTGTTGTTGCCCTTTCATCCCATGTGACGGTGTTTAGAGCACAGAGGAAACAAAGAGACTTTTAGAACAGAGAGTCCTGTAGTAGTGTACAGTGAGAAGACCTGGGCACCGGTCTAGGGCTCAGTGGGCTTCATCATGTGTATTCATGTGTGTATTATGCAGATACAAAATTGTATTTAAAAATAAAACGAAAAACAAAACATGTAAGTTGTAAATGCATAGCTACAGGACAGGAATAGAGCTGTGCAGTAATGCCCTTGGCATTCCTGAGGTGGCAGGTTCAGAGGCACAGTTTCGTATTTGGGTTGCGTGGTATCAAATGTCTCCAAACAAAGCACGGAGGAAACACTGCCTCACTGTCAATAACATGCCAAACACATGAACACTTTAAAAACTCTGGCAGAATCATTATATAAATAAACATTGATTGATTGATTAGGTCAGACAGCCGAAATTACATCTTTCATGGATTACATAGTTGCTGTGTACTTACAACTATGAAAACGTGCATTTAATTTAATACAATTCCCAAAGCTCTTCTTTTTTTAATAATTAAACACATCAAAATTAAAATGTCAGTCAAAAGTCAACCTGAGCAAACCAATACATATAGGAAAACAAATCAAGAAGGAGTTCTGCCTTTTATAAAAGACAAACAAGTTAAAAACATATGTGGTTTAGTCTTATCTAGCAGTATTAGCTGACCAAGTAGTCTGATACGTAACTGTAGGAGAGGGACAATGCATTTTTCACATTAATCCATTGATCCAAAGATAATTAAAAGAAAAATGAATGTAGCTTTAATGTTTTCTGTTGTCATCTGTCTCTCCCTGTATGTCTGTGTGCAGTGTGTGGCTGTGACCTGGCCCAGAGTGGCTTCTTCATGAAGAACAGTGACTACTACTGCCCGCTGGACTTCCAGAGGATTCACGGCACGCTCTGCAACAACTGTGGGGAGTTTGTGGAGGGACAGGTGGTCACAGTATTGGGGAAGACCTATCACCCAGCCTGCTTTGTGTGCACCGGTTGCAAGTAATTAAGAAAACAGAATCATGGGAGTTTGGATGCAGAACAATTATTTTTCTTGCGAGGTAAACACTTGTCTCTTTCTCTGTTTCCTAGACAGCCATTTCCTGCTGGGGACTGCGTCACCTTCAGTGGAAAGGACTGCCTCTGTCAGCGCTGTATCCGACCCGTGTCTCCAGTTCTTAGTGCTAAAGATGTCAGTTCTTCAAATAGTAAGTGAACTTTTGAACTATTGATTCTCTGAGCATTAATTCCATTTGATCCAGTGTTGACATCAAACATATTGATTAACGAAGCTTTAAAACAGACCCGAGACTCTGATCCCATGTGGACATAATCAGACAGAGGATTAAGTATTTAACAATGGTCCGCTGTGGCCATAACACTGAGTTTACATTACCTTAAAAATCCCCACAATCCCCCTGGGATCCTGCAAGGTGAATGACTCACTTGACCTTATCTAGCTGACAACTATATATAGGGCAGAGATCAATAGGATTCAGACTCTTAATACCTTTGGATTAAGTAGCTCTCTCTTAAATACTTTAAATAAAGGGGTTTATTAAAACAAATCTAAAGGAAACAACATAGACACTCAAATTGTATTCATGTATATCCAGAAATCATATCAAAGAACTGAGTTGTTTCCTAATGTTTCCCCAGATCAAGTAGACTAAGTCCATTAAGTTCAATGTGTACATTTAATTCAATTTAAACAAAACGCATGAGCCTATTTAGGTGTCAAGCGTTAAAAGGATAGTTGGGATTTTTTAAAGTGGGATTATATGAGACTCTTATTCCCAGTAAGTGTATTACCTAAGGAAGCTCAGGAATGTACTGCGGTGGATGGAGGCATCAGAAAACATGTGCTAGCCACCTAAAAATATCTATATCAATAAGAGTGTCTGCTGTAATTAATTATACTTACCTTCACACTGCTTTACCTTGCTTTCAGACACATTTTTGACAGGTGACTGAAGCTGTCATCTATGGTCTTTTCAAAGCTATAGTAGACTACTTATATACCATAGGGATAATGGGAGTTGCTAGTCTTCTGATGCCTCGATCGGTTAGTTTGTTTTTGTTATTGTGTGACTTTGGTGATTCTGAACCATCCTTTATAACACCAAAATAACACCATAACAACAGCAACCCCTGTACAATGACTGTTTCCTGCCATGGAGTCTGGTTGCTTTGAAGGGATCCTAGATTACAGTTACCTGGGGCTTGCTAACCACCATCTACTATAGGAAATACCCTCATAAATCACAATCACAATCGGTTTTATTACCAAGTAGGTTTACACATACGAGGAATTTGCTTTGGTATAATTTAATAAATACCCTCCTCTATGGTATTGCCCCAACTATGTATAATCATTCGGCAACACTTGTCATCCATCCCTTGGACTCTTACTGGATATGTCCTGTATGTGTTTTCAGACTGCTCTGGCTGTGGCAGATCCATCAAGAACGGCCAGGCTCTGTTAGCGCTGGGGGGGCAGTGGCACCTCGGCTGCTTCAAGTGTAAAGCCTGCAGGAAGGTGCTGAGCGGAGAATATATCAGCAAGTAAATACAAATATGTCATTTAAAAATATTTTCTCAATGAAGTTTATTTTTTCTAACAAAATAAGGTTGGAATTAGAAAATATGTTAGCAAAATGTATAACTTAGACACATTAAAGAATATATGATTTTAATGTCAAGCGTCTTTTCTTTCAGAGATGGCGTTGCCTATTGTGAGAGGGACTACCAGATTCAGTTTGGGGTACAATGTGACGCGTGTCAGAGGTTTATCACAGGAAAAGTCCTAGAGGTGAGACAGCTTTATTTATTTATTGTTTCTCCTGGTTGCATGATTAACATAACATTGGCATTTTTTGCAAAACACTGACTTTTTTTTACTTATTCTTATTTTTATTATGACATCTTATCTTGAGTGTATTTGTTTGTTGGCCCCTTCTACTCAATACATGTTTTATCCAACCTATTTTGCTTATAAATTGTTTCTGAACTGTTCAATGTGAAACAAATATATCAGACAAATTATTAGAAAACAATTTGTATATCTTCAACTTGATTTGAGGAGATATTTTAAAGTACATTCAGAAGATTAAGAGTGTTGTATGTTCATTGTTGGTCTATGTGATAATGTCTAAGTCTGAAGCTTTTGCCTTCCTCATCATCAACCTACAGGCAGGGGAGAAACATTATCACCCCAGCTGTGCAAGATGCAGTCGATGTGACAAAATGTTCAGAGAAGGCGAAGAAATGTTTCTGCAAGGTCAGTGTGAGAAATACCTGATGTGGGTGTGCATGTTTCTATCGTGAGAATGGGGATTTAAGCCTGTGATGGATACATATATTAAAAAAGGTTGTCTAATGCAGTCTAGATTTTCAGTGTCTAACTGTGAATTTATTTTGAAATACTGTATTTGTTTTGCCTTTGTGTCCCTGCCTTCACAGGATCAACTGTTTGGCACCCAAACTGCAGAAGCAACAGCAGAACAGATGACAGTTACATGGTAAAACCACCTTAACTTAACACGTCTACAGTGAAGCATGTTATATAACTCATATCAAAAATATCTCCGAATACTGGATAATACCCAGCAGGTGTAATTGCTGTTAAAAGGAGGAAGCGAGTGTGATATCTTTCCACGTCGCTGTCCTCACATGTTCTCTTCCTTCCCAGGTCAGCAGACCAAAAACACCTTGTCTTGATTTCTTTTTCCCTCATCAAAAAATGAAGGTTAATATCGTGAGCAGACCTGCCGTTTGCAGCGATGCTTTTCTAGAGTGAGCAGGCTGTAGTCTCACGCTTTGAGATGAACTGCACTCGCTTGTTTCACTTGCATCACTTTGCTCACCAGGCTTCAAGTGTGTTAGTTCAAGGCAGCAAAAATATGACTTCTTAAAAGTTACATTTTTGCCTACTATTATTAGTCAATTCAGCCTATAAATGTGTAGCAGCTGTAAAGTATAACGTTGGTCCAATATTTATTACATTTCATACAAAACATTTTAAAACCATGTTAGCTGTAGAATGGTGCATGCTTGGCTATTTTATTTCCTGATAAATATACACCAATATGTGATTATGTAATATGCAAAAGAAAATCCTGTCTGATAATGTTAGCCACGGATAAAGGTGTTTTATTATTAAGCATATTACAATTTGGAGCATTGCACATAAACTGCATGATGCCAGGCCCACTGCTTCTAGTTGAGATCTAAGGACCAAGTTGTGTGACGACTCGAGAAATTGCCTGAGCATCCTATGAGTGAAACTAACAGCGATTTTTTTTTTTTTAGCCCACTAGATCCTCATCAGAAAGCTCCAGTTCCCGGCCGGGCTCCTGCACCCCGGGAGTCCTGGACGAACCATCTGTGTAAGTTCTGGTGACGACATCTGCTTTACACAATTCACGTGGCTTGATTTGACATTTGATTTATCATTTATTTGTACAGGCGAGTCGCGTGGATAAGGTGTCTCTCTTGCAAGGTTTTTCTTCATGTCAATGAAGACAAACATTTTAGGAAAATAGCCAATGTGGAAAAAAGAATATTTAAGCATAGTTTTTCAATTTTACCTTGACTGATCGGAAAGAGTTTTAATGCCAGAGGAAAACAAATTGATTTCAATTGTGGTTGACAAAAAATCAACCACATGTTGAAAAGGAATTTAGAATCTATTTGAATTCAATGGCAATTCTGAATTTGATTACAAAACAACTTGTTGCTTTTGGTATCCTTTAGTTTCCTCCATCCAGTTTATTATGTTCCATAGACTGTAATTACTTTGTGAGGAATAAACTTTCCCCCTATCAAAACATGATATGAGCCAGAAACAACCTACCTTACTTAGATTTAAAAGACAGAGAAATAGAGTGTAAAACAAAAGAGCTCCTAGTCACAGATTACAGTGTTAATCTGTCCAGCTCATGTGCCAAAAACAGTTTTGGTGGGATTAAAGTTTCATTCCTCGAAGTCTTGTAATAAGCCACCTCTGACCTTTCACCTGACGTAACCCATGCTGTCTGCTCCTTCCTTGTCCTTCCTTCCCCTCACCCCCGTCCTCCTCTCTCCTCCCTCTTCCTGGTCCCAGGCAAAAGTAGATAATGAGATCATTGATTACCGAGATTTAGCAGCCATTCCCAGAGTCAAGGCTATATATGAAATAGAGCATCCTGATATGATGTCTTATGAACATGTGAACGACAACTCCTCTGCTTTGGACTACAAAGGCAACAGACAGGACAGGCAAAGCTGTGCAGAGGTAACGTTTTCACCGGCCAGATGTTTGTGTCTCATTGTTTTGGTGTTGGTTTCTTGGTTTCATGTGGAAACCTAAGAATTCAAACCTTTAGTAATTTTTCTTATTCCTGATTTGATAATTTTACTGATGACTTCCTCTTATAAAACATTTGAAAGAGACCCTATTATGCTTTTTAGGGTTTTCCCTTTTCTGTAATGTGTCTGATTTTTGTATGCCTGAAACGCCTGAAATGGACTCCTTTGTTTACTTCTGTAACATAGTGGCATCATGTAACACTTGCGCTTCTATTGGCTAGCACTCCAACACATTGTACGTGATAGGCTAAGAGGCGGGGGATCTCTAAGTGGTTGACCAATCACAACAGAGCCGGCTAGCTAACCAATCAGAGCAGACTGGGCTCTGGTTTCAGACAGAGGGTGAAAAGAGGTGCTGCAGCACAGGCAGTATGAGAACCATAAAGAGCTTTTTCAACAGTAAAACATGAAAACATGCCACAAATTATGAAATGGGAAAAGGAACATAATATAAAAGATGCATTTAAAAGATGCATGTTGGTTAGGGTATATTTGTTATATACTGTATATGATATGTGTTTTTCCTTTTTCATATCAGACTTGTTAGATATACAAGGCTTTTATCTA
The DNA here is from genome assembly GCF_902827175.1 of Gymnodraco acuticeps. Taxonomy (NCBI): domain Eukaryota; kingdom Metazoa; phylum Chordata; class Actinopteri; order Perciformes; family Bathydraconidae; genus Gymnodraco; species Gymnodraco acuticeps. The sequence continues at coordinate 3,751,093 of NW_022990023.1, forward strand.
AAGTGTCTAATGTGTATGTTTATTTCTGGTTTTGATTTAGTCACCAGGAAGCGTATCTGTAAACACAGAGGTGAATATTTGTTTTAATAAGAGCAGACGTATTTAACACACAAAATAATGTTGATTTGTTGTGCATTCACACTCGTTTTGTGTCCATCTTCTTTCAAGGAGAGTTTTGAAATCAGAAAGTCCATGCCAACATCTGCCAGCCAGGGATCGTTCGGGGTTCATTCACTGCACAATCGTCACAGCTACACTCCAACTCTGTCCAGATCACCGCAGCACTTCCACCGGCCAGGTGAGGAAAACACACACAAATAAAATGATCTGGATCTTCTTATCACCTTTTCATAGATATTAGCCCACCTCTGCTCACGTATTCTTTTGTTTTACCACCTTCCCTTATCTGCTCTGCTTCCACAACTCCTCCTTCCGCTGCTTTCGTGGAATAACACACAGGATTGATGCTTTCTTCCTCTTTATTACCTGGCAACCATGACACATGCCCCACTCCCCCTTTATGTCACAACTTTCTCCCTCACACTAAAGGTAAGAACCCCTGCTCTTCTGCCACCTTTACTGCATCCCTTCCCCCCTCCTGGTATTGCCTTACCTTTTTGCTTTATTTTATATTTCCTATCAAACACTTGTATTTAATACCTAACCCACCATTTTATGTTCTAAAGGGACTATGGTACGTTTGATAAAACGATAATTTAAGACGACAAAAGTTCTAAAAACAAGGTTCAAAGATGGATTTATTTTAGGACGGATGGCACAGAGATGTGATGTATTTTATTGTTAGGAAGGCTGAGCCATCTAGTGGTCGCCCACTGATCATCCCTTTTTTTTCCCAATTTGCATATTTGACTTGACCCTACTTATACTTATATATAAATATACTGTTCTGCCACCTCTCTAACTTCTTCCCCTGAAAGAAAGAATCCTTTCAAATCTACATCAAAGTAGGTATTTATAAAACTGGTTTGATTGATTAAATAAGTAAATATTCCTGTGCCTGTTCCCGACATCACTCACACATTCCTCTAAAGCCGTGCCTATTTATAGAAGTGCTGTGAAGCCTGTTTTATCATGTGTGTGTGTATGAAATATGACAAGCTCTGACCGCTAATCGCTGGCATGTGTTTTTTGTGGGAGATGAAAATCCCTCACAAACTACACGGCCTTGATTTTGTATAAGGATCGGTGTATTGTCTTTATATTCAGTAATAAGAAACATTAGATCCTTAAAATATTCTCGTTGATGTCTTCTGAATCTGTACAATAACATGAAATTACATTTAAGAAACATCTACAAAGAGGTTTTTGTTTGCAAATGTAAATGTCATTATTGCTTAAGCTTTTGGCAGTTCTGGCCGTCTTTTTATGTTGTAAAAGTCATTAAAATGATTGTAGATGTACATTATGCTAATTCTGGTTCCAGTCCTTTTCATAGAATGTCCTCCAAACTACAAGTAGTTACATATACATACCATACCATAGAATATACATATACATACCATATTTAGACATTGAAAAAGGAAAAATGCACTACAGCAGGTTCTTACTTCCAATGTTCATTTATTTTTGTTCTACTGTGTGATATTTAACAACGAATCATCTGCTAACGTTGCATTTTCTTCTATCAGCAGACGAAGGCTTTAATATGTACAGACGACCCGCCAATTTATAAACAGCAAGGTATGATATGACCCTTTTTATCTTTTTGTCCTTTTTCAAAGTCAGTTAAAATGCTGCTTGAATCTTTTAAAGCCTCTGATTATAATCTTCGTGGTGTTTCATTTCACAACATAGAGGTATTTTAATCGCCTGGACAATACCTTATTATATAATTGAGTTGTAAATCTAAAAATAGAGCAGTACTGAGAAGTGTGTTTTACAGATCAATTAGCAAAAGGCTAAAAACAGAACCAGGGCAAGTATATCTGAATGAGTAAAATCGGATCTTATTTGCAACAAAGAGCCGAGTCTGGTTCTAAAAATCGTCTCATGAGGAGCTAATCTGTCTGTTTCACTTTCACATAGAGCCAAATTCCTCCACAATCGCAAACAGCCTCTTGCCTGGATATGGTCGCAATGGCCTCAATCCGGTAAGAGCAACATCACTGATACGTAATCCGTCTGTTTGAAACTATTGCGTAAGGCTACTGGGTGACCTTTGATTCTGTAGGTGGGAATTGGTAGCTCTAGAAACAATTTATGTCCAATTTATAGCAGTTCACTAAAATGAATGAATGATTGTTGTTTCCTCTGTCTGCCCCCTGTCGGTTCTTCTAATACAAGCCACGGTCAGCTGATTACTCACATTACAGCAGTGACAGATTTAAAGGTAAGTATTTAGACATCTTTATTTTATCATGGACTTTAGTAATCACTATAATTATTTTGGAATATGAATTCGTGTGGCTTTGTCTCTTCCCCCCCCCCCCCCCCCCCCCCCCCCCCCCCCCCCGCCTTCCAGACTTTAAGGTACGTGAAAATACTTTAAATCCCTGCTTTTGCTTTCTTTGCTTTCCTTTTTTGTTTTCTGCATGTCTAAAGTACTGGCCTCACCACAGTCTGCATGAGCATGTTTTATCAAGTAACTCAATTGAATTCAAATCTGTAATTCTATAGCAGTGGCTACATCTTGCAGAACTCTTCATTAATATGTATATTGCACGTATTACATAACTAACTCTTACCTCACATTTTACAAATATATCTTACTAGCAGTAATTTGGCCGTTTGGGTTTTATAATTGAAGTGATTAATCCTATCATGACATTTTCCCATTGCACGTGTTTGCTTCATTCTGTAGCTCATCCATGACGGTCAACATCCATTAGCACGAATGGACAGAGGAGTGTCCATGCCTAATTTGTTGGAACTGAAAGCAAGTATTGTTTGTATATTCTTGTGTGCTATACAAGAGTTTTCCCTGCAACGATGTATCATGTTCTGCACCTTCAGTAAAAATAATACATACAGATAACAGAATACATGTTTCAAGGACAACGTCATTATTATTATCCTTTCACTATAATAGCATCACCCTAAAGACTGAGGCATAGTTACTATAGATACTATATGACGGTGGCCTTGAGGGTCAGAACACAACAACATATACAATACACATTATAATAGAAAACACAACACTATCTCAGAAAAAACATTTTAGGAATTGTTTTTAATAATTTTAGTTAATGGTGGCCATGAGGGTCCAAACACAAACACATTGCCTAAAACACAACAATATTTCAGTAAATGATCTCATTTTTGTCAATATGTTTTATTTCTGGGATGGTGTTTTAACACTCAGGGGCCACCGTACTATTTAACTATTATGCATGACAACAGTGCGGTGGTTATACAGGATGCATATTTGCATGGGACGTGATGTTCTAACTCCATCTGGTATCTCAATGGCTGGTAGGGAAACCACACAAACGATTGTGTTTAGGTGTAGCTTCTGCAAGAATCGACTATGAAAGGATTCTCAACCAGCCTTTGTTTTGTCAAGGTCTACCCGTATGAGCTGCTCTCAGTTGGTAGTCGAGGCCGAGTGAAGCTTCCCAAGGATGTTGACAGAACAAAACTCGAGGTAAAGTAACTTGAGAAGCATTATTATTATTATTAAAGTGGATAAACATGCTGCTTAGCATTATTTGTTATCTGTATTAAAAGACCTTCACATTTGCCGAAAGGGCAAAATATCTCTTTAATATTCTTAATTTTACCTTCTAATAAATGCCTGGCCTTGTGTCAATACTACACACACCATGCCTTACACCTTCATAGATGTTAATACATTCCTCTACAGTCACATCATCTGCTGAAATATTTTTCTGAAAAACCAGTTGAAGACATTAGTTGTTTCAGTTAAACGTACAGTAGAGTTTTATTTTAGAATAAGAAATGCACCAAACAGATGATCTGTGCAGCGTTTCAACAGTCCATGTTATTCTTTACTGCTTTCCTTTGCAGCGTCACCTATCCCCGGAGTCATTCTTTGAGGTCTTTGGCATGGGCTTTCAAGAATTTAACGTGCTTCCACTGTGGAAGCGAAACAACATGAAGAAGCGGGCAAATCTCTTCTGAATGCTGCCTGATGCATGCTTTGACTCATTGTTAATATGCAGTATATATTGTGTTCTGAAGACCCCTTCAGTGTATTTCTAAAAACTAGGCACAGTTACTTTATGTGGGTTATTGTTTTGAATATTGTTCATATGTATAATAACTCAAATCAAAAATGAACGTGAGAACTCAACTTACTATAAGGCCTTCGCTAATAAATAGCCATTATTATTTTATATTTTCAAAGTCAGCCCCAGCTCATTAGGGAATATGTTTATATTCAACGATACAGCTGTTTACAATCTCCAATTATCATAAATGCAACAGGAATTGTGGCTTTTTTGTGGCAAACATGGGAAGAAGAGACAGGTAATTGTTTCAAAGCAACACTTTTTTCCATGCAGACAACCTAACCTAATCTTAACCTCTGAGATTTTCATTGACTTAACTTTAAACAATGTACAGTTGTTGAGTTCAACTCGATAGCAAATTGCTCATATTTCATTTAGTGTTGATTGTGCATTACGCTGGTTTATGATCAGTGACAACATTTTTAAAGTATGGGTTTGGCATTTTCACTTTTTTCTGAATTTGTATAGACCAAGCAATACATTTAGAAAAAAAGTGGCTAGGGTATTTACAGGCTGTGAAGCTAGCTAAAGTGAACTTGTCCTCATTAAAAGCCTTTGTAGATCATTATTGTACCCTATCTGAAAAACATGTCATGATACCTGATGTATACTGAAGAAATATACTGTTTTAGTTCTTTTTATTTATTTACTCACACTTGGTTGTCTCCTGAATACACAATTGCTTAGCTATAGCTTAAAATAAACCGTTTTGCGTGAGTAAAGGCTCACTGAAATGTGCCTAATCGGACTTTGAACGATTAGGGTCATTTGAAACTTTTTTTTTAATGTTTTCCCCTGACTTTTTACTGTATGTGTTACCTCCCATCACACCACCTCAAGCGCCCTAAATAAAGTCTTGCCCTTCTTACTTAAGTTGAGCAAATGAATGTTTCTTTATTGACAGAATGAGGTTGGTGAGGCCATATTTTTGCACATGATTTCAGTTTTTTTTTTGTTTAGCATCTCCCAGGAGAATCTAACAGTCTGGATCACCAATTTAAAAAAAAAAGAAGAGACAGTCAAAATCCGTAATAAGATATCAAGCACGGTAAATTATGATACCATGTAAATCACATCACAAAATTACGGAGCACTTTACATTTGTATTCATAAAAGCTATTTGTTTTTTCTATTTCTCTTAATGTTATTCAGTCTTAAACCAACAGATGGTGCCATGGAGCCTGAAATCAAAACACCACTTCATCATTGCTTTGCATGTTAATAATGAACATTTGTCAAGCTTTTTTTTTAAAGCATTATATTTGCGAAATTATTTTCTTTACTTGCATCTACCAAAATGTAGTGTTTATAGTGTAAAAATGGCTTCAATCATAGTCCCTTCCATAGTAGCTTACTAGAACCATGAGTAACAGGACACATGGGATAATGAAAGCAGATTAAATCATCATAAAGTGAACTACATTCCTGCTTTTTATCAGTCATTTACTCATCTGTCCTAATCGAATGGTTTTAAAGTGCAATTTCAAAGGGAAAAATATTAAGAGTTTAGACAATATTTTATGTAAAGGCTGGTAGGCTAGGACAACTAGCCTATGTGTATTTTATGGCTTTAGACTTTTGCATGCACACATCGCAAGAAAGATCAAATAAACATAGTCATACAGTGTTATCATGTTTATTTAAAAAAAAAGTCAATAGTAAAGTCTCAATCCATAATGCATACTTTTCATCTGAGGCAACAGTATCCAATGTACAGTATGGAAGTGAAAGAAAGATACATTTTTTGTCAAATAATTGTTCTGCTTTTTTAGTTCTGTTGCAAAAAACATGCAAAATACCAGCAAACAAAACATTATTACTCCTGAAAAAGGCAACCTGAATAAATGTATGTCTTTTCAGTGGGGACTGAACAATATTATCTCAGGCTAACCTTGATAACATCACGGTTTCACACTGAAGTTGTTGTTTTTGTTATCATGGGCTCTTTAAAGCCCACCTAGTTTGAGCGAAAGCATTGGAGGATTACGAGGCTTTCTATTGGTCAGTTAACGCACACGCCCGGTTGTGGGCGTTTGTGATTGGTCGACGTTGCTGGCACTCACCACTCCACTCTCTCCTGAGCACCTCCCCGTCTCTCCACCGACTGGCCCAGGCGAGGATTTTCATCGAAAACATCCACTGCAGACTGCGTACCAGAGCCGGGGGGAAACGGTGCTACGACGAACGGAGAACCGACGCTATGGACCCAACAGCATGACAGCCGACTCCATGGCGTTTTTTAAAGTTGGTGTCTAGAGGCGTTAAAAGGATTCAACAGCAATGAATGCGGTATCACTTGTAAGATAGAGAGGGGCCAAAGTGGACTATCCCTCCCTCGGTAGATGCCTTCCGCCCGATGGAGGCTGACGGGACCTTTGCAGCGAGTTCGAGGCCCGGAGGGTCACCTGAGAAACACCTCGTTGCAGGACGCAATTAAGGACAAGACCGTGCACACCTGTCTGCGCTTTCGAGGACTTACTAGACAAGTTCTTAGTGAGCACAACAACAAAAGTTAGCTGCGGGAGGCGAACCCCCCCTGCACAAGATGACTATCATAGATATCACTTAGCGAGAGGTTACTCACCGCCTCAGGTAACACAGGACAGGTGAACAACGTTACTCTTTAAAACGGACTACACACTTTTTAAAAGTCACACCAACTCATTTGACTGCGAGAATTCAGCAGGTTTTTTTTTAAGTTGTGTTTTTTACTCACCAAGAGTCAACCATGTCACTCAAAGACAATGCTTGTCGGAAATTTCAAGCCAACATTTTCAACAAAAGCAAATGCCAGAACTGCTTCAAGCCCAGAGAATCACATTTGCTGAACGACGAAGACTTAAATCAGGTGAACAAATAACATGTCATACTTGTAATTACTGTCTGTGTAAGCTATATTAGTGATGCAGTGAAACCCTGTTTGGATCACTCCGTTTGATGGGCACATTTCAAATGGTTTGTCATGTGACCATGAAGTGCAAAGGTTAGGTTAATTGGACATAATTAGTTTCCAGCCCAAGGGCGCATATTGACCTCAATTCATGCCGATATGGCTCCACCCAGCTCCATGCTTTCCACACAGTAGCTTCTATCAGCTGCTTCTGTTGACTAGTTTCAGTTACAATCATATCTCAGTTGTTGTTTTTATATTTCCCTCTTTAAAGTTCGTATAATGTCCAATCCTATGTGTATTATCCTAATTTCCAATGTCCAATGCTAGTTCAAATATAATTGGAGACTCCAGTATGAGGCTGATATAATCTTTGCACTATTAATCCAACATGAAGCTGTTCCAGTAATGCTTCATATACTGGCATGCGTTGTTGACATTGGCAGGTTGTGAAAGTTGGCATCAGGGCAGTTGAACTCTGTTGGCTTTTATTGTGGTTATTGCCTCTTGGTAAGCTGTTAACGGGACAGATCAAGAGTCCCCATTATCCAGGCAGTTTGTGTGATGACACCCCTGATGCTTCTTCAATTGGCTGGTTGATGACTAACATCAAGCCGACATTGTACTACATTTCCCGTAATTTCCTCCCTCGTGACTAATGGTTCCTCTGTTGGGATGGAATTACTCTCGGGGGTTATTTCTGACCCACTGTCTATCAACTTTATCCTTTGGTGACCGCACCCAGTGAAAGGTTATCATCAGCGGTCAGACACTGAAAACCCAGGATGTTTTAGCCAAGTTATTCATCGTTTGTGTTCAGTGTCGATAAGATACTGAAGGCGTGTGCATTTTTCCTTTGCATATTTCCAGCATTAGTTTTGCCTCTCCCCACCAATACACCACTCAATGCACATTGCTTTTGGTGCAGTTTTACAGTCATTTATGATGTGGGGTAATAAGACGTTGAAGGGTCATTTCCAAATGAACACACTCAAATGGCTCCGTTTAACCCACTGAAGCATTGAAGGGTTAAAAATGACCTAAATTCATCTTGTCTTTTCTCTCTTGAGAGGACTTTCCATTGGGGTTGCTGTCAGGTCATGTGAGGGGAGATGGGACACTTGGTCTCAGAGTTTCTACTTTGAAGAAGCTAGTGTCCCAGTATTTGTGTGAATCCCTTTGAACACTTACTGTTCTTTCTCCTTGTCCCATATCTAAGTCTATTCGATGAGCTGCGATTCTTAGGGGTGCAAAGAAATATTGAGTTTTGTGATGTATACTATATCAATCCCAGATTTCTAATAATTGGTCCAAATGCAAAGAAGTGAGAAGACAGTGGCCTATTTTGTGGTGTGTTCAAACCCCCATCTGCTAAATGCCAGTGATAGAGGAAGTCCATCCATTTGACTCTTCCACACTGAGAAACGAAGAGGCGTAAATGGTTGTGTGTTCTATATATAAGGACACTTTTTCTAAAATTAGAGTTAAAAAATGCAATACATTCCCTTGCCTACAGTAACACATTGAATCGTTATCCCTGTATTGTGCGTCACCTCTGGTTGTCTTCCAAAAGTTAGATGTTGTTTCTCTTTCAAGTCTGCACACACTCTTGACTCACCAAGGTTACAGGTTGAGACTCCTGATTGAAATTTCCTATTATGTCATTTTGTTTACAAAGTCATTGAGCTGAGAAATGTGCTGTGCCTCCTACAATCAAAGCGAAATGGGATTTAATGGTGGATTATACTTGGCTTTACATGCATGGAGTTATGACTGTAATCAAAACCACTGATAGAACGACAGAGAGGTGCCAGGCGGCTGTAAATGTCAGAGCTTTTCCAAATTGATTTTATAGACTGTTGTTCCACAGACTTGGGTGTGCAGTTGGATTACGTAAGGTACTTAATTTGTTAAGCTCTTTAGGTGTAGGTGAGATTTGTGCATACACATATTTAGTGGATTGCCCCTGTAAACAAAACCCCTGCAGTGGTGTTGCAGACAAACAAATGCTGACTACTACAATGGCGAGTGTTCAAGAACGCACCAGAACAATTTAAGAAAGACTACCTGGCCAACTTGCATTTCTCAGTTTGAATTGCAAATCTGGAGCCACAAAAGCTCTCAGGCTCTGCTTCTCTCTCCTGTTTCTCCTCCACTGTTTTCCTTGCTAACTTCTGCCTCTTCGCTGCCCCCTCCACCCACCAGTCCACCCACTTAGAGGATCAGAGGGAAAATCATGTGTTAGCCTTTCCTTTCTTTTTTTTCCTTCCCAGGGAAGCATGGCGCTCTGGAATAAAGCCAGCTGGAGAATGTAGCCTGCTTAAGAGAGCTAGTGACTAATACACACCTTCGTTGAACTAAAATCTCTGTGTGTGTGTAATCCTGTCTGATACTGGGCACAATATAAAGCCTCAACTATTATCCTCCAGTTTCAGCTACAAACTGTTCAAATGTGCACAATTAAACAGATAATCAATATGTTAAAGTGGCTGTTTTGGTGTTGTTTTAAAGTTTTTCTGTCATCAGGCAAAACCTATATATGGAGGATGGTTGCTGCTGGCTCCAGAGGGAACGAATTTTGACAATCCGTTACACAGATCTCGGGTAAGTGGTGCCTTTGCTGGACTTGAAATTGATTATGGTTAGAAGGGAAAAAATGTTTCATCAGCTCTTTTTGACCTAATCATAATAAACATTTGGTGCTTCAGGAAAACAAAAGAGTATTCTTCAAAAGAAAAACAACCTTATTTGACCCAATGTCTATAGCTTTTGCTCAGTTCAGTACTTAGGATTTTGTGTTGTACATCTTTTAGTACAAAATGCCTGATATTCAGAATATTAAGGCTTCTCAAAAGGCCACACAAGGGGAAAAAGGCAGTCTGCTCTCCAGCCCTTCTTTTAATTCTGTTATCCGTTTTGCTACTATTTTGACATCCAACAAACGGGAGGTCTGGTTATTGTGGCTCCTGTAGCTGTCTCAGCAGCTTCCTGTGGGAGGCTCGTCCCCCCCTATCAGAAGAATCCACACTATCCAGCAATAATGAGCCTTATATTGACTTTATTTCATGAATCCTTGGCCCCCCCAAACATCATGTAATGGGAGACGTGCTCTGTTGCACTGCTTCCTTTATCAGCTCCCAGATTATACTGTGGTGGTGCATCCCAAAGAGGAGTAGTGGGAATGTGGGGGAGGAGAAGGAAGGAGAGGTCCCAGTTCTCACAGCCACACTGATGGCTTCCATATGGGGTTTTGGGAAAAGCACCTCTGGACCCTTCCACTCAACTACTGTCAACAGGCTGCCGCTGCTTTGACATACCACTGATGTGTTCTGCCTATTCTTACAATCAGCTTTTCCCCGCTGTGTATAATTGGTGACCTGTTGTGCTGAGGTGAGCAGGCTGGACCATGTTTTGACTGACCAACAAACAAATAACAGAGGAAAAAGAGCTGACGTGTTGGCTGAGTCATGTTTTAGGAGCACAGTTTGTGGGCCTGTGGTTGTAAATGTCTATGAAAAACACAGTGTGACACATATATATCACTGGAAATGGCTGCAGTGACCCTTTTAACATCCCTTGTGGCGCCTATCAGCCGCCCTATTGAGACCTTCAGATGCCTTTTAGGTTACAAAACACTTCTTAATATTTCATGGATTAGCCTCAGTTGGAATCGGATCCAGGGATATTTAATACTGAGACAAAGCGGTGAGTTAGGATAAGTGGGGAGCAGTGGAGAGATCATCAAGCCAAAGAAGGAGAGGAGATCAATAACATCTTATCATTGGCACGAATATCAGCAGAATTGTATCCAAGAAATAAAATGACTCCTTATTTGGTCAATTTGAGTATGTGGTTTACACAATATAACAGGCTTCACCTCAGTAAGATTGGTTCCATTAAATGTGTTTTAGGCAAACACTGATACTGATACTAGTCGGATAATAGTTCAATGTTGTTTGCATTAACACCATCCTGTAAGACAGATTCAATCCGCTGAGACAGTAAAACTAAACGGGGCTTTTACTTGCTGTATTCTGTCTATTGTCTTTTATTTCCTCATACATTTTTAAAGAAAGATTCATCTTGAGTTCCAGAAAGCCTGAAAAGCATGTGATGTGGTAAATGCTGAATGTGTGCCAAGAACTTGGATGCCACTGCATAGCAACTGTTTCTCAAAGGCTCACCCGCACTTATGTATTTACTGTTTGTGTGTGCACCAGTATAGCGGCCAAGTCTTTATACCCTGAGGAGTACAGTATATAACATTAGCATTGTCATTTGCAAGAACTTCATTGGAACATTTACAGATTAATTTACTAATCCAATTAATAACACCTGGCTTTATAAATATCTGTCCATTCTTGTAACACTTTGTCAAACTTTCCTGGCTAGAATTATCTGATGTATAATAAGTAACGGCTTTAAAACACAGTGCTAAATGTTTGCACATTTCTTAAGTGCTTTGTTATTTATGTAATTGGATGTGGCTTGCTGTTATGATATCTGTGATGTGATCATGTGAGTAATTCTAGCATTTATTTTTTTGTGTAATGCAGAAATGGCAGAGGAGGTTCTTCATCCTTTACGAGCATGGCTTACTGCGCTACGCTCTGGACGAAATGGTAAGTGAACCCTGACAGCTCCTGAGTTTGGTTTGCTTTGAAACAATTTTTATTTTAAAATGAAATTTGAATAATGGCCTGCTTTTACATACTAGCTGTTGGCTTGGTCTAGTAAATGATGGCTATGATGGTTTGAATGGTCAAATCATCATCAATTCCCGTGCATCTACACAGCCTTAAATGGCACATTGGCACAACTACAGTTTTTACCAATTAAACTTATAATTATTCCCAATGTCATAATGTCTGTTCATGAACAGATTTTGCTCCAAGTGAAAGCGTTTTTCATGATATACTTTAAACACTGGAATTGTTTGATAGTTATGGTTAAAGTGTAGTTATTTTGTCACTAAGCATTTGGTGTTTTTCTGAGGAATACCTGGAGCATGTGATGGTCTCACCAGGCGATGGCCACACCGTTAACACCAACGCTTTCTCTCATACAAAAGAGAATTTTGTGAATGTGTTAAACTTTAAGCCAACTAGCACAGCGGTGTCAAAAGGAATGAAGTGACACCATATGGTGTTGATAATAAAAGTCATGTGCTGAGCTTTTTGTGTTTGTTTTTGTTATTGTGTAAGAGCCCCGTGCTTACTTCCTGTTCAGAAAAACTGGAAAATCCACTTGATGTCAGGAACACGGATGTCTTTAGTGAACATTAATGCAGTCTGATATCAATAGTTATATATGTAAAATGACTGACTGTTCTTGTAGGTTTAAACACTAGGCTATATAGTTTGTCGGTTCTATATGTACTGCAGCATATAGGCACGCTGGATATTGATTGACCCTCTCCATTTTTTGTTCTATATGTGGATGGTGCTTTATAATGAGCTGAAAGCAGGAGTAGTGGATGCAGCACTTGCTTTGTTGCTTTTGGCTCTTTCATACTGTATGTGGCATTCTCTGGCAGAGGAGAGAGATGCTGAGAGGGTTTATGTTATAGAAGCAGCAGGAGATAGGCTGCCGTGTAGATTGTATTCATTACACAACCTTCAGGGTCATTACACCCTCCTAAAGTAATCTGAATGGCAAGGTTAGTATTTGCACAGTGCATCCAATGGTGTGTTTTCTTATCTGAAGATATTATTGAACGTAACAAGCTAAAATACTGTTCTGGCCTGAATTTCAGCTTCAAACTGAATGCACTGGGGAATAATGACAGCAGAAGAAGCATGGATGATGGGTTGTTTACTGAGGGGGACAAAGGAAAGTGGCGGATGTCCTCCTTCCATTCATCTCGCTCCTTCCATGTCACTCTTCATCTTTTCATCCCCGCTCTGAATGCAGGATCAAAAGGAGACGGGGGTTGCAAGGGTCTAGAGCTGGAAATATCAAGTGACACTAAATATAGAAGCTCTCTTGTCAAACCAAACGCATTAGAATAATTGTTTAGTGTTGAATACAGCATGCACAAAGTTGGCTAATGGGCATACGTATCCGGCACTCGTTTTCCACGGACAAAGAGGTGAACTGAATTGAATTGGTATGGTTAGTAACTGTGAGTGGCATTTATGGTTTTTTATAAACTCTATACCTTTATTGAAGGACTTTAAACCTAATGACGTAAAATACTTTGGTGCAGCACTTTGAGTGTGTGACTGTTTTTATTTTATTTTATACGAACATTTGAAACACTTTTTTGCAGCATTGATGTGCAAGTGTCCATTCTGGATGATGGCTATTAGAAATGTGATACCCAGCTATGTAGTATGCATACAGTTAACTTGTTAAATGCCATTTAATGCTTCAGATTGTTAAAATCAACATACGATACAATAACAGAGACCAACTTTAAGATTGGTTTAAATGGTGTATTATGAATGACATTAGGTCAAATCTAAACACTGCCAGCTTTCACCAGTATAACATCGCTCCAGACCACATCAGAGCCTCCATCTGAGAGCACTAGTTGGGGTTGTAGATGAGGAGGTGCCCCTCTGTTTTCCTCCCAGCCCAGTTTTATGACTCTTGTGTCTTGGCTGTAACCAAACCCAGATGCACTGCGGTCCCAACTTGCAGGATGTGGCACGGCTCTGGGGGAAAGGAATGGGTTAGCAGAGGCCTGGGAGAGATCATAGTTCCTACAGCCATCGATTTAGGGTTGCCCACCTAAGTGGAACACCCAACACGATGCACTACTGCCATCATTTCATGCTAAAGCAGCTATGACTTTGAAGAGCCGTTATGTGCAAGAGACAAGTGGTGTAGAAAACGTAGCTTCAGTAAGAGCAAGATTGTGAGAAAATGTCTTCTGAGAGGAAGCATGTAGACGGTGAATAGCTGTAAATGTTGGCCTGCAATGAACATGTGCAGCCATGCAAGGCTAATGTTTTAGTACAGCTTTCATAGCTCATTCTTGGCATACAGTAGGCTTCCAAAGAAGGGAGTTAAAGGTTGTTGTGACCAAGATAATTCACTAACTTTGAATAATAAATGACATAACTCTACTCCCAAAGTCTGCTGTCAAACAGGGTCTAGTATCTGCTGAATGTACAAGCTAGATTCTCCTAGAGAAAACCCAACGCAGTTATTTAAAGGGAACGTTGTCAAGGCAACAGGTTTTGTCCCTTTTGTCCAGCAACCATTGACCATGGCATGTGTGACATGGTCTGGGTTATTCTCTGTTTTGTGGAGGGCTCTGGCTGTCTCTATCCTGACTGTAGGGATACAGGACAGAACGCTCTGGAATGAGAGCACGAGTGTGTGGGCTGAGGTTTTCTCCAGGCTCAGTCTTATGGTGAGCAAGCCTTTCTACAGTTGCTGTAGGAAAAAAAAATCATCAGACACATCATCGAAACCAATGTGCAAGGCTGGATCAGACGGCACCTGGGAATGACGGTGCTTGACTGCAGAGGCCGTGTCATGAACAGGTGTTGCAGGGTTTGAGAAACCATCAGACTAAGCACTGTTGAGAGAAATTGGACTCATGTACTAATTTATAGGTAAGGAAAAGACAGATGTACAACCTGAACAGAGGCCACCTTAACACGACGGTGAGAATAAGCTGTTTTAAGTGATGTAAGAAACACACATACACACAAAAAATCCATTATCACGTCGTGGTGAGGGCAGCTATGTTGGTGTAAAGAACTATCCAGCTACACTTTAATGACATGAGTGCAAGTTAAAACGATCCAACACCCACACTCTAATAACTGCTTTGCTATGTGGTCAGAAATACACCACACAACACCTAGCTCCCATTGACCTTGTGTTGACCTAATTGTAGCCTTTTCATACTGACACACACACACACACACACACACCAGACGCACACACCACATCATATGATCTCGGCTGAAATATTTTTCTTTGCAATGTCTCAAGATCTGTTTATTTTGCAATGAAACTCTATTATTGTTGTCAGTGCATTGTGTTCCATATTTCCTCATTATTATGAGGCCATAGGAAAGAAAGTGCATTTTGTTGTTCACATTCTTGTCGATTAATGCATTTTAGTCCAGATAGTAGAAGCAGAGTATACCTGCAAATAAAGTGAGGCTACCTATTGAGTTGCACTGCACAAAAGACCCATTCAGAGAACCTTGAATTGCACTTTGCCTTTAGACTGCATTGAGTGCAGTTGACTGCCTGCACCACAGCCATATTCCTTGTAAAAAGGAGAACATGATGTTCTCATGACGTCTTAGCTGTCAAGTCATTTTCATTTAATCTTAGCTCAATTAATTTCCTGTGTTTACTGGAATTGAAGTAGTGGACCCAGTAGCACTGTCCACGAACTGCGAGTTTTGAGAAACTTTCCTTCATTTCCAACACATTTGTGCATTCTTTTAACTTGAGGCACACCATTCTGCTGCCTCTCCCCTGAATCTTCCAGACATGAGCATATACAACCCAATGAGCAATGTTGGCATGTCAGGCTTGTAAGACAGTTTTCATGCTGAAACATGCATAAACTCTCTGCCTTCTCAGTGAAAAAATGAAATTCAGGACTATTTGTAACTGATTTTGAGTAGCTTTCCTCTTGAGTTGGTTTGAAAATGAGGGGAGCTTTCTAGGGAATGGATGAGTGGGCAGGGCCTCTTTGCTGTGTTGTTGCCTTCAGGCTCTCTATGCAGGGAATAAGTGGAGGCTGACCACCCCACCCCATCAAATTAGGGATACTTATAGGGGAGCTCCAAGTCTTGTACTCGCAGCAAGCCATGGGAAACGGAGTGGAGAGGGAAGTATAGACTGCTTGGAGTACACACACTTGTGTTACAGTTCATTAAGGAAAGATCAGTTCAAGAGCGAAAGAAGCAGCTGATTTAGAGGGTAAATAACAAATGAGAAGTCAGTCAAAGCTTGTGACTGTGTAAATCCTCCATATTGGATTATTGTGCGTTGTTTACTAAGTGTGGGTCCAGGGTAAGGCGTATGTTGGTTTTGCAGAGATATGGTGTGTAAGAGTCTTCTTTAACCCCTGCCCTTCCTTCCCCATGGTTCTAGTAGGAACTGATCTGCTGGAATGTAAACAGCCATGGATTACAGTGGGGTCACTGTTCCCATTGCACAAAGCCACAAAAACCTTGGGAACAGCCATTCATACAGCTTGTAATCATCAGGGTCTACAACACTGTAACTGCCACTCAACCCAACGTCCCAAAGCTGTAGTCCAGTTAACTATATTTATAAAAGAACATTCCCATGTTTTTGTTTTCATGTACAGAAATAGGGAATTTTTGTGGATTCTTGTTGCTGTTTTATCCCAGGAAATCCCAAGCTGCTGGCTGGGGAGGCTGACCGCAAAGAGTCTGCAACACGCAAGCCATTATCCTCTCCAGTTTTGAGCAGCCACTGTGCAGGTAGCACATCCAACTAGTAGGAGTCGAAAGTGCATTGACAATTGCGGGAAACCTCACCAGCTTTCCCGCCCACAAACGCTGTTGTTTTGAAACAAAAGTCTTGTAAATGTTATGGTTGAGCAAACCAAACCACGTCTAATTGACTGATTGTAATTCCCTAACTTCATTATTATTATTAGAACTCAAAAAGTAAACTGGGGGAGGTTGCAAGACTGTGACTACCGGGTTTCAGTCTAAACCAACTCCAGGCCTCGAAACTATTTGTCCGTCACAAGGACTGCTGTGCATAGGGAATTGGGAATAAAATACAAATAAAATCCCCAATTTTGATGATTCTTGACAGTTCTCTGAGCTGATACACAAGGCCACCTCATGCGGAGAAGATCCTGTGTGAACAGATCATTTCATGGAAACAAAAATACTGTACCACACCCACTGCTTTCCTGTTTAAAATAGATACTTTTATCAGGAAACAGGCACTTTTATGTGGAAGTGTCATCCTCGTAAGTGCTTATCATTTGAAGCCTTGCAACTTAAGACAGGACTATATTTAGCTTTTTTCCCTACATGTCTATACAACTTGGCTAGGTTTTGTCTACCCAAACAAAGCAACATGTATTTCAGCCTCAGTCTTCCTGTCAGATCCAAGCCTCGTAGTCCACTTTACTCTCACTTTGATCTCATGACAGTTGATCAACTTGACAAGGCAAACAACAAACTACAAGAGAGCTACCTAAAGCATTTGGTAGTCTATGAAAGGATTGATTATCCCTGCTTAAGCAGAGATTTGAATTCATCAGCTCACATTGATTGCTTATCAAAGGCCTTGCTGACCCGCAATACATCTCCACTTCCCAACTAAGTGCTATGCTTTCTGAAGAGACATGAGTTAACCAAAACCAGGAGAGTCTGGTTAAGATGAATACAAAAAAAAAGGTCTGACAGACATTGGGCTAAGTTGTATTTTCACTTGATCAATGACCATTCTGGCCCTCTGTTGGCCTTTCGGTTTGACTTTCCAGTGTTGTCTTATCTGTGCTCTTTAGTCTTTGCCTCGGCTTTAGTCACTACATCATTCCGGATGCGGCAAAGATAACAATCTTATCTCCAATTTTTCACTCTTTGAACTACTTAAGTCAGACGTACAGTAACCCTGTCTGGCTCAGGACCAAATCTACTCTATAAACATTAAACTCCTGTGTTTTGCCTGGATGGCAAATGCTGTTCTACTGTATATGGCAACACTTTAGTCACTTTTACGGCCCGTCCGCACAGCGGCGTGCGTTGAAGCTTGCCGGCGAGGGGGGCTGAAACTCGACCAACAACCAATCACATGAATCTCCCGCCCCGGACACACAAGCATGCGGTTTGATTGGCTAGAGCTTGTACTGGCATATGATTCGATTGGCTGACGCTTCCGCCGAAGCTTCAAAAGTTGAACATTGCTCAACTTTTGCAGCGAGCAACGCTTTTGAAGCTACGCTTCGCTCCCACAATGCAGTTCGGCCAAACGTGACGTCACCCCATTCAAAGTGAATGGGCAGAAGCGTTGAAGCTCGGCCGTTATTTTTTTTTTCTTTAAAAGTGACTTATTGTTAATAGTGTACAGACACACACAAAGCATTACCCAAACAACCTGCTTGGAGACCAAACTTAAGTGTGTTATTTTTCAAATGTTCACAACACTCAAGGATTAAATGTGAAAGACAGGGAGACATTTTCAAGCGTTCCAACTGACCTCCCCCTTACCCATCCTACATGTTGCCTTTGTGTATGTGTGTGCTTTAGCCAAAAAGCCCTAATGAGGCTATAAATAGTGGCTTTGAATTACTGATTCAATTGAAATTATAGTTCAACAGCATTGTTCTCTAGCTTGCTCCCTCAAACACACAGAAACAGGGGCTAAGCTGTACCTCTTTGATTGAATGAGCAAGAAGTGCTCCTATTGAAACGGGGCTGAATTCATTGACATGTATTGACCTGGAAACACATAGACAAATTGGTGCAAGTCACACCACATCGTTAAGTATGCCTTTATCTTCTCTTACCAACACATTTAAACTTATGCACAACAATGAACCACATTTTGGTGCTTTATGTTTAACTCTTTACTGCAGATTTAATTATAAAGTTCTACCTAAATGTTAGACTTCAACTCATGGAGACTGTGGAGACAGTCCTCGTGTTCAACCCTGTGGTCTAATATTATATTGGTGTTCACCGTTGCATGAGCCTGTGGACAGGTTCATTTAACACAGGGCACTAGGTCTATCAGCACCTCTAGAAAAATAGTGCTGCTCCTTGCAAATAGTTTCTCATAAGGTATCCATTTTCTGTTTTTGTGGGACTCTAGTTGATGGCGAACTCTCTTTAAAAATGTTCTTGGAGAATCTGATTGCCTTGTTTATCTGAGCCAATTATTTGATGGCGGCCCAATGTTGCACCATGGTGAGAATTGCTTAAAATACTCTTTTATTAAGGATGTCTTTCAACCATCCTTTCCTTTGTAACCTCCTTCATTTTTGTATTCTTTTTTAATGATTTCCAGCCATTCATTATCCAGAGAAAGGCTGGTTCCAGGAGGCTTTGGCTAAATCGGTGTCCACTCTCACTTCCATGGCCCCACTTTAACTTTCCCATTACTCATTTCAATTCACTTTCCCTTCCCTTTACCTCCTCACTTTCTCCTATTCTGCCACTCTCTCGCATCTCTGGCTTTCATTCCAGCTCTCCGTGGCCAATAAATCATTTGTGTTGTAGAGAGCAGCCAGTAGTATTGTGTAACTTCTCTCCCTCCAAACCCTCTCTTGTCTATAAAACCAAACATGGCCGGACTGACTGCTCGCTCAGTTTGTTCTCAACACTAAACCAGGACCCTGACAAAGGGTTTCATTTAAAGCAGGGGTGTCAAACTCAATTTCATCGCGGGCCACATTCGCATAAAGGTTGCACTCAAAGGGCCGGTTGTAACTATATAAATATAATATATATATATATATATATATATATATATATATATATATATATAAAATAATGTATTATATTACATTATTGCCTCTGAATTGGATTATTATCGGATAGGATAATAACTTGGCAATTAACTACGTCTGAAAGCAGAAGTCCAGGGTAAATAATTGCAAGTCTCTTCAGTGCACATGTCACAAAACGAGATGCATTGTGGGCCATGTAGTTTATGGGCAACCTGCTTCTGTAAAGTGGCACGTAACCGTATAATAAACGTATTATATTCTTTGCAAGCTCTTGCGGGGCCACATAAAATGTAGTCGCGGGCCGGATTTGGCCCCCGGGCCTTGAGTTTGAGATCCCTGATTTAAAGCATCAGGGCAAGAGGTTAGCCAGCTCTGAGACGAGCACTAATAAAACAGTGGGGTAGGTGTCTGCATGTGCGTCAATAGGGGTGTAGAGACAATGGCAGAGATGGGGACTCGAGTCTGTGACTCGGACTCGAGTCGCACTTAAGTCGCACACACAGAGACTTCAGACTTGACTTGGACTCCTGCTCAAAAGACTTCGGACTCGACTTGGACTCGAGTTTTGGGACTCGTGAACAATCATTGTGTTTTCTATTTTTGGCGTATTAAAGGTGGGGTAGGTAAGTTTGAGAAACCGGCTCGAGATCGCTAGAATTTGAAAATACACAACCGGAGAAAATCTGCCACTTCCTCACAGAGCCCCTCCTCCAACACACACGAACGCGCACATGACCAATGAGGGCACGAGATAAGTTTGTGCCCCGATGGCAGGCTGACAGGCAGGTAGGCCATCCAGTTATTTTAGCCGGGCCGGCGATCGGGATGTTAAGAGCATTCCATGGAATATAACAAAAAGTGTATCTCGAGCCGGTTTCTCAAACTTACCTACCCCACCTTTAACATTAACATTAACATTATGGTAGCACCATGGCGACCGGCGGCACACCTGCAGCTGTACCACTTGTAATTAGGTTCAACTATAACAACTTCGAATAAAACGCCGGCGGCACCAACAAAAGGAGCGCACACTGCAAAGTCTGCAATATTAAAATCAAGGATGCTGGTGCAACAACGTCAAATGTCATCAGGCAATTTAAAACTCACCCGGAGAGGTCAGTCACATTAACACATATGGACGGTTAGCAAACATGTTTAGCTCAGCATCAGCTATGTAATGTTAACTTAGCTTGCTACTAGCTTTGTAACTGAATATTTGAAAAGATGAGTGAATGTTTGCTTGTCACACTTGTTTGCGTTGAGTGGCGTTGACATCCAACTCTTGACATGACATAAAAAAGGTCGGTAACGTTAATCATTACGTTCCGCTGCCACCATCTACTGGCTAACGTTAAACGTAGAAAAATACATAGTTACATACATAAATACATCTGTCGGTTTATAGGCAGGTTACAGGTTTATTGTTGACCACGTAACGTTAATGTTACAGGTTTATCAGGTTACCATTACACTGGGTTTGAGTGAGAGGATAGAGGAATATGTGTATTTATAGTAGACTTAAAAGATGTCATTAGAGACCCAGTGTAATTAAACAATACGGTTGCAGAGGTCAAATTTTAACATGTTTGTCCACTGGCCAAATGGCTAGCCTAGTGAATGTTGACATTTTACCAGCCACTCAATAGATTGCCATTGTTATTTGTGGCTGGTGCGTGCAACATACAGTACCAGCCACTTGCATGATTTACCAGCATTTGGCTGGTAAATGGTGTTAATGGTAGATATCTCTTTTGGAACAGGTCATGTTTTAATATCACCAGTTCAGTATATTTCAGATAATATTGCAGCAATAGTTTTTTAGTTGCAAATGGCACAGAACAAATGTTTACTTTTAAGTACTTTTAACAGTTTCCCTGCGGGGGATTAATAAAGTATTTGTGATACTGATTTCTGATTCTGAAGTGTTTTGCTTATAAGTTGTTTGCATTTAGCTAAAGTGTGATGTTTGTCCTCATATTGCATTGCAATAGCCTGTTTAAAGTGATCATATAACAACTAATCAGTACTGATACTGTATGCTAATAGATATAGGAGTGATAATAATACAGTAAATGCTTTGAATTTCTTAGATATAGCTGTGCAGTATTCTTTACAGACTGGATAGCAGCAGACAATAGAAGGCTTATTACAACCAGAAGAGACATGAGACTTTGATTTTTTAGAGACTTGAGACTTGACTTGGACTCGTGACCAAAGACTTGAGACTTGATCAAGTCTCACCCCACAAAGACTTGAGACTTGACTTGGACTTGTGACCAAAGACTTGAGACTTGACTTGGACTTGCAAAAAAAGACTTGTGAACATCTCTGGACAATGGGACTTATCAAAGTAAAAATACTGCTGTTGTGAATTACCAGACACACATTACTGTAGCCCACAAGGTTATTGTGGTAAAAATAAATTCAAATTCAACTTCGCAATTTATACTTACAAGCAAAAACATGTGTGATTTTAAACTTGTAGGGATGTTTTTAGGTTGTGGGGACTGATGTCAGAGATGATATTTGCATCCCTGCAGCATTAAGTCTTAGTTGGACAAAGTGAAGGTGTAACCTAGAAAGACACTCTGCGCTGCAGGAGTGAGTCCTAAAACGTGGAAGTGAGTTAACATTTTAGCACTTTCATGCAATTTACACCTCAAAAGTCCTAAAAATAGTGTTTGTTTTTAAAGTTTGTCTGGCTGAACCATATTTAAAAGTATCCTTCACATTTGTTTCCCACCTTTGTTCTGCTTTTATCCTCAATCAAATAAAAAAATCCCATTTGAAGTAACCAGTATGCTAACGTTTATGCTCAAATAGAGCCTCATTAGACTGTTGCCTTACGACAGCCTGCAGAAGCCACAGCTGCAGTTGACTGTTTTTCCGATCTACAACAGGTGCAGGTGTATTGGATGACCTTTCACCTCAGCTTGGTGACCTGCCAATCCAACCACCTGTTAAGGTTGGGGCTTTGCTGCCAAGCTATTTATAGCAAGAAAGAAAGTGGGGTCTTGGAGATAGGCCGGGTGATGTTTCTTGTGAATACAATAAACGCGGATGTAACATATATGTCATGGTAGACAAATGTTGATAGAGATATTTGATATCCTGCCAAAATAACTCCCAGTAGAAAATTCCCGGGCCTTGTTTCATTGGTAGGTCTTGCTTGTGAAATCCACACAACCTGCATCACAAAATGTTGGCTTGTTGTTAATTGTTGTTGGGTGAGCCTCTCGCTCTTTAATAAACCACTCCAGCTTCCTCGGGACTGGACAGAAATTACCATTTCAAGCAGCCCTGGCCTGCCTCCAGACTCGGCACCTAATCAGCTTAGTGATCTCTCCTCTGTGCTTTCCCAAGGCTTTAAAGAGAGAGCAACAACAACAACAGCCCCCCCTATGAAAAACTAAACAAAACTACAGGTCTTAGAAACTACTACCTTCTGAGTAAAGGAACAAATGCTGAAACATTGATATTCTATGCAATTTTAAAATAAAGCACTACCAAAAAAAGACTTTTAAAGAAAAAAGATCAATAGGAAAGACAGATACAAATTAAAAAGCAAGCTATTTGTCTGTCTATATTCAGTATATTATCGTGTATAGCTAGCTATTGGCTGATACTTTGATATATTGGAGAACCTTATTATCTATATCAGGGGTGTCAAACTCAATTTCATCCCGGGCCACATCAGCATTATGGTTGCACTCAAAGGGCCGGTTGTAATTGTATAGGGTTGGTGATATATAAATATACATATGTAAATATATAATATATATGAAATAATGTATTCTATTACATTGTTGGCCCTGCATTGGATTATTATCAGTTCTGGTAATATCTTCCTAGATAACTATGTCTGAAAGCAGAAATCTAGGGCAAATAATTGAAAGTAAATATTCAACAATTACACCAATTGTATTGTATATTATGTTCTTTGCAAGCTCTTGCGGGCCACATAAAATTAGGTCGCGGGCCAGATTTGGCCCCCGGGCCTTGAGTTTGACACCCCTGATCTATATCATCTAAAATAAAACAATTTTTTAGTCTTGTTTAATTATTGTTTGGTTAAACATTTTCTGGTTTAACTTTACATTTTTCAATAACTTACAGTATTATATTTGGAAAAGTTTTAGTTGTCCGTGTTATGATTTATACAAAAGGTTTGGCCTATTTTGTAAAGCTATCAAATGTCTTTGTCGAAAACATATTTATCCTAAGGAGCGGTGGCAACTGTAAGTGCTATAGCGTACATACTGTATTGACTGACATTTTGAATTTTAACGATTCTTTGAACATACCACACATCTAGGAATGTAATTTGCTGCAAGCCTTTTGTTACCTGATGAGTCTTCTCTTATCCTCTGAAGTTATCTGCTGTCAGTAATGTTTAGGTTAACTGTTAACCACCAGACGTGTGACTGTAGGAATCTGCTCTTCAGCTCTGTGGAAAAATGTCTAGCTCCAAATCTGAGGTATAAGCTGAATACCCAAAGGAACATTTTTCCAATCCCTCCCACATTTCCCCTTCCTTTCTGCCTGATGGGCTAATTTGCGTTGACTTAGCAAAGCTTTGGCAGATTTGCAGTCATAATCAAAGAGGTAGTTCAAGCCTGACTGCAGGTCTTATGTAATTTCTTCACACAATGTAGGCGGAGTAGCAGAAACGAGTTCTTTGTTAATTGAGTTAAAGGAGTAAATATAATTCTGTGCCTCTTTTATTTTGATAAGAACACTTTTCATTTAGACCCTACAACTTTACAACAGCATATAATTGGTGCCTAGTCATCCTGGCCTACTTTGCAAGGTGCTGTGTCAGAGCACAGTGTGGGACGCTGCTGTTTTGGGGCACTCTGTGATCTTGCAGCAATTGTTTTTTGCTGTGGAAACAAAAAGCTGATCCTAGAGCTACAACTCTCGAGGATTTACTGCTCTAGAAGTCAGTGATTGAACAGGGGTTTATTGTAAAGAACATTAAGACACTTGATAAAGAACAGTCCAATGTGCAGGTTATCTAGATGTCATCATTATTGGCCTTGGAAGAGTAGCAGTTTCAATGAGCGGATATTGATGTATATGATAATGGAGGTGTTTTATTATGACCTAATCATGTTGTCAGTGTAACGTGCATTTGTGAATGTTGCGCCAAGGCAAAGGATTGAGATAAGTCACACTTCACTTCCTCCATGGTTCACTACCCTGACTGGGATGTGTGACACCTAATCTGTCTAAACCCTTTAGAGATAGCCAATCAACAACCAATAAACTGTAATAACTGATTTAAGAAGTTGCAGCTTGAATCCATTTACCTTTGGATTGACAATTTTGGTATAATTAAGCAACTATGATGTTAAAAATCACTTCTGCCTCAATTCATGCCTCTTAAAGACGCTTCTGTGGATCCTGGGTATCCTTTTTTTTTTTTTTTTTTAAAGTTCTTGCCAAGACAAAATATTGGATTAAATATAATTTTACATTCATGTAGTTGAAAGTTAAATGGAGTACAGTATTTGGAAAAACCCTTTATCCTCCGACTTTAAACCTTTAGCTATCACTATGAAATAACTCTGTTTTAACAATTTAAAATACATCTACAAAAAGATTTAAGTTCATTTAATACAATTAGTAAACACATTGCTCAGCCCTAGTTAATACTGAATATTGTGTAGTGTAACATCTGAACCAACAAGCAAAGACATAACACAGTTGTCATTCATCACAGATGAGGGGGAAAGAAAACCACCATAAGAACAAGCACGTTCACACATTTAAACACAGTAATTTAATTAGGGACGGTCTATTATAAGTCATAAGTGTGCAGAGAGTTGGAAAGCGGAGAAAGGAAAATGTTTCCAGTCTGGAAAGCCACACACACTCTCAATAATTCTCCTTGGTCTGCATCTGAGCTGCCAACGCAACGTGACACAACTCGATCCGAGCACCTGTTTCTCCAGCCGGCCCATCTACTCTGTCAGCACCCAGACATAAACTGACTGCTTCTCACACTGTCATTGTATACATCACACACACATATACGCGATAAAGCTTTAATTACAATGCTCTATGAAGTAGGATTACAAAATAATGTACCGCGCAGATAAATTGTTGTATTTTTTCAGTGATTTAGTTATCTGGGCTCGCCAAATATCTCTAGCTTTCGTACAGTTGCATCAGATTGAACGATTCTACCCTTTATTGGAAAATGACCTGCTGTACTATAGCAGAGCAAACCATCTTCATCCTCCAACTCTCCCTCCTCTTCCTCCTCCTCTGCATTTGTCAGCTGCTGGCCTCCTAACACTGCATTAAACCACCCACATCCTCTCACCGGTCTCCGTAAGAGGAGCAGCGCTGCTTCCACCCACTCTCCTCTCTGAAATATCTGGTACAAAATGTGTGAGATGCGTGGTGTTGGGATATTTTTCTTTTCAAATATCTCGTCTTTAACCTGCTTTTGCCGTTAGCCTTCACTGCGGTGCTGTGGCTTATAGCGGATGCCCTTACCGTAGCATTCATCTGAACGTCTTGAATGCATACCAGTGGAGTGAGGTGTATCTGAAAATGCCTGAAGTACAGTACTTGGCCCTGCAACAGAGATGTCAGATACCCACCATATGGTTTAGTCTGATTTCTTTATGTTACAAAGTACAGACAGGGGTTAGGGTTGGCATTATAACGGAGGCTAAGGTAAATACCACGTGTGATTGTGCTGGCTTAACGTCTCAATATTGGGATCAAATTATAGGACTGTAAGGACTCTGGAGCAGTGATGATTGTAATCTCGTCCATGACCAATCTAGTTCCTGGTCTGATTGCAATGTATGATCTAGTGGAAGGAAAAGAGAGATGGTGGTTTGATTCTTCTACATAGCAAGTCCAGAGGTGACTCCATCCGTCTGGCACCTGAGGATATTTCCCCCGCAGCTGGTTGTTGGCATGCTCATTGGTATCACAATTTGTGTTTACCTCTGTTGTCTTAAGTTGCTAAGGAAAGATGTATTGCATAATGGCTGTTATCGGTAATGAGCAGAGGATGTTGGACCCTGAAGAGACCTGATTCCAGGCCATGTTGGTGAGTCAGGTCGAGACGCTGCCAGTTCATCAGCTTTCCTTTGGGCTTCCATGTCTTCAATGATCAAAGTTAAAGAGCTTTGGATGCAGGGTGACACACTCAAAGATCCTGCTGTTACACGTTTAATACAGAGTAATGTAACTTAACGAGGGAAGTTTCAGCTTTTGAATTTGTCACCACACATTTTGGCAGACAAACAGGCACCTAATACCAAACAACAGATGTTGCTGATCAACTTACAGGTGTTCATAACAAACTTTGACATTGAGCAATCATTTAGGTGTGTTCATACTGATAGAAAGTGAATGAATAATGGGGAGAATGTCTTTCTTTTGCAAGATGTTGCAATATCATTCCCTCACGATCCTCTTAACTGAGTCATTTTATCTGAACTCTGGATTTCCATGACTAGAAATGAGTCCGTCAAACCCAAAAATGTTGATGGCAGAGGAAGAGAATTTGCTTCTCAACCAAAATTGAGAGTCAACGATCTGCCGGCTGCCAAAAGAAGCAAATATTTCTCTCGCTGTGTCATGAGGGAGAATGGGATGTTTTGCTTAGCTGCAGAATCGCCAAGAGTGAAGGAAGCCAACGGCGCAAAGGCATGCTAATTACCATTTTCCAAACAGAGAGTTGGTTCCTAATGAACACTGTTGTAATGACACACACCATATGACCCAAGATCACAAGACCTATGAATACTATATGGTAAGGAGAGGAGAAAAGGGCCTAAACCGAGCAGTTATATTCCCCAGTGGGAAAACTAGGAAAAGTGTCTCGTTTACTGGTATCGCATGGCGAAAGACATTTCATTGTTTTACTTTAGGCAGTAGTAAATCCCATGAAGCTGTGTTGTAGCTTTAAAATTGCTTTTATTTTGTATTGTTGGCACTCTAGTGTTGGCTTCGATTCTCAGAACTATAGGTTCTTATAGGAATCTTAATAGTTTATGAATGATGTGTTTTTAATTAAGTCATTGTCATGCACTCAAACATTTCTATTTGATGTTTGCTATTAAATCCAACACGATTATTTACACATTTCAAATTTAAATTCTATAACCTTTCAATACACTTCTGCCTTAGTTAGAAACGCAATATTCAGGTCAATATATTGTATGACAGCTTACATTACACAAATGTCCTCTACCTTTTAGTTAGTGTTTTCACAGATGTATATCCCATAAATATTGGTGCTGATCCAAGACGTCCACCTGCCTCTCCATCTATCACACACTGACATAGAGAAACCCAATCTCTTTCCGATTTGTCCCCGTCTCCCCTTGAGACTCCGCTCCATGTCTCCCATCCAGACAGTATTCATATTATTGTCTGAACAACTTGAAAGACTAGAATAAGTTTATGCTCGTTTCAAAATGTCCATGCTCCGATCAACAAAAGGACACTTGTTTGTGCCCCTTGTCTCTCGGTCATTTCCTTGTTGAGGGTTAAGGGGAGGAGTGGCTCTGTGGACTGTGGCGGCTGACAATCCCACATTGTGTGAACTGCTGCTGCTTCACAAAGGGCCCATTGTGGAGAGCGGTGGCCCGGGAAGAGGGGACCGGGTCCAGGCTAGGTGACAGAGAGGTGTGGGTTCAGGGGGCCTGGGTCTGGGGGCCAGGTCCAAGTTAGAGACGTCTATTGGTGCTTGTCCCCGGAAAGTGCTGAGGCAGGGAGGGTGCACACGTGTGCTGCTTCTGTACATTTACTGAACTCCCACATGTCCACCTACTTTGTGTAAGCACTCCAATCTCTCTCAGATGTGAAGCCCTTTTATGAAAATAGGTTTTTCAATCAGAGCTGTTGTCAGTCTCAGATTTATCATCTGCTGAGAATCCGATGTGATTATAAAACTGTGGGGGGGGGTTAAGCTGCTTGTACAACTGTTCCCAGAATTTGAAATATGTTGCTGTTTATCCTCCTCTGACTCGAGCTCTAGGACATGTGTGGAGATTTGTTTACTCAGACAGATGGCCTTGCGGTCCAAAGTCAGAGTCCACAAAACCCTTTTTTTCCCCTGCTGCACTGCTGTGCCTGTTGACCACCAGTTTGAGACTTAATCTCCCTTTTTCTCTCCCCCTCTGTCCCAAAAAGTCCTTCCTCTCTCCATGTCTGAGTGTGACAGGGTCTCAGGTCAAGCTGACACCCGTCTCTCTGGTCAGTCTGAAGCAGGCGTGGGCCCTCTTCCAGCTGTCCTGTCCCACGGTCTATTTGTCCGACTGTCTTTCTGTCTGTCAAGCCCGGCTGTTGCCCTGGCCTCTCACCTTAATGTCAAGAGCCCTTCATTTTTAAAGCATAAGTTGAACCAAATGATGTAGACTTACTGCCTCTGTGGCACATTTGTTTGACTCTAGAACACAAAGAATGTAAAGGTTATGTTGTTTCATGCTTCCTCCGTTTTGACACTTAGTTTAACCCTATCACTGTTTTTGCTTAAAATATGCTTAGCCAAACTTGTAGACTGTGGTAAAAGAGTAAAGTGACATTTAACAGTAACAAAGTCAACAAGGCCTCTCATCTGCCCTCAGGGTTGGATTACCACTAACTATTAACTATTGATTTCTCTGTCCACATTAGAGCCTTCCAGTGCTGGCAGGCTATGGTTATGCTGCACAAATGGTGTGCTTGTCTTAGATGTATCTGGTCACTAGCAAACATGAACGTGATACCTTTTTAATTTAGTGTCCAGCTCTGTCCCCTAATATATTCCGATCTTGCAGCAGACTGTAATTTATCATCTGTGGCTTCCTGGTACTTAAAGCTTGGAACCACCGTGGTATTTTGGTGTCTATAATTCTGCCTATATGTTTAGTGAAGTGAAGGTAGGGCCCTGAAGCTGTTCAAACAGCCACACATGCCCATTGTGCTTAGTTATGCAGTACTCGCTTACTTCATTGAGCAAATATAAATCCCTTGGTCAACATAAGATTATCATGGCTTCTCCCGTTGCTAGTGTAAGTCATTTGGAGGTCAGACAAAGCAAAAGTCAGTTTTCTGAAAAAGCAATATTTGTGTGCAAATACTTTCCTTCTGCAAATTGCTACTGTCTTTCAAAGAATTCATCTGCACAAGTATTTTACACTTAGAAAAGTAGAAATGTATTTATTTGATTTGCCAAAATGCATGATTAGCACAAAAGGTTCACTTGCTGTGCAATAGACTATAAATAGATGATCTTATCTATTGAAAGTTAAGCTAGCATGTCTCCATTCATTGTAAATGAGCCGTGCTTACAAACAAAGCCACTGTGTGCTTATATAAACTTGCATGTGAAAACCTTTTTAAACAAAGTAGTATTAGTGTGGAAGTCCTGTGGTCATGTTATTTATGGCGGTCGAATGGTATCCATGTACATAGTCGGGTTTACACCTCACAGCTAAGCATCAGACAGATTAATCTCAAAACCTCTCGGTGAACCCATGAACCAGCACGGTTTTAAAAATGGAACAGACAGTCCTGTTCACAGGTCCTTTCAGGCTCTTTAAAGCGCCGCAATATACAACAGCGCTGTGAAGATTTGAGCATTACCAACACTGTAAGGTCAATGCGAAGTAAAACGGTCTATTTAATGTTCTAAATAATGTAAATGAGTGATTTAATGCTGTTTTTGTATGCAGCTTGTTCTAAAAACAACCATTCTTTAAAAGCTACTACAACTGCATGACTGTTATGCACTTATCCTAGATTGTGTAGTGACTATTACACAACTGCTATAATGCAATGCCACGTCCATCAGAGTTGTAAACAACAACCTATTTTCCCCATCTAAAATCAGCCTATGTGTCACTTTCTTTTACAAATGGAGCTTGTAAAGTAAAGAGCTGCATATGCGATGCCATTATGTAATTGGTGTCCTTTTTTAAAGTGCTGAAATACACAACGCAAGAAACAGAAATATCACAACGAGCGCTAACAGGAACATTCGATGTGCACAGACTGTGATTATATCAGCTCGTGGTGTGCCAAGCTTGGCAGGAAAATTGATGCTGGGGTGGGTTGTGTGAATAGACCATGTGGAGGGATACGTGGGCACGTCTGTTCTCTTCCCCACTTAACACTTTCTCTGTGTGCCCCTCTTGTGTAATGCAGCCCAGCACCCTGCCACAGGGGACGATCAATATGAACCAGTGCTCCGACGTCATCAACGGAGAGTCCAGGACGGGGCAGAAGAACTCGCTGTGCATCCTGACCCCGGAGAAAGAGCACTTTATACGCGCTGAGTGCAAAGAAATTATCAACGGGTAAGAGATAATAACCAGGACTTTGAACGGTTAAAGAGGACATATTCTGCTCATTTTCAGGCTCATATTTGTATTTTGTTTCACTACTGTGACTGTGACTTTAATCTTCAAAAAGGTCTTCTCATACTGCCTGTGTCGCAGCACCTCTTTTCACCCTCTGTCTGAACTTTGGGATTTTAGCCTTTGCGAACCATTTACATGCACGCAAACCTAAATAACACACTACAGGAAAGGGAAAACCCCCAAAATCATAATATGGCCCCCCATTACTAAGTACATTTACTCAAGTACTGGAATTAATTACTATTTTGTCAAACTTTGTACTTGAATGTACTGCTACTTTACACTTCCACGTCAAATATCCCACTTCTTCCTCCATTACATTTATTAACACTAATAGTTACTAGTTACTTACATGCTATGCTGATATGATTCAGTACTGTACTACTAAAGAACACAGTATACACAATCATATGTACATTACATTACTCTTGTTTGTATTATCATTACATGTTGATATTGTTCATGATATCCTTCATTTATGGTTATCTTCTTTCATTGGCTGATTTGACATTACATAATATTGTTAACATGGTTTTTTAATGTTTTGCTGTTGCACCGTCTTTTACAATTTGCTATAGAAATACTGTGTTTTGATTGGGTAATGCCATACAGCCTCTCTGAATTTGATCAAAACTAAATAATATAATACTACTGTGGAAAGATCCTTTCTGCATCACATGACTTTTACTAAAAGTAAATTAAGCTTATTTACTTCTGTACTTTTACTTGAGTAACATTCTATATTTGGGCCTTTTACTCACATTCGAGTAGACTGTATTATTTCTACTTTGTTAAGAACCTGAGTACTTCTTGCCCCACTGTGTAGTAAATACAAATGTATAATCAGCTGTATTTTCCTATAAGGCATTATAACTGCCTCAGCACGGTTTTTGTTGCTCTGTATTTTGTTTTAGTGTTCAGGGATGACAGAGGTTTGGGAAAGGGAGAGTATTTGTGCGCAGCTGCCTTTGCTGCCAAACTGCTCTGCCCCCTGCTGTCTCTGTTGCACTGTGCGTTTCAGAGCCTAGTAATCCACACTGCAGTGACAGTGCACATTCTTGAACTGTTCTCTCTCCCTGTGTCCACAAACCTCCCCCCCCCCATATGCCTGGACTCAGAGCCCAACACACGAGCTTCGGTTTATTCGGTTTGCTATCGTCTGCTTTTCCTGTGTGTTTCTGCACTGTACGCTCCCTCCCTGAATGTAGCGTACATTATATGGCTATTCTGAGGGGACTGTGACTCACAACACCTACTCTCCGTTATGCTACCTGCTCCATCTCTGCACACCTCCCACCCGCTATCATCTGGCTCCCATGTGTTCGTTCCGAGCTATCACACAATCATATTAACCCTTGCCAAGGCTGCTGTTCACTGATAGCGATGTAACAAGCTGGATTTAAAAAACATTTGTATTGTTTTCAATCTCCTTACATTTGATATTTGATTACATTACAGTATAAAAACAAGGCTGCATTGTTACTCATACAGAGTCACATGTTTGTATTCACAGTGTGACACACTTTACAAAGTGGGTGCAGCCGAAGATATTTGATAATACATGATTGTTGCCTACCAAAGTACTTAACATGATTATTCTAATCATTAAAAAGCCAGGGTTTTCTGTATTGCAGATAGGGAACATTTCGTTTTTTCCGTTATATTTTATCCTTCATTCTTTGTTTTGTTAAATTGAGTATGCTAAACCTTCAGCAGACTGCTCCCGGGTTATTTATTCAAATGATTTCTACTGAGGATACGCATTGATTACCTTGTGTGGAAGGGGGATTGAGCATCTCTGAGTGTGGGAGTATTATTTGTGCAGTACATAATGTATTTATGCTTTAAAATACAATGCTTGACTAAATCCACCCCGGCTAATAAGATAATAGTTTCCTTATGAATTGCCTTTTCAGTAAAGAGCACACAAACGGTGCCAAAAAACAGACATAAATTATAAAGGCAAATCAGATGTAGAGTAACCAAGCTTTAAGATGCGTTGTGTTGCCACCTAGAGGATTAAAAGTTACTACATGTTTTATTTTCTGCATTTAGCTCAGTGTTTGTTTAAGAAGTAGAAGTGTAGTTTTATATTTTCCTATTTCAGTATTAGGTTGTACAAATGCTTGTTTTTGCTTTTATAATGGTTTCCTTTTCCTGCAGAGAACTTTTCCGTGTCATATTTTGATCGAGTACAGGTGCAGGGTATGTATAGTCTGCATTCATTGTCACAGGAACAATACTTGACTGTTTCACTATTCGTAGGTGGCAGGAGGCTCTGACTGTTTACCCCCGGACCAACAAGCAGAACCAGAAGAAGAAACGCAAAGTGGACCCACCCTGTCACCAGGTAACACACTCCTGGGCAAAGTGACTTATCTTGCTCACACTGAGGTAGCGTCACTGAAAAACTAGGTCTAAGGGTTTGAGACAAAAGTACAAGTATTTCTAAATAAAAGACAACATTCGGGCTCCCAGTAAAAAAGAAACTTTAAAGTGTTTCTTGTTCACACTTTAAAGGTGGCTACCCCCATACATCAGCACTGAGCTAAAGTGAGCATTATAAATCATCCACATAGAGTGATTGTGCCATTCCTACAGCTAAGAAAGAACATATTTAAGGACAATGTGCCTGGGAAATATGCAGCATGGAGGCTCCTCATTCCACTCAGTCTACACCAGCTGTTTTCCCTCCAGAGATAGAGAGATGTATTGTTTTTCTGCCGGCAACATGATGAACAGTTTGTGCTTTGCATATTTGCATTCTTGAGTCCCGTGATGCGGCCGTCTCACTGCGTGCCACATACTCTTTAAATTAATTTGTACCACTGTGTTCATAGCACAGTGGTACAAATTCTGCCAGTTATACCAGCATTTATGTTCTTTAACAATGTATCTCTTATAAAGATGCAGAACGGGTGACGTACTTTTAATTTATAGAGCCACCTGGTAAGAAGGCAGCAAACATTGTTGAGCTATCAAAATATTCCTGAGCAAACATCCAAGGATGAGGACGACAGCTGCCTGCTAAAATAACATTCAGCAATGTGACCATGATCCGCTCTCCTCTCAGTTCTCCCTTGCGCTCTGTGCTGTTACAAAGTTGTGTCCATCAGCTTTTCTTTTATCTGCAAGACCCCCGACTCCTACCTCCTCAGTTCTCATATTTTCATTTGACATTATTAGTCCGATTCAAGACTTACAAGTTGAGGTCTGTACAAAAAGCCCAAACCAATGCAGTCTAAAGCCCTTTCTTTATTTTACATCACCTGTGTGCCATTGTGAAATATTGTTAGATCACTTCACCTGAAGAAAAGGTATTTCTGTTGCCATACCTTATAGAAGTACATTCCGATGATCTTGTTTCCCTCCTGTTTCAAACGTTACAATGCTGTGAATTGTTAGAAGAATCCTCAAATCAGCTAAAAATGTTCATTGAGGATCCTAAACGTTCTGATTACACATCGACAGCCTGAGCTCTTGCACATTTCCTGAGAATTCATGTCAAAGTCTGTGTGTCTGTAAAGCTGGACATTAGGACTTGAATCTGCTGTAGTGCTGTTCGTTATTGACCACACTGCGCAGGGACCCTGAATGACAGCTACCCTCGAAGAACAATGTGTCTAGAAGGATTCTATAAATAAGTAAATAATACAAAGTTCAGAATTTTCTATGAAATCACAATGCAAACTTCAGTCAGATTTCTCCATATTAGACAAGGGTAAAGCTCTATTACTATGAAAACAGTTTTAATAGCGAGATGAAATACAGGAGTTTCAGACCACCTACCGTGGGTCGGATACAGCTCTCCCCCCTTCCCATCCTCCTTTCTGATGCAAGGCCAAATGTGTGGTGGGTGCACAGAAAGTTCTCTCTGAAGTTCATTGTCTGGCTCCTCTAATGACGGCGCCCTGAATCCGACTGTGACCTTGCTGGGACACTGACGGGCTCATTTGCAGCGGGACGAAGTGACACAGGGATGACCTTAACTCCCATGTGGCATCCAAAATACTTTTTCTGTTTAAATGAATATACCCTCTCTACACTAGGATCGCATTCAAGCTCCATTAACGTCTGATATGAGCTTTAAAAAACAATAAATTGTACGCTCTTAACCAAATATTCTATCTTTTGTGAAATAACACTCAAGCAGTCAAGGCCAAGTGACACAATTAGGGCTGCTAGTGTGATTATGCCATTACTGCTTGTCTTTTTCAGTTTCTATCATCGTCTCAGGGGTTGTTTGGGGGTGGAAATGTGATATAGCGTGTCACGGATAAATACCCACAGTTTACTTACGGCTCACATTTCTGCATAAGAGCTTTCCTCCCACTGAAGTTACTAGAGACAAATGCTAGGTGTAAATACTAGCAAAGAAAATGTTTACCTACTGGGTCGTGCCCCTAAATTGAAGCACCTGACCTTTCAAACAAATTCCATGATGGGAAACATACTATTGTAACTGAAAGGAGTTTTTACTTTCTTGTGTTACTCTCAATAAACACATGTGTTTTTATCTCTTAAATATGTATGAATTTGGCCCTAAACCACAATAAAACGAAACGCCATCGTCCAAATAATACAAAAACTATAAAATAATAGAGAAGTATTGTTGGCTGTTCTTGGATTGATAATAAATCAGCAGGACGTAGCATTAACATCAAAGGCTTTTGTGATTGGCAGGGTGGAAGAAATGCAAGCCAGTGTTTTTCCTCTGAAGACATGAATGGACACCCAGTGAGTTCAGCTCGGCCGAACATTTTAGCTTCATTCTTTTGAATCCCCGAATACATTTTTACTTTTATAATCACTATCAATCCAGGTGAAGGAAAGGCTTTTATGATTCTCTCGCCAATACTGAACGGGTGATTCTCGTTACAACGGCATGTTTATGGTGATTTTAAGTAGGCTATGTTTGAGGGCCGCTTTTCTTTGGAAATCTTGCTTTCTCTTGTTGTAAATTCTGATTCCAAAAAGGGCCTCTTTTTTTGTACAAGCTTTGAAATTAACAATAATTGAGGCAATGAAATCTTATTAAATCAAATCTGCATCGACAGAAATTCTCCAATAATACTGATGTGTTTGCCAGAATTAATCCATTTTCTTTGTTAAGCTGTCAATCACTTTTTATCTCCACATATCTTCCTTCTCGCTCCAGAGCATTTGTTATTGTTACCTATAATTACATTTGTATTGTAATGACACTTTGATATTGGTTACAAAAGGAGAAATAAATGGAAAAAGTGTGGGGATAGGAGGTAACTGGGCTTTGCAGATCACTTATAATAACTAATAAGTGACATTAACTGCTTTAATGATACAGTAGTGTCTGAATTGGCTCAATATTGGACCCTAGTGCACTTCAGATGAAGCATTAAATTGAGCTGATGTCCAAATATTTTTTTTAAATTAAGCCTTGATTTAAAGAAAATATATTTGCTTTGAGTTTTCGCATTTACTTTCCAGTGTTTAATTTCTCTTCAATCCTTTTCCTTCCTCGTATTCCTTTTCCGTAGTCTATCTGTAACCTTGCCTCCCATCATGTAATTTCCTCTTCCCTCCCCCTCCTCCCCTCCCAAACCCTCACCCAGGAGCCCGGCCCTGCCAAGGTGACGGTAACAAGCAGCGGGGGGGGCAGCATCCCCTGCCTGCCCAGCAGCATCGCCGGCGCTGTGAGGGTCCCGATGAGCCGCACCACTCTGTGGCAGGAGGAGAGCCGCTGGAGCCGCGCCTCCATCCCCTGCAGCCGCAGCGCCTCCTGCCTCAGCCAGCTGGGCCAGAGCCAACCGGAGTCCAGTGTCAATACTCAGGACGGTGAGGGCAACGATGACAAATTCCTCAACATCCTGCACCTATGCTTCAGTTATAGTTTCACTTACATAATGAAAAACAGGTCAACAAAAAGGAGGTTTGAAAATGTGCTGGTCACGACTAACATAAAGACATTGGCACATACTGTATCTCTTTTAGTTACCAGCTCAGCATGATGTAAAAGCTGCAGACCTGGGCTTTAAGGGACAGTTCAACCCAAAATGATCGCCTAAATAACCTTTATTAAAACTTTACATCAATTGTTCTTCAAAAATACATAACCTTATTAAGCAAAAAAGATCCACAGACCTTGTTGTGAGCTGTTTCATGTAGGTATTGTACATAAAACAACTCGAAGCAAGGTCCGTGGAGTATGTTAAGTAGCTGGTCAGGATTGCTGAAGAGAGACTTTGCTGTTGAGTTTTTCAAATGTATTTTTAAGGAGCTCTGAGCACCACAAAAAGTGCCATCTTGTTCCATAATATTAGAGAAAAAGCAGACATCTCTGTAGTATTTATCTCCAACACTTGGCAATTTACGCCAAACAAATGTAGATTAATAAAAGACACAAAAGGTCAGAGGGAAAACTTGACCATCAGCCTTTTCTTTTTCGATCTTTATTGTTTTGGGAAAAAA
Organism: Gymnodraco acuticeps; assembly: GCF_902827175.1. Lineage (NCBI taxonomy): Eukaryota > Metazoa > Chordata > Actinopteri > Perciformes > Bathydraconidae > Gymnodraco > Gymnodraco acuticeps. The sequence goes on from NW_022990023.1 coordinate 3,788,440, forward strand.
GTGACATGCCTTACTCTTTTGCAGTATACAACAGATATATTTTAAAGCATGAACACATTTTGACACCATATATGTGTCTGTTCTGGGTGATCCATATCAGTTGAACTGTGTCTTTACTTCAGATACCGGATCCATGAGCACTGGACGCAAGGTACGAGTGGAGAGCGGTTACTTCTCCCTGGAGAAGACCAAGTCGGAGCCCTCCCCTCAGTTTGCCCTGTCCCCACAGTCTGTGCAGCCGCCCCAGCACCTGCCGCTGTCCTCTTCAGCCTCGTCCTCCTCTTTAGGAGCTCTCAGTCCCAGGTACATCTCAGAGTCAGACTCCCTAACATCCCCTTATCCTCCCTCCCAAGATCCTCTCCCTTCTCCAGGTGCGCTTGTTTCCCCCAGCTACTCCACCATCAGCTCCTCCCAGAGCTCGCTGGACTCTGAGCCCAGCGGGAGTATACCCACCTGGGAGGGACGCTGTGGTGGTGGAGGCAGCACCGGGAGTGTGGGTGGTGGAGGAGGCAGAGTGGGGCGGCCTGGCAGGGAGTACACTGCGCTGTCTGATGTGCCTCGAGCTCGCAGAATGAGCTACCGTGAAGCTTTCCGCTCAGAGAAAAAGCGACAAGAGCTGAGGGCACGGACACGGAGTCCCGGCAGAGAGGAGGTGGCTCGGCTGTTTGGGCAGGAGCGCAGGTAAGAGGGATCAGTGTCATGCTCTGCACAATCAATAAGTTGCATTTAGCATGGAAAACATATATGCAGATTCATTTGTGATAAAAATGGCAGCGAATCATGATTAGTAATCATTAATGAGCCACTGGTTGCCTTAAAGGTCTCCTATTATACTGTTTTTCATCAATATATTATAGGTCTCAGATATATACAAAACATGTCTCTGAAGTATTTGGCTGAAATACCAAACAGATCATTGCAGCATTACCCATAATCCCCCTCTGTTTCAGCCCTGTTTCAAAAGTGCTGATTCTCTGTCTGTTACTTTAGATCAGGGGTGTCAAACTCAAATACACAGTGGGCCAAAATTAAAAAAATCGGTACTCGTCGAGAGCCGGACTGGTTCAATGTTTATTGCAAAACATATTGAAATAAACGTATTGCACATATTAAACCTGGAACTAACAAAGCTTAAATTATTGCCTATAAAAACAACATTAAATAATCAGTTGCATTCATTTCTTATGGCTCTATCTGCAGCTTTTCCGGAGTCATTTCTTATGATTACATTTTTCCACAGGCCAACAACAGCTTCAAAAAAAACAATTCCCCTCAAAGAAAAAACCAAACATGCCCTGTTGTTGTGAGAAAAAAAAGTGCAGAAGGAAACATCCATTAAACTCAGCTTGCTGCTCGGTGATGCTAGTTCAAGCCAGATACTTGGCATCTCATCTTGGGTGCAAGTTCATCAACGTTTGGGCTCAGGCTCTGAGCTGAGGAAACCCTCAGGATTGAGTGAAGGTGTGCGTGCAATGTACCGGCGGGCCAGATCTAATAGTAATTAGAAATTATCCTGCGGGCCGAAATGAAATCCACCAAGGGCCTGATTTGGCCCCCGGGCCTTGAGTTTGACACATGTGCTTTAGATGAAAATAAGGAGCCCCTCCCCACGCCCCTCTGAGAGATATTTGGTTAAAAATAACACAATGGTGCTCTAGGAGGAGGTTCAGGTGATAAGGTGGGCGGGGTTACCTTTGTTGGTGATTGGCTAATGGTTACAAAACCCCCAAAAAACCTTATGACATCATAAAGTGGCCAAAATCTGATCAGCTCATTTTCAGACTGGATTTTATATAAATGGATCAGGACAAAAAGAGAGCAAATCTTTTTTTCTGAAACTTTCAGAGGGGACACATGTTGATGTATAAAAGACATGGAGAAGTGGATTTTGCATAATAGGTGACCTTTAAAACATCTAGATAGCATTTAATTTATAATCTGAATCTCATGCATTCAGCGTTTCAGTTTTTAGCACCACCCTGTGGCTGCTGTCCTTGAGACTTTCTTATATCTTGAGCATCTTTTGCTATCTCTGCTTCAACTAGCTTAACAGTGGTTTTCCATTAATGATTTAGGGATGCATATGCATGTTTTATTTTATTTTCTATTGATCTTTTACCTTCTGCTCTTGCTACTTTCCTAGTTTCTTTTGTCGTTTCAATCTTTTCCAGGAGGCTACTGAACTGAGCTTCTCAGAGCAAATGCTCAACCAACCCCTCCACCCCTGTCCCACAGCTGTTCCCTGCTGGTCACCGCTGATTCCTGCTTTCTATCATTTCATCTCTGCACTGCCTGGGAGCACACACACACTGTTTATATATATGATTTATGTATACTGTACACAAGCATACTGGTGGTTGGTACTGCAGGTTTACATACAGTCTGATCTTTATCTTTCTGGTGCACACACACACACTCAACATACATAATAACACGTGCAGAGTCTTAAGGTAACACCGACTTTGTGGCCACTGCTTCTACTTCTGCAATTTGTTTAATCTACCATCCTAGTCATTTTCCCTTTTTTAATCTCATCATATAACACCTAATCTTTATTCATTTATGTATTTCTGGATTGTTCTCTTTTGGAATGTTATCTCTACATTGCACATTGTAATATATGAAGGGGACTTTGAGTCTAAAATGATGTCCAAACTTCCTACGTGTTGTATCTACCTGTTTGGCAGTAATGGCTGCATTTCATTCTGCACAATTAACAAAAAATGATCAATTGCGGAGATTGTTTTTGACTCAAATTAACTTTTTTATCATGCTTATGGTCTTGATCTTATGCTGATTCTGCCACCATTTGGCTGTGGTTTTTACGAACTGTTATTTTTTTATGCTGCACTATGTAATGATATTTCACTTATTGCCCGACAATACTTTTATGTTGAGTAAGATTTTGTTTACTGTTGTGTTTTGAGTAAGTCTTTGTAACAATATGGTCCTTTTGTGTTTCTTAGACGTTCTCAAGTCATTGGCCGATTCGAGGAAGGTCAGTCTGAAGAGCACATGGACACAAGCGGCTCCAATGATCCCTCGGCTAACCCCACGCTAATCCAGAGACAAGGGCGCAGCGAGAGGCGCTATCTGGCTAGTAAACATGTATGCATTTCTCTTTTTAAAATAATTTGGTGAATGGTGAGTGCTTCTCATTTCTAATACACATTTTATCTTTAAAGGACCTGTCCCTGGATGCAGGAAAGGACCGTTCAGTCCCTGATGTGTCCAGCTCCACTTTTGCTAACTTAAGAAGAGCCAAGTCCCTGGACCGCAGAGTCACCGAGTCCTCCATGACTGTAAGTACTGATCACACATCTCAAATGTCAACAAGGGGACTACGAAATCATGTCAGGGTCCCCTTAAAGTGCTTTGTGATTTAAAGTTTGGGATGCACAGATACCTTCCCAATGGAAACTGCCAATCAGAAGTGCTGCAGCAAAGATTGAACCCATAATACGAAGCTTTTTTTGGTTGTTTTCTCTGCATCTGCACTGCTTAATCGTATTTTATTGACATGGTCCGTGTAGTTACTTGAAACTTGAAGTATCCATATCCTCAAACATCGTCCATGTCCGCATACATAATATTATATTAGCAAAGTCTTCCCTAGTGAGATTAAAAAAAAACTAAAGTTGCCTAAGGTTGCTCTGGTATCTTCTTGACGTCTGACTCACAGTCTGACACACTGATCCTAGGTCTGCTCAGTGCTGCAGGGGTGATCCAGTCAGTGTGTGGTCGAGCTGCAGCTGCCCGAACCCCCGCCCACTCAAACACACACACATTCATGTACACACCACGGTCGCACACACTATTGATAATTATAAATAGCCGACACAGAGGCAGCCTCAGTCGTGTGTATGTCCCCGGGACAGAAGGAAAGACACAGATTGTCAACATATGCAGTGAAGGCAGTTAGCCATCAGAATGACTCTCTGCCAGGCTGTGACTCCACACCTGATGAAGCTCAGCAAAAACAAGGTACTGTTGAGTGAGCAGAGGCCAGGCTTTTGGACCAGTGATTTGACTTTAGAGTCTATAAACAGACTTGAGCTTGGTTTCAATGTGCAGCAGTTTGTGTTTCACAGGGAAAGTCCAGCTCCCGCCAGTCGGTCTTTTTAGCTGGAGCCACGTATCTGCACTTTTTCTTCTTTAGGCTGAGGTGGTGACCTATGTGTAAACAAATGCATATAATTGCAGTGGTGCATATGGAGATGTTGGTTATGTATTCTAGTTACATCAGTGATAAAAGCTCTTAGTAAGGACTTTAAATATAGTGACACTCGTTATACTCTGTGTATAATGACAATAAAAGGCTTTAACTTAAATGTGCAAAAATGCTTAAGCAAAATATACTTTATTTCAATCCTTTTTGTATCAATGTGGTTGATATTTAATCAAAGATGGCTTCTAAGTGGTGGCTGAATTTCCTTTTACTTTCAATGAGTTCATGTAGTAGCATCACATAATATCACATCACTCTATTCTGTCTTCATTGCAGCCAGATCTGCTGAACTTCAAAAAAGGATGGATGACAAAGCTGTACGAAGATGGGATGGTATTTTACTTTTATTTGAGGGATTGAATTACATTGGCTTCTACTGGATAAACCATATACTCATCCAATTTATGTTGTCTTTTCCCCTTTAGTGGAAGAAACACTGGTTTGTCCTGACTGATCAGAATTTGCGATACTACAAGGACTCAATAGCCGAGGAGGTAAAACACATTTTCCAGAGACTGTGTGCTTTTATTTTTGAATAAATATGCAAATAAAAAGGCTTTTTGTTGTAATTTGTCTTTTTCCCTAGGCTTCATTAATGGATGGTGAGATCGACCTCTCCACTTGTTATGATGTCAAAGAGTTCCCGGTCCAGAGGAACTACGGCTTCCAAATCCTGGTGAGTTTTGATTCTTCACGTCATCTTGTGCCGGGACATCTCTGTCACGTCATCTCTGCTGTCTCCAGCCAGTCTATTAACAGCCATTTGACAACATGTGAGGCATATGTAGGTATCATGTTTGGTCTTTCCGAAACGATTATTTGTCTTGCTTGACGGATGCCACTTGACTTGTCATCTCTGCGAGAGGCTGACATCATTGCGGTCTAAATCCACATCCTTCACAATATTTTTACCTTCCTCTTGCATTCAAGTCAAAGTCAACTTCAATGTCAATCTTACTCAGTTTGTGTTTACAGACAGAGAGATCGAAATGACGTTTCCAACAATCCCGAATGTAAAATTATACAGTACACAGATATGTATAAAATATGTATATCCTATATACACAATCAACAGACACATTTACACATGCACACATTAAGATAAAAAAAAAACACAATATATACAAATACAAATAACAGTCACTTCAATATCAATATCTTTGGTGCAAGATTGTCCATAAAATGTGCATTTGCTGCAGATTGTCCATAGCAGCATAAAATAAAGTGTCAATTGTGCTGGATTTGAGTGTGTGTGTGTGTGTGTGGGGAGTTACGGCCCGTCCACACAGCGGCTTTGGAAAAAGCTTGCCGGCGGGCGTGTCTGAAGCTCGACCAACAACCAATCACATGAATCTCCCGCCCCTGACACACAAGCAACGGTTTGATTAGCTAGAGCTTGTACTGGCATACGATTTGATTGGCTGACGCTTCCGTCGAAGCTTCAGAAGCTTCAAAAGTTGAACATTGCTCAACTTTTGCAGCCTGAAACGCCAGGAAAGCTCCGCTCTGCTTCCCACAATGCAGTTTGGTGAAAAGTGACGTCACCCCATTCAAAGTGAATGGGCAGAAGCGTTGGAAGAAGCTTCCAAAGCCGCTGTGTGGACGGGCCGTTATAGTCCAGTGGGGGCAGGGGAGAGAGGGGAGGGGAGGAGGGGGAGAGAGGGGAGGGGGGGAGAGAGTTCAGCCTCCTGACAGCCTGGTGTAAAAAACTGTTCTTTAGTCTGGTTGTGCTCGACCTCAGGCTGCGGGACCTCCTCGTTGTCCACATTTATTCAACAACACTCACGCTTTAAAAACAGTTTGGTAATTTCACTCTGAAGTGTAATTGCACAACTGTTGTGCAGTTCTGAGGATGCTGCTGTGAATCCTAGGACAGAACACTTTCGTCATATAATCGTTTCACCATGCCATTAAACATTTTTAGCACTTGTTGCTGGCAAAATACTAACCAGACGCATATAGTTGCAATGCAGTTGAATCGTTATCCATTTGATGTCAGTGTGGGTTTTGTTCCTGCTACATATAGATTCAAACTGTATCAGATAGAGAAACAGAGAGCTGCAAGGTCACTTATTTTGTTTACTTTTGCTTGAAGCAGCTTTCCCAGCTATTTTTCTCTGGGGGAATTCCGAAATAGAAAAGTGGAAGGGATCGTTGTCTCTTTGGCTGAGAACAACATGGGTTTGGTGACGAGAAATGAATAACCTCAGTATTTATGTCCACTGCCTCTGCTGCACGGTCAGACTGGAAGAGGCTGTTGTTCTGTCATTACCGTTAAAGCAGTGAAATAAAGTACCCTGTTTCTCAAACCCCATTATTGTGTCCTTAGAAGCTTTAATGAATATAATGAAATCACTTAACTTCCACTAGAGGTCCTGTACATGTATTACATACAAAGTCATGCTGAAAAACTAAAGCCATTAAGCAAAGGATTCCTCAGTTTAAATGAATATTTCCTCATCCATTTTCTAAATGTGGATATCCTTTGCTTAATGGCACAGGGAAACAACTATGTGTAATTGTACTGTATGTAACAGTGTTTTATTTGCCTCAGCTCATTTTTTTTATTCTAGAGACTATTAACATGATATGGTATTATTAGAAAACCCCAAAACTAAAGGTTGCCCATAAATGATTACAATGTCAGTCACTGTAATAGATAAGCAGCAGTTTTGTATAAAGCAGTTTCCCACACGTCCTAAACTGCCCAGAAGTGTCCTTAATTTATGACAAAGCAACAGCTCTGCAGGGTAGGGTGCACTGTGTCTTTAGTGCAATATGTGGGCCTCTTTCGGACTTTCAAAACTCTATTTGTTACAATTACTTTGAAGAAAGGGAGCGGCAAACATACATGACATAATCAAAACGTCCCGTTTTACTTCTGTCGCTAGTCTAGATGGTGTAGTGATAGAGTAGAAAAACATGCTTTTCTTAGCTTTCTGTCAGTGTGATGTTCTGCTTTAAGCTTCATAAACATGAGCTCAGTGTAGTCTAACAGCACAACAATGTAGAGTAAAAGAGAAGTGAGGCCAGTGTTTTTGTTCTCTTTTGCAGTTTTCTTGCCATTTGTTAAACTGTTAAAAAGAACTGAGCTATGAGCAGGGAACCTGAGTTCGGAGAACCAAGAGAGAACGTAGAGGTTTAGATGTACTCCTTAGAGTAGGAAGTGTTCTGCATGAGAGCTGCTTTTTAAAAAATCATCCTTCGTAAGAAGCTACTGAACGTCATCTAATGCAGTAATTATAATTTGTCTACCCACCAGTAGCAACAAATGAGTCTAGCCCCTGAAACAAAAAAAGCCTTACATCGTCTAGGCAACGCCACATTTCTTCTATTTGAGGCTTGTGCAAAAACAAGGGCTTCGTTTCAAAGGTATTTTAATCGGCGTGTTGTCACTTCCCTGTCACTCATGTAAATGAAATGCCTTTCTGTTTTCAGTGTAAGGAGGGAGCGTGCACCCTGTCTGCCATGACCTCTGGAATCCGTCGCAACTGGATTCAGGCCATCATGACGAATGTGCGGCCCACTATTGCCCCTGATGTCACTCGGTAATACCCAAAGAGGATTAACCCTTAAACCACTGGGAGATAAAACTACTGCTTTTTCTCACTCATTTTATTTAAAACCCTCTCTCCTCCTCACCCTCTCTTTCCCTTCTCTCTCCTCCCCCCCTTCAACCGGTATTTCCAACCTGCTTCCAGGAAAAACATCTCACTGAAACTGTCCGTTCTGAAGCCCAGGTTGGAGTGCTTGTGTGTTGAATATCTCCCCCTCCTCGAACAGTGATGTAATTGCTCGGCAATGTCAGTCCCAGCGTGTTTGTCGTCCCGCCCTATGTCATGTGATTGTTGAGTAACGTCTCCTTGTCAGTCGTGCCACTGTAGAGACACACACTTCAATCACATCAACATACAAGAATAACCTACCTGACCTTCTGTTGATCAACAGCAGAGCGTTTGATAATCCTTGTAGTGTGACGGTCCACTCGGTATCTTTGGAAGATTATCACAAAACGACAACAATATAGAGGAGATAGAAAAGGCCTTTAGTGAATAGGGAGAAGAGGGTCTATTTTTTTCTTGTAATTGCTCAAAAACTGTTCTCCTGAGGATATGTTTGTGTCTACCTAAGCATTTATGTTTGTGCTTTCAAAAGCCATGTATTGCTTTTCAGACGGCTCGTCACAAGACACTGAATACACACTATGACCCGCTTTCACAGATTTAAACATTCTGCCAGTGTATCTTAGGCAACTCTCTCCAAGCGGAGAATGTGTGTTATTTTTGGTATTTTTGCAAAGACGCCTCGGAGACACCTCTTTCTCATTCTTGAGCCCTGTCCCTTCTCATTTTCCCCTTACTCATACCTCCCTGACACCTCCACACACAACGTGGCAAAAATAGATTATTCCGTCAGGTCACTTTGCCCCTCAACACCACCAAGTGCCCATCAACACATTCTTAACATTAAGCCACTACTGTATACAAATAGCATTAGCATAGCAGCTAAAGGCGACGTCTGCCATCAGGCTTACCCCAGATCATGACTGTTAAAACCGAAGCTGCTTTCAGTCTGTTGCAGAGTGCCATATAAGCATTTTGTTGTTAATGGTTTGACTTTGAGGCATTTTACTGATTACCATGCTTTTAATGCACAATTTAATGATTACATTACATTACATTACATTGCATTTAGCTGACGCTTTTATCCAAAGCGACTTACAATAAGTACATTCGACCAGGAAGACACAACCTTGAAGAAAACAGAATCATATAATATAATCATAATGATGCTGCTCTGCAACGAATATATGCATTTTTGTCTGTCCGGCAAAGCTTTATATAAGTGTATTGGAGCTTGAGCTGATATATGTGTAAAATTCCTCATCTTTTTCTGGTAACATCCTCTTACGTATATTTTTCCTTTGTTCATACAGATCCCTCCCTGAAGAGAAGGCAAAAGCCAACGTGATGTTAGAGCCGTGTCCACAGTCCTCACCTGAGCTGAGCACAAGTCCTGAAGCCCCAAAGTCCTTCGTCCACACACAGACATCTGGAAGCAACGCCTCTGGCCCTCTCTCCGAGCAACGTAAAAGCCGAGTCCGTGAGCGCAGACGAGAGGGTCGCTCCAAGACTTTTGACTGGTCCGAGTTTAAAATGGAGCAGACAGAAAAGCGAGCAAAGGAGCGAGCGGATACAGTGGACCTCACTTCATCTTTCTCTACAACGTCCTCATTTTGCTCTACCTCCTCTTCGCCTTCCTCATTAGCGTCCTCTCCTATCTCTACCTCCTCCCTCCAAACCTCCTCTCTGTCAGGTGCTCACCCACCTTCTATGACCCCAGAAGCAGAAAAGGAGAGTGTTAGGAGGGGCGTCCTCCCACATGGCACAACCAGTGCCCCGCACATGCCAAATACTGTTACCGTCACTATGACTTCCACGCTTAACACGACATCACCAGTACCGCCATCGATACCTGAATGCCATGAGCAAGGAAAGATGGAAGTAGACCACCCAGCAGCGATGCATCCTGCTAGTGAAGATAAGAAGAAAAATAAAAACCCGGATGTCCATCAAGAGATCGAGCAGCGGTGGCATCAGGTGGAGACGACGCCGTTAAGAGAAGAGAAGCAAGTTGCCATCAACACAGCTTCAGGAAACTCTAGTAACTCTGACAGATTGCCGGCTGATGAGCTTGCTGTGCTGCTAGACAAAGAGGTGCGTTTCTTCACTATGGTCATATTTACATCTTAATGGTATTGGAGCATCTTGTCATTCATTGTTTCTTCAATTTCTTTCTTTTTGCCCAGTTGGGAGAGAAGCAGCAGGAGCTGGACCGACTGCAGAAGCAAAACAATGTTTTAAAAGAGCACCTGGAGGATGCACTTGGGAGGGAACACAGTGCCAGACAGGGCTATGTGCTGCAGGTACTACACTCACCATCCATACTGCAGGATCAGTATTGGTTTATCGACAACATGTACAAATAGCATTCCAACATTTATTAAGAGAAATCAATCCTGAGTCAAACGTGGCACAGTAAAAGTTTGAACCTGTATAGATTATATTTTTGTTATAAGGTATACTAGCTCATGATATATCAGATGTATTATGTATGGCTACTGTAACTTATATAATATTCTACTAACAGGTGTGGGTGCTTTTATCTCTGAAACTGATACGCATGGTTGAGGTGTTCTTAGCATGAGTTTTCATTAACTGTCTTTTACGGAGTTTCACATCTCCTGGGAAATAATTGATTTGATCCGATATGCTTGAGGTAAGAAACTTGATCAAGGAGCCTTGCGCTGTGCTTTTTCTCTCTTTGTCTGTGCACCCTTTCCAAGCTTGATTTCTGCATGCTTATTGGTGTTTCAGAATTGCATACTTTAACTGCTTTTTTACATTGTGCATTTTTAAGTTACTACTATTTGTCATAGAATCAGAATGTCGTTTTTTGTTGAATAAAGCTACTTAACTTTGCGAAAGTTAAGTAGGTGGTCTGCTTTTTATTTATTTGTTATAAATCATTATAGCAGTGACCCAGCAAGGTTTTTGTTTTTTTGGAAGGGGGGGGTTTCATTCGCACCTTTCCATTTTCAAGTCACCTCTGAAAAAGCACAGTGGAAGCTTGGGAAAAGCTTCAAAAGAAAGCTTCAAATCAAGAGAGGAAAACTTATTTTCCTGGTTCCCCCCGAGATGTGGTTCTCCGTATATGGTAGGTGAAATAAGGATGTCATTAATGAAATTGTTTCATCAATCTTTTTCAAGAGTGCAACATCCCCTTCCTCTTCACCGCAAAGAGTGCCGTGGCAGCGCCTGCACGCGCTTAATGAAGATTTGCAGGGCGAGTTGGAAACCCAAAAGCAAAAGCAGGATCTTGCTCAGCAGCAGATTCGGACACTAAAGAGAAGCTACACAGAAGCACAGGATGCGGTAGACCACCATGAGTCTGGTATTCAGGCTCTGCAGACTAAACTAGCATCTGCAATGGCTGAAATCTGGGCAAGTGAACAGGCTGTTGCCAGAATGCGCAATGAGCTCAAGCTAGAGCAGAAACGTTCAAAGGAACAAGAAGATGAATTTGGTCGCGGTGAGGCCACACTACGTGCCCAGCTAAAGGACAGTGAAGATAGACTCCGTGAAGTAGAAGCCAGCCTCTTGGAGAGAAACCAGGCCCTCAGGCACCTGGAGCGCCAGCAGGCCCTGCAACGAGACCATGTTAGAGAGATTCAACGGCTCCAGGAGCGGCTGCAAGAGGTCACTGCTAGGATAAATGTGACCGAAGAGGGTCAAGCACTAAAGGAAGAGCGCCTGAGGAAGGATCAGCATAGCCTGCAAGAGAGTCATGAGAAGGAAAGACAGAATCTGTGTAGAAAATTAGCTGAGGCTGAAACTGCACAGAAAGAGATGGAGGTCCGTGTGCTAGAGGCTGAGCAGCAGGTGGATGCCTTGTTAAGAGGCAGGCAGGCTTCTGGGGCAAAAGAAAGCAGGGAGGAAATGCTGAAGTTGCAAGAGGAACTGGCCCAGAAGACTGACATGGTGGAGTCACTAAGGGAGAGTGTGCGCAGGCTAGAAGAAGAGAAAGGCCATCTCACCTGCCGCTGTCAGGAGCTTCTTAACCAGATAGCAGAAGCAGACCGTGAGGTGAACAAGCTTCGCAATCGTCTCGAAACAGAAGAAGCTGATTACTACACCCTAGAGCACTCATATGAGAGGGCTACTCAAGAGTTTCAGAAAATGAGCCAGTTCCTACGAGAAAAAGAGGAGGAGATCCGGCAGACTAAGGAAATGTATGAGAGGCTGATGGTACGCAAGGAAGAGGATTTGAAAGAAGCCCTTATTAAAATGGCTGCACTTGGCAACAGCTTGGAGGAAACTGAACAGAAGTTGCAAGCTAAGGAGGAGCTTCTTTGTCATATGAGTCAAAATCTCTTGGATAAAGTTGAACCCTGTAGTGCTGAGAAGGATCTGCAGGCCAAGCTTGTTGTTGCAGAGGATCGCATAGCAGAACTTGAGCAGCATCTTAATGCCCTGCAGCTGGGCTATGCTGACCTACGTATGGAAAGGCAGCAAATCCCAGACAAGAGCAAGAAGGCAAGGCTTCAAACATCAGCCTCCTTAGCAGCAAACACAGATCTCTTACTTACCTATGACAATTCATCCAAGACGGAGAACTCCCAAGATGATAAGGAGTCTCAAGCTAAGAGACCAAGGATACGTTTTTCCACAATTCAGTGCCAGAAATACATAAGTCTCGAGGGCATGGACACTATCAATGCGAGCACTGCGTTTGCAGACACAACACAAAATGTAAACGAGGATGTTAAGGAAGATACCGATTTTAGTAAAGGGAACATCTCTGATATTACTTTCTCTCACAGTAGTGACCCAGAGAAGTTCATTTCTATCATACACGCCCTAGAGACTAAGCTGCTAGCCACAGAGGATACACTCAGAAACCTCACACAAAATGTAGGAGAGCAATCCAACCAAGCAGAAGATGCGTCTAAGGATGATCTAAAGATGACGGACACAAATCCTAACCCCAATAAGGAGTTTAGTAATGGAAGTGGGACACAGAGTAGTGCTGCCAATAAGCATTATGCCAAGGCCCTGTTGTGTGTGGAAAGCAGTCGAGAGAAAGTCAGGACTATTCTTAATGGCTCTCATGTTACCACCGGTTCACAGCTGCACTCATTGTCAGAGATAGAGAACCATTTGTTCAATGCATCACTGTTCATCAGACAAGGACAAACGACTGAGGAGCAATCACCAGTTGTCCATGCAAACACAACCCCAGAGACTCTAGATAAAGAAGCTTTGCACCTCTTTGCCAAAACGTTATCGTTTGAGGCGGTTGTTCTGAATAAAATGGCCTTGTTATTACAGACATCAAAGTCTGACCTCCTACAATCTCTTGCCGAGATATGGGAAGACTTGGAGAACATTCAAAGAGGTGACAAAGAATGCTTGGCTATAGTGTATGCTGATGTCTTGACCAGGAAGTTGATGTTAGAAAGTTCATTCTGGAAAGAATTGGAGAAAGCTGAGACGGATGTTGCTAAATCCAAAGAGGAAAGTGTTTCAGCTGATGTTGATTCCACAGTTATCTTTAACACTTTAATTAAAGCTGAGCTAGCCTACACTATTCAAAACCTTAAAATGTGCTATGAAGAGAAATTCAAAATACTGAAAAGGGAGATAACTGAGGCTCATGATAACCTGCATCAAAGGGAAATGGCCTTGAAAACAATTATTGAAGCTTCCAAAAGGCCTGATTTGATAAATGTAATAAAAGAAGTCAAAAATAACTTTGAGTTTGGTGAACAAAAGTTAGCAGACATTTCCCCCCCTGAACTAGCTCCCTACATGGAGCAAATTGAAATGGAAGAGGCTAGAGACTTGGCTGAGGAAGTCGTAGACAGACATTTGGCTAGAGAAATGCCATCTTGTGGTATTAATTCTATTGAATCGCTGCAACATGCACATGACAACTTGGCCACTGAGCTTCAAAGACAAGCAAAAATCCTCCATAAGTTTGCTCAAGAGATAGAAAATGGTGGAAACCATCCTAGACTGGCTAAAATGATCCACGGTCTTCTGGGCCACCAAACCTCACATGGTTTAACAAGTACCTCTGTCTGTATGCGCGACGCCCTAATCCAGGCTCAGGTAGCTTATGTGGCATGCAGGTTACAGGCCATGCATGAACAAGACTTGGGCTGGTGCAAACAGACAGGTCAAAACATGGATGCTCTTGTCCAACAGCACGCCCGAAAGGTCAACGCAATCCAAGAAAATTATGAAGCATCATTAAAGGAGGAGCGCCTGAATTTAACACAAGCAGTTTCCACTCTCAAGAAGGAGAACCATACGCTTAAGAGTGAGATCAGCAAACGTGTGAACCAGCTTTCACAGCAGCAGGACCAACTGGCTCTCCTGGAGGAACGTTTCCAGAAGGACACTGAAGAGCTAAAACAGAGGCATAAGCAAGAGCTAAGCCAAGCTGAGAAAGGCCGTGCCTCCACAGAGCTGGCCCTCATGGACACTACAGCTGACAGTCAGCAAAAGCTAGAAGTCCTGCTGGTGGACATGGAAACCATGGAGGGGCGGCACGAGGGTCACGTGAGGAAACTGGAAGAGCAGTTTGAACAGCGGATCTGTGAGCTCCAGCAAATCCACAAAGAGGAGATTGAAAAGTTACATTCCCAGTATATGGAAAACGTTCAATGTATCCAACAGCACAATAAAGGTCTTGAGGTTTCCCACTCGCCTCCTTGTGACGAGGCCCCTACACCAATGGATGAGGAGGAGCAGGGGAAGGGGGAGGATGCACATACCAGGTCAGAGGTGGACTCCATGCTGGTTCTGAAGGACCGGATCCAGGAGCTGGAGGCTCAGATGAGCACCATGAAGGACGAACTGGAGAACAAGCACCTAGAAGGAGATGTGGCCAGCCTGAGAGAGAAATACCAGAGAGACTTTGAGAGTCTTAAGGTTTTTGCTCTTTCATTATACTGTAGTGATTTTTTTTGGTTGTACATAAGTGAGTGTATTAGATTGAAGGTAAGATAGCATAATAACGAGCTGCTTTTGTCCATATCTACTAATATGCACAGAGCGATTGAATTGGCTTCTTTCGAGATTGTTTGTAAATCTCTGAATCTTGCATCATAGATGGCATCAGTTTGCTTACATCGCTAGAGCCATACTAGCTGCATGTTTCTAGGGTTTGTAAGGTTAGGCGCTTTTATCCACCCATTTGGCTACCCTGACTTTAGATTTACAGCCAATAGCCAGTCAAGAGTATCATCATTTTATTGTGATTGGTATGACATTTTCCACAGCCATCCATGGTACCCAGGTGATGAACCCGAATGACTGTGGTGACGCCCTGAATCATCCTGTTGTCTCATAAACGTTTGGATGAATTGTCAATTTGTCCAACACATCATTTTATGACCAAATACCTGCAAAACTAACTTGAAACTGCAGGCTTTAATGCTCTCTGTAGTTGGTGCAGAACTCATGGAAATACAAGTTTGGCATTATATAGACCAAACCGATGCACGTCAAAAGTGCTGGATCAGGGTGGGACATCCCTGGTAGTTTTACATAATAAAGCAAGGAAATATGTTGAAGGTTGTTTCTTCTTAAGTACAATCCTGAATATTAAAATTGTAACATGGCTCGATTGCCATAAACATTGCTTCTTGATTTGGGCATTAACAGACAAACTATTTCCTACATTCAATTATAGAAGGAGGTGCAGTCTATTAATGACAAATGCAGTCTATGATGGATTAAAATGTCACAGCTTTACCTCACTCTCTTACATAGCTGGGCTTCACATCATTAAAGCTTGCATGGATGCTATCACTGATTTTGCATGACACCATGTAGCCTAGTGAATGATTAATATTATATATAATATATATAAAAGGTATTGGACTTCATGAATAGTCACACATTAGATTATACTGTAGCTGGTAAATGCAAAGGTCATTTTGCAATAACATATTCTTTATCCGTTCTTCCTCTAGGCTACGTGTGAACGTGGCTTTGCAACAATGGAAGACACACACCACAAGGTAATAAATGACCTCCAGAGGCAGCATCAGAGGGAGATCGCAAAACTTATGGAAGAGAGAGAGAGACTTTTGGCTGAGGAGACTGCTGCCACAATTGCTGGTAATTAAACCGTTTTTTCACCCGTGATTTCTAAACTTTAAACAAAACCAGCGTACAATAATTAAATGTGATTCCTTTTTAAATGTAGCTATTGAAGCAATGAAGAATGCACACAAGGAGGAACTGAACAAGACCCATCGTTCCCAACTGAGCGGACTGAACGCTGACATTGATGAACTGCGCTTACAATACGAGTATGTTTTGAATACGAAAACTATTAAGATATTCCATGTTAAAGAGTTAAATATAAAAAAAATTAAATCTCTATTTAGGTTTTAGAGCCCTGAGGTTTAAACAAGTGTTTGTGTTAATAGTACTACTTCGGTGGATTTTTAGATAATCCTTATGTTGTTGCAGGATTGGCAATTATAAGAATTTGGCAGCTTGTCAGCGGCTGAAAAACTGGAGAAAATAAAAGCTTTTAAGGAAAATCCCTTTTTTATGATTAGGTCCACCTCATTCTAGACTTCTTTGGTCAACATCAAATGAGAACTGTGGTTAATATTGTGATGACGTGCCTGTCCAGGGAGGAGCTGCAGTCGATCCACAGAGAACTGGAGGTGCTGTCGGAGCAGTACTCTCAGAAATGTCTGGAGAACGCTCACCTGGCCCAGGCCCTGGAGGCCGAGAGGCAGGCCCTCAGGCAGTGTCAGAGAGAGAACCAGGAGCTCAATGCTCACAACCAGGTTGGATTGCACACATGCACATGTACCTATACAAATCATTTCTGTCCATGGATTTAAACTCAACTTTATTCTCTCCAACAGGAACTAAACAACCGACTGACTACAGAGATCACTCGGATGCGCTCCTGCTTCAGTGGAGAAACAGCAATGTCACCACTTACCCAGGGAAAAGATGTGTATGAACTTGAGGTATGTCTAAACACAAACAATGCACACATGCAGTAAGGATTGGAACTTTTGCCGTATGACCGTTCTGCCCATCTTGTAGGTGTTGCTACGAATTAAGGAGTCAGAGATCCAGTATCTTAAGCAGGAGATCCACTCTTTGAAAGATGAACTGCAGTCTGCTTTAAGGGTAAGCAAAACCAATCTTTAGATAGATTACATATTCATGTTTGTGTATTTTAGTAATGCTGCATTGATGACTTTTCAACAGGACAAGAAGTATGCCACAGAAAAATATAAAGACATCTACACAGAGCTCAGCATTGTGAAAGCAAAGGCTGACTGTGACATCAGCAAACTGAAGGAGAAGCTGCTCATTGCAACAGAAGCTTTAGGAGAGAGGAACGTCGATGGAACAGTCACACCTGGATACGGTAGATACGAAGTTTAACCTTATTTTACATCCCATTGGATTTACCAAAACATTTCTAACCATTTCTAAAGCTTGATAAATAATTTAGCCAGTCAGGGGGAAAATACTGTATTATAATTTTTCACGAGATAGGGAAATGTAAACAATGTTTAAATATACATTTTAAAATGGTGTGCATATACAGGACATGGTTAACTGTATCATGCTCCATGTAATTTATTATGATATATTTGGATTTGACATATCAAATCAAATCAAGTTTTATTTATATAGCACATTTTTAAAAGACACAATAAAAACACTTTACAATAAAAACACTTTACAACGACATAAAGGTGAAGCTCATTTTGAGGTCCGCATCATTAACCCTTAAATGCATGTTTTTCATTCCTATCCCTGTATAGAGAACCCCAGGTGCACTGAACCTCTATAAGGTTCATATTAAACTATTTTGGCTAAACTGTAGTGCTTTTTTTTTTAGATATCATGAAATCAAAAAGTAATCCAGAATTCCTGAAAAAGGAACGATCAAACGCCGCCAAGCAATCAAGAGGCCTAAGGTCAAAGGTAAGTGTCAAGTTCAATATAAAATGTCCCTTATTTACAGGCATCTGTCCCAAATTCAGTAAATCCACACACTTTTAAGCTGCCACTTGAGTTGCTGTGTATTGTAAAGTTGTTGTGTAGACTTCATCACTGTCAATCGTTCCACCACACACTGTGTTGCACAGTTGCTCAGGACATTTTTACTGAAAGTCTCTTGTCCTGTAAGTTTTGTCATCTTGTCTATTTTGTCTATCAGTCTGTCATTGAACAGGCATCATGGGACAGCTGACACTCCCATTGTGGGGTGATTCCCCCCAACCCCTGCCCCAAGATGTTCTGTAGGTATAGCATGATGTAGCCCAAAGCATGCCCCTACCACCCTCGCATGATCTCCCCTCCCTCCCCCTTAACCAACCCGCCGTATCACAGACCTTGAGCATTAGCAAGCTAGAAGTTTTTGAAAAACCTTTTTGATACTGCTCAAAATCAGGTGAATGTAAAGCTACAGCCTGCTGATTAGCTTAGCTTAGCATAATGACTGGGGGAAAGGGAAACCTCTGTAGCCAGGTGAAAACTAATATGCTGACAAACCCCTTTTAAAGCTCACAAATGAAAACATGATCTCACTTGTATAATTGGTACACACACTGAAGTTTAACATACACATCAAACAAAAAATCTAATTGTGCTAGGTAGTGAGCTTTAAAGGGGCATGTTGGCGGATTGTGTGTTGTTGTTTTTGGACCAAGCCAGTCTAGGGCCCTTTCTCATTTCTCTAACTCCCCTCCTCGACTCCCCTCCTCGATTCCTATCCTCGAGACTTAGTCCCGCCCACAGGAGATGCGAACGGAGGAGTCGAGGAGGGGAACCGAGGAGAGAGGAGGGGAAGCAGCAGGCGGTTAGAGAAATGAGAACTCCTCTCCTCTGAGCGGTCATTTTAAAGAGACGTCCATTAATGATGACAGGAGGCACTGCAGCCCTCTGTCTGATGGACACACACACACACACACACACACACACACACACACACACACACATATGTATATATTTATATAAATATATACAATTTCAGAATCAAACAGAGCACTCTCATAATAACGTAACACTATCAGAGACTGGATATATCCCCCCCCTCTCTGGTCGCTACAATGAGGGAAATAAATTACGGGCCAAACGTTTTATTTACAAGTATTAAAAGTAAGCAGAGGACACCAAACCAACTGAGACCTGGCTGTCCGCTGCATCTACGCACTGTACAACCAACCCAGTCTCACGGCATTTCGTGTTCACCAACACGATTTTTAATCTATTGATTCGTGTTCACCAACACGATTTGCCCCTTTTTTTCGTGTTGCAAAGCACGATTTTAAAAGCAATGTATTTCTACTGCCTGCAGCACGTCTTTTTCTCCGGTCGGGTCGTGGGAGACCGGAAGCTGTGTGGTTCATAAAAACATGTTCTTACTCAATATCAAGCCACAATTATTGCTTTTATTTTAAATCCTATAATTTAAATCCTATAATTTCGACTTTTGTTGCCGTCTGTCAGGAAAATAAATGGGGCTCAGAGCCTCAGAATACTGAAATCTGTATTTTTAAATATTTGTTTCCTTCTAATTCGTTATTCTTTTCAAAATAACACACTGTTATTTACTCACCAATAACACACAATTATCCTTGCTTTTATTTATTGGTTTAATTCCATAATCTCGGTCTTTTTTGGCGTCCGTCAGGAACTGAATTTCAAAATAAAAATAACCGGAAACAGACGTAGGCCTATAAGGGACATTTCGAGCATCATTGCAATTGTCAACATTTCTGAGTTTAGGATGGCCGAAGACACTACACTACCCATAATCCCCAGCTATCGTTTAGGACTACAGTCCCCGTAAGGTTACGCAGAGCGTCAAACAGCTGTGTGAAATGGAACGAAACCATGCCAGACTATCCAAAACTGGAATCGAACGCCCCCCAGAACTACACATGCTGGCTATTGTGTTTCGCAAAATGTTCTATGGGACGTCTCTACTGAACGTTTTCGTTTTTCCCACAATTAGAAGTTGCCAGTATTAAACACATTGGTGTTATCAAATGTAAAACATCTAATTAATAAATGGGTGAAAATCGCTTGTGTCCATAATGCGCAGCATTAATACCCACATGACAGCTCATTGTTACTTTGTAATTCTACTCCACTACAATTCAGAAGTTAACCTGGTATTTT
Organism: Gymnodraco acuticeps; assembly: GCF_902827175.1. Taxonomy (NCBI): domain Eukaryota; kingdom Metazoa; phylum Chordata; class Actinopteri; order Perciformes; family Bathydraconidae; genus Gymnodraco; species Gymnodraco acuticeps. Next base: position 3,808,414 of record NW_022990023.1, read on the forward strand.
TACTCCACTGCATTTATTTTAGTTACTTTGCAGATTCTGATTAATTATGTGAAATATAAACAACCCTTAAATCAGACTTTAGTTACACCTGAGTAAAATTCAGGTAAGGTGATTGTCAAGTGCCAACAATCAGGAGAGATATTTGATAGTTGGTGCTTGAGAAGACTAAACATGTATCTGCAATTGACATGAATGGAAACGAGTAATAAAGTATATTCATTACTCGTTATTCTCTACTAATAGTTCATTAAAGACTGTATATTATGACTATTTTGCACATCCCTTTCAAGATGTTCAAAGGTGTATTGACATATCATATACACAACTACGGTGTAGTTATGCAATGAATGAAACACTTGGGTCACAGGTTCCTCAACAGTGCATTGCAAGACATCTATCAATATGTGTGTACCTCCACCATTAAACTGTCATATTCTGCACATTTCTTATTCTATCTACATACATAAGAGTATAATTCATATGTATAATATCAGTTAAAATAAGTGCTTCAACATAGTTAACATTGCAGGAAAGCAATATATTAGACGTTAAGTACTTTGTCAAGCTTAATATTTATCTGTAGATAGATACTCCCAAAGTTTTTTTCTTATTTAAAAGAAGACCTTAATCTGTTATTTAATGTTTAAATAAAGGTTCATTCGTTTTTCTGTTTTGCACCTCCTCCTATTAATATCTTTGTACATTCTGCACTAAACTGTTTTATTGTAGAGATCACTTATAGTATCTTCTTGATTTTTTATATTATATATTTATACTTTCCCCCTATGAAAGTATGTACTCTTAATATTTTTTTAATCAAATAAAACACAATAATTCAATAACGTGCTTTAACCACTAGGAGGTGCACACAAGGTACACACAGCCATAATAACTTTGTATTATTAGTGTAGGACACTTTTGTTTTCGTACAACATCTGAAGATGTGTAGTTTTATGCATGCTTTCACATAATTTTACAGCATATTGCTATACTATTTCAGACTCAGTATTTACATTCTTACATTCAAAGAAAATCAGTAATATCTTTAAAAACTACAGTCCTTTTATATCAGCTGTGCACCGTTATGGTGTAAATATAACTGTGAATCTGTGAATTAGATCAAATGTAAAAGTCAGCCGAATTAGTGTTGATACTGCAAGGAGACGTATTGTCTGAAGAGAAATTGAAGATGTTGTTTAATTGTTGAATATATTTATGATCCACGTCAAGTATTCAGTTTCGGCGGCATTTTCTCAGTTTTTCCAAAGGTCTTCTCATCAGGGCTCTATAAATAAAGAACTACGGCAGATCTGTAATATACAATGCAGCCGAACCGTGTATTACAATGCCGTTATGTGATGACTTTCAAAGAGAAAAGCAAGAGCGCTCGGAATTAAGTATTATTTTATTATTTTAAAATGTTTTCCGGATTTCATATCATATAAACACCAAATCCCAGCATGCATTGCGGCTAAAACATCCAATAAGCGATCTTAAAACCATAGCTGAGGATCTTGGGTAATCGCTCGAAATGCCTACGTCTGTTTCCGGTTATTTTTATTTTGAAATTCAGTTCCTGACGGACGCCAAAAAAGCCCGAGATTATGGAATTAAACCAATAAATAAAAGCAAGGATAATTGTGTGTTATTGGTGAGTAAATAACAGTGTGTTATTTGAAAAGAATAACAAATTAGAAGGAAAAAAAGATTTAAAAAATACAGATTTCAGTATCCTGAGGCTCTGAGCCCCATTTATTTTCCTCACAGACGGCAACAAAAGTCCGAAATTATACGATTTCAAATAAAAGCAATAACTGTGGCTTGATATTGAGTAAGAACATGTTTTTATGAACCACACAGCTTCCGGTCTTCCTCGACCGGAGAAAAAGACGTGCTGCAGGCAGTAGAAATACATTGCTTTTAAAATCGTGCTGTGTAACACGAAAAAAAGGGGCAAATCGTGTTGGTGAACACGAATCAATAGATTAAAAATCGTGTTGGTGAACACGAAATGCCGTGAGACTGGGTTGGTACAACACACACACACACACACCTACACACTGTACTACACGCACCTACAGCTCCTAAAGCATAATCAGGCTACAGCCGTTGTGTATTTTATTATGTGAAGCACTAAACTCTTTGTTTGTAGATATCTACTAAACTAAAGCAAATACAGAGAGTAGTGTAGGCCTGTTACTGATATATTTTACACACTGCTCTGCTTTCTGCACGGATCTCACAGCTGTTCTTCTGTAAACATCGTGTTGCGAACGATGAGAGCAGTTAATAAAATAATATCCAGGGGATGCATGCAGAGCTGTCATTGGCTGAGATAAGTCCGGCCGTGCGTCACGACGCTTTGAAACATCTCTGTTCCCAGAAATGCATCCACGAAGGAGCCGTGGAGGACCCATCAGTGTATCCTCGGTTAGAGCTCCTCCAGAGAGCCTCCTCGACGCTCGATCCTCGGTCCTCGAAGTGCATTTAGAGAAATTAGATGTCCTTCAACATGGCGTGCTAAAATTCATTTCCGGGTCACTACCAGAGGAGTCGAGGAGGGGGATTTGATGAAATGAGAAAGGGCCTAGGTGTCACTTTATAAATCGAACTATTAAGGATATAGAGTTTTAGGTTACATATATATTGTATTTAATGATGTAACCTGTGTATTTACTGTCAAACTGACACTTTTATTGTGAAAACCTTGTCTGTAATTGTTGTCTATGTCTGTTTGTGAGTTTTGAATGTATGTGTGCATTGTGTGCACTCTGTGTGGAGTGAACCTATTCCAGCATAACCACTTTTTTTCGTAGATCGCACATTAAAATATAGTGTGCTGTCCATATCAGAAAAAGTTGACAAACACAACTGTTTTGTGATGTCTGTGCATGTGTCTTGTTTTCTGCACACATGCGTTTGTCAACTATGAAGAATAAAATAACCTTCTTTTCTCTTCTTCTACAGAGCCTGAAAGAGGGACTTACGGTGCAGGAGCGTATGAAGCTTTTTGAGGCAAAAGATTCCAAAAAGATTTAAATTTTTAAGAATTTGCAGTTTCAGTTTTTCTTCCTGACCTCAGTTTTCGGTCAGATGGTACGGCCATGCCAGCATTTGCTGAAGACTTGTATAGGAAATGGAAAAAAATCTGTAATGGTCAAAACCAAGACCTGCTGCTTCCATCCCTCTTATTAGTGGTCATATTTTTGTTAGATTTTTTTTTAGGTGAAACACTTTCATTGAATCAATCCTGTGTAATTTTTCTTTTTAAGAATCCATAGACGTATAATCTGTCCAACATGGAGATGTGTCAAATAAGCTGTGAGAGGAATACATGACAGCCTTTTTATTGATCCTCTATAATGCCAAAACGACAGCAATACACAGTATAAATAATATATATTTCCCAATATGAATTAAGTATCTGCTGTATTTTATTATTGTTACAGTTTCTATATCTAATAATTTTGTATGTGTTTAATGTTGCACCAGTTCTGTTGTACATAACTACTGGATATATGTTAGAGTAAGGTTTGCTATTGATTGTTGGGGCATCTGCTGTACTATAACTATGGTTTGATTGATAGTGGAAAACAATGTGATGCTAACTTGCTAATGTATGAGAGTTTTATAAAAATTGAGTGTCTGTGTGTGAAGGGGGATATAGAGGGGTGGGATTGCACTTATCACTTGACTACTTGAGGGAGCTTTGTTTTATTTGTCTCAAACTGGTGTAGTGACTTCAAGTCATTTATTGCAGTGCAACCAAACACCCTAACTTCTGTCAAATTTAGTGGAAAACCGTGACTGGACTTTTTTTTCTTTGAACCTGGATTTGTGTTTGCTCAGTTTTGATTAGCGTGACAATATCATCTCAGAAAACAGGAACTGTTTAGGACGTTGCATGACTGTACAGTACCTTTTTGAATTGCAGAATGGTCATGTTGCCTCTTTTTCCTACTTTTTTGCTTCAGTGTGGAACTCTTTAACACTACTAAGCTTTGCTTTGCAAGTCCTACTGTTTAGGTGTTGAGATTGAAATGTTTTACTGTAAGCGGCAGTCTTGAAGCACTCGGCCCAATCCCTGACCTCTCACTGAAATCTAGTCGTGCCTCAACTGAGTGAAGAATATAAACATCCATGAAACCTGTGCAGCTATGGATACACACTGTATAGTATTCAAACCATGCCTTGTATATATATATATGCTACACGGAAGACTTCTGTGTGTTGTTTAAAACTTGGACCTTGCTCACTAGCTCTATATTAAATATATATGAATATTTTTTATTTTCATTTGAATGTATAACGTCAAATAAATGAAGTGTTTGGAAGTTTTGGAGTTATATCTTTATTTTTTAGACAGTCAACTGTCATAGATTTAGCATTTTTTCCAACACAACAGTAATGTTAAAGCAATAGAACAAATGAATATATTTTTATTTTTAATGCTAGCTTTTATGGTATAAAATGACCTTTTAATCCTTTTTTTGTTTAAACAGATTGGTTCAGCCTACAGAATGCTTGAAATGTAAAATGGACTTAACTGCCCTTACAGTGAATTTTCTTGCTACATATTTCTCCTTTTTCTCATGAGAAAATACATAAAACAAAACACGTTTAAGAACATTTCATAAAAACAGCGCACACAAAACTTTAAAAACCAAAAAAAAGAGGTAATTACAGTGAAATTATAGAACTTTCCAAGTCCTCACTTTTTATGTGGAAACCAACTTCATATATCAAGACTTAATGCACACTATTATTAACAGACTATTATAATCTTCTCCGGAAAGTACCCTGCTGTGAGCATGTTCCACTTTTTACTAGGCAGCAATGATGTCAACAAGAAGTGAGCCACACAACTAAATGAAAACAAAACGTTTAACTCGAGTAACAACAAATTGCCATATTATGTTGGATTGCATCAATGCATCAGACTGTGAACATTGAATTAGGGATAGGTTGAATATGTAGCATTCGTTCTAGCCAATTAGACGTGCCATATCATGTTCTCCACCTCCTTCTCCCTCCTCCTCCTCTTTGTCCTTCAAAGCATCGACCAGTCTGACCCAGAAGGTGTCCTGCTCCTGTGGTTCCTCCGGCCACAGCAGGTAGGTCTTCTTGCGAACAATCTTGCATAAACGTGTGTAGGGAGACAAGCAGCGTTCAGGTATCTCCTCCAGAAACACCAGCAGCAGGACGTCACTGCCATCGTATAAAAGCCTCAGACTGGCCAGCTGAAACTCCACGGAGCACCACTCGCTTTGCAGGAAATTACGCGTCACCACACAGATGGTGTGGCGAGAACCGTAAATGGCGGCCTCGATGTTCTCCAGGACAGCAGCGCCGGGTCGGAAGTCTCTGTGGTGGAGGCACAGTCGGAGGGGGGGTGCACCTGCAGCAGGCCTCTCCAGGTTGGGAACCAGCTGCTTCATCACCCATGCCTCATCCTTAGAGCTGTAGGAGATGAATGCATCATACTGGAATTTGGCACTTCTACGTCCACGTAGTTTGGCCCTGAGGACGAGCAGCAGGTAGCGCACAGTGGGGCCCTGTGTGTGCCAGGCCAGACACACACATAGAAACAAAATGTCCACAACAGAGCAGGCGATGAAGAGGATGAAGGAAACATATTCAAAGGAGCAAGCCTTTTCGTCAAACTGCCAAAGAAAGGGAGATTTCCTTTCCTTGTCACACCGAAGGTCGTACAGGAAGGACACCTACAAGGGGAACACAATAAAATAAATCTACAGCTTATTAATACTTTTTTGAGAATGTCAGCAGCTTCTTTTACCCTTGTTTGAGTGTTGTGGATGGCCCAGTTCTTGAACCAGGCATTATCACAGTTACAGCTGATCGGGTTATCTGAAATGTCCAATACAAGCAATCTGGAAACACACGGGTAAACACAAAGTTTGACAGTTTTATTAAATTCGAATTTACCCCAAGTACCTCTCCGCCTAGCCTATAAGTGAACACAGTAGCAGTTCCTACATTAAAATGGTTTGCTTACACACTTGCATGTTTAAAACCCTTACTGTATTGAATTTGTTTTGGTAGAAAGCTATCATGCAGATAGGTTTGTTATGTCTGGACATACTAGTCCTTTCAAATCAATAAAACAACTATGAAAAATCTCATTTGAAAAGCATATATATCTATCAGATTTGCCTTCAGACTGAATGAGCCATCCTCGCTCCAACTCTTGGCAAGAATACAAATAAGGGTTATGTTACAAATGTTTAAATATCCTTTCATGAGTTGCTTGCATTGACATTTTATTATCTCATCACCTTGGCAGAGCATCCAGCATGTTTTTGTCCACAGTGTGAAGGTGGTTTGACCAAACTTTGATATACTCCAGTGAGTTATCTGGAGGCAGCAGGTTAGCGGGGAGAACATCGAGGTCTGCTCTGAGGGTCAGTTGTTTCAGACTTTTCAGAGGGGAGAATGCTGCGCTCAGGTTGGTCTTTTTCATAGCCACTCCGACTATGAACAAGTTTTGCAAATTGATCAGAGGAACAAAGGCGTCCGGGTGGAATTCTAACATTCTGCTTTGTCCAATCTTGAATGCGAGAAGTCGGCTTTGACCTTTGAAGAAATTTGGTCCAATGACACCAATGCATTCACGTCCGGGCCCCTGGTACCGCATGTCCAGAAACTAAAGATTTGACATGGAAGTTAGACGGATAAAGAGATCATCAGATTGAACAATAAACACTCTTAATATATTACTCTTGAATAAAATGTCATACCTCAAGGGAAGTAAGGTTGATGAAAGGGGCTTCATTGTGCTTAAAATGGAGGCGGTTGTTGTACAAAACCATTTTCCTCAAATTTGTCAGGCCAGACAGAATATCTGTTGACAGCATCTTTATGCGGTTCCCATTTAAGCTCAAAGATCTAAAGTACAGATGGATGTGTTACATGAGTGGACAGTGAGGAAAGTTAAGAGAAGTTGAACACAAAAGCAAACTCCTTACCTGAGGTTGATAAGGTCTTCAAAGGTGTGGTGTTTGATGAAAATAATGATGTTCGAGCTGAGGTTGAGCTTTATTAGCCTCCGCAACTTACTGAAGGGCTTATTGATGATGTATTTCAGCATGTTGAACTGCAGGTAGAGCTCCTCAAGTTTATTAAGTTTGCTGAATACATTCTTTCTCAACCAACTGATATCATTTTTAATAAGAGACAGGCGAGTCAGCTTCTTCAGAGCGACAAACCAGTTGGGGTCAATGTCACGAACTCTGCAGCTGTCCACGCCTAAACTCGTAAGGTGGTTCAGTCCTAGGAATGTATCTCGCTGAATGTCGGGTGCATTTCTATTTAGCTGCAGTGTTCTCAGTCCTGGGTAACCATCAAATGTAGTACGAGATATCTGCTTCAAACCACAGTTGTTTAGGTAAAGTTTGCTCGTATTACCCCTGCCCAATGATAACTGGGTAACATGTTCGAGGTTTGCATTATTAATTACCACCATACTTGGAGTGTTACAGTCCATGAGGCTGGAGTTTGTCTCTGGTAACCTGGATCTTTTCAAGTCGACCTGCATTCATTTAAATGTACACAATGTTTTTTTAAAGACATTAAACAAATATGTAGATTTTTCATTAGAATCAAGAGCACAAACCTCAACTCTATCAAGCTGTTCCATTCCTTTCAGCAGCCTGCATATGGTCAATGGAGATTCTTCCAAAGACAGAGAAAATGAGACCCAAGAGAGATTCCTTTTTGTCTCTGCCGAGAGTCCCATCAGCACTTCGGCTTTTACTCCCTCGCAAAGCAGATTTTTCAGCCCGGGGTTGGAGGCAAAAACGTCAGACTGTAGCTCCAGCTTTGGGTTGAAGGACAGAGTGATGTGCTGCAGGGCAGGAAAACAGCTCAGATTTATCATCCGGATGCTGTTTGAGAAAAGATCAAGACGCTGAAGAGTAGAAGATCCACCAGAGTCTCCACAGCTGAGACTCTGGAGAATGTTATTGGACAGATCGACATGTTGAATCGCTGGTAGGGAGTTAAAGATAACCGGAGAGATTGTGCCAAGTTTGTTTCGATTCAGAAGCAGGGTTTGTAGCATACTTAGCCCATCAAAGCTACTAGAGTTGATGTGTGAGATGTTGTTTCTGGTAAGGTTGAGTAATTTCAGGACACCCAGGCCTCTGAATGCTCCTCCTTTCAGATAGGCCAGCTTGTTCTGGCTCATGTCCAGGTATTTAAGCCCAGACAGATGACTCCATGATCCAGGTGGGATGACAATGATCTTGTTCTTGGACAGGTTTAGTTTGGTTGTGTTATCTGGGATCTTGCTCAGGACGTCAGTGAGGTTAGCTATGTTCTGGTTGCGGCACCACATGTTGCCAGTCCCGGGGTAGAACATGAAGCAGCTTTTAAAGCCAAAACCACAGCAGCCCGAGGTGTTGAGCAGCAGAAGGAAGAGGGCAGTTCGCACCATCTTTCCCTGAAGGCTCTGTTTGCTGACTGCAACAAGGATGTGAAATATAAAAAATATTAGTTCATAAATGCGTCATGGGTTAAACAAACCATAATCTCATAATCTTTGCTTGTTGGGGACAACGAAATGCGCTCTCTTAAATACGAGTGGATTTAATCAATTAATGTTCTTTACATTTTGAGAAATCATAAAAAAAAATTGTAATATGTAAGTTCTTGATTTGTGTTTGTTTTTTTTTGCTGCAACAGCCAAGTAATTGGCAAATATTATTAAAATCGATAAATCTATAAATACATGTTGCATGAAACATGTGGAAAAATGCTGATTTTTAGCCCCTCAAGTTTGGAGATTTCCCGATTGACTTTCTTAATTGTAGAAGGGTAAGGGTTTTTGGACTGATAAAACAAGACATTTAAAGACAAATACTTGACATTGAGAAACTGGAATGGCAGAAAGGTTTTCATGAAAATAATTAATATTTGTAGCCCGAACTATAGGCATTTTACCGTGACATTATTTTTTCATAAAAAATATGCCCTTCATTTCTGTATGGGGGAGAAAACACTAATATTCATGTGACACTTTAAAGTTCAATCTAAAATACCTTTTTACTTCTATTACTTTGTTGTTCTTCTTACTTAGAGTACAGGGTTACTTCTTCTTACTATCTTAATATGTAAATAAACTTTGATTTCCTTCAAAATGTAATAATATACAGCATGTTGCAGCCTAAACAATTAGAAAATGTAAACGTACCCTTGTCGTTCTTCTTATGCTGCTTTACTTTACCTAACTGCACTTCCTATTTTAACTGGCTTCAGTTCTCTTTGCATCTCTAAATAAACCCTAATCATTTTGAGGAAGGATGTTATTGTTTAGATATGTGTATACCACAGTCTATGTGTATACCCAGCATTTTCACACATCTAGGTTGTGAAATGGTGAGTCATTGTAGATATTATTTAAAGATATACTGATTATTCTGTCTTTGTTTCATATTAACTAAGAAAAGGCTTTAAATCATGTTTTCCACAAGAGGGAGCTATCTACCTGGATCCTGCATCTAGTGAAGGCACATCAAACATGGTGCGTCAATACTTTAAATGTATAAAATGTCCATATTGGCATTTAGCAAAAACCCTTAAACCAGTCAGAGACACTGTGCCAGCATTTAGATTGTAATTGTTTTGGGAAGACTTACCTTTTAAGAGACCCTAAGTGATACTAAACTGTTCTGTTGTGTCACCTTTACCCACAACTACTGTACAACTTCAGATAAGTAGGCAAATGAAAACAAAACATTAACTTTATTATTTGGTGAGAATAAAGATAATTGTTAAATCGAATTGCCCGTGGGCGTTTTGTCGTCCTATGTGATGCTTGAATATTTTTAATACATATATGCATGACGTAAATTACTTTTTGGTACTATTTGTTAGGAAAATGGCTTTGTTTTTATAGAATATAGCCAGTAAAATTACAAACAGATTTAATTCAAGACATTCAACCAATATAAAAACTCAATAGATAACTGTTCGATGAGACAGGCATGTTGACCTCTTCATGCTGAACATCCACCGTGGGCTCCTCTGGTCCTGGCGGCTGACCTTTGCCTCTGTGCAGTGGGTGTGAGGGCGGGGAAGGGGCCAGTGGACGTGGGTCAGCCCTGGGGGCGACAGGTAGTCCGCCGTTTAGTCCGCGTGGAGCTTGGCCCAGGGGCCCTGACCTTTCCAACGAGGCTCCTTGATCCACGAGCAGAGGCACAGGTGACCCCACTGATGGAGATTTAGCTAAAGGAGCTGCTTCACCTTTAGCACACAGGCTGAGCTGCCAGTATGAGTCTGTTAGTCTCTTATTTAGACTTTAAACGATCGTGATGACAGCCTTATAGTCAAATAAATAAGGTTAAAATAGCCTATACATTTATACAATGTACTCCATTCCCATTTTTCCTTTATTTGTTCATAAGAAATAATGAAACCCTTTGTTTTTTTACTTATTTTATTCAAAGAAATACAGTGTGTATAATACAATTTAGTGTCATGAAGTGAAATAATGGAGTCCAACATGACATCATCCATATAAAAAACATTTACCCTTTTTAACATTTTACTTACATTTATTATATTACAATATTTACACATTCATTCAAAGAATTGTCTCTCAGAGTGATTTTCATGCACTTAACAGTTCATGGAAGTTACTGTTAAGTGCTGACATTACCTCAAAATATTTTTTAGGATAATCTTATTGTAACAATCAATGTAGTGCATTTTGTAAGACTTCTTTTCAAAATTCATTCCCGATTTGTCTTATAAGGTGCAACATGTTTGAGGTCTTTTTGACGTTAAACTGAGGATAAGTGGCAGTCCTTTTCAAAGCCAGTGAAATGTGAAGGCATGCCAGTAATAAATGGCATTTAAACATCTGTATTCGAGTCACTTATAATACAGTCAGAGGATCAATAGTTCAATTGTCAGTAGCCGTCAAAGGGCTCGGAGGATGGGCTTCTAGTCGCTGTATAGACAGGGGCCTCTTTGGGGTTTTGGCGGAGGAAGGGATATCGGTGAACACCACTGATCGTCCGTCGGGGCAAAGCAATACGCTGGAGTCCGCCTCACACTTGGTGGTTCTGCTCGGCCACAAAGCCTCAGCAGAACTGGGCCTCATGCCGAGACCACCGGGAGAGAGATCCTCTGAGTTCACTGCCGACGCCTGACTCATCTTGATCAGCATGTCCAAAGACTGCTTACGACTCTCCAGCGACGCCTTCATCGCCTTCCTCTCATTCTCTTCTTCCTCCTTTTTCTCTTCCATTTCCTCATCCTCCTCTTCTGTCTCTGTGGCGTTGTCTTTACCGTCCTCTCTTGTGCTGCGATCTCCAACCACATCCGTCTGGTGCCTCTTCACCGACAGGTCGAGGGGTCCGTCGCTCTGGCGAGAAGACCTCTCCAGAGCCGTGTGGATGTGGGAAAGCTCGCTGCGTATTTTTCCCAGGTGTTCCCAGAGGTGACGCTGGGCGGGAATGTCCTCTTTCTCCAGGTGGGAGATCTTGCGCTCAGCCTCCTGGTACTCCTGCAAGGCCTTGGAGAGGTCACTGAGGAGCGCAGCCACAGACTCTGAAGCCCCCTCCCCTATTGTTCTAGCAGCATTCGGGTCCTGTCTGTTGGGACCCCCACAGGTAGACTGAGAGGATGTTTCACTGCTGGGACTGGTGAGATGTTCGCTGTACCACAGATCAGTATGCCGGGTCGGCAGCTGAGCATCCTGTAAACTGAGGATACGAAAGGTTTAGGACTTTTGCATTTTTAGATATGTAACATTTAAAACTACAAATCAACCATTTGCGTTATTGACTTTAGATAATGATGGATAAAAGTGACATTTGTACTGCGACTTGATAAAATAAGGAAATTGTATTGACTTGAAATCCTTACCTTCCATGGAAGAGAAGTTTGTCTGCTGTCATGTTCAGATTTGATGCAGTCTGAATATTCTTCAGAAGGTCCAAAGCAAAACCACCCATGTTCGGCTTCTTCTCCACAGGTGCCTCATGGTTCCCAATTGGGACCCCTGTCCTTTTGAGGCACCAATTTGCTTTGCCCTCCTTGGCTGTAGCCTGCAGTTTATCGGCCAACCTGTACCCGTGTTCGTGGGAGTCCCTCTGAGGCGACACCCAGCCAGCAGGGGAGACAGCGGCTGTCCCTGGCCGCAGAGCAGGCACTTTCCACAGATTTACTTTAGGCTGAAAACCAGACGAGGGACTCGCTTCTAGACTGTTTGTGGACGTCTTGAGCGCTTTGCTGGCGTCGCTTTGACCCAAGACCGGTCCGAACGCGTGCTCACACAGGAAGGGGTAGTAGAGGCGAGGGGGGATAAGAGCTCTGTCTGTGTGGGTGCTCGAGGCCGGGTGCATCAGCTGAGCGGCCGACGCCAGGAAGGGAAGCTGGGCGAGCTGAGCGTGGGTCTGGGCGGCGGTGGCGGCAGCGGGAATAGCGGAGTTCATGTAGGAGAAGAGGCTGGGGGTGATCGGGTAACCCATCCCGAGCAATGACAGGTTGAGTCCAGTGGGATCCTGGTAATCCATCAGGTTTGGCGGAGGAGGGTAACAGGGGATTGAACTACCTTCCCCTTTGGCCTTCGTTTGGCTGGACGCCAACAGCCGCCACTGCTCCGACAGCAGACTGGGAGCAGTCAGATATGCCTTGGATAGCTTGTAGTGTTTCAGCTGGGCTTCTACTTCTACTGAGCGCGCTCTTAAAAGCTGATCTTCCAGGGAGAGCATGTCGGCCATCAGAAGCTCAGACTCTGGCTGTTTGATTTTCTTGGTAGTGCACTCTGCAGCGTCTCCTCTCTCTTTCCTCAACCCAGTGACCTCTAATCGCTCTCCTCGTCCTCCTTCTTCCTCATCTTCTGCTCCCTGGCTTTCCCTGTCCTCACCTTCCTCCTCCAAGGACTTTCGTTCCTCAGTGTGTGTCATTTCTATGCCATTTTTGCCATGTGCCTGCTGAAGGGGTCGTAGCTGTTCTGGGTGCAGGATGTTGCCCTTTTTATACGGCCAGTCGGACTCTATGAGCAGGGACAGGGAGTTCTTGCACAGGCTGTACTTCATGTGGTTGTACAGGTGGGACTTCTCCATGCAGGTGAACGGGCACTGGAAGCATTTGTAGTTGTATGGTTTGCCCCATGGCCGGGGAATGTAGTGAGGCTTCTTAGGCTTGCGTTCCTTGTGTTTGCTGATGGACGTCACTTTACAAGCGTCGTCCTTGGACATGATTGAGTCTTGATTTTTTAAAGATTAAATTGTAATAAAATGGTGATGATTCAAGACAGATTTTACGATTGTATGTCTTTCGTGCCAGGGTTCATTTCATTGTTTATCCTTCTGTTGGGTCGATGAAAAAGAGCATTTCTTGAACCTGCGAACACATAAGACAGTTTTGTATGAATAAAATGATATTTCAAAAACATCAGCAGATCAGAAGCACCAAAATAACATGTTAACCTATGTATTTGTTCTGAGAAAAAGGAACAGCTTGCAGGAATGCAGATTTGTAAGGAATATAAATATCCACAATAAAGTTATTTGTGCACTGAAGGGTGCTATATATCATTATGCACATATGTGTATTAAGAGAGCACATTTGTTGTCTGCCTGCGCTGAGCGTTGCCACTAACCTAACTGCAGGGAGGCCTAGCTGCTCCGTTCTCACTGTACCTGCCACTACTCATTAGTTCCAGTGCAGCACCAGGCGCTAGCAGGGTACGGGGCTGGGGGGCAAAACAGGGGGTCTCTGCACCTGTGCGTCGGGCCCTCAAAACACTAACAGGCGCGCTTGAGCTTAAGGCCGGACCCTCGGAGGCCGGCTACAGGCGCAGTGTGGCCAGGCTGAGGGGCTGCAGGTATGGAGGGGAGAGGAGTCGGGGGTTTGAGGCCTGGTTCCTAATGAGAGCCTGGCGTCGTGCCTAAAGGGCGTCATTAGTGCCAGGACGGGGATCTGGGTCAGGACACGGTGCACAAGTTCAACTGCTCTCCTGTACTCTGCATGTAAAGTTGGGTCATACTTTATTATACTCAATTAGCTATATTAAAATGTTTTATAAGAGAATACCATTTAATTATAAGATATAGATTGTAGACAACTTCAATTTTAAAACATTAGTTATTGTGATTGTAACTATTTTAAAAGTTGTTGTGTCGTACAAGCAGCGATACATCTAATGCAGACATTCTCCATTTATTCTTTTAATTAAATTCTTTTATTTTGTCTTTCTTCCATCTTTGAAATGTAAAGCAAACAGCTTGTTCATCTGAAATTCAGAGATTTAAACAAAGCGAGTATTTGTACCTTAAGATTGATTCATGTTAAGTGTTCGCTGGCTCTCTTTATTTTATATATTACTTTATTTAGGATCCTCTTAAAGGACATTAAAAGATCATATTTTTGACAATCTACAATATCAATAAAACTAAATTAAGTACATACATAACAGAAAGTCTCACACTCATAATCTCTCTTTTCATAACTTCTCTCCTTCGTCATCTATTGGCATTCTTTTAATTCATTTCTCACCCCCTAAAATACATTTTAATAAATGTGTTTTCATCTGTTAGATTACAGAAACTTTGTGATCTTTTTATACTTTAAGCCAGGCTGTTGGGTAAACCCTGCGGTGAAAAAGATGTGAGGAGGAGTGTGCTCCTCACTTTAAAACACTCTTTCTCTGAGGCTCTTATTTTGTCTTTTTTTCCCCCAGGTCATTTAAAGATGAAAGTCTGTGTGACGTTCAGGGTCCAAACTGAAGTAAAGATAAACTCATGGCTCATGACAAAGTTTTGATATAAAGACCAGTGAAGCAAACACAGGTGATGGATGCTCTGTGATATTGAGAGACAGCAGACAAGCTCATCTATAAAGCCGCAGCACGCAGGCTGATGATGGAAGACACCGTGAGACTAACTCAGGATGGCAGGCGGTTACAAACTGCTCTCCCAATTGGACCCTAAGAATTGGCCCGTTTTGTGGCTGACCATTTGATTGGCTCACTTGTCCGCCCCGGGGCTCTGACCTGAGCTTTGAGCTCATAATGGGGCCTAACAGCTGCTGCTGCATCCAATCAATAAAAATCATTTGTACAGTAGTTGTTGCCCCTCTCCTGGCCACTGCTATCCGCTCGCCTCTCCACTGAATGTGCACTTTGGCCCCCCGCCGCCCCATATCCAAACCCTGCGGTCTTGTTTTAAGCTTTTAGGGCTGATCAAACAAGCCTAACCGCTTCAACATCTATTGTTCCAATCAAAGAGGTTCACCACACTAAAAGCTTTGACATGCAACAGCAACCACACCACTGACCGCCTATGGGACGGGCTGTTTGTACAATAAGTAAATGCATGACTCAAACTGAAATAGTTTTTAAAGCTTTAAATGCATACTTTAAGTTATAGTCTTTACCTTGAAGGGTTGTCAGAGTGATGAGTTGGTTGTCTGGAAAAGAAGAAAGATTACAAAATTGTCATAAATCATATGAATCTCAGTTTCTTTTTCAATATAATAACAACTGTTGTGATCAATTTAACAATTACAATTAAACTTTTTTTTAAAAATCATATTTTTAAACACAATAAATTAAATAATTGTATTAATAGACACATATTATTAAGGGAAATGTATATTTGATAGGAAAACCTCACATGATGCTGCAGATATTTAATGAATTTATACTTCAAAGGTTTTAATCATTCTTTTTCAACAGTAAATGCATTAAAATAACATTTTATAATCATTGTTTTATTATTTCAAAATGAAGTGGCAATGCATTGCATTATTTTAACTTAACATTTGCATACACGGAAATTAAAAAACGGAATTAAATTTTTAAATAGACAAATTCCGTCTTAAAAATGAACCATCTAACTCCATTAACAGTCAATGAATCTCGTATTAAAACCTCGCACTTAAAACTACAAAATAAAAGTCGTGCACTTTAAAAACGTTTTCTCAATGCGTGCAAAAACACCATGCACCAGGCCTAAGTAACTTTATAAAAGATAACTTAATCCTTCTAAACTAACCTGCTTGCATGTCACAAGCTGTTTTAGAGTGATAAAGAAATGAATGTACCGTACCTGGAGAGCGTCCCGGTCTGTCTGCACTGAGAGGGCAGCGCGCGCTAACAGGCGCGCAGCAGCGACTCTGCTCATATATATTGACTGGGAGCATTGCCCGCAGGCACTACAATACAGCAGCTCCCCCCTCCCTCCTCTCCCCCATGGATTGTCAAATGTGGTCTCTACCTTGCAGCCAGGATGCAACATAACAACTTAAACAATATTGGCAAAGGTTACAGTTTGGTGATGGCTCCTCGTTAAAACGGAGTGTGACGTGCCATTTGGCGTCTGGGTGAATTTCTCAATTTGTATTTCTTTTTTAAGGTAGCTTCATGGGTGTTTTTAAACCAAATGCTTTTCACTGAAATATTAAACTATTACATGTTTTAAATATGTTTTGTGGTTGTCTGATTGTCCGCTGTTACCTGATTTTATACATGATTTAAACCATTTTGAACTACATTTGGAGACAAAAAGATTATACAGGGAAAATCATTTAGCAGATGCAAGACCTTGAATCTGACTTATTATGTTAAAATCTCAACAATCATAACTGAAAAAAAGTCTGAAAAACAATATTTGTTTCCGCTCTCATTCTCTTTTATATATATATATATATATATATAGCCTATATATATATATTTTTTTTAAAGTACTGTAACAATCAAAAGCAAAATGAACACAATAGTGACACACACAACATTTGGGAGATTACCAAAAACGATTTATTTATTTATTGTAACAATTTCTTGTTTTAATTGTTCAAAATAAAATACCTCATGACAGTAATTATATCAGATAAAGCAAATTTCCAGCAGGTAAAAAGATAAAAACACAACTATTGTTTAGGTTTACGTTGCATTTTCATATGGGAGTGCATCTATGGCTTCTTCTGCTCTGAAATACTTTTTTAAGGATTTGAAATGACCCTATACACCATCAGTTTTTTTCCTGAACTTTCTCTGAATGCATTATATTAATAGCAACTACACAGACCCGTTCATTTCCGTGCTCGTGTGTTTCTGTGATGTGTGTGTGCTCTCCACTGTCTCACACGGTCAGTATCAGTGTGTTTTTGGGGAGGCTGGGGGTGCTTTCCACTTCACTTCACCTGCATCACCAACAACAGGGATGTAGTTGAAGGTGTTTGTGTGTGTGTGTGTGTGTGTGTGTGTGTGTGTGTGTGTGTGTGTGTGTGTGTGTGTGTGTGTGTGTGTGTGTGGTGTGTGTGTGTGTGTGTGTGTGTGTGTGTGTGTGTGTGTGTGTGTGTGTGTGTGTGTGTGTGTGTGTGTGTGGGGGGGGGGGTTATTAGTGCAGTGGTACAGGGCACTGGATGGGTTACTGACATGAGCTGTAAGATCACAACCACAGGCGATGACTGACATGTGTGTCTTCTGACAGTTTAAACTTTTTACACAACAACAGTGTGGGGAAGATGACATTCCCATCTAAAAAAGTCAAATACAATACTAAAATGAAATGACAGTAATAACACTCATTAGATAAAAAAAAGACAAAGAAACAATCAATAGGATTGCTTCGACACTTCAGATAACTAGGTTGAAGGCTCAATACATCCAACAACTAAAAACACAAACTAATGTCAAGTATATTTCTTTTTCCATATGATCCCACCCTTCGTTAGAGTTTGTTTTCCGTTTCATATTGTGTTGTGCCACCTTTTGATATTTTGTGGCAATCATTCTCAACTCTTTCTTTACCTGCCCTTCTTATTCACCCCCCTGTCTCAATCCTCATTTGTCTTCTTTTCTAAATCAACTCCAACCTCTCAATCTCCACTTCCTCTCCCTGCCTCTTTATCCATCTGCTCTCTTAGCCTGTGGCGGGCTTTGGGTCAACTCCAGGTTCTTAATTTCTCTCCTCTGGCTGGGTGGGATGAGCGCATGCGAGCCCTCTTTGAGAAATGTCAGTGTCCATGTGCTGGGAAAGTCGGGGGCCCTTCACGAGCCATCAGACCCGCTGTCACACCGAGGCGGCTAAATGGAGACTGACAGGCCGCTCCATAGAGCCTAACCATCTGTACCAAATGTGACAGCAGGGGAAAGAGGATGTCTGGTAAATCGGGAGGAACGACAGGACTGCACTATGACATGGAGGAGGGAGTAGAGAAGCAACATCCTCCACTTCTTAAAGCGCGGTCACATGAGAGGTGATGTCAGTTGTTTCTCAAAGAGAGTCACTGGTTCTTTCCTACTATCCAGAGATACTTCGGAGGCAGTGTCTCCTGTTACGTGTATGTGTGTTACATGAGGACTGTCTCCTTCAGTGCTGCCACTTCCTTCAGCCTCTTTAGGAGATGTTTGGTATTAAAGATGCCAAATGCTTTAGTCTGTACACGGTCTAACAATCTTGATTGGAGCCCACAGTGTCTCTACATTGATTTTTTCAAACTCTTACAGAGGTATACCACATAAGTCATGCAGAAATCACTAGGAATAAAATACAATACAGAGTAAAAGGAGCTTATGTTTTTTTATATGATTGATACAGCTATGCGTGAAGGTTTGATAACTTAGTACAAGGACACCAGGTGTGTTTTGAACATAAAACTAACAGTACTTATCCAAAGCAAAGGAAATGTTAGAGTTAAATGGGATACGTTAGTGTTGTGTGATGGTTTCCCACTTAAGCAATATAGTGATAATACATAACATTTTTACTGGATTGCTTGTGATAAAGAGAGAAAAAGTGCATCCTGCGTTGTAAAGTTTATCTAAATGGGTTGATCTATACTTATACAGTCAATAATAGACCTTCATTCCCCACTTCGGGTATCATTCAGCTAAAGAAATGTTAGGTTCTTACTTAATAATATTGAGTTCATTGTGGCCGAGAGTTTTAATCTTCTTTGCTTCTCTGTAAAATCCACTAACACAAAATAATTAGAACAAAAGTCTGTGTTTATTGGTTAATGGTACTCTTCTTAATGTAGTTATGTATAAAGGGTATTTATTATCTGAGGAATCCAAGCACTTAACCATGCATTTAATGATTTAATTAATCAATACTTTGTGGCAAATGATTAATGTTCTCTGTAAGCAGTTGTGTATGAAGGAGGGTATTACACAGAGCTCTAATTTAATCAGACCTGTTATTCATTTCTTGCATTAACTTCTTTTTATACTTCACACACAAAAAAAATGTTGTACCTTCAATTGGAAAAAGTAGGAATGTGAAGAAGCGGAGACTTGCAGTGTGAGCACAGAAGTCTCCTGGCGAGTTAAGAGAGTTGAGGGTCCTTATGGAGCGCATCTGGGGAGGCTGACAGGAGCACTCTATTACCACTCAGAGAAAGGAACCTGAGGGCTGCAACAACACTGCTACCAGCGCCATCCAGCTGTGCCGATGCCTCCAAACACACACACACACACACACACACACACACACACACACAACCACAGCCCATGCAAATTAAGAAAGAAAAAAAATCAAGATGGACTATGGAGTTATAGAAAGATGGGAAGATAGGTGACTAAACAGCGACCTCTAACCCAGGGTGGGTCTTTCCGCTGCCTGAGTTTTAGGCCTGAGGTGGAATAGCTAACAGCTCCTCTCTTAGTCTGTGCTGCTGGGCACATTAACTAAACTCATATCGCTCTCAGCCACTATCAATTATTCACCATCCCCCTCCCCATTTCTCTGCTTCCCCTCGTTTTCAAAGGAGAATATCTCCAGCAGCTTTACCCACACACAGCCACAGTGACTAAATAACCTCATGCCTTTAGTGACTTCCTTTCTTTGAGTTTGGTTTATGAATTCAAATTACCATTATTATCCTAAAAAATATTCTTTAACATGCTAAGAGCTGTCTTACATCACTGTTGCAACAATAAAGTGTACACACTCAGCTTCTCCATGTGTAATTGAGATAATATTTCAAAATCTTGGAGAATAAATAGAATTTTTTTTGTGTTTTTGCTTTTCCTTCGAGGCACTTTAGAATTCCCAAGTGGAGCTTCGGTGTTTCGCTCAAGGACACTTCAGGATAGACACTAACCAAATGAGGCTTAGGAACAGTTTCTCAAACAGTTTGGCCTGTTTGAAACTTATATAATAATGGACTATCATTGCCTTGCAAACATAAACATTTTAGGAGGAATATCTGAAGATTATAAGGAAATATGCCTCTTAGTATTCTTGCGGATGGCTAAGCTTATAGCATAACGACGTCAAATGATGGAAACAGCTAAATTGGCTTAGACCAGTGGTAGAAAAAGATCACCTGCCCACCCCAGTAAAGCTCACGTTACACCGACTGTAATTAGTTTAAGCTAGTAGATGGATGCTTATATGATATGAAACTTTAAAGTCAGGGAAATCAATCAATAAGCACTTTTCATTTCCTGCTAGCTTGAAAATAACGCTCCAAAGTATGGCTCATTTCTGTGAGACGCACGGGATTGTGGGTGGCATTGGCCGACTTTCAGAATGCAATTTAAGTATAAAAAACGAAGCGTAACGTGAATTATATTGTAATTTTATTGTGGGTTCAGCACCTCAAAAGTTGGCAAGCTTTAGAAGTGCTGAAAGGTGGTTTATGTTACCTTTGGAGCTATAGCTGTTCCCCCCTGTTTGTAGGCGTTATGCTAAGCTAAGCTAAAGGGCTGCTGACTACCTTCATATTTAACTACAGACATGCCTAGTATTGATCTTCTTATCTAACTTTTGACAAAAAAACACCCAAGTGTCTTGTTTAGTAAAGTAGAAGGAAGTAGGAAGTCTTTTCAAAGGTCATTAATGTTTTTTAAGCTATTAGACCCGCTTAACAACATCCTGATAAGACAGACGAGTGTCCTTTTAAGAGGTGAACTGCCCCAACAGTATGTCAGGGAACAGCGCTGGGAGCACACAATGAGACATTTTCAGCGTCACACTTAAATGAACACACAAAATCATACAGAAGAAGGCCGGACAAACGCTGGCTATTTTCCAAGGTGAAAACTCAGCCGTCAATGTGAGCCGGGCTGATATCTGAAAAGGGCAGATGACAAGATTAGCCCTGAATGTATATGACTCGCTGGATATTTCTCTGCACATATTTAGGCCCTTCTCTCAGTCTTAGCTTCAAATAGGAATGCAGCAGTATCAGTAGGTGCGAGGAGCTCCTAACTATCAGTCTGTCAGAGGCATTCATTTGGAAAGAGATGCAGCTGATGCCTCACATTTACTGTATATCACTCATATCTGAGAGTGTGAGTGGAGTTCACACCGTGCTGTGGGTCACTGACAGGAAGCAGCTGGTGCCTCGGTTTCCGTCTTGGTCTCCGCCCTCCCGTTTTCACCAGCTGCCCCCAAACGCACCCGCAGGAGGCGGGTCTCTCTCGCCAAGGCACCTGTGGGTGTCACCTGATGGGGGAAAAGCAAGTGGAAATGAAAGGAAGCAGCCGAGTCTGTCAGAGCACATCAGGACTGCTGTCCATCACTCTGTTGACCTTCAGGGTGTGTGTGTGGGTGTGTGCATGTGTAAGTCTATCAACAACTGACCCAGTGTGTGTGTAAGTGCATATTAAGTCACTGACCCACAGGGAGTTTATGTGAGTGTGTGCATATGTTTGTTCATCAATGCAGGGTATGTGAGATCATGTGTGTACATTAGCGCCTTGATCGCGAGTGTGTCCGTAAACACATAGACCTTGAGGGTGTGTGTACGAGTGTGTGCATCTATCTCAGTGCAGTGATCTGTGTAAGATAGCTGCAGTAGCTGGTAGGTCGTTGACAACCATGCTCCACTCCTGAAAACCAAAGCTCCTGACCTTACACAGTATCCTCACTTTGACTTCTAACAAATTCCCAGAGAAGACAGTATCCGTTACAGGACAAATGCGTGCAAAATCTGAAAGCTGATGCTCAGGAAATACCCATGTGTTGGGACCAAAGTACCAGCATGTCTTTATGCCGGGACCAGAGCTTTTATTCCCTCAGCAACAGGGCTCACACTCTGGGGACCGGGGACAAGATGATGGTGTCAGTCAGTTTCCCAGCTGCAGCCAACCCCCATGTACACCCCAAAGCCAGTGCCCCCCCTCCTTCCTTCTTCACCATCTCAGGGTTTGACTGAGCTGAGGATGGGTGTGGGGGTGTGTGCAGCAGCAGGGAGAGAGAGGGAGCGAGAGGCTGCTAACTCCTGGAGGACGGCTGTTCAGCTCTGACTGTCCAAGCGGGAGAAATTGAGGGAGACAGGGACCAAAGCCCGTCAGCTCCATCCCTTAGGGGGCCTCGGTCTCCCAACTACAAGTCCATGTTTTAGCAAACCATATGTTCACCCTCTCCCCAACCCAACCCCCCCACCCAGTTAGCAAATAAACAAGTCAGGAAGCCATAGCTAGAGGGAAGTCTTGTTTCCCTCTCACTGGCTGTCGTTTTCGCATATTCTTACTGCCACTTGCAGACTCTCTGCTCCCACATCCAACAATTTGAAGCAAAACGTTATTTATTGTTGTGTCATTGTAAAGCGTCTTTATTTTTGAGTTCCTGCTTTTCTATGGATTTCTGCATTTTTTTACACAGAAAGAAATACTTTTTTCAGGCTTCAATTTTTGGTGAATGATTTTGAAAACCAATGTTTATACTAAACTATATTATGCTATAAAATGTAATTTCGACATATACTGTACTATGACCTTTTTTCTGATATGTTGGACCTATTATACCATGACGTTATATATATATTTTCTGACTGGCTATATCAGAAAATATATACTATGACAGTTTTTTTATCATGTTTTTTTGGGACATATTATAAATTTGATAAATAATGCTAATTTGAGAAAGTAACCCTCTGCAGTCCCTCCAGTTACACTGAATCTCAATGACTACATTTTTTTTTTTTTATTCCAAATATACCAAGTTGTCTGATTGGGTTTTCCAGGGGGTGAATGAAAGACAGGCCCAAACAGATGGGCTGCTTGTGTTCAAGGCCGTGGAGCCAGTCAGCCCTCCCTTTGGGCAGAGAAAATGTCCAGAGATGGACAGCTGTGCCCAGGGCAGGGCATATAGGAAATGAAATCACACGCAGTATTTATGGCTCCCTCGGGGGGTAGAGACTCACTGACCTGGCCATCCAGCCGCAGACAGGCAGGCAGACAGTTGGCCGTCCAAAGTTTTCACAAGGTCAGCCACCATCCACCGCAGTTTTAAGTTACAAAATTCGATAGGACTAAAAGCATTGTTCTGTTTAACAAATCTACACTTCCTTTTCCTCACTTCCCGTACTAAACATACTGTAGTGGACGGTGTCAGTGACATGTTATTTTAGTTATATTACATTGATATCACTCTGAACTGTTTATTTGTATGGCGCCATTATGGCACTTCTGAGGAGCATTTTTACCTTTATTGTAAAGTTCACCGTATAAAAAGAAGGTTTTTTATTTAATTCTATGTTTAAACATGTTGTCTTGCTGACACTGGGATCTCAACAAGACCTGTGTTCAAGATGCAGAAATACAAATTAAACAAATACACATATAGTTCAAGCATAGACAGCCACATTCACAGACAAACATTATCACATTTTACATTGCATGAAAATCAATTTCAAATGTTTCAAAATGTTTCAGTGATATGGTGGACTATATCAAATACATAAATCAAATAAAGGTATTTGGTCAGATTTAAAACGGTAATGTTGCAGCTTCATGTTACAGTCAGGACTCCATATAAAGCACCTTATTATTCATGAATCGATATAATAAAACATTGTAACAAAATAAGACAAGTGAACAGCAACAGGAAGAAGAAAGATGAGCATATGAATGTCCATGGTACAGTCTTTTGAGAATGATTTTGAATTAGAACAAGCCTGGAAGATCTTGTGGAATTTCTGACCTCATGATCCCATCTTTATAGATTTTGTCCTCATTGATTTTGTCAGGGGCTTGGTAACTTGTAAACATGAACACACACACAAACACACACACACACACACACACACACACTTGAACAGCGTAGTGACATGACAGCCTGCCTCACTGACTGGTCCATTGAGTCATCAATGACCTTCCGTGGGATTGGAGTTGCCAGGCCAATTGACCAAATCACTGATCTTTAAAAGTAGCTCTGTGGGCAGGAGGGGGGTTGAGTAGCATCCCATCTCCTCTACTAAACCCCCCCCCCCCCCCCCACACACACACACACACACACACACACACACACACACACACACACACACACACACACACACACACACACACACACACACACTCTCCATCCACCTCACTCTCTAATCAAGGAGCAGGCAGGACTCTGGGTCGGCACGGCGACACTAACGAGAGGCGACAGCTCCTCAGCGCTCGGGGCAACGACCAGCTCGGCTGTCGAGACCGCGGAGAGAGTCCGCCAGGCACGCACTGAGGCAAGGTTTGCTGTTTTGGGAGGAGGAGAGATGGAGGAGGAGAGATGGAGGAGGGGAGGAGCGGGGGGGAGACAGGGAGCGAGCTGGTGGTGTGGATGCATGGGAAGATTATAAGGAAGCATGGATCTGAGAAATTATACACACTGGCATCCTCTTTTGATCAGTCTTCAAGTGCACATTTATACTTTAATTTCAAGGAGAAAACACACATGCAGGAGTAGCAACACACACACACGCACACACACACACTCACACACACACACACACACACACACACACACACACACACACACACACACACATGCACAATCTGAACTGACGTGCACCCTCACCATCCATCCAGCCCTGGGGCCTACTTGCAGAGTGCTGTTGGCCCCTCAACTCCTTCCCCCCCCCCCCCCCCCCCTCACCCCCCATCTCCTCTGGAACACAGTTTAACTTCTGTCATTCAGATGAAGCAAGTGAGTCAGTCTACGAGTGGCGAGAGGATGTGACAGGCCGGTAATGGACAGGACAAAGAGGAGATTTATGAAGTATTAGTAAACCTTAATAATTCACTACACCAAAGACCCCGGGAGTCCCCCAGCAGACCCCAATTCTCTGGCTCCTGTCCCACCACTCTTTATATCACAGCGCCTGCTAACAGTCTGAATCAAAGAAAAGGAGATCCAGAATGTTCCTTACTGACTAAATCATTTAGGACTTTTTCTCTTTAATCCTTTGACCTTGTGCCTCCAGGAAGTCTGCAATAACAAATACTTTACATTTAAAATGTCATTAATCATATATTTTTTGATATATATTGATTCCCTCTTATTTGGAACTGAATGAGTTTTGACAGTAGTTCAGAAAACAGCCTCACCACAAAGTGTATTTATTAGCTGTCTGGAGTTTCATCAAGTTGTGTTATAGATTTGTAGATGTTCAAATCGATTTTTTTTAAAAGACACTTCTGCAGAATGGTTTACATTGAACACGTGATTGCCCAGAAAACAAAACCTCGAAAGCTCGATCTCTTTGAAAGTTACATTCCCATACAACTAAACTGCATGCTCAATTCACATTTCAAGGACAACATATCCATACACTTGTGGCTGGCATTGTAATTGAATTAAAACAAGACAAAACACAACAAATCTACTTGGTTGGTTATGAAAAAAGATCATGATCTGGCTTTTAAAAAAGTATGTTTGTTGCGTTATTTATCTTACGGACATACCTTTTAAAGAGTCGAAAAAGTGACTTTTCAGACGGGACACGAACAGCAGTTTACTGGATTTCCACGAAAACGCGGAAAACAAAAAAGTGTTCCTTCGAAAAATAATTGACAATGAATGTTTCTTGTATTGGAACACAAATATTAGGACACAAGCACTAGTGTTGTCTCTTCGTACACATATTGACAACAATCAATCCGACAGTTGTTTAAATATTTCAGTCTGAACCAAAGTGGTAGGGCAACAGACCAACATCGCCATCGGGGGCCACCAGCATCAGTCTATTTGGGACTCCCCCCTTCACCTGTCTCTGAAACAAACAAAAGAAGAGCCACTGTCTCGAAATTCAGAGGTCTCCCACCACTGGCCACCAATTAAGTATGATCAGAGTTTAGCAGGTCACAATGAGTGAGACAGGCGGCCTAAAGGGAAACACAAACACACACACACACACACACACACACACACACACACACACACACACACCTGCACACACAGGCCTCATCAGTCTGATCTCATTAAGTGGAAGTGCTGTATCTCCAAGCTGTTTGGGACAAACTTGGAGCAGTTTACCTGCGATCAGATCCTGGGGAATGGTGGCTGTCTGGCTCTGTCTGGACCGGCCCTTAACAAGTCTCCTCAGGACACCCACGCCACCATTATCAACCACTGTTACTGTTCTCTCTCTCCGTCCTCTCCCTCCGATCAGCTCTCAACCTGTCACTCTCACTTAGCGTCGACATTAGCACCGGTGGTTTCCTCATCCTGGTCCTCTTCACCCCTCCCTGCCACCATCTCCCCTTGGTGCGTTTGAATACATATCTCCGATATTCAGCCCCTACTTAATTTGACAGGCCCCTGTTTTGTCAGTCTGACAGGCCCATAGCAAGACACTAATAGGCCACGGAGACCACCAGCAAAGGCACCAGCCAGGGTGGCCCCCGCGGTGCCAGTCCCCATCACCCTCCACGTCTCTCGGGGCGATGCAGACCGAGGAGAGGGGGTCAGGGGTGGGACGGTCAGGCAGGAGTGCTGTCACACCAGGCCACAGCAGACTGGACCCAGCCTCAGTACTGACACCCGTCACTGCGCCCTCCCCCCCCCACACACACACAGACACACACTCAAAAGAGGGTAAAAAGAGCAGCCAGTGGGGGGATCCAGGGATCTAATGACTGCGCCTGCCACTCACAGCCATGACTGCAGTCGTCACAGAGGTGGCTGCTGAGTGCGCTGTTTTGTTTGATGATGTACCCATAGTGGAGCAGCCGAGTCTGAGAGGGCTTATCTCTGTGTGTGTGTGTGTGTGTGTGTGTGTGTGTGTGTGTGTGTGTGTGTGTGTGTGTGTGTGTGTGTGTGTGTGTGTGTGTGTGTGTGTGTGTGTGTGTGTGTGTGTGTGTGTGTGTGTGTGTGTGTGTGTGTGTGTGTGTGTGTGTGTGTGTGTGTGTGTGTGTGTGTGTGTTCCAATGAAGCATCCAAAACCACAAAAGTATTTACTTGAACAATAACTATTTCCTCTGTCGGCAGACGTTTTGTGTAAGACATTCACATGAAAACAAAACAAGCATGTATCTGAGCACCGAAGGCATCTTGCCCAATCTTCTCTTATCACTGCATCCTAACTTTTCCACTCGTCACTGTTTGTGTTGCTTCACCTCTGGAGACACACCGTGCTTCAGGCCAGGCCATTACGAAGTCCCGCACTGCGTACCTGCCCTAATTCTCAACAATATTGCCTAAATGTTGACGCGACAAGCTCATAACAGAGTTGTAGAACTTCACCCAGAGTTTGTTGGGATGCTCGATCTCATCGTGTGTTCAGCCCTCAGAGGAAGACGCTGAAACACAGGTGAGAGATCAGCAGCAGGATTATGGCAGTTGTATGACAAAGCCCTGTACCAGAATACATGTGTGTACGCAACAAGGGGAGCCGTGGCAGTGCCTGTGTGTTTGGGAGAGGGTTGCGAGTCTCCCTCTCATGTCGCTGCGCGTTGCTGAGACTGAGAGGCTGATGCAGTGTGGCAGCTCCCCCCCGCAGCCACAGGCCCGCCAGAGCCACTGCAGATGATAGTTTTAATTGCTTTCAATCTTTCAGGCTAGTCCCTGCCCAGTGGCGCAGAGTGCTGTGTGTGTGTGTGTGTGTGTGTGTGTGTGTGTGTGTGTGTGTGTGTGTGTGTGTGTGTGTGTGTGTGTGTGTGTGTGCGTGCGTGCATGTGTGTGTGTGTGTGTGTGTGTGTGTGTGTGTGTGTGTGTGTGTGTGTGTGTGTGCATGTGTGTGTGTGTGTGTGTGTGTGTGTGTGTGTGTGTTGTGTGTGTGTGTGTGTGTGTGTGTGTGCGCGTGCGTGTGCGTGTGCGTGTGTGAGATGGTGTTTTGCTGTCTGTGTGTGTGTGTTAATGTTGAACAGTCATTGTCTGCGGATGCTGTACACATATGTGGAGTGTGTTTGATGGATGTGTTTGTCCATTACGAGGGGAATAAACAGAGAATTAAGGCCTCGCAGTGATACATCTGATGCACGCTTCTGCAGAAAACAGAGGAGAACACATGTTCATCAGACACCATCATCTCGATAAAGGTGAGTGTGATTGAATAGATTCCCCTCCCCTTTTCATAATGGTTATGTGTGTTTATAAATAATAAAGTTCAGGGTTTTCATGCAAAGACCTCAAAACACGCACTCACATCCTTAAAAGCATTTTAAACGCGGTGAACTACAAAACCAACCGATCAATAATTCAGAGCCGATGTCGAGATGGCATAACAGAACACAGAAAACAGCCTGCAATTAAGATGACGGTCATTTGTTCAATATGTGTGAATTAAAGCATTTCTTTACTACGGCTAACACCTCCTGCGGACACACAGAGCGGATTTAGAACATATTTTTTGCAACTTGGTTATGGAAGGAAACTGAAAGTCGCCTGAAATGAAGAAGCCAGAATGACTCTTTAATGCAGAGAAATCTTACCTTTTAATAAAGCTTTGGAGAAAATCTAATTGTTATTTAAGTGTGATAATACTATAAGTTGACATTGCAATTGTGGTTTTAAACGAGACAATATACAGTATGGCCTGCATGTATAAACTCCACATACACAAATATCTTTCACTATAGCTTGAATGATCACCTTATCAATGGATTATTCACTTTTGTTTAACTCTCAATATGTGTAATTACTTGTAGACCATTCATTCCAGAATTAGTGCATTATTTTTACTTTTATATTTATTAACAAATTAAAATGTCAGAGTAAGAAATAAACAACCATCACTGGTTTTGAATGTATACTGCTGGAATGTAAGACTAGAATACAAATATAATCTATGTTCTGTTACCCCATTCCCCTCGGCACTTGTTTTTAAATGTGCTATATAAATAAAGTTGGATTGGATAGGATTAAATACATAACACGGTTTTAGCAATTCTCTTTTGATATCAAATCTGTTGTTCCATCCAACACATGCATTATAATACAGAAAACACTAAGAAACAAAAGGACTGAGTGAAGTTATAGTACAGGTAATATGTGCGGGTTAGAACCAAGTCTGTTAGACAAGGTATTCATGCTCAATACACAAATCCAATGAGCTGTAAATCCTTCTCTTCTCTCTCTGAGCACAAGTTATTTTTTAATAACAGCAGAATTTACCAACAGCTGACGTGTAATACAGTATGAAACAGTTTCATCAGAGCTGATGCTGTACAGCAGAACTCTCACCCTGAGAAACCACAGAACATCCTCCACTGACCTACTCCCCGAAACATGCAATCCACTTACACCGGGGCACATGTACAACAACCCTTTCCCTCCCTGCTTTCCCTTTCATATCCACACACACTCACTCTCATACACTCACATCTGGCCGGGGGGTAAATTAAGCCCTAACATTCCCACAGAGGCTAATCTCCATCCATTTAGAGGGCTGTAATATTTAATCAGGAGGCCCTGGACGTCTCCCAGCGCCCCACGCTGTGGCACGGCTCATATGTTCACAGGAGAGGCCAGCCCAGAGGCAACGGGGGGGAATTCGCTGCTAAAAGCCGCAACGCATTCAACCACAGACCCTCCTCTACTCCACTATTGGAGGCCAAGATCTTTTGGGTTGGGGGAAACAGGGAAGCACCAAGATAGATCGGCACTGGAAGGGTGTGAAGAGCTTGGATTTGAGCTGTTTGGGAGTGTTTTTGAGAGGTTTACTGCTTAGATTTCGTCTGCTTTCCCTGTTTGGACAGACACTCATCTGTCAAGACTCTGCTGATTGCATTGCTGTCTTATGAATATATTATGGACATTATAAATTAATCAACTGTACATCATACTACATCACATCCAAAATAAGAGGGTCCTGCAGGGAACTGACAAAATAACACGAACCATTTCCATTTTAATTCAGATAATTTATATATTTTGTTACTTGATATTTTTATGTATACATTTATTGTTGTTGTCAGAGCCCAAAGTGGCATCTTTAAAAGGCTTTTTTGTCTTAAAAAATTTCAAAAATGTGAGATATTATTTATCATGTTAATAAAAAAGAAAAGAAAATCAGGAACCAGACAATCTTTGGCAATTGTACTTAATAAATCACTTAAAAACGAATGAAAGGCACACTCCAGTAATCTTGTTTTTCACTTACATTAAGTAAGGGGGTCTCACAGGAGACAGATTATTGGAAAAACTGTGTAATCAATGCAGCAGATTCCGAGATATTCTGACTTTAAGTCCCTAATGTGAGCAAACCTCCAAAAACACCAGATCCTACAGTTTCAATGATGCAGGCCTTGCAAAAACAACTTTGAAATGCCACAACTCAGTTTGTGACACAGGGTTTCTGATTGAAAAAGTCACATGTCAATGCAAGGTTTCCTGAAATGGTTGCAAGAAAAAACCAAGGGGATGTGTCGAATGCAGAAAATATGCAGCAGAAGGATCAGAGCAGAATCCTTGTTGTGTTTTTATCATGCCACTGAGTGCTTGTTTGTTCTCATATACAATATAAACTTGCTTTTTTTCACTTGACAAATGATATAATACTACAGAACTTTTTGTATGATAAATTGAATTTAAATGTACAATTATAGGAGTAATACAACTTGTTTACTTATTGTTTGAGCACTACAATTATTGTAACACATTTTTAAATGACAGAAAATAAACAAAACCTTAACATTTCATCTCTCACAAAGGTTTTTGCAAGGCTATTGTTTTGCAGGTGTTCCTGTTATTCTGGCCATTGTACAGCCTCACTACTTTTGTTTTTCAGTATGAGGCGTTTGGACAGTAGAAGGTGTCTCCTCAGAGGTAGATAGGGCAGCGTTAGTGCTCCTGTCTGGAGGTGTAGCCCCAGAAAGCGGCTGCTCTCACACTCCCACATGTTAAAGGTCAGGTGTCGCACCATCAGTGTGAAAAGCCCGACCTGAAAAGGGTAGAGTCCGTCTGTTTTTAACAATTCTGGACTGCAGATGCTTGTGTGAGTGCATTTATGTGTACAGTACATACACTATGTACTTGACCTGACCTGCAGCAAAAAAAAAAAAAAAAGGGCAGCTGCTGTGATTTTGTGTTTCATAAACATAACATTTGCGTTGCTAAGTGTCGAGTGATAAAAATGTGTCATGTGTGTGGCCATTGTAACGCCTGCTCCCTGATTCAGACTGACTCTAATGGGAAGGCCTGGTGAATTTTTCATACAGCCCAGAGGGGAAGGACGAGCGGCCATACTAGCAAATTATAACCTCGAAGAGAGAGAGAGGAAGAGAGCAGCAGAGCGAGGAGTAACCTGGCAATCAGGTCACTTCCTCACCCTCTGTCCGGCTTACCATGCACATTTGCTAAAAACATTTTAAAGGGGCCCTATTATGCTAATGATCAGGTTTCCTATTTGTATTTTGTGCCTCTACTGTGACTGTTTTCCATGCTTTAATGTTCAAAAAGCTCTTTATTTTTCTCATACTGCCTGTGCTACAGCACCTCTTTTCACCCTCTGTCTGAAACCAGAGATCCGGTTCTGACCAATTTGCTGCCCTAGGCGAGATTTTAGCTTTGCTCAAATACAAAAACATGAATGCCTAAAAAAGCAAGAACTGAAATCATTTTGGAACATGAGTCAAATTATTGTCCTGGCTTCTGCACCGTGTCCAAATGATTACAATTGTTTCGCATAAAGTATAATATTCAGCTTATGTAATTTCACATACAAAGCATGTTATGTTTGGTCAGGGTCAAGGTACATATCTCAAAACCCTATTGCTTGACTGCAAAGAAGCTGAAGGAAGGGACTGGCTCTGGGAAGGAGAAGTAGTTATTGGCTTATTAGTCATTACTGTTTTTATATTTAAAAGCCCAAACCGATGGAAAAACTCCACAGCAACATAGAACAGACGGTCATAACATGACCCGGCACTCTAGTTAATAGACAGAATAATTTCATACATCATTTTATTAATGACTTTATTTTGAAATTCAGTTCCTGATGGACGGCAAAAAAGCCCAACACTATAGAATTAAACAAATAAATAAAAACAAGTAAAATTGTGTGTCATTGTTGAGTAAATAACAGTGTGTTATTTAGAAAAGAATAACAAATTAGAAGGAAAAAAAGATTACAAAAATGCAGCTTTCAGTAGGCTATTCTGAGCCCCATTTATTTTCCTCATATCCTTGATATTGAGTAAGAAAATGTTTTTATGAACCAAACAGCTTCCGGTCTTCAATGACCTGACAATAGAAATACATTGAAATCGTTCTGTGTGACACGAAAAAAAGGGGAAAATCGTGTTGGTGAGCACGAATCAATAGATTATATTTCGTGACTATAACACGAAATGCCGTGAGACTGGGTTGGATAATACTGTAGAATAAACGGCTTCTGTTTGAGGTTGGTAAAATAAGGTCATCCTTGTAAGTTAGAGACATATTTTATTAGGTAGGTTACTTTATGCATTGCTAAGGTTAATTTAAATTCGCTATGCTCGATTATGTATACAAGCTAACGTCAAAGTAGTGTTGAAGAAATTAACCTCACAATAAGATGTGTGTACAGGGCCGCCCCTCCCTACAGGCAGATCACGCAGACTGCGTGGGGCCTCACCTCGCGGAGGGGGCCTCACCTCGCGGAGGGAGCCTCAACTGGGTCGCAAATGCGGCGCACCTATGCGCTTATGCGGCGCAGTTAGCTCCACTATCAAATAAATAGTAAGCATTGGTAATACCAATGCTGATAAAGTAAACTATTTTATTTGAGTATTTGTGTTTGGGAGTACTGGGGTACTGTACCCAGTTCCTATGTTCGGCAGTTATAGACTGGGTTTTATTGTACAAGAGAATACAAAATAAATAAATAAATCAATATGGACCATTACTGTATAATTATCCTTAAATTATGTTATACAATGCACCTAATAAACAAGTATGGCATTTTGAAACATGATGTGCAACAATTGTTACTGTAATTTGTGTGCATTTTGTTGTTAACTAAGATGATGTTGTGATTTATTTTTTTGTTAGTATGCACCTGGACGCTTTGGACATACCTGGAGAAGGAATAAATGGGTCTTCGGAATGATGGGAGTTAAAGACAAAAGGTGGAGACAGTGTTGAAACTAGTGGAGAAACGATCAAGATGCCACCTTGTCCCTCTGATTAGACGGCATGTTAAGTCAGGAAGTAGCATTAGTGATGAGTGGAGGGCATACGGGAGAGTGCTGAGTAACATGGGGTACAACCACTACACCATAAACCACAGCAGGTGGTTTGCGAACCCCCAGACCCCCAGACCCTGATGGACAGCTTGTTCAAGGATATACACAAAGCCTTTCCAGTCTGAGTACCATTATGTCTTACCAAGTCTTTCATTTATGTCTGAGAAAAGCTTGTATGTTTAAATATACATGTGTATCAGTGAACAACAGATAGCAAGGATGCTGGCTGATGATAGGTAGCCAATATAAGGCTTAGCAGGACAGATAAATGTGGGCTATGCAAGCAACTGGTCACAGTTGCCCTGTTTATCTCATGTCTTATAAAATCGTATTAATGATTTATAAAGTGTTCACAACCTAATTCATAAATGAATTACAAACTATTCGTAAACCCTTTATAAGGGTAGTCTTATTGTAAAGTGGTACCGAAAGGTCTAATGAGCCAGAATTAACGAAAAACAGTGTGTCTTTGAAATGTAACATCATCTATTGACAATAACAGCAAAGTACTTTAAATGTTTTAATGATGTATCACAAAAAGGAAGAAGAAGAATATGTAGAGTCCGTCTTGCATTTGGATCACTTGAGTCGCAATGCCAATACCAGGTCGTAATGCCATAACCGTAAAAAATTCTGTACCCCACATTTTTTTTGACAGAATACACATTTTTGATGTATTTGCTTTTAAGTCTATTGATTGATAACCATTTAAAAAAAGAGAATTTGGACAAACAAGTGATTTGTGTCCTTTCTTTGGAGAAAGAAAAACCGTGGTGAATGGAGTTCAAAAGAAACATTTATTTGATGTTTTGCAATTGGAGTACACAGTGAATCAAACATATGAAACAAGCCAATGAAAAATTAGAAATCACACAATACCAGATTCTTAGACCAGGTAGACATTAGAGCTTTCTTAAAGGCTTTTCTCTTGGAAACAAACAGGACCACAAGCTGAAACCATCACCATATACACAATATGTATTGAGGTTAACATGTTAAATATAACGAACACCATCACCAGTAACCACCATTTAATTATCAGTCACCCAGGGTGTTACATTTCATTTTCAAGATTGCACATTTTAATTGTTGAGTTAAGGGGAACACATTTGTTTTTTTCTTAGTTTGTTTTTAAAACATTGTAAAAACCACTATGTCCATTTGTCATGGTGTGTTTCCATACCTTCATCTAGGCTAGCCTACAGTTGCAAGAAAAAGTATGTGAACCCTTTGGATTCTCCACACATAGCGTTGTGTGTTCCTTCCAAACAACTCAACTTTGGTTTCATCTGTCCACAGAATATTTTGCCAGTAGTGGAACATCCAGGTGCTCTTTTGCAAACTTCAAACGTGCAGCAATGTTTTTTCTGGACAGCAGTGGCTTCCTCCGTGGTGTCCTCCCATGAACTCCATTCTTGTTCAGTGTTTTACGTATCGTAGATTCGTCAACAGAGATGTTAGCATGTGCCAGAGATTTCTTTAAGTCTCTAGCTGACACTCTAGGATTCTTCTTCACCTCATTGAGCATTCTGCGCTGTGCTCTTGCAGTCATCTTTACAGGACGGCCACTCCTAGGGAGAGTAGCAACAGTGCTGAACTTTCTCCATTTATAGACAATTTGTCTTACCGTGGACTGATGACCATCAAGGCTTTTAGAGATACTTTTGTAACCCTTTCCAGCTTTATGCAAGTCAACAATTCTTAATCGTAGGTCTTCTGAGAGCTCTTTTGTGCGAGGCATGGTTCACATCTGGCAATGCTTCTTAAGAATAGCAAATTCAAAACTGGTGTGTATTTTTTATAGGGCAGGGCAGCTTTAAACCAACACCTCCAATCTCGTCTCATTGATTGGACTCCAGGTTGGCTGACTCCTGACTCCAATTAGCTCTTGAAGAAGTCTTTAGCCTAGGGGTTCACATACTTTTTCCACCCTGCACTGTGAATGTTTACATGGTGTGTTCAATGAAAACATGAAAACATATAATTGTTTGTGTGGTATTAGTTTAAGCAGACTGTGTTTGTCTATTGTTGTGACTTAGATGAAGATCAGAACACATTTTATGACCAACTTATGCAGAAATCCAGGTAATTCCAAAGGGTTCACATACTTTTTCTTGCAACTGTATGTTGAAGCACTTATTTTAACTGATATTATACATATGTATTATACTCTTATAAGATGTATGTAGATAGTATAAGAAATGGAACCTGCGACTCAAGTTTTTCATCTTGTCAGGTATTGAACAATCAATAAATAAAGAACACAGAATTATTAAATATAAAATACAGAATTTGTGTGATTATACTAAATGATTTACAAATAAACACCACTGCATATTTACAACTGTTACACATGCTGAAGTAACGCAAATGTTTCCAACTTGGGATCAATAAAGTATATCTTATCTTAAGATGATCGATGGCTACTGCCATATTTGCAAAATGTGCCTCTGAACCTTGACAAGTGCATGTTTCAGGCTTATCAATTAACAACAGGAGGGGTCACAAACATAAGACCCGCTGTTAAATAAAGCTCTTCTGACCTTATCTGGTAAATCAATGTATTTACTGTGAAAATCAACTTACACTGAATGTCCAGCCGAATCAGTGATGAATTTTGGTCCCCATGCTCATTTTTTGCTATACAGTAGTAGTCACCACTGTTGCTTGGTTTGACATTGTTTAAAATCAAGATTGATCCAGCATCCTTTTCCTCTTCATCGACATTGTACCAGGTGTAGTTGGTCACAGGTAGGTTGGCCCGGCTTTTAAAAAGCAGAGAAACAGAGCTGCCCTCCAAAAGTGGACATTTAGGCTCAATGATTATTGTAGTTTCCTTGGGAGGAACTAAATAAAACAAAAATAAATATATTTTTAAATATCGCTGGTCACTATTTATCATTTGTCTGACTGTTTTTTGAATCCGACTTACATTGTACGTCTATCTGAGTGATGGATGAGTTCTGGGTTCCGTATCTGTTACTGACTTTACAGTAAAATTGTCTGTCAACTTCTGACACAGTGGTTGAAAACCTTTTCTCCGAACCCACATCGGTCACCTGACCTCCATTCACTTTGTACCAAGTGTACATAGCTGGATTGGCATTGCCGTTGCAGGTCAGATTCACCAAGCTGCCCTCTTTTACTGTAGCAGAGTAGCTGACTGATGTGTTTGTTGGAGGATCTGGAAGAGATGATTGAAAATCTAGTAAGCTGTTTTTGTTACCTTTAGACAGAGCCAGGCTAGTTTTCTCACTTGTTGCCAGTCTTTGTGCTGTGCTACGCCAACCAGCATCTGGCTGTAGTTACATTTTTCATAGACAAATGTGAGAGGGAAACTCATTTTCTCATACTAGCACTTGTCAAAAAGAGATACTACATGCCAATGTAAAAAACACCCTCTTGTGTACACTAAGGTTGTTCATTTTAAAGGAATTTGATGGTTTCATGAATCAATAACAAGTCTTACCAACTTTTGTGTTGCCAAAATGTGAAAATCCCCTTTAAATAATATGAATAAGAATAAACTATAGTAAGTCAGCACATAAATGACTTTAAATGTTAGTAAACATTTCAAAAGTGGTTGGTGTCCATTTTTTCCAGCAAATAATCAAGTCTGCAGTTTTCAGATTCACCAGAGCAATATTCAGTCTGTTGACAGTGTAAATCAATGTATTTACTGTGAAAATCAACTTACACTGAATGTCCAGCCGAATCAGTGTTTAATTTTGGTCCCCATGCTCATTTTTTGCTACACAGTAGTAGTCACCACTGTTGCTTGGTTTGACATTGTTTAAAATCAAGATTGATCCAGCATCCTTTTCCTCTTCATCGACATTGTACCAGGTGTAGTTGGTCACAGGTGGGTTGGCCCGGCTTTTACAAAGCAGAGAAACAGAGCTGCCCTCCAAAAGTGGACATTTAGGCTCAATGATTATTGTAGTTTCCTTGGGAGGAACTAAATAAAACAAAAATAAATATATTTTTAAATATAGCTGGTCACTATTTATCATCTGTCTGACTGTTTTTTGAATCAGACTTACATTGTACGTCTATCTGAGTGATGGATGAGTTCTGGGTTCCGTATCTGTTACTGACTTTACAGTAAAATTGTCTGTCAACTTCTGACACAGTGGTTGAAAACCTTTTCTCCGAACCCACATCGGTCACCGATTAAACAGCGCCCCTCTAGATGTTATGGTGAAACAGTAGATTGCACTCTCTGTTGCGAGAGGAGGCCAACCGAAATTGGCTTCCCTTGGTGAAAAAAATTTGAGAGATTTACCAATCAGACAAGGCTCACGTCATGCCCCTGCCAACCTGTGATTAGTCAGGGCCATGCCAAGGGAAGCCAGAGGCGGCTGGCTTCCCTTGCCTCACAATCCAATCAAATCGCATCAATTTAGTGTTGCAGTGATGCGTCCTAAAACCCGGAAGTAAGCTGCGCTCGGTTTCCCTCCACAAAAAAGCAATGGGATTTCTCCATAGGATTTTGGAAAATAGCTCGAAATAAGGTCTGTGGAAAACGAACCTGTTAGATAAATGCATGTTTTGTTCAGTCGGATAATATCCACATGTGTCTACCCTACTTTTATAATTTTCGAATCATAAATCTAATCGATAGAAGATAGATAGCGTCACTGCACCACTCTCACCGCCGTTAGAAAGTAGCAAGCAACTGAAGCAAGTGCAATTATGGAGGGTGGAGATGTGGAGTATTTAATAAAAAAATAATTGTATTGTTTGTGAATGAATGCTTATTAGAGTTTTGGCTGGAGAGTGCGTGCGGACCTGTCGGTTAGATAACAGGCATGTGTAAGTCCTGCATCTGTATGATACAAATGTGTGTAAAATGATACTGGGTGCTGTAATCACTGATCTGGTTACGTTATTACATTGACCACCACACCCCCGACCCAAAAGAAAGGACGTATTATTGGCTTCCCCTAATTTTTTTCCCACGCCACGCTACTGGTTGTTGCAGGAAGTCCCGACGGAGAATACTTTTGCTGTAGTACAGGTAACACACAACTGTACGCAGGTTATGTGCGTAATCTGAAATACGTACCAGCACTTGTGTCACAAAGCGCATTTGCGTACCGACGTACTTGTGAAGCTTTTCCAGAAGGCGGTTAGATCACCGGACGACAGAGTCGGTCTCCATGTGCACAGACAGGGCTGCTGTTAACGTCGGTCTGTACAACGGAATTGTGCCAAAACTACACCAACCGGCTGCGGAGGGAGACTCCCCCCCTTCACTGGAGAACTGCGCTAAAACAGCTGATCACAACGTTCACACTCTGTGGTCACAAGTACTCCACTAGATTAGATAATTACGAAATGTGTAGATAGAATACATATACTTCAGGTTGTTATTTTGTCATTATGTTTAATGTTTTATTTACCTTTTAGTATTTTTATATAGTATCTGAACTTTGGAGAGGAGTTGGGAGACACACGACACATCAAATCACATCTACAGATCAAGGCGAAGCGAATGGAAGTACTCCCATACTCCTAGCGTGAAAATGTTTGTGAAAACGTGTGCAAAGTCTCCGAAAATCCTAAAAATAAGCTCATATTTGAATTCATCATAAAAAAACACATCATTCAGTAAAAACAAGGCCCCACTGATCATCTACTCTCTGAGACGATTCCAGGGATGTCTGGCTTGAGTTTCGACCACCAGGGAAAGTGGACAAAAGTGCCCGGGATCAGCCTCTTAATTACCCAGGGCTTAGTGCTTGGCTTTGGGCATGACAATTCAGGAAACTCCCCTGAGTATTTTATTAAATATCTGAACTTTGGAGAGGAGTTGGGGGACACACGACACATCAAATCACATCTACAGATCAAGACGAAGCTAGTGGAAGTACTCCTAGCGTGTGAAAATGTTTGTGAAAAACGTGTGCAAAGTCTCCGAAAACGGAGCAGTGGCTGTGAAGCTAGCTTTGCGGCTAGCGGTTAGTTGTTATTGTTTGAAGTTGTTGCTATGGAAACAACATGACGGAGAAAAAATTAATATCTTCTACATATAATAACGGACAAAGTAAAGAATGAAGTGTAGGCTATGCCTGTTTGAAGTTGTTGCTAAGGAAACAACATGACGGAGAAAAAGTATAATCTTCTACATATAATAACGGACAAAGTAAAGAATGAAGTGTCGGCTATGTTTAAATGTTCGGAATTTGACCGTGATGGCCCTCTTGAGTTGCCGTAAAATATGACGAATATGACGGATGACGGATGCGACGGAAATACAACCGAACATATCTGGTAGCCCGTACATATCTGGTACTGACACCGGCCCTGCGAGTAAAGTAACGAGTAAAGTAACGAGTAAAGTAACGAGTTACTTTATGTAGAGAGTAACGAAGTAGTGTAATATATTACTTTTTTAAAAAGTAATATGTAATATGTAATATATTACTTTTTTTTAGTAACGACCCCATCTCTGATGACCACCAACATGTTATATTGATAAATTGGTAAAGAAAATTGGTAACATAAACATAAACATTAGTATTTATATATCATTATTTTAACAATTGAAATAAAACGTTTTTCTCTCTTTCACTAAATTATGCATATCTATATATACAAGAATCTTGAGGATTATCTCACATTTCTACCTGCAAATACAGTTCTTACAACCTATTTTTGGGTAATTTATTTTATACTATTATACGAAAGGGGAAAAGAAAGTTTGGGGCTCTCTGCTGGAACTGCTACCCCCGCGACCCGACCACGGATAAGCGGAAGAAGATGGATGGATGGATGGATTATACGATTATTCATTTGCTGTTACCATTCCGAAATGTAAAGTGATACTTTATTTAGTTAATTTTGTTACTGATATAATTACAAATCGAAAATAAAAGGAACAATGAAGCTGATCAGAGAACAGACTACCTGGAAGCTCTCCAGCACACTGGAAATAGTTCCGATCTGAATCCTTTTATCCTTATATGCAGGTCATTATTGACAAATGCTTGTTTAAAACCCTGCTCAAATATTATTTTTGTATCATTTCCTTTCGCAGGGCACACAAATCTGACAACAAATAACTGACACAGATGGAACCGACTGTTGCGTCACCTCGCGTCTCTGCGTTTGGGCCATGGGTGCGTTTCACTTCGGTTAAATGGATTCCTTGCGTCCCTCACTTGCGTCCAGGGCCGCCCCTCCCTACAGGCCAATCACGCAGGCTGCATGGGGCCCCGCCTTGCGCAGGGGGCCCCGCCCAGAGGGCCTCAGCTGCTGTGCGCAGTTCTCCGCTCAGTTCTCCGCGCACCCCCCGCGAGAGTGAGAGTGAGAGGTGACAAGAGGCGCATGTCTGTAACCCGACACCATTGCAATGAATCGACATCTGACCAATCACGGCTTTGATACGGCCACTAGTGCAGGTGAAGAGATGTCGGTGAAAAGACAGTTTCAGTCCGGCGCAAAAAACAAAACATAGAGAAACTAGAGCATCACTCGAAGGTGGGTTATTGTATGAGTCAAATGTACAACTTACGAATGTTGTATAAGTCAAATTGCCAATTGCCATATTAAAACATCAACTGCAATTCACGACATGAAGAAGGCAGTCTCTGCAGAGCATATAGGCTAATGGAGATGCAGTTATTTCCAGTATTCTTTATTTACCATTCATTCATTATGTTATGCCTTTTATCTGCTAATGTACAGGAGGAAGATTGATAAACTGTCTGTCTAGTTGGCTTACATAACAGTTAAAGTTTACAGCCTAAAAAACATGGAGCATTTGTTCCCCTTTTATTCATTTGTATGTCCATTTGCACATTTCATGGTGATGCTCAGCCTCTCCCCTTAACTCCTAACAGTCATCATCATGTCAACCACAACACAGAGAAATACTGATAGAAATGTGTGTGTAGTTGTTGATACATTGCTGACAGAGGGAACTATATACAGATTTAAGAAATATCAGTTTTTGAGCATGTCATAAGCATGTTTTGTCTTGACTATATTACAACTATATTATAATAAAACAATATAGTATTTTTATTATTGAATTGATTATCATTATTATTATTAGTAGAAGTAGTTTATTTGCATTAATTATGTTTTTATCTTTTTGAGGCTAGTATTTGGCAGGAAATGCAAAATTCACCTGTAAACCCATACTGAGCGACATACATGCACATTTACCATTTACCTCACTGTATAAAAAAGTAACCGTTGATAATAATAATAAACAGGAATTATATTTGCAAAGTAGCCTACTTTGTTTCCAAAAAAAAAAAGTTCACTCCTGTCGGTTGGGGGGGGGGGGCCTCATCTCACAATGTCGCTTGGGGCCCCAAGTTGGCCAGGGGCGGCCCTGACTGCAAATAACAATGCCTTTGCGTTTTGGACTACATTTAAAGTATTCCCATGCTTTTGAAGACCTAGGGCGAGATGTTTTTGTTTGGGGGCTTTTTGCAGGGCTTCGTGCGCAATCCTGTGAGGAGGAGGTGGTAGCCGTTTCAGTCTCCATTGTGTTTGAAGTGTGATTGCGAACTGCTTGTTGCTTTGGGTGACCCACGTGTGTGTGGCGATGCGTCGACGAGGAAATCTGTCATCGACGAGATTTTGAAGTCGACGCGTCGCTACAGCACTATGAATGGTGATATACACAGTGATATGTTAAGGACTAACGTTTATAATAAACACATTTGTATTTATTTTAAGATCTTTTCATAGTTCATACAATCATACGTATTGGGATCATTTGTATTAATGTGGACCGGAGGGAGAGGGTGACGAGCATACGTTTCACTTTCCTTTTTTATTTCAATTCCAACTTTGGTCATGAAGAATATGTTTCTCTGTTGTCCACATTCATAAAGCATAAAACAACAGCATCAGAGCACGGTGCAGAGTCTCTAGATGAGTTTACAGTAGTCCCTCGTTCTTATTATACACTGAACAAAAATATAAATGCAACACTTTTGTTTTTGCTCCCATTTTTCATGAGATGAACTCAAAGATCTAAAACATTTTCTATATACACAAAATAACCATTTCTCTCAAATATTGTTCACAAATCTGAAAAAATCTGTGATAGTGAGCACTTCTCCTTTGCCGAGATAATCCATCCCACCTCACAGGTGTGGCATATCAAGATGCTGATTAGACAGCATGATTATTGCACAGGTGTGCCTTAGGCTGGCCACAATAAAAGGCCACTCTGAAACATGCAGTTTTGCTTTATTGGGGGGGGTCTGGGGGGGTCCGAAAACCAGTCAGTATCTGGTGTGACCACCATTTGCCTCACGCAGTGAAACACATCTCCTTCGCATAAAGTTGATCAGGTTGTTGATTGTGGCCTGTGGAATGTTGGTCCACTCCTCTTCAATGGCTGTGCGAAGTTGCTGGATATTGGCAGGAACTGGAACACGCTGTCGTATACGCCGATCCAGAGCATCCCAAACATGCTCAATGGGTGACATGTCCGGTGAGTATGCTGGCCATGCAAGAACTGGGATGTTTTCAGCCTCCAGGAATTGTGTACAGATCCTTGCAACATGGGGCCGTGCATTATCATGCTGCAACATGAGGTGATGGTCGTGGATGAATGGCACAACAATGGGCCTCAGGATCTTGTCACGGTATCTCTGTGCATTCACAATGCCATCAATAAAATGCACCTGTGTTCGTCGTCCATAACATACGCCTGCCCATACAATAACCCCACCACCACCATGGGCCACTAGTAGTTATACACATACCACTTTCGTCTCATTAGTATGCATAGAAAGTGACAGGTCACACCTCTCCCTACTTATTAAGCCCCGCCCACTTCCGGCTAAACCCCGCCCACTTCCGGCTAAGCCCCGCCCACTTCCACCGGAAGTCCCGCCCACTTCCACCGGAAGTCCCGCCCCTCCATAAGCCCCGCCCCTTCCGCCGGAAGTCCCGCCCCCACTTCCGGTTTTTCAAAATAAAATTAAAAAATATTTTAAAAATGATAAAAATAAAAATGCTGCCCCTACCGGTCACCCCCACTTCCGGTTTTTCAAAATAAAATTAAAAAATATTTTAAAAATGATAAAAATAAAAATGCTGCCCCTACCGGTCGCCCCCGCTTCCGGTTTTCAAAATAAAATAACATGAAATGTAACAACCATATATTTTAAAAGTAATGTCTCAACTCTAAAGAGCAAGGCCCCGCCACCTAACCACTTCCTGTGCCCCTGTATACAGCAGTATTGACTGTAACTTACAAATACTTGCAAATAACATGAAATATACAACCATATATTTGTAAAAGTACTGTCAATCTCACTAACTCTCTCTCTCTCTCT
Organism: Gymnodraco acuticeps; assembly: GCF_902827175.1. Classification (NCBI taxonomy): domain Eukaryota; kingdom Metazoa; phylum Chordata; class Actinopteri; order Perciformes; family Bathydraconidae; genus Gymnodraco; species Gymnodraco acuticeps. Next base: position 3,852,085 of record NW_022990023.1, read on the forward strand.
CTCTCTCTCTCTCTCTCTCTGCTATTCTCTGCCGTGAAAAGTTTGATGAACAGTCAAGACAGGTGTGGGGACCATAAAACCCCCCGACATCCTCTGCGGGGCAAATGGTGGGGCGATGGGGAGGGGACACACACACACACACACACACACACACACACACACACACACACACACACACACACACACACACCCCCCACCACTCACCCCTCTTCCGTTAGGGTTAGATAAATAAGAGCCATTCGTCTTTCTCACTCTTCAATATTTTCTCAAGTCGAGAGAAATGGCCAAGAGACGTCTTGATATGGGTGTAATCTGCGAGACACCTGTGACAACCTACAGCCATCCGCTGGGTGCTCCAATCAAGAAAAGATTGCGGTTTGTATGCCGTGTCCAAACGCCTCCAACCGAAGAAGAACTTCAGGGAGAATGGACTCTGGAAAATGGCGACGTCTGGGGTTATGCCTTCAACTATGTGGCGAATGAATTGCATTTCTACAACTTAAAGAAGGGGGAAATGTACGGACCACAGAGTGCTAATGCGACGCTAACCTCGACAGATTGGACTGTGTTAACTCTGGTGTCTGCCAGAGAGCTCCCCCACCCCACCACTGGATTGAAGGCAGAAGGAGTGCATCAAGAAAGCATAAGGGAACCAGCGGTGTACAAGATTTTTGCAGTGAAAAGTCAAGAAACGCAGACAGCAGGCGAGATCAAAAAAGAGGTTGCACCGTTGCCCATCAAGCTGGAGGAAGAGGAAGGAGATATTTCCCCGCAGCCAGAAGGAGATATTTCCCCGCAGCCAGAAGTGAAAAGAATCCTGTCAAGCACCGTATGGGAAACTAAAAGCGGACCCTCTGGGCGTTGGTATTACCGCTCAAGCCATGTGGTGACGTTGGGTAAGCACCCCTCGGATGATTTTGTTTTGGAGTATTTCAACTCTACATGCGGGGTTTTCCAGACAGCCCTACGTGTGCCTCTGACTGCTTGGTTGAAAATGATTGATGAGAAATCTGTAAAGCTTAAAGAACTTTTTAAACAGAGTCAGACATCGATCGACATTATACTGCTGAAAAGGACCCTCGCTTATGCAGACGACCCCGCCCCCCAAACAGCATAACAAGTCCCACCCCCACCTCACCAGATCATTTAAAACGAAGGACCCATCAAGAACGGTCTGTGATCAACAACAGCCATGGATCTGAAAAACAACAACTCCATCACCGCGAGCTGCAGCCTGGATCAGACGCCTCCAGGACCACCATCCTCACCAACAATTTGGACACCAGATCTCGACAACTATATGGCGGGCATCGATATCACGGGATGGATGGATATGCCTCAACCTCCATCCGACTCTCCAGGGGAATGTGCAGCAGAAGGCGTTGACATATGCTATACGTGTGTTCCAGTGGTTCCTGATACAGAACGTGGAAGGACTTCATCATTCCTGAATACGGTAAAAGCTGTTGTAGCCCATCTGCTGGATAGGGTCGTGCAACTCTATAAAGAGGAAACATGCAATGGATGTCAAATCGCTCACCCCAGTCAGAGGCAGCACGAGTGTTTGTTGCCGACCCGAGATTACTTTCTGAACATCAATTATGACGAGGTGTTAAAGAGACTGTGGACCGTTCGTTTCATTCCAGCCATTCGGGATGCTCTGCACAAAAGCCAGCTTCATGTGTCAGAGAGGAGAGTCCTTGGAGCTACCGAGGCGATTCTGCACAATCTCAGAAACACCAGACTCTTTGAAGCTAAAATGGAGAAAATTTACGACCAGTTGATAGACAACGACGAGAACCGTCTGAAGACCATAAGAGCAGCCTGGGTCTTTTGGCAGCAGTAGGACAAACAAAAACAAATTTGATACTTTTTCGTTAAAGTATGTTTTATATTTTACTTCTTTTAACATGTTTTTTGATACATGTGTGACATATCAATAAAATGATTTGCAAGAAAAACTTTTGTACTCATTACCTCAACGGTGTGTAACAGGAAACATGTCTGAGAAACGTGCGATGCATAAAGTGTATTACACACCCTCTAATCCAGGGAGTTTAGGAGGTGTGGACAAACTCCATAGAGCTGTACAGAATGAAATGGGTAAACAAATAAATGTAGAGAAAGTCAGGGAATATTTATCGGGGCAGGACGCATATACTTTGCACAAGCCGGCTCGGGTGCATTTTGTAAGAAACAGAGTTTTCGTACTCAGACCGCTGCAGCAATTTCAAGCAGATCTCTGCGATATGCAGTCGCTGTCCGAATATAATGATGGTTTTAATTATTTGTTAACAGTCGTAGATGTATTTTCGAAAAAAGCCTATGCTCAGGCCTTAAAGAAGAAGACGGGTATAGATGTTGCCAAAGCCTTTGATACAATTTTAACACACAGTGAGATCCCTAAAAAGATACAAACAGATGCGGGGAAAGAATTCTTTAATAAAGTTTTTCAAAACTTATTGAAGAAAAGAGGTATAGCCCATTATGCAACCGCCAGTGATATGAAGGCATGCGTGGTAGAGAGATTTAACCGTACGCTGAAAACTAAAATGTGGAGGTATTTTACAGCTAAAAACACTCATAGATATATAGACGTCTTACCCGAACTACTTGAAAGTTACAATAATAGTTATCACCGAAGTATTAAAATGACGCCAATGCAGGTAACCAAGGAAAATGCGGCTCAAGTGTTTCGGAATCTATATAACCCCTCCAGCCTTCGTAAAAAAGCTGCTGTCAAAATGAACTTTAAGGAGGGGGAGCTTGTAAGGATATCCAAATTGAGAGGAGTATTCGATAAAAAATATGAGCAGAGTTATACGAACGAAATATTTACGGTGTCTGAAGGCTTACCTCGACAGCCACCTGTTTATAAGCTCAAAGATTATGATGGAGAAGAGATCAAGGGTACTTTTTATGAGAAAGAGTTACAAAAAGTTAAGATAACTAATGACAAGGCTTTTCAAGTCGAGAAAATTCTAAAAAGGCGTGTGGTGAGGGGGAAAAAACAAATGTTTGTATCTTGGCGTAATTGGCCCGAAAAATTCAACAGCTGGGTTGATGCTGGCGAAATCCAAGATGTATAAAAGCAATCAGAATCAAGCTCAGTCCTTCATTACAACCATGGAGATAAATGAAGGGTTCTACATTACGCTGCCGTCTAATGCCAGCCTGGAGGTATTTCAAAACAATACAAGCTCTAGCTATCAGGTGAACCTAGCACAACCTTTACACTTGGATGGTTCGTGGCAGGTCGCCCTGACAGAAATATCATACCCCCACACCTGGTATAACGTACCTACGGAAGCAGCCTTTTTTGAGTGGATAAAGAAAGCAAAACTCCCTGACACATCCCCAACGAGCAAGTTAAGGCTTCATATGTTTAGAGCTGGTTACTATAGTAGCATAACTCAGCTCATAGAGGAACTTGAGTCCTGTTTTAAAAAAATTGACCCCGATGTCAGTTTACACTATAGTCCAATTAACAGGAAAATCGAATTTCTAGGAGGGGCTCAATATCGCTTCCGCTTTCCAAAAACCGTCGCCTATATGCTTGGAATACAACCAGACCAGTGGCTCAAATTTGATAATAAATCAGCTGCCTATCCAACGGATATAAATGCTGGCTCAACACATCTATACTGCTATAGCAATGTGGTCAGTCACCAGCGGGTAGGTGACGCTTTTGCTCCTCTCTTGAGAACCGTAGATATAAGAGGAACATTCGGCGATACAGTAACTCAGTATTTTAATCCTGCATACTACTTGCCGGTAACAAAAACACACATCGAGAATATACAGATAGAAATAAAAAACGACCAGAACAAACCAGTAAAGTTCACCTACGGAAAAAGTGTAGTGAAACTTCATTTCCGCCCCTCAAAACGATGATTCATCAAGACCCCCAACGTTTTGTGAGTTACTATGAAAATCAAGCGGGGGGATCCCTGCCTGGTTTTTATGGTGCCCCGGTAATGTACGGGCGAGGCATTGGCTCTATATTTTCCAGATTATTTCGTTTTGTCGCCCCCCTGGTGAGAAAAGGGTTCGCCATAGCTAAACCTCATCTGAAATCGGCGGCCAAAAATATTGCATCAGATGTTATCAGTAAGGCTGTCCATAGATTCGGCCCCCAATCAGACCCCGGATCTCAAGAAGGATCAGGTGGTCTGATGGTTTTGGCAAGAAGGCCCCGGAAGAGACCTCCAGGCAAACGGGTTCCGAGGGGTGTCAAGAAAGGAAAACACACAGTCAAAAGAAAATCATTAGGGAAAAAACACCCTCGGAGAAGGAACGTATTGGGGAGAGATATATTTTAGCGTGTTAAATATGGCCCTTTTACATCACAAATCTGCTGAATGCAGCATGGCAGAGCTGGATTTATTTTCAGCTCCGATGACACAACTCTCTATCGACGAAAAACACTACACAGAGGTCCTTCCACTGTCGGCCATTACAGAGGACGGACCCATAGAATTTTTTATACCCGGGGACGGAGATAAATACCTGGATATGAATGACACCTTGATACATCTCAGGATCAAAATAACCAACGCAGATGGGACTAATCTGGCAGCTGATGCCCCCGTGGCCCTAGTTAATTACCCTCTGAATACAATTTTTAGTCAATGCGACGTTATTCTAGGGGACAGACTAATTTCTCAATCCAGTTCGACTCATCCTTACAGGGCTATTATTGAAACGCTATTGAATTACTCTGATTCTACTTTAAAAACTCAGTTCACAGCCGGCTTATTTTATAAAGACACCGCGGGGTCTATGGACTCTATAGTCACAGCCAATGGACCAAATAAGGGGCTGGTAAAGAGGGCCTCATTCACAGCAGAATCTAGGGAGCTCCATTTGATGGGTGCTTTACACACGGATATATTCTTCAGCGAGAGGCTTCTCCTGAACTCTGTAGATTTGAGAATCAAACTCACCAGATCTAACGATGCCTTTACTCTCATGTGTGCAAATGACTCTACATACCGTCTAAAAATACTGGGGGCTTCACTTTTTATCAAAAAAGCCACAATCACTCCTGCGGTGCGTTTGGGGCATGCTGCGGCTCTGCTGAGAGGTAACGCCCTCTACCCCCTGTCACGGGTGAATCTAAAGACATATAGTATACCGGTTAATTCTAGAATATGCAACCAAGAAAATCTCTTTTTGGGTAATATGCCCAAGTACCTAGTATTGGGTATGGTACATCACGAAGCCTTCACCGGCAGGAGAGAGCTTTCACCGTTTAATTTCATTCATAACGACATAGAGTACCTGGCTTTATGTCAGGACGGGAGACAAGTACCAGCCAAAGCATTTCAACCCCAATTTAACCGGGGGTCGTCAGTCAGAGAGTTTTACAACATGTTAACTGCTACAGGGAGACACATGAAAGACTTGCCTCTAAGTATAGACAGAGATGATTTCGAACAAGGATACTCTTTATTTGTGTTTAATTTAACTGCTGCTGAAGATGCCGATGCCTTATCCCCCATCACCAGCGGTAGTTTAAGATTGGAAATGAGGTTCAGAGTACCGCTGCCACAGACTACCACTTTAATCGTATATTCTTGTTTTGATTCGATTCTGGAGATTAATTCAAAACGACAAGTGCTGGTAGATTATTACTAAGAAGAAGACTACAACATGAATAATCACCAACTGGATAGTCTCATGCAGAATATGTTAGGTGGTTCTTTTGGGGGGGTATGGGCCTCAGACCAGCTACCCCGAGTAAAACAATTATTTAGATGCCCTGTATACATGATTGTCAACACCCACCCCTCCCACATGCCCGGAGAACACTGGCTAGCAGTGACTTTAGAGGCTGGGGAAGGAACTTTTTTTGATTCTTTCGGATTTCCCCCCGATTTTAGTCATTATCCTAAAAGCATCCTGCAATTTCTAGAAACACAATGTGCAACTATTTTATACCATAACCGGCAACTTCAGAATGTCATGTCTACAGCCTGTGGTCAACACTGTGTTTTTTATCTATGCAAAAGAGCGTCCGGGTTGTCTTACGAAAATGTGTTATCTTTATACCAAGATGATGTGATAAAAAATGATGCTGCTGTAACGAATTTTGTGAAAAAATACCAGAGGTGTGAGAGACGTCATAAAGACACTCATTTTAATCACAGTGTCTGTTCGCTACAAATGTTTAAAGATTGTTATAAAATGTAGAAATAAAAAAGGTCTGAAGACAAAATTAATTCAGGTGACTCTGTCTTTATTAGGAAATCATGAAATATAATACAACTTAAGGGGTTAAATGTAACCATCTGGGGCTTAATACTCTGTCTTGCCTTATCCTCTTCTTCTTCTTCTTAAGCAGGGCATTCTGAGGTTCTACAGCTGTTCCTAAAGTGTCCCACCCAGTAGTAACGGGAGATGTTTTTCTTCTTCTTTTTCGGGGGATATTTTCTCGATTTAGTTTACCCTCTTTGATTATGCGATATTGTTCACGAGCGTGAAGGTTTTGAAAAGCTGTTAAGGGAATGTTGATCTCACTCAGACTATTTAAAAAACCCCGCCAGCCCTTAGGCTCCTGGACATTTGTTTTATACGCGCAGGATAAATGTTTAAATAAATCTAAAACGTGGGAGCCTTTAACGGCAACCCCCTTGTCTATAAATTCCCCCGCTGGTGTCCATCCAGCTGTACTCGTGGTTAATTTCCTCATAATGTACTCGGCATTCTTGTGGTAACGCTTAGGGAGGTGCAGTAGAACATCGTTTTTTATTTTATCATCGGACGTGCCATCATTTTCTGCTCCTTTTACCACCCCCGTGTCTTCAGGTAGAGTCAGAGTAATATGTCTCTCCTCAAGCCCGTCTTGTTTGAGTAGGGTGAGATATCTTTGTAACAAGGTGTTGTATTTTATGATTTTTTCATAAGGGGGTAATCCTGGTTCGTTTAAGGTGGCTCTCATTTTTTCATCCAGAACATCTTCTGCAGTGCGTCTAATTGTTTCCTTACTGTGAGGGTTAGTTACACCATTCTGATTGAGCTGATTAAACTGGTGAGGTGTTAGCAGAAACATCTTTTGACTCATGGTCGAGCTAGCCCTCCTAAAAGTTGGCCTAAAATGGGGATCAACGCGCCGAGTAGCGGCAGTAGGAAACCTCCAGATTGCTTTCTTAAGGCCTTGAATTTAGTTTTTAAGTTGGTCTTTTTATTGGCCAAGAGTTTGAAAAATTTCTTTTGCTTCTTAAGCTTCTTATACTGAATGCCTGACAGGGGGATGTTACCTTTTAAAAGATTTAGAGACAGTTCACAGAGTGATTGAAGAAAATCCGTGGAGCAGTTCTCGAGAATATCCTTGCGCTTTGAAGGCGGGGCTTGACATAAGGCCCTCAACAGAGGCATGTTTCTTTTTAAACGGGCCGACATACTGTTTTTTCTCAAGTCTTCGTTTTTGGTACATAAACAACTAGCCATTGATTAGGTAGTGCTCCCGATCTAAGCCTGTAGATGTCTGGACAGGTGGGGGTCATGTCTACGATTAAGTAACCGTGAGGTTCCGTGGTGGCGTCTTCAAAACTTTGTAGGAAAAATGATTTATTACCAGGGTGTATTTGTTGAGCAAGTATGTTCATTTGTAGTCTGTCTCTGGGGTTTTTAAACAAGACCATGTAATTAGTATTCAAACTAATTGTGCGACTGTTTTTTCCTTGGTGAAAAACATTTTGGGTAAGCATGATAACGCTCATATTTCTATGATGACGGTATTGGGTGAACAGTCTGACTACTTCCGGATGTTCAGAGGCCTGAAATATAACATCGTCTAATATAATCAGATGACTTTGGTCAGGAGGAAATAGCGATTCATCTTCAAATGATTCAGGCAGACCCTTGACGAATTTTATATTTTTATTCTTTTCCTGCAGTTCAGCATACATGGGCTGGAAAGAAGTATAAATCCACACAATATTTTGAGGCTGTACATCCATTACGTGAATACAATTTTGCAATACATTCTTGACAAAAAAAGTTTTTCCACAACCACTAGGGCCCACTACTAGACAGGAAAAAGGAACACGCAGTCGGGGGTCAAAATCAATTTGACTTGGTGAAAACATGTCGTCAATTATTTTCTCAATACCCAAAAGGCAAAGTATTTCCCCCGGCTAACAAACGTCTCTTGTCAAACACAACTCGGAACTTTTTGGTGAATGACACATTTCTCAAAGCGAAAACCTCTTTATTCCTTACAATGCTGTGCTGAGGGACCTCAATTACCCTTCCCCCTCTCAGAGTTTTGAACGTAGCCCTCCACCAGGTCGGCCAGACTGTCAAAGTTCACTCGTTTGCAACATTCATGCGTTTGTGTGATGCCTTTCACGCGCATCACAACTTTTTTTTGATTTTTGGTCTGATAAGCATAACTTTTAGGGCCTGCTGAAACAAACTCTTTAATCGTATCGCCCCCCAGCTCGTCTGTCAGGTCCCCCAGATACACACCCATAGGTAGAGGGCTCTCTCCTTGTCTTGTCACATAGATTATGCTATCTGTGTCGTAGTAGAATACTCTGCGCTGTAATTTCTCCAATTCACTGTACAGTTTCAGCCTGGCATACGCTGTGGTAAAGGCGGCGATGAATATGTTATCCACCTTGTTGGGAGTAGAGTAACAATTTTCCCCGTAGCACCACTGAACTAGAGCCGTTCGGGGGTTGAGGAATGAGAAATACGTAACCTTATGTTTAGCTGAAAACAAGAGGTTAAGAAATTCTTCGGCTTTGGTCACAATCTTAGTCTGAGTCAGATTGCTTCTCTGGGCAAATTTACCCCAGAAACTGTTGAGACATAGTTTTGCCACTTGTCTTTTGGCAGGGTTTGATTTGATTTTATCTGCATCCAGCAAGATGCCCTGCTTAGCATGATAGTCTGCCACATACTTTTGTCTGCTCTCATCATCTGAGGCCTCTGAAGGGTAACCTGATGCTTCTTGTTTACCCTTCAAAAAGGTGTGTATATAGTCTACAAAAATGCTGTCACTTTTCTTCTCAAAATGCCACACCTCTGTGATCTGAGTCATCTTGTAACCCATATCCAGAGCTTTGGTGAATTCCGGGGTCACCCAAACCCCTGTTAATGCTCTTTCCTCTTTGCTATGCAAGCAGGCCCCCTGTTGGTTGTTAAGCTCTGCGCATGTGCGGCATAGAGTGAACACCAGTTTACCAGCTGCAGTTCGGTAGGGCAGGACAGGAAAGTACAGACCTCTAGGAGGTTCTACTGTGGCTTTGATTAACCCGAAATAACTGCGAGGGTCTTTGAAATCTCGGAATATGATCTGAGGGTGTCCAAGTGGATATAGGCCTGTGCAGTTTACAAAAGGATAGAGTGAGGTGAAATCGCAGTAATGAACCGATTCATCCACCGCTGCTGTGTGCCTCAACTTTACTGCACATGTCCTTCCCCCGTATAAAGCATCGCGGGGGGTCAGCGGTTCTGGTGCATTGTATACCTTGAGGAAAGCCTTCAAATCTTGATTGGATTTTTTCATCTCAACCCATGTATGCTCACGCATAACGTTCACTTTGGCCCCATGGACAGCCTCTAGCTCATGCAGTTTTGCCTCGCTAACAGCATGGAGATGCTCAAATGTGTGACCTATCAAGGGGTTTTTCTCATGCCCCTTATAGCAAGAGGGGCAGCCGTGATAGAAACAACCTAGAAATTCCCAGACAATCTTTTCCCCGGTAACTTCGGCAAACCCGTCTACGACGAAACGTCCCACTCGTTTCTCTCCTTCATTCAACGCATGTTGAATAAAAACACCTGCAGTCTGAGCTACCCACTCCAGCCACTGAATACCTGCGTCTGAGTACGTCTTGTTTTCACAGCGGTAGTCGTCGGGTGGGGGGATTGCCAATGTTTTGGGCGTTAGAAAGTTTGTGGTAAAAACTTTCATACAGGCAGAAGCTATAGTCGCACGACTAAAAGGATCAACTCCTGTCTCCCCGAGAAAACCTTTCCGAAATAATGAGGCCCCCTGGGCAAGAATGGCCACATCGTTTTTGCAGTAAAGCAATGCCTGCTCTCTAAAGTCAAAAATGCCCCGGCGTACCGTCTCATACCACGTGAGAAAGTCACTCTTTTCACCAGTTGTCATGCGTTCAACCCCATAACAGCGTGCGGGTGGATAAGGGCCTATATAACTCAGGTTAGCCTCGGAGCTGAAACCGTGAGGGAAGTACCCCTTGATTTTATCTCCAAACCCCAAAGCTTTTGGCATGTCTGCTAAACGCATAGACAGATAAGACAGTGAGTCTATGTACCTGTGGCCGAAATCCTCGTCAGTAAAAGAGATCACTTTACTTCCCTGCATTGTTAACGGGGGCTTTAGCCCCTGTGCAACCATTGCGTTGATAATGAAATAGCTGTCAAAACCCTTAGCATTGTGCGCGATGAATGTTGCATTCTTGAACTTTGGGCTCCTAAAGTGTGCCAGAAACTGCCGTGCACAGTCGATTCCTTCGCCGACCCAAATTTCACCCCCCAAGGTTTTTGTACAAACCAAGAAAGGTATATGTACCCCATCTGCCCCCGCCATTGTTTCAAAATCATAAAACACAATGTTGTCATTGTGTTCTGTCTCTTTAGGCTGCACTCCTATGTAACACAAATGTTTTTCACACCCGAGCGTAGAAGTAGATGGTAATTTTTCCTTGCATGTCCTACATTTTTTCGTCACACACTTGTGTGTTTTATCTGCTTTACTCTTGGGGGTGTAGTAAGAAAGTTGGCAATCTGCACACTTTTTGTGTAAATCACAGTTACTGGCAATGTCTGTTGATCTCTGTTTCTGCTCTTTATGTCGAGAATGACAGCCGACTGTACGGCATGTTTTGTTGCAGTCTTTACAAAAGATGGGTTTAAACTCTGCCAGGGTGCATGCAGGGTCAAGGCAGACATAGCAATGCCCAGTACAGGAGTGACTCCATTGAGAACTGTACCCTGTATAGCAATGCTCACAGACATACGGAGAGCCTAAAAACCCCTTCAAGTTCTTCACACCATAGTAATGGTTGTGTAGGAGGAACAGAAACACAGTTTTGTCTCGTTTGGGGGCGTCTGTCTGAAATTTACAAAGGGTTCGGTCGTCACCGTTTGGGTAAAAAACCACTATCTTACAGTTTAAGCTGTCTTCGAATTTATCAATGTCGCTGAATGTCACAGCTGTATGAGCTGTCAAACCCGCCATATTCTGGATCTCTTTACCGCGCTTGACCCCCTCATTATCAGTGAGGTTATCGTGTAACAACAGTGCTAAATTAATAGCAAAACACAGCTGGTTGGAGGAGTTCTGAACAACGTAAAGAAAACGCGCCTTCTTTTTAACAATCTCACTGTCTAACATTTTACTAATCATCCGTTTACCCTGAACCCCCCCACGGGGGGCCTGAACAATTTGAACCACGAGCTCCATGTTGCCTTCTGCCATTACCATGATATTCGATTGCATGGCTTTGAACAGCCCCTCCTCAAAATCATCCAGATTATCATCGGGACCATTTAAAATGGCTGATACATTAAACCTTAGTTCTTCACCACGTAACTCAATTTGTATGATATCTTCTCTTTCTGCCCGTGCAAAGCATGTGCACGCATGTTATGCACATTGTTCATCAGACCCTGAAAATAGACTCCAAAGTCTGCTTCACCCCCAATAGGCGGTAGGACTAGAGACTGTCTCATTTCTATGTTACCGAATACAGGTCGAGAGATAACACTTGGCTCGGCATCTCTGCTAGTGCCTCCTCCTCCATACTGTGACAGGGGGCCCGGTGATTCCGAAGCATTCGGGGTGTCATTCTGATCAACATGTCTGTTACTTTGCATGGAGCAAGCGGGTGATTCTGAGTCATTCGAGCTGTCATTAACACACCCGTCATCTTGCATGCTGGAAACGGGGAGGCAGGCGTGGGGCGAAGCTTCGCTATTTTGTCCATCCAGACGGCGGGCATTGTCTAGAGGCTGCTCTAAAAGCCCTCGGTCTGCATAGCAGTCTATCACCCAATCCAAGGCACCGCCTAATGTTTTTGTTGGACTGCTTGAATTTGTTTCTGACAAGGCCGCGGGCTCGTTTACAGCTGACCCCTCGTCATTTAACTCACTGTTGCTGCCTGAACACTGCGGAAATGACAGGTCCCTATATCTGAATTCATCATCATCATCACTGCACAATTCGTTTACATCCGGTAATACATGCAGAAAGGACCTTTCTCCATCTGTATAGGGGCTTGTTTCTGTCAAGGGCGTAGGCTCGCGTACATCTGTTATTGTGTCATTTAGCTCACTGTTACTGTCTGACCACTGTGGAAATGACATGTCTTCGTACACAAAGCCCTCACCACTGCATAGTTCATTTACATCAGGTAAACCCTCGATGAAGGACTTTTCGTCGTCTTTTAAATCATCCATGCTTGACCGTTTTTAAGAAATCACCCCCGCAAAAAAAAAAAAAACATAAAAACAAAAAAAATCAGTGGCACCGCTGAAGAAACATTTCACTTTGCTTCTACATTCATGGACGTAAAGTCAACATACCTGGCGGATACATCAATAACAGTTTTACATGTGATCTACGTGTAGCTTATTCAGATGGTGTGGCCTTAAAGCAGACCTTAACAAACAGCGTTTGTCCTTTTGATAACGGGGTCCTCCCCTTCAATTGCTCTATAAAAGAAAAGAAAAGAAGAGGGTATAAGCATGTTTTTTAAAATACTCCAAAACAAAATCATTTAGCTATCATCTTTTGTATAAGCACACCTAAAAAAGCATTTTTTACCTGGTAGGTTTGAATTGTCAAAAACACCGTCTGTGTTGAGATGACTTGTTGAACAGATCTGCGCTGAGCTGAGACCATGCAGGCCGCCGGAGGGGGTTCACCACCTTTTTAGAACAAGTGAGTACGTTATTCTGGATACTTACACCTGAAAGAACATATTTAATTTTTAAGAAATATAGCTAAATACACTTATAGTAAAAAAATGTACACCACATTATTTGTACTTAGAACGATACTTCATTAAAGCTTCTAAATAATTACATAATAGAAAAACACAGATGCATAGAGGTTATTTAACACACACACACACACACACACACACACACACACACACACACACACACACACACACACACACACACACACACACATCAAGCAGCATTAACTAACTATATGCTATTATAACATAACAAATAAAAGTACTTACCATATATTTTCAAAATATCTGGGCCTTGACGGGGAAAAGCGAAGAGAGGCTGCCTAGATGTTTTCGGGGTTACTTATAGACCGCTATATGTAAATGATTCTAAAAACAACCAATGGGGTTATTCCTGATTGTTTAACAAATTAGCATTATATTGTATTTGGTTTTTTATGGTAGAGCAAATACTTTTTTATTTTAGGCTATTCTCCTGTATATATGTATGCGTGTATATATATATATATATATATATATATATATTTATATATATACATATATACGCATACACATTACAAAAAAACATGTAGATAGTTACATGAGAAAATAATGTAACTGCTTTCTCTGTTTTGCTCTGACCATCTGTCCTGAATTCGGAGACTTTTGTAATTAGCAGTCTCAGACCGTCTCCTCTCACACACACACACACACACACACACACACACACACACACACACACACACACACACACACACACACACACACACACACACACACACACACACACACACACACACACACACACACACACACACACACACACACACACACACACACACACACACACACACACACACACACACACACACACACACACACACACACACACACACACACACACACACACCATTTGCCCCGCAGAGGATGTCTGGGGGTTTTATGGTCCCCACACCTGTCTTGACTGTTCATCAAACTTTTCACGGCAGAGAATAGCAGAGAGAGAGAGAGAGAGAGAGAGAGAGTTAGTGAGATTGACAGTACTTTTACAAATATATGGTTGTATATTTCATGTTATTGCAAGTATTTGTAAGTTACAGTCAATACTGCTGTATACAGGGGCACAGGAAGTGGTTAGGTGGCGGGGCCTTGCTCTTTAGAGTTGAGACATTACTTTTAAAATATATGGTTGTATATTTCATGTTATTTGCAAGTATTTGTAAGTTACAGTCAATACTGCTGTATACAGGGGCACAGGAAGTGGTTAGGTGGCGGGGCCTTGCTCTTTAGAGTTGAGACATTACTTTTAAAATATATGGTTGTTACATTTCATGTTATTTTATTTTGAAAACCGGAAGCGGGGGCGACCGGTAGGGGCAGCATTTTTATTTTTATCATTTTTAAAATATTTTTTAATTTTATTTTTAAAATATTTTTTAATTTTATTTTGAAAAACCGGAAGTGGGGGTGACCGGTAGGGGCAGCATTTTTATTTTTATCATTTTTAAAATATTTTTTAATTTTATTTTTTGAAAAACCGGAAGTGGGGGCGGGACTTCCGGCGGAAGGGGGGGGGGCTTATGGAGGGGCGGGACTTCCGGTGGAAGTGGGCGGGACTTCCGGTGGAAGTGGGCGGGGCTTAGCCGGAAGTGGGCGGGGTTTAGCCGGAAGTGGGCGGGGCTTAATAAGTAGGGAGAGGTGTGACCTGTCACTTTCTATGCATACTAATGAGACGAAAGTGGTATGTGTATAACTACTGCCACTCGATTCACAACATTGACATCAGAAAACCGCTCACCCACACGACGCCACACACGCTGTCTGCCATCTGCCCTGAACAGTGAAAACCGGGATTCATCCGTGAAGAGAACACCTCTCCAACGTGCCAGACGCCATCAAATGTGAGCATTTGCCCACTCAAGTCGGTTACGACGACGAACCGGAGTCAGGTCAAGACCCCGATGAGGACGACGAGCATGCAGATGAGCTTCCCTGAGACGGTTTCTGACAGTTTGTGCAGAAATTCTTTGGTTATGCAAACCGATTGTTGCAGCAGCTGTCAGAGTGGCTGGTCTCAGACGATCTTGGAGGTGAACATGCTGGATGTGGAGGTCCTGGGCTGGTGTGATTACACGTGGTCTGCGGTTGTGAGGCCGGTTGGATGTACTGCCAAATTCTCTGAAACGTCTTTGGAGACGGCTTATGGTAGAGAAATTAACATTCAATTCACGGGCAACAGCTCTGGTGGACATTCCTGCTGTCAGCATGCCAATTGCACGCTCCCTCAAAACGTGCGACATCTGTGGCATTGTGCTGTGTGATAAAACTGAACATTTTAGAGTGGC
The DNA here is from genome assembly GCF_902827175.1 of Gymnodraco acuticeps. Lineage (NCBI taxonomy): Eukaryota > Metazoa > Chordata > Actinopteri > Perciformes > Bathydraconidae > Gymnodraco > Gymnodraco acuticeps. The sequence continues at coordinate 3,867,374 of NW_022990023.1, forward strand.
CTTTTATTGTGGCCAGCCTAAGGCACACCTGTGCAATAATCATGCTGTCTAATCAGCATCTTGATATGCCACACCTGTGAGGTGGGATGGATTATCTCGGCAAAGGAGAAGTGCTCACTATCACAGATGTTTTCAGATTTGTGAACAATATTTGAGAGAAATGGTTATTTTGTGTATAAAATGTTTTAGATCTTTGAGTTCATCTCATGAAAAATGGAAGCAAAAACAAAAGTGTTGCATTTATATTTTTGTTCAGTGTACATCCATGTTGTAGTCCGCTGTATAGAAAACTGTAGTTTCCCCACAGCAGCAGACGCACATTTATGACCTCCACTGGCGCATCATAAACACGTCGGATAGTGAAAGTGCAGTCGGATTCTCTAAAGTACCGCAGTCTCTTCTCCTAAGTCCTTTTGAATTCTCCTATCCACTATCCCTTAACCCCGTGACGTTTCACTCAGAGGTCAAGGAATAGACGATAGGGTTAGACGTTAGGAGCTGATTTTTGGATTATCCGACCGCAACCCTGCTGTAAGACATCAGCTGTGCGACGTCATCTCAAACGGACGTCGCTTCACGTGATGCTCTGGAAGAAAGGACGTCCCATTGCTCTTAAAACTAATTTCCCTGCTTCTCGTGGTTTCCTTGCGTCTCTCCATGCTTCCCTGGTGGGAGGGACTAGTCGCAGGGAAACGACGCAAGCAGGGCCGCCCCTGGCCAACTTGGGGCCCCAAGCGACATTGTGAGATGAGGCCCCCCCCCCAACCGACAGGAGTGAACATTTTTTTTTTGGAAACAAAGTAGGCTACTTTGCAAATATAATTCCTGTTTATTATTATTATCAACGGTTACTTTTTTATACAGTGAGGTAAATGGTAAATGTGCATGTATGTCGCTCAGTATGGGTTTACAGGTGAATTTTGCATTTCCTGCCAAATACTAGCCTCAAAAAGATAAAAACATAATTAATGCAAGTAAATACTTCTACTAATAATAATAATGATAATCAATTCAATAATAAAAATACTATATTGTTTTATTATAATATAGTTGTAATATAGTCAAGACAAAACATGCTTATGACATGCTCAAAAACTGATATTTCTTAAATCTGTATATAGTTCCCTCTGTCAGCAATGTATCAACAACTACACACACATTTCTATCAGTATTTCTCTGTGTTGTGGTTGACATGATGATGACTGTTAGGAGTTAAGGGGAGAGGCTGAGCATCACCATGAAATGTGCAAATGGACATACAAATGAATAAAAGGGGAACAAATGCTCCATGTTTTTTAGGCTGTAAACTTTAACTGTTATGTAAGCCAACTAGACAGACAGTTTATCACTCTTCCTCCTGTACATTAGCAGATAAAAGGCATAACATAATGAATGAATGGTAAATAAAGAATACTGGAAATAACTGCATCTCCATTAGCCTATATGCTCTGCAGAGACTGCCTTCTTCATGTCGTGAATTGCAGTTGATGTTTTAATATGGCAATTGGCAATTTGACTTATACAACATTCGTAAGTTGTACATTTGACTCATACAATAACCCACCTTCGAGTGATGCTCTAGTTTCTTTATGTTTTGTTTTTTGCGCCGGACTGAAACTGTCTTTTCACCGACATCTCTTCACCTGCACTAGTGGCCGTATCAAAGCCGTGATTGGTCAGATGTCGATTCATTGCAACGGTGTCGGGTTACAGACATGCGCCTCTTGTCACCTCTCACTCTCACTCTCGCGGGAGGTGCGCGGAGAACTGAGCGGAGAACTGCGCACAGCAGCTGAGGCCCTCTGGGCGGGGCCCCCTGCGCAAGGCGGGGCCCCATGCAGCCTGCGTGATTGGCCTGTAGGAGGGGCGGCCCTGTTTGCAGTCTTTGCCAAATGGAGTTGGCATACCACACTAGCACAACAGCTATGTTGGAGCATTTAAAGCGGAGGCACCCCCTTGTCTCTCGTGAAGGGAACAATGATAAGTAAGTACTAACTTTGGCTAAATTAATTCCACGTTTGTGTAGTGTGTTGTGCAGCTTGAGTTCTGTGCACTTCGGTAGTGCTAACTATCTTATAGCTCTCCGTGCGGTTTGTTCGTGCTTGGTTGGTTAGTAGTTCATGTTAGCTACCTAGCTAGCGGCGCCAGCTGTGTGTTAGTTAACGTTTGTCAGCATTTAATGTTGGCTGGAATGGTAGCTAGTTTACGTCTGCAGTACACCGCTATCTAGCCACTACTAACCCGGAACGAACTAACTGCACAGAGAGCTAACTCATGTTGTGGTCCTTTCAGTGTTGCCAACTCCAGAAGTCGCTAAATGACGTCATCGCCTAATTTGCATATAATGTAATGGCGGCTGTAGGAGAGAGCATGGTAGAGGCCTTTTTTTTAATTTATTTTGTATCTTTTTATTGGCTTTTTGACAGACATCACAATGGCAATACAGTAGGTACACATGTATAGAAGATGGTCTGTAGGAAAATTAAATAGTTACCTCACCCCTCCCTCCCACCCCTCACCCCTATGGGCTATGATCACATTATAAACAAGACATAAATCAAAAAGTTACAAAACATAAAACACCAGCATAACAAAAAAGAAGAGGGGTAGAAATTACATGAAATACAAAGACCAATAACTGAAAATTACATAAAAATACAGGTGCTTCTTCATGTTAATAGTCAGTAAAAATAAATACCAGGGAAATAACGGTACTGCAAGTTACATGAGGAAACAGAGAAGACAAAAAAAGTAATGGTCAATGTATTAGGGAGATAAGGAAAGGGGGAAGTGAAGGTCTCTCCTCCCCCCCACCGGGTTCACTCACACCTCATCAGCATCAGGGTTGATTGTAAGGTCATTGATTAGCAGTAGTAAGGGAGTCCAGGTCTTATGAAAGAGTGTCAGGGATCCTTGTAGTGAAAATCGTATATTTTCGAGATTAATACACTGTAATAGTTCCTGTATCCACCTGTCATGTGTGGGTGGGGAGACGTGCTTCCACTTAAGAAGAATGGAACGCCTGGCCAGCAGGGTTGTGAAGGCGATGACCCGCTGAGTCGTGGTGGGCATGTTCTGTGTTGGGGGGACGCCGAACAAGGCAGTTAGAGGGTTACGGGGTATGGGTGTGTTAAGGGCCTGCTCAAGGGTTTTGAAAATACTAGACCAGAAGGCATTCAGGCTGGGGCATGACCAAAACATATGTGTGTGATTGGCAGGAATGGTAGAGGCCTTTTGAGTATGTTTTTGGGTTTTAACATGCTTCTTGATGTCAGACCGTTTGGCATATAAATCCCCCTTACAATAAAGGCAGTATGCCCGTGTGTCATCTCCAATAAATGGCTTCAACCATCCTTTATACTCAGGGTTTGATTCCCACTCCTTTCTGTATTTTTGAGAATACAATTTAGACTGTGCCATGATGTTTAGCTTGTCACAGAGAGGCACACACACAGTGGACGAGGTGATTGAGTGACTGAGGCTGTGTGAGGCAAAGCAAAGCAAAGGCAGTTATTTATTATAGTGTGAAAGTGAGTGAAGAAACATTTACATTTTACATTTAAATCCCGCTCAAAACCAGGACGGGTTGGCAGTTGGCGCATGCGCAATTCATTTGTAGTCTCGACGCGGGGGAGTGTGGTTGTCTCCTCTCTGCTCTGACTGCAGCAGCAGCTCTGCTGCGGCCAGGCAACTGTACTATGGGAGGGAGGCGGGGCTCACGGCAGCACCCGCGGCTCGTTAACTGCAGAACAATACGTGAGTCTCCAAACACCAGAAAAGTCCCTAATAACACCATTATAAATCGTTAGATTAGTCGTTAGTCGCTTTTGACACAAATAAGTAGCCGGAGGGTTTGGAAAGCTGCCAAATTTAACGAGAAAATCGCCAAGTTGGCAACATGGGTCATTTACGAGTCAAACATAACATTAGACTAACGTTAGTCAGCGGCGTTAGTAATGGCGCGTTTCCACTGCAGCGGGTAGCTCGCTTTAAGCGTGCGGGGCCCGTTTTTGGTTGCGCTTCCACTTGGACTAGTTTTGGCCCGGGGCTACTTTTTCACCTTTTTTCTGGCCCGACTAAATCGTGGTTCTAGGGCCAGGAACAACCAGGCTGAGTCGGGCTGATTATGCTAAACTAGAGAGAGAATCGATGGCAAGGGGGCAACAACTACAACAAGATGAACATATTTGACCGTGATTTAATTGTAATACACGTTTCAAAATGATGCCGAAGTAACAACATACTGATACCGGTTAGTAAAAACCATGAATTAATGCGTTGACAAGTCTGCAGACAGACGGCAGGCGAAAAACCCTTTTTAAAATGCGTGTTTTCTAAATGTAGCTTGGCTAAGCTAACGTTATATATGCTCCGACCGTCCACACTCACAACAACAGCCTATACAGACATAAACAAACCAGCGACTGTATTCGCCATGACACAGGCAGTCTGTGGTTTGTACTTGTTTAACTTTTGTCTAGTTTCTGAACAGATATGAAGAGCTGTGAGCTCTGAGTGCTAAGAGCTAACGGCTGTGTTGTTTTTTGGGGCGCTCATTGAAAAAAAAAAAACTATTATTAAGAATTTTTTGGTATTTATTTGAGATACATTACGTTTTTTATGAATCGAACAACAGAAAAATAATCGTTAGATTAGTCGACTAATCGATAAAATAATCGCCCGATTAATCGTTTTCAAAATAATCGTTTCCCCCCAGCACTACCATTCAAACATCTTTTAAAAGTTGAACAACCCCCACACAGCTCAGTAAAGACTGTGAAATGTTGACTTTATTTGATCATTTCAGTAAAAACTATTGTTCATATTTCTCTTTTTGATTATAATACTGATGAACGTTCAAAACAAAGCACTTTGGTAAGTTACCACAGACGTTTTAAAAAGCTTAATAAGCACCGTAACTTTCATGACATAATTTCTCGGTCATAATCGGTTGTTTCCGTGACGGCAAATGCTGCGGCTGCAAGGCATTGTGGGGCAGCATTTTCTCCTCTCCTTTCGTCAAGGGAGGTCCAGAGCCATATGGCTCTGGGGAGGTCCAGTGGTTCCTAAGCTAAAGGAGGTTATAAAGGAAGTTTGAAACCTCCTTTCCTATCATCTAGAGAATTCGAACGGCACTTATCATGGCTGCCACTGAGGGACTTCCGGGTCATTTCACTCCGTTAGGAAGGTTCCTAAGCTAAATCGTACTGGATGTACTACAGCAAAAGTATTCTCCGTCGGGACTTCCTGCAACAACACCACGCCGTTATCTTGATTCTGATTGGCCAGAAGACATTATCAAAGATGTTCTATTGAGAAGACGATCACTACGAGACAAAAGTTTTCAAAACCGTTTCTAGTCTTTGGTATTTCCAGACAAGTGGCTACTGAAATCAATCTTACTAACTGCTGTCTGTGCAATTTACTCCGCGAGTTGGCCGACTTTATTTAGCTTACTTTAACATAACTTTTCATGGTGGGGCTAAGCCATTTCTTGGTATGGCTGTAGCCTACCCCAGCCATACCCTGGCACCGCCACTGCTTATGGAAAACTGTCAGTCTGTGGCCAAAACAATTTCTGGCTGATTTGACTGCCTCTAACTAAGGTGCTATGTAAATGAATCACCAGGATATAGAGGTTTTTAATTACAGGAAGTAGCTGGGCAAACACATTGTTCAGATTGCACAGTATGACAAGATACTCGGAATAATAGAGACAGAACAAACAAAGAGATGTGTTCACAGAAACAAATGCAAGTATTACGCACAGACACACGTCAGACATACGAGACAAACAGTAGAATCGACAAGTCAGATCAGCAGAACGAGGCATCATTAGAAAAACAAGCCGGACACATGTAGTTTCCCCTTTTATATCAAGCATGTCAATGTCACACACACATACACACACACACACACACACCAATACCTGCACATGTACACACACACACACACACACACACACACACACACACACACACACACACACACACACACACACACACACACACACACACACACACACCAATACCTGCACATGTACACACACACAGATTATAGAGGAAGTAATTGGAGGAATAAGTGTATACTAGCACACATGAAAGATGTAAAATATGTTTATAGACAGGGGTGCACATCACTTTTTTGCCCTGGTTCTCAAAGGAGCACCTGGAGATGTTGCTTGGTGCTCATCCTTAAAATGAAATAAACCGTAACTTTTGAGGGGGTCTTGACTTTATTTGCCAGACACATGGCACTGAACACACATGCAGAGGTGAACACAGAACACACATGCAGAGGTGAACACAAGACAACATTAGCACGACCAGTAATCCTACAAGCTGTCATCACTACCCTCCTGACTGTTCTCCTCACTGTCTTCCTCTCTGTCAGACATGGTAGCTGATGATGTAGGCCTACTACTTTCTCTCTGGTTGAGTCTGTGATTAGCTGCTTGCATCCACAAGTCAACAGCTGGTTTTGGGTCGAAAGTCTCTGTTGTCATCTTAGACAAGTGGATGTAATCAAATAAGTATGTGAACATAACCAATAACCTACCATAGCCAATAACAAATGAATGTAACTTATTTTATTTGTGTTGTTCATTCATATCTTATTTTACCTTAACATTTATTTATTTATGCATTTTTTTTATCTCTCCAGTTTTAAAGGATATTTTTGGTTACTGTCCTATAGTATACATTGGAATGATTTAAAACCTGTTCATCCCAATAATTATAAAGGAGTGCCTTGGAAATATGTGTTTACATACATTGTGACCAAACCGATTGAACTTAGACTAAGAGTCCTTTACCTCACTGAGCTGTAGTTATCAGTCTGACTGGAGAGGACTCTCCCTCCACATTATTGGAGAAACATCTTCTTCTTATATCCGTTAGAGCAGCTAGCACCAGATTCTAATAACAACAGCGCCGGTACCGGGCGGTGCGCCCTTCTCTCTCTCCCTCACTCGCATTTTGGCTGTGAGCTGCGGGCGCCAGATAAGCCAACATCCCCCATTTTCATCACTTACAGTGCCCATCGTACAGGGCAAATGAAACGTGTAACCGGGGTGAAAAGGGTGTTACATTTACTTAATTGTGAATATTGTTACATCAGGACAGAAAATTAGGATGAGCACCAACGGTCAAAAATGTTTTTTTCCCTCCCAGAACTGCCAGCGCAGTGCCTCCCCAGATATGGCGCCCTAGGCGAACATCTAGCCAGTGCTACGGGCCGGCCCTGAGTTCATATGCAACTCGCAAATATCTCTCTCTCTTCTCTCTCTCCCTCTCTCAATGTTGGTACGCAAATGCGCCTTTTTTCAAATGACCCGGTGCTCTTTTTTTGGCGGAGGTGCGCATGCGCACCTGCACACCAGTTATGTGCAGCCCTGTTTATAGAGCAGGCAATTAATAAAAAGGCAATGATAGGTGGGAGAATGTGAAGACAGACAGATGGGACAGAGGAAAAGGTCACACAGGATGTCCAAGTACCACGATATGCAGCATTTGACCGAAGGGAGCTCAGAAAGAATGAGTATGCAGAAGAGAAGCTAAATGAAAGGCATGAGAAAATTATGAGGAACTTGGACACAGAGGATCTGGAAAGGGTATTGTGAAAGTAGGGGAGATAGCTTAGGAATATAAATGTATAGTACATAGAGAGAACAATTACAAATCTTAAACAATGTAGCGAAATAAGGGGCAGAATGTTAGAAGAATGTGACAGGGTGGGGAGAGAAAGGCAAGGCAAGTTTATTTATATAGCACCTTTCAACACAAGGCAATTCAAGGTGCTTTACAAAAATGAAAGACATTCAGACAAAGGCATTTAAAAACAGTAAAAGATAATAAAAGAAACATTAAAATAAAAAATACATGAATAAAAAGTACATGAATAAAAAGTTACAGTGCAGTTTAAGATATGAATAGTTCACACAGAAGTTCCACTTTACTGATGAACACAACGGCTCAGTTTCAATTAAAAGCAGCGACAAATAGATAAGTCTTCAGCCTGGATTTAAAAGTAGTCAGAGTTGCAGCAGACCTGCAGGTTTCTGGGAGTTTGTTCCAGATATTTGGAGCATAGTAACTAAACGCTGCTTTTCCATGTTTAGTTCTGACTCTGGGGACAGAAAGCTGACCAGTCCCTGAAGACCTGAGAGATCTGGATGGTTCATAATTTAGCAGAAAATCAGAAATGTATTTTGGGCCTAAAACATTCAGTGCTTTATAAACCAGCAGTAGTATTTTGAAATCTATTCTTTGACACACAGGAAGCCAGTGTAAAGTAGTGCTGGGGGGAAACGATTATTTTGAAAACGATTAATCGGGCGATTATTTGATCGATTAGTCGACTAATCGAACGATTATTTTTCTGTTGTTCAATTCATAAAAAACGTAATGTAAAAAAAACGTAATGTAAAAAAAATGTTTTTCGCGATACTGTGTCTCAGGGGATCTTAATATTTAAGAACCTATTAATGTGTTATACCAGATTAACGGAAATAATCTCAGCTAACTGACGATACAAACCATGTTTACCAACACAAAACAAAACACAAGTCTCATAAGAAGCAAACTAAAATGCTATCTAAATGACCCCTGAGCGAAAAATGCTAACGGACATTGGCACAGAACTCAAGATAAAAGTACCCTTATTACTTATCGTAGCTGCACATACAAGATATCCGATTAAAGCTGAGACTCCACAGATTATGTAGGTACATAGTATCATCACTGAGTGATCCGGACTCGCGACAGGGGAAGCAAATACAGTCATCACAACACGTACCTTCACAGAGCTTCTAGGGAGATCGTCTCACCGCCGTAGCTGTCAATCTGATCAAAATATGTGTTCAATGGCATTAAAATGAGAAAAAACGCGGCTGAATCGGTTAATCCATAGGTTTTTAACGTCTATGTATAAACAAATTATTGAATTTATAATCCATAATTCCATTTTTATGTAAAAATCGGAGAGCAAATGCTAGCTGCTAATGGTTGCCACCACAGCTAGCTGCTGCTTCCGGTCAAGCAGCAGTCTCAGTGAGATATAAATATATAAATATATTTGCGTTTTGGACTAACTTTAAAATATTCCCATGCTTTTGAAGACCTAGGGCGAGATGTTTTCGTTTGGGGGCTTCGTGCGCAATCCTGTGAGGAGGAGGTGATAGCCGTTTCAGTCTCCATTGTGTTAGAAGTGCGATTGCGAACTGCTTGTTGCTTTGGGTGACCCACGTGTGTGTGGCGACCATATATACAGTCTATGGTGGCGACGCGTCGACGCGGAAATATGTCGTCGACGATATTTTGAAGTCGACGTCGTCGACGCGTCGCTACAGCACTAGTGTAAAGACTTCAGAACAGGAGTGATGTGATCCACTTTCTTAGTGTTAGTGAGGACTCGAGCAGCGGCGTTTTGAATCAGCTGCAGCTTTCTAATAGATTTGTTAGTGAGACCTGTGAAGACACCATTACAGTAGTCCAGTCTACTGAAGATAAAAGCATGGACAAGTTTTTCCAAATCCTGCTGTGACATTAGTCTTTTAATCCTAGATATATTCTTTAGTTGATAGTAGGCTGATTTAGTAACTGTTTTAATGTGACTGTTGAAACTAAGGTCAGAGTCCATGACTACACCTAGATTTCTGGCTTTATCTGTTGTTTTGAACATTGCAGACTGAAGCTCAGCGCTAACTTTTATACGTTCTGCCTTGGCTCCAAAGACCATTACCTCAGTTTTGTCTTTGTTTAATTGGAGAAAGTTCTGACACATCCAGTCATTGATTTGTTCAATGCACTTACTCAGTGTTTTAACTGGAGAATAGTCTCCTGGTGAAATGGTCATGTAAATGTGTGTGTCATCCGCATAGCTATGGTAACTTATTTTGTTGTTTTTCATTATCGGAGCCAGTGGTAGCATGTAGATGTTAAAGAGAAGAGGCCCCAAGATGGAGCCTTGAGGAACCCCACATGTCATATTTGTCAACTCAGATGTGTATTTACCTATAGAAACAAAGTTGTTTCTGTCCTTTAAGTAGGATTCAAACCAATTTAGAACTGTTTCCGAAAGTCCCACCCAATTTTCTAGTCGGTCTAGTAATATGTTGTGGTCAACAGTGTCAAACGCAGCACTGAGATCTAATAATACTAACACTGAAGTTCTGCCACTGTCTGTGTTTACGTGGATGTCATTGAAGACCTTTACAAGAGCAGTCTCAGTGCTGTGGTTTGGACGAAATCCTGACTGGAACACATCCAACCGGCTATTTAAATGCAAGAAATTACTCAACTGTTGAAAGACTACTTTTTCAATGATTTTACCTAGAAATGGCAGGTTTGATATGGGCCTGTAATTGTTCATTACTGAAGCGTCTAGATTATGCTTTTTTAAGAGCGGTTTAATGACTGCAGTTTTCAGGGCCTGTGGAAAAACAGTGAAGAGACTTGTTTACTATATGAAGTAGATCTGAGGCCATGCAAGGAAAAACATTTTTGAAAAATCCTGTTGGAATAATATCAAGGCAGCAAGAGGAGGATTTCAGAAGTTGTATAATGTCCTCTAGGTTTTTATCATTAATCTGATGTCATGATGTCTGAATTGATATTAGGTGGACACAGAGACAAAACATTTGCTGTTCCTGATGCAGAGGCACTGACTGCTTGTCTGATTTTCTGAATTGTGACAGTGAAGAAGGAGGCAAAATCATTGCACGCCCTGGTGGATAGAAATTCAGAGGCTACTGACACTGGGGGGTTAGTTAGTCTGTCGACGGTAGCGAACAAGGCACGTGCGTTGTTTTTGTTTTTGGCAATGATATCAGAGAAGAAAGACTGTCGGGCAAATTTCAATTCCAAATTATAAAGGCCAAGTCTCTCTTTATAGCAGAAAAGCAGAAAGGGTGTGGAGTAGGGCCAAAAAGAGCAGAGCCATTTAGTTGCTATGGCAATTTTTGGGATGTATTTTAACTAGGGCTGTCAAACGATTACAATTTTTAATCAGATTAATCACAGCTTAAAAATTAATTAATCATGATTAATCACCATTCGAACTATGTCCAAAATATGCCATTTCTTTATGTATATTGTTGTGGGAATGGAAAGATAAATAAAAGAAGGCGGATATATCCATTTAATATACAGTATGTATGAATTATAACATTTTTCTGTGTGTCAAAATGAAAGACAGCCCACACACCTATCAATCATCAAACCGTGGGGTCTTAAACATTACGTGTTGATTTCTATCAACGGGGGAGTACTTCAGGAAAGTCGGGGGGGGGGGGGGGGGGGGGCAAGTGGAGTACTTCGTGACCACAGACTGTGAACGTTGTGATCAGCTGTTTTGCGCAGTTCTCCAGTGAAGGGGGGGGAGTCTCGCTCCGCAGCCGGTTGGCGTAGTTTTGGCACAATTCCGTTGTACAGACCGACGTTAGCAGCAGCCCGTCTGTGCACACGGAGACCGACTCTGTCGTCCGGTGATCTAACCGCCTTCTGGAAAAGCTTCACAAGTACGTCGGTACGCAAATGCGCTTTGTGACACAAGTGACGGTACGCATTTCAGATTACGCACATAACCTACCAGTTATGTGCACCCCTGTACTACAGCAAAAGTATTCTCCGTCGGGACTTCCTGCAACAACACCACGCCGTTATCTTGATTCTGATTGGCCAGAAGACATTATCAAAGATGTTCTATTGAGAAGACGATCACTACGTGACAAAAGTTTTCAAAACCGTTTCTGGTCTTCGGTATTTCCAGACAAGTGGCTACTGAAATCAATCTTACTAACTGCCGTCTGTGCAATTCTCGGCGCGAGTTGGCGGACTTTATTTTTGCTTACTTTAACATCCTTTTTCATGGTGGGGCTAAGCCATTTCTTGGTATGGGTGTAGCCTACCCCAGCCATACCCTGGCGCTGGTGGGATGTATGAGGCGGGCCATTCTGCACGTTAAATGCGTTAAATATTTTAACGCAATTAATTCAAAACATTAATTACCGCCGTTAACGTGATAATTTTGACAGCATTAATTTTAACGCCTTATAAACCAAAAGAAGGTTCTTTGCACAAACCAAATAAGGATCTGAGGAACTGCTGTGAAGCTAAAAGTGGCGACTCCGGCAATCAATGGCTTTGCATCACACTACCAGCATGTATCTGGTAACAATATGTTGAACTCCATGCATATTCTTTTTGAGCTTTTTGGAAAGTCATCTATACCATGCATAATGAAATGGCCACTGGAGTAACGAAGAAACTGAAAAGTGACCCAAATAATAAAACAACAAGTGCTATAAATATGCATGTTTGTATTTGCAATTTTATTTCCTTCATTAAGCTTGTGTCATGCTTTTCTGGTTATTACCCGTCCCCTTGTGTTTTATGTAGCTTTTTGTGCATGTAAACGGTCACAAACCCTCAAAGTACACCCTGAGTAAAACTCTAACACAGAAAATACCAGAAATTTCGGGTATAGTGACTTAACGTTAAGTTTGGACCAATCCGCGGACTTCCTCACACACACACTCGGCGGGACGTTGCGAGGCTCGCTGCTGCGAGGAGCGGGACACTGTGAGCTGGCTCACTGGTGTGGGGTCGGCGAGACAGCGAGACACGGCGGAACTCAGCCTGGGCACACACACACAAAAAGGTAAAACGCATGTAGTACTGAACACGTAACATGAACGTGCCGGGCGGCGCGGTCCCGTGGGTTAGATGCACGTTCATAATGCAGAGGAAAATAACTCAGGATAACGTTATTAGCACATTTTACAACTTGAAGACCGAATGTTTTTAATAAAGGCTATACAAGTGTTCATACTGGGTAGTTTATTTAGTTTAAAAAAAAATATCCAACGATTTACAGACCACTCTTTCCCAATGTAAGTCAATGGGAAAAAGTGTTTCCGGGCCCAGCAACCTAAAGGAAGTGTAGTACCGCCATTTGGCCACAACGAATATTTACCTCAGAGTCTGGCGCACTTCCTGGGGGCTTGGTACATCTCTATAGACTGGCGAAGTCCCTCCCCTTCCGGTGGACCTCCATGGGACCTTATTTCGAAAATATTATGTATTGAAGTCAATGGAGAGAGAAAGATTATCTTTCGATCCCATTCTAATTGTGCCACGAATTACACATATGATGTTTGTCAATTTAAAAGATAATTTTGCAAGTCAAAAAAAAAATGTGTCGTAAAACTGTGAAGTAACACATTTGTTTGTGTGAAACGCTCAATGAACTACATCTCTGGTCTCGCAGAACAACACACGTCACCAAGATGGCCGTCACTACTGTCTTGTCAACAAAACGATTGACTACCCTCACTATCACCATAATGAAACACGTCAAGAAGAATGTCATGCAAAGCTGCCTGCCTTCCTTCCTTCCTTTGATTTTCTCTGAACTGCCTGGTCTTTTTAATGTTTAATGTCAACCATTTGTGCAGATAGCATTAAGTAGAACAGATCGGCGACAGTACTCTTCAGGGTTCACAAAATATGACTCTTACTGTTTAACATTTTGGGTTATTTAATGTCAGTGGCGAGCCGTGACTTTTATACCCAGGCCCTCTGACTCCCCTTCCCTCGAAAACAAAGAAGAGATATTACGTCACAGCGTATACTTCAGCGGAATATCAAAACAGCGGCCCGGGGTGCAAAACGCATCAATGACAGCGACCCTCTACCACACAGAACAACACCATTTATATAAACACCTATCATGACAGGGCACCCACAGCCAAGTAACAATTACAAATGAATTAAGTCGGCACGGCGGCCCACATTGAAAATGACTTAGGCCTACCTTTGATGATCAAATCACTTAAACACAAAGTCCATCCTCCTGTCCATTTGGATGAAGCACTTGCTTCAGCTGATCCTTTGCCACTCAATCTTGAAAATGATTCGGTTAATAATTTCGCAACGATGTCATCACTATCACTAAGTGAGCCATCATGAATTATGCTAATCATAAATCTATCGATCATAAATCTATCGATTACATTTATGATTCGAAAATAATAAAAGTAGGGTAGACATGTGGATATTATCCGGCTGAACAAAACGTGCATTTATCTAACAGGTTCGTTTTCCACAGACCTTATTTCGAGCTATTTTCCAAAATCCTATGGAGAAATCCCATTGCTTTCTGTCGAGGGAATCCGAGCGAAGCTTACTTCCGGGTTTTAGGATGCGTCACTGCACCACTTGCATAGACCTCACAGCGGGCGGAACTTGTCATAAAGTCCGCGAAAATAAAGCCCGCCCATTTAGAGGGAAGATATGATTGGTCAATTGTACTGTCATTTGACATTACTCTCTCATTGAGTTACTGTAGCGGGCCCTCTGTGAATGTACAGAGGGACCAACAAGCTCTCCCGTCTTCACATAACTCGCAGAGACGGCATTTAACCCTTCACATTCCAACAGAAACTGAACAGGCAGATTCGAAGGATTTATTTCTTTGGAAATATTATTTTAAATACAATTAAATCAAATTATTTTGGTAAACTAATGAAAAATGTAACAACAACAACAACAAAATATTTTTTTTTTTTAATGTTTTCAAATATATATATTTTTAATATCTTAGGCCCTCACAGAGGGCCTAGAGGGCCCTGACGGCTCGCCACTGCTTAATGTTACTTCATATTAAGGCTAATAAAAATGACATGGCTGTAATGCTAACTAACGTGCTAGCTACTAGCTAGGTAGCTAACTTGATCCAGCCACTCCTGGTCCTTTCATCAGACGGGAAACGAAAGAATGAGCAAGACCCATTGCTGGTATGATAACAACCTGGTACTAAGCACACAGGCATCTTGTTAAAGTTATCTTATCTTAGCCAGCGCCATATAGATAGCTAAGATCAGCGCCATATAGATATAATCTATCTCTTAATGGAGGAAAACAATTGTGACATCACTTACGCGACTGGGATTTGTAGTCTTTCTAGTTGCGTATTTTTTATAGTCTTATATTTCAACAGTTTTACGACAAACTGTGACTTTTTTGACATGGAAATTATTTTTTAAGATTGACAAACATCATATGTGTAATTCATGGCACAATTCAAACGGGATCGAAAGATAATCTTTCTCTCTCCATCATTGACTCCAATACAAACATTTTCCGAAATAAGGTCCCATGAGTCCCACCGGAAGGGGAGGGAAGTCACGCCCATCTACTTCTGGTCCATGGGACCTTATTTCGGAAAAATATCAGGCCGTTTCTCAATCGCGAGGATTTTGGCTTCCAAGCCAATATTTCAAGGATGCTACGTCATCGAGTGCCGCAGAAGGACTGTTCCAATCTCCAGCATACTTGGAATTCCGCAGAGGCCGCGTCCTTGGTTTGGGGGAAATTTCGAGGCTGTACATGGGTAGACTTCGCTTCCTTAAAATCCCCACAATGCTTTGCGCACGGACCAATTTCAAAAACCCTTGAGGAGAATGGCTGAACCGACGCAGCACACATTTAAATGTAAGTATGTAGTGGCATAGAACATGTATTGGTAAATATGTTACTTTGTTACATTTGTTTGTTATCACGAAAAATGTGTTCCATGAAAGTAAAGCAAGTTCATAATTAGATAGACATCGTGAGGTATTTATTTTTGGTACAGTTTATGTTGAAACCGCTAGAGAGAGTGGCACACTTGTTAGCCTGTTCCATTCTTCTTCGTTTTCCGTAGCCGTGGCTTGGAAGTATACTTTCTGAAGGAAGTGACTTGGAAGTACGCGACTACCAAGCCAGCATCCTCGCGATTGAGAAACGGCCTCAGTCTACCCATGTGCAGCCTCGAAATTTCCTCGGTGGAATACCAAGTATGCTGGAGATTGGAACAGTCCTTCGGCAGCACTCGATGACGTAGCATCCTTGAAATATTGGCTTGGAAGCCAAAATCCTCGCGATTGAGAAACGGCCACTGTGATGGATCGTTGGAGCTATGTACAACTCAGGCATACGCTCGAACAGGAGCTGCCTGGACGCTGCAATCATGTTGCGCGCACTATCCGTGCTGAGTGTGCTGACTTTTCGTACAATGTCCCACTGTCTGTGTCTGTACAGTCAAGTGCTCGGCGCAGTTGTCGGCGAAATGTCGCTCCTCTGTTTTCATTGAAACAGCTCCTTATATATCCGTTAGCGCCGCAGCTAGCTAGCACCAGATGCTAACAACAACAATACACGTAAGGTGTGCACGTTCTCTCGCTCGCTCGCTCGCGCCACACATACACACACCCTCCCGGTCCTCCCGATGGCCAGTCAGGTCCTGCCGGTGAGCGTGGAAGTGTGGTCTGCCGCAAGCGGACGGCAGGAGCGGGGCTGTCAGCATCAGCTTGTAGATGGTATTTTAAACTCGATGTGCTCTGAAACTATGGGGCGGCCGAGGACAAAAAATAAACTTTAAAATAATTAGTGGCGTTAATTTGTATTATTAACGGGTTAACTTGACAGCCCTAGTTTTTATTTATCCTAATAATTATAAAGGGGTGCCTTGGAAATATTTGTTTACATAAATTGTGATCAAAACATTGGAGACCCACTGAGATAACTTAGACTAAAGTTAACTATTGAAACACTCAGAGTCCTCACTGAGCTGTAGTTATCAGCCTCCCAGTCTGACAGGAGAGAGCTCTCCCTCTACCTTCTTGTAGAAACATCTTCTTATATCCGTTAGCGCAGCTAGCACCAGATGCTAACAACAACAATAGTCGGTACCGGTGCGCCCTCTCTCTCTCGCTCCCATGCTCACACTTTGGCTGTGAGCTGTGGGCGCCTGATAAGCCAACATCCCCCACTTTCATCATTTACAGCGCCCATCGTACAGGGTAAATGAAACGTGTAACCGAGGTGAAAAGGGTGTTACCTTTACTTAATTATGAATGTTGATACATGAAAATTAGGATGAGCGCAAAAAGTCAAAAATATTTGTTTCCCCTCCCAGAGCTACCAGCGCGGCACCCCCCCACCCCAGATCTGGCTTCCTAGGCCCTGCCCAAGATTTTGGAATCACATGGTTGTCGTGCAATTTGCCATACAATTGTTTTTTGGGGACAAAAACAAGCTACAGCTAAACAATACGAGATATAATTGAACAGGGATAGCCCTTTTGATCCCTTTTGTGCCCATAGCAGATCAAAGATCATCATAAGAGAGCACAAAACATCCAGCAAACGTTCAATCAATTTGACAGCTTGACTTTTATGGGGAGTTTTAAGGGGACATTTTTACATTAATGTCTTGCTTAACAAAAAAAATCTCTGAATGCAAATACTGGCATTGTAACAACATTATTTCCCAGGAATTGATGTTTAAAACATGATCTTTTGTCACGTGTACATCATCTTCTTTTATCAATCAAGCACTAAATCTGACAAACAAGAGCAACTTGACCCTGATGAGTCTTTGTGAGCTTCGTGAAAAAGATCTTAATTTTATGGGCTGAATATTTATGCAAGAAAGCTCTAAAAAAATTATCCATCTGTTCAATGCACACATGCCACAGCTCACAGATAGCTCGTAGCACTGTCTTGCGTATGCAAATATGTTTTGCCTGGAAATCTATTTGGAGTTGCTCGAAGGAATCCAGAACGGCCCTCCTTCTGTCTCCCCTCGCCGCCTCACGAGGGGCTCCCTCTCGCCGTCTATCTCCTCTCGTGTGGAAACATTTTCACCAGCTCCACACGCATGGACATACAGTCAGTAGCACCGCCTCGCCTCAGACAGCCTAAACCACCATGGGCCAATATGCAGATCTCACAGGCACACACTGTCCGCGAGCAGGACAAGCAGCCCTGCAACTGTTTGCTTAGCTGGATAATACATGGAGAGACACAGAGGGATTAATTATCCAGTCTGTGGAGACGCACGGCCACTTATTGTGTCCTTCTGTTACACACGATGAGTATTGCTTTGGTGCAGAAAACAGCAGTGTGTGGCCCCTAAATACTAACATGAAATAAAAAGGTTGAGTTGGTAACAAAACAAACAAAAGCTATGACACAAAATGATTTGTTTAAGGGGAAGCACATTGTTATCAGGACATTAAGATGTCTTATAATTGAAATGACAGTAACAATAAAGTGTCTGTGTTTAAGGGAAGCAAAAAAAAGGAAGTAACAGTGTGTGTGTGTGTGTTCTCCTCTAGTGCAGAAACTGTGGAGTGTGTGGCCCCAACGTTTAAATAAAAAGCTTGTGCTGCTAAAAGACAATTTGCAATTTTTTTTGCAGGTCTCGTGATCAGTGCAAGACATTTGAAGATTAGATTGAGATGTTTTAATATAAAGTTACTAAAACAAAACAAATATTTTAATTAAGGTAATTAGTGGGAATTTTTGCATATGTGTGGGTATGAGGAATTATTACCCCTCTTGGGCAGATGCAAAAATAGGGGAATAACAGACCTTGTGTTGACCGTGTGTGTGTGTGTGTGCGTACCAGAGGGCTGAGAAGCCAGGCATGGGCAGATGGTCCACGAAGGTGTTACCACACAGTGAGTGGGCACCGCGATTGATGCATTGCAACATCCAAGAAGGTGGAACATTTGGCTGCTGACCCGCAGTCAGAACTCGTTGGCCCTGCCTTCTCCTTATTTAGCTGCTGCGAGAGAGCCGACGGGTGATTCGGTCAGAATAAACACACACACACACACACACACACACACACACACACACACACACACACACACAGGAAACGCAGCACTTTCCCACCCTCAAGGGAGCCTGCATGCATGCTGGAAACTTCTTCCTCATCTCTGCAAGGAGGTCATGGTGGTTGTGCAGGAGGAGGAGGAGGAGGAAGAAGAGCGGAGCAGCAAACTGGAACTTAGGGTTACTGTGTTACACTTGGATGGAGAAGATCTGCCCTTGAGGTTATTCTCAGGGTGTTTGTTAGTGAAGCAGCTTCATATGATTTGATTTCTGCAAGTTACATGTAACCGTCCGCCTTATTTTTGCTGTTTAACACTGGAGACATGAGAAAATACTATAGAAACAAGGGGGGTAGAAGCTTTGTCTTCTAGAAATTGAAATGTTATCAATGGAGCACAAGTATTTCAAAATCAATGAACATGTCAGTATGATTACTAGAAAACTGTCCGATAAGTCAAACTTAATTTATTCTTTCTCAGTAAATATTGATTGATTGAAAACTGGGTGTTTCTCTATCTTGGAAGTTTGGTGTCCCTTTCTCCTCCAGCTGAATAAGTGAAAAGGTTTTTTCTTTAATTTCCTAAATAAATAAAAAGTCCCTTATTAAGTCCAAATTATGTAAACAAGCTATTACAGTATTCCTTTAAAAGGTGTCCCAAAAACAGATTATTAGGAAAAGGAAGTTGAAAGAGTTCAAAGACGAAATATTCCCTTTTAATTACAAACATTATTAGTTATGCACATGGAAAGGTTTTATTTCAGACCCAAAAGCGTTCTTACATCAGTGGAAACATGTGAAATTCATGAGTGAGTATACGCTAACCGGAGGGAACATTACGGCGGTGGATATTAAACATGATAATTGCTATTTGAGTGCACTCTGAGTGCAGTAAATCATTAAGAAATAACACATCTCACAGTGTTTTAATACCCACTTCCTATTTTCATCAATATCATTGGACAAACTAAATTGTACTATCTGAATGCATGACGGTTTGGGGATTTAATTTAATTAATTACTGTATTTGCAATTTTGACTAAAAAAGATTTTATTTGAATTGAACTTGTATTTTTGGCATTATAGTTTTCCATTAAAAACGCATTAAGGTTTTTGGAAAAATAGTTTTGAATACATTATAGCAGCAAATCAGTTATTGGTGGACTTCGGTTCATAACTATATCACATTAGCAGATGCATGATAACCCTTCACTTGACACACGTTTCTGTTTGATGTGAACTAGTGCAGAGTGCCACCCTATGGATGCAACCGGCACGTCAACATTTAAAGCTCCATATTTAGAGGTTGGTCTTTCAAAGGATGAAGCTTGGAGACACAAAGAAGACTAAACAAATTAAATGCTAATTATTGAAACAAGGATCTTAAACTGAGGTACCGTTTGGAAAAAGCCCTCTGATGTACATTTTGATAAAAATGCTTTAATTCACCACAAATAATTTTTTTTGTTTTTGGCTAGTGCATTTTGTTGTCTAAAATAATTACAGATTACTGCATAGGAGGTTTCTCAGTCAATATACTGAAACACTAGTCCTTTCTACGTTCTTAACAAGTCATCAAGCACATGGGAGGGGGATGAACGAATTGGCCCCTGGGCACAGACATGAAAAAGGCCCCAACACCTCTCCGACATAGGAGCCAGACACACAGGAGTTATAGTTGTCTGTGGCTGTGCACTTTGCGGTCATCTTGTGACCCTTTGTACTGTTTTTTGCATCCGTGTTTGGTTCTATGCAGTTTTTTTGTCACTGTGTTTAGTCATTTTACATCTGTTTGTAGTTGTTTTGCTGTTGTTGTTTTATTTGTGTCTCTTTTTTACAGGGTGGTTTGTTTTGCCCTTTAGGGGCGTCCCTTGTGTCTCTTTGCAGCGGTTTAAACAGTCTCTCTGTGGTTGTTATGTATCTTCGCGGTTATTTTTGAGGACACTTCGGGCTCCTGATCTTTTGTAGGATATGCCTTTCAAATAATCCATTAATGATCAACAGTTCCTTAATGTCAAATTAAACTGAGAGTTGGTGTGGTTTTGGAAGCTCAGTTAAAGGGCTCTAACATGAAACAGTACTGAATCTAAGAAAGAAAACCACACATCAGTATCAGTCCAACACAGATCTCTAAAGCCCGTTTCCTCTCTGCCCCCGACTCCACGTCCAGTCAGTCATCATCCACCACCATCACGTTCCCGTTCAGCTCGTACTCCATGGTGCCCCAGTCGAAGACGTTTCCCTTGGGCACCCTGTGTCCGTAGTGCCAGGCCTGGATCATGCTCCTGGAGAGCACAAAGTCCCACATGTTCAGATCCGCCATCTCGCCAACGAAGCTCTGCCCGGCCTCCAGACCCCCCAGGTGTTTGTCTGGATCCTGCCCCAGGAGGATGGAGCCTTTGGGACGGATGCTGTGCCCGGGTTTGTAGACCTGGTAGGTGCTGCGTTTCCCATCCACCCAGAAGGCAGAGAGGCCGGTGCGAGAGTCCCAGGTGAGGCAGAGGCTGGTGCGGAAGGTGGTGATGGGCGGCAGGTGGAAGAAGATGCCGTCGCCGCTCATATAGAAGGAGACGCGCCCGTCGCTCTCACGCCACAAGTTCAGCTCGTCGTAGTCGGCGGTGCGGTAGGCGAACAGGATGATCTGACGGTCCTCAGGCAGCTCCGTGGCCACCCGCATGCAGAGCGTGAAGGCCCTCAGCCCCATCTCCTTCTGAGGGATCAGGGACACGAAGCTGAAGTCAGTCTCGTAAGGGAACACCAGGACTTTGTCGCTCAGACCCACTGGCAACACAAACAGGGAAGATACAGTCAGTGAGACACAGAGAGAGATATGGTCAGGGTGGGAGGGTTACTATAAAAATGTATTCCAGTACGATTAGGCTTATAAATATTACGTTTATCTCACTGCTCGGCTCTTCATATAGAGTTATTTTTTACTTTGTTATGAAGCCAGGGCCCCCTTTATAAATCAGTTTTGCAATCAACTATTATCAAAATGTAAATATGTTCATTTTTTAATGTAGTCCTTCTTATAATTATTATTATTTTCTTTCTTTCTTTTTATTCCCTTAAAACAAATGGTTTCAGTTTTAAAGCTTCTTTGTTTTATATCTCCAGTAATGGAATTAATTTTGTTTATTGAGCAAAGTACATTTATGGACAAAGCTTGATAATAAATAAATAAAAAATAAATTAGAAAAGTACTAGTTACTTGTAAAAAATGTTTATCACTGACTTTAAGTATAACAAGTTAAAAGTAAAGTAACCTGATTAATTTCTGTTCTTTTGGATAAACTCAATATCAAATGGAATTCGAAAAAATCTGAGAAAATAAATGTCAATAAGACGGCTTTAACTTAAGTGCATTATGTAAAGAAAAAAGAACAAGTGTTTCAATGTCTATGCTTCTTAATATATGGTTCTTTATTTTACATGTTTTGTAACATTTTGATTCTGCTAGTAATCCACATGTGTGTGTGTACCAGTAATCTGATTAGTGTTAGGGAATACAGTTAAAAAATGTTTGTATTCTAAGTACAAAATCGTGTTACAAGTATGCCGTTAGTCCCCAGAGCCTGGCTGTGGCATACATCTAGAGGTGAAGTTAAATTACTTTTGTTTTTTTAATGACATCCTGTTAATTTCATACCTTGGGTGGCAGAGGGGAGCATCATAGACCATCCAAAGACACCCACAACAACCAGAGCAAACCTCACAGTGTTGACCATCTTAAAAAAGAAACAAAACAAAACACATTATCCCTGAACACAAACGTCACACCAGAGACCAAATTATATGAAAAGGAAACCGCTTTTCTCACCATCTTGATGTTGTTGTGTTGTCTCGATGTTGCTAACTCAGTCCACTCTGAAATGCTCTGTCCTCTTCCCTCCTGACACGGGCCGTGACATCAGCATCAGACAGATACTCTGACAATAGGCCTGGTGTGTGTCCGTCTACATGTGACTGAAACACACACCCTCACATGTGTTTGTGTCCACATCACATGGTAGACGTACATTGTTCTCACACACCGAGAACAATGTTTTATAGAGGATCTGTGGCAGACATTTCTGCAGGCGTTGTAGTCGTTCTTAAAAGGGTCATGACATATGTGTCTCTTTTTTGTTAGTCGTTTCAACTATGCAGATACTTTTTTACTTTTAAATGACAGTGTTTTGAGATCTGTCTGGGATGATTGCCAACTGAAATGAACAGGATTGACATTTGGTTTGTGATTATCAAAAAACTGAAAAATAACAATTAACAATTCACTGCCTTTCTACTGAAGAAATAGTCAGTTAAAAACATAATTCCCATCTACTTGACAGCCAGGACATGAGAGGCTTATTCTTGAGCATGCTTGGCTTTAAATATAACCATTCGTCAAACTCAATGTCATATCAAATTAACAAAATTAGATCCAATAAACATACATTCTGTAACCTTTAAAGTTTTTGACTGATAAGAAATAAAAACTGTTTTGACCATGAAAAAAAATGCTTTCTTTTACTTATTCAATGACATTTAGCATCAGACTGATACTGAAATATCTGCAAATCAGCCTGGATGATTAATCAGTTCAGCTCTGATATAAATGTCAAGTATGCTTTCATTAAGATCTATCATAAAGTTTGTTTCAGAGAGAAAAAAGGTAACATAAATAGGTATGAGGGAGCTAGACAGTTGCCGGCAGGAAAAACAGAAGAGAAAAATGCTTGTGTCAACACAAAAGTCGATTCAAAGACAGACAAAGGGACATTGTGTCTACAAGAAATGACATACTCAAAATAGAGATTACGTCAAAAATAATATTAACTTCACCAAATGTGTATTTATTGCAGGGCTTGTGTCGCTGATCATGTTTTGCTTTGTAGAACAGCTGCAATAATACTCCGTTTCTCAATCGCGAGTACACATGCTGCAGAGCAACTATCTCAGGTATACGTCATAGAGTGGCGCAGAATGCGATTTAACCTATACAGTCTATGGATTTAACCTAACATGCATTTAAACAGTCCTCCTTGGCGCCACTCGATGGCGTAGTATACTTGAAATAGTTGCTCTGCAGCAGTTTTACTCGCGATTGAGAAACGGCCTCTGTCTCTATGTAGCAGCAAAATGGTGGAATATGTAAGGAGTCAGAAAAACAACTCAAAGTTCACGGTTTAATGGGGGCAAATGAAAACTGAACCAGGCATTTATGTTATCAACATATCTACATTTAATACAGTTTCTCAAGCTCTAGGATTTCTCAGAAAAAGAAAAAAAACAAAACCCTATTTTGTCAAGAAATAAAATCTGAGATACACAAGCAAATTATTTACACTACCTGCACCCCGACATGAAACACGGACGACAGGCCGGATTCACCACGGACGCACATTCGGCGGGAAAATAACCTGTAAACTGATGAAATGAAAATGTGTTTTACAGAAAGGAAACCAGCACCGAAAAACTTGGACTGAGGTAAGGATGAGAAAAGATGGTCGGAGGTCTTCCAGCATTTTAAACACGGACGTTGTTACATCGATACTAGCAAACCTCAAATCCCTGCAACAACACACAACTTTGTCCCACACTGGTGATTGGTTTACAGAAGATGTTGCAACCATGAGAAATAACACGAACAGCAAAACGGTGAGACCAATGAAAACTATCCTCTTGCCTTTGCAAAGGAAAATAAAAAATCACGTCATGCTTGATGTGAGCGTCCACAGTCATTCCAGGCAAACAGCACGAGCCAAACACAACGTCCAAGCACAATTTTTTGTTTCTATGAACAACACACACAGCACAGACCATCCTCCGAAGCAGGTTTTTCAACAGCTAATGTCATCTATCAATATTCAAAACATTTTCAATTAATATCCAGCAATGTGAAAACTTTTTTTTTTTGTATACAGCGGTCATCTCCGTTGGTTTTCAGCATCCAGTTCAAGGCCGCTTTTCATGAAATCCTTGTATTGTCCCAATAAAAAACACTTTGAATTACTGTAGGTCAAGCCTAAACCTAAAGAGTACATTATGCATACATTCAACGTATTTAAATTTTCTGTAATGGGGTGTGATTGATATGCTAAGAATAAAAACTAACCATCCTCTTAATAGTCTTACATGGAGAAATGAGTAGGCATGTTTGGAGCGCCACCTGCAGGTGGAGAAGAGACTTGATTCCCTACATGACTAGCTTGCAATTCTCATCATGTGAAACTTGCATACACCTTCATGGGGAAAAGGATTTTGGCATTTCAGGTCCCACTTTAACAAATGTACATTAAGAAGTGGGCAAATGCTCCAATGTATATGAAAAACTAAAGTAAACGCCAAATACAAGGCCTATGTCTTAATGTCCACCATACGTAATACATTAATATTGGTGGTGTGTGTGAAACACTGGAGTGCAAATGCTGATGCTTTCCAAGGATTGTGGCACTCAGAGAAAGAGAGAAAGAGAGAGGGAGCGAGAGAGACCAGAGAGTGTGGCCCCTTTTGAGAGAAAAGAAGGGAGTCAGGCTAGAGAAATACAGCATGACAGAAGGGAAGAGGAAGGAGGAGAGAAGGAAGAGGAAGGAGGAGAGAAGGAGGAGAGAAGGTAAAGAAAGAGCAGAATGAGATCGGGGGGGGGGGGGGGGGGGGGGGTCTTAAAGGGAGCAGCAGAGCCTCAGAAAGTATGAGCGGGGAGTTTTACAGCAAAGATCAAATGTGGTGGGGGGGGGTAAGAGGCAGACCGAGATACATGGCTCCCATCTGGTAGTCCATAATGTGGTGTTTCCCGCTTGTGTAAAAGTACATAATCCAGACAGGGGGGGGGGGGCTTCT
This sequence comes from Gymnodraco acuticeps, assembly GCF_902827175.1. Taxonomy (NCBI): domain Eukaryota; kingdom Metazoa; phylum Chordata; class Actinopteri; order Perciformes; family Bathydraconidae; genus Gymnodraco; species Gymnodraco acuticeps. Next base: position 3,892,858 of record NW_022990023.1, read on the forward strand.
ATAGTCTGGTGTTGTCCAGGCTTTGTGTTGAGTATGGGGAGTATGGATTGAGAGATGGGAGGGGATGGTGGTGGGGGCGGTCCCTTTAGTAGTCCTCCACCCAGCCGTTCTCCTGGATAAAGGCATCGATCACCTCCTTCATGGCCAGGTTTGGGATCAGCTGGTCCTGGGTCAGGGGGCTCCTGGTGACCGGGTCGAAGTGACCCACCCGCTGCACAGAGAGCAGGTTATACGCTAGTGTTAGCTACTGCTAGGTTATATAGCTAATTCATGCAAATAAGACCGTTTTTAGGCACATCTACAACAAAAAGTGTCATTTTAGCATGACCAAGTCACACATCTACATTTATAGAGCTCGTTTCAGACAAGAGATGTAGCTCAAAGTGCTTTTTCAAAAAAATGTTTTACAAATGTGTACAGAGGCCACTTCTGAAAATATGTGGTCTGAATTTCCCTCTTGAAATTGAATTTGTCTCTTTTAGAACTTATTACTAAATTAGTGGTCATAAAATAAACTTCAACTACCGCCTTGTGGTTGTCTGCCTCCAGCAACCCGTCAAGTTGCAGTTTACAGCCATTTCAGTGTGAAAGGGTGTCATCACTTCATCGTTTTATTCTCAGCGACATTTGTGTGAAATTGTCATAAGCACATGGATGTGTGAGGTCACAGTGACCTTGAGCTTTGACTACCAAAAGGAAATCAGTTAATTCTGGAGCCTAAGTGGACATTTCTGCCAAATTTAAAGAACTTCTCATCAAAATGTTTTCTGAGGTAACGGCAGACGGACAGAAAACCCTAAAACATAATGCAGCTGACGAAGGTTTTACCTGTAGGTGCTCTTCAATGTCCTTGCGATCATAAGTGATCCCACTGGGTGTGATGCAGGGTTCCCTCATCAGCTCAAAGCTGATCTTCCCACACAGGTAATCTGGGATCTCCCGCTTCTGAAGGGACGACAAAACGCAGCAAGAGTCACACTGATGTAAAGCTAAGAGATATATGGATATTGTTGGGGAAATATTTTCCAAGGCCCATAACTTTGACCCAGTTTATCAGTTCAAACTGTCCTGACTGAGCACACGCACCTCGTAACCTTGGCTGCTGTGCTCTCAGTGTTCTGTCTCCCTGTTCCTGCCTGTTGGCGTCAGCTGATAGAAGTGTTATGATTTTATCTTGTTATGCAGCATGTTGATGATGCTCTCGGAACTAGCTAAATACACGGGTCTGGGGTAGAGTTCTTCAGAATTGACGTGGCAACTCTACCGTGCAGTCAGATCGAGGCTGCTGTGACTTGTGATGTGAATTCTCCGGCCGAAGCTCCAAATAAACCATCAGTGTTTGACATCAAAGCTCCTGCTCTTCCCGTGTCTCTTTCCTGAGTCGGTGACTCCCACTGCATTACTGCACAGAAGTTTCCCTTACAGATATAATATCAGAAGAGCTGCCAACACTATCCTCTGAAAACACTTCCCCAGTCCAAGGAAATATGATATGAAAGCATCAATGAGCTCACTAATGATATTGTGAAATGAAGGTAGTGAATAACACACTTCTTTCGTCAGGGTTTAGTAAACCTTCACACCTCCTAACACAAAGAAGCTAATCGCCCTGTGGTCAGTCAGCGCGGTGTCTTTTCTCCTGACATGACAACTCCTTCAGTTCAGGCAGCAACTATCCATAGCCAGGATAATTAAACACCACAAGCCCTTGCAAAAAAATAGTGATGGTAACCATAGAAACAGCTCAGGCTGGGGAAAGTACACAACTGTCTGTCTGGAGTAAAGGTGAATTATTTTTCACAGATGCAATCGCAACCACTAATGGTAGCAGATCATTTGAATACACAACACAGGGGCAATGCAAAAAGAATGTCCCTATGATAGAAAAAAAAAATCTGAAATGCGGCATTATAATGTGCTCATGTCTATTTCTCTTGTTGCTATGTCAACGATCAAAGGTGGTGGGATGTAGGTGTTTACCGTTAGCAGAGATGCATTTGTGTGGGTGAATGTGATCAGCGTCTATTTGTTAGACCTGTAATGGATGATGGTGACCTATTCAAGATGGGTTTTTTTGCTTCTTGCCCAATGCATGCTGAGGACATGGTAAGCGACCGAATGAATGAACACAATTATTACATGCTCATAGTTGTAATGATTCATTTATTTCCATACTCACTTTTCTTTTCTCATCCACTTGAGAGAAGAGCTCCTCCATGTCCATTAGATACTTGTCCTAAGTAGGCCACAGCGAATATATTCATGAATATTCAATTGAGATTGTTTCTATGTTCATTTAAAAGCATGAAAACTGATATAGTCCAAGACATAGAACGTACATTTTTTGTTGAAATCTTGGCAATATCGCCTCCATTTTGATTGTCGTCCTGTTTCTCTTTGTATTCTTCTAGTTCTCTGAAGAAAAGTTTATTAGAAATCATTATTACCAATCGTCATCAAAAGATTACTATGACGCACAGCACGCTGGATAATTGTCTCACCTTTCTTTATCAGCGATTATGAGTTTGGTCAGATAGGCATGTAGCTCGTTCTCCTGGTTGATGCGCTTCTCCTCGATGCTATTCCAACGTTTCTTCTTCGCAATGCGCAAGGCGCTGGGAATATCATCTCCGAAATTCAGCCTCTGTTCTTTTGCCAGGTTATAAGCTGTAGAAACATTAACATCTGTTTACCATTCAGGTTTCTCTTACACTTGTATTTCCTTCATTTCTTGTTCCTTTGATCAAAGAGTTAATAAAAAATGTTTTATCTTTTATTCTGTATTATTATTATTGTACAATGACAAAGCATACTGTATGGCATCCCTGCAAGATTTGCTGTGCCCATAACATTCCTCAGAGTACAATAACTGATATAAGTAACTAAACCAGTTTTAAAAGAGAGAAACACGTTGACTTAACAAGGAAATACACGAGGAACATTGTGCATTACATGATCAAGCTGATTCTTCACACTACCGCAAAACATGATGAAACAAAGGTTTCCCCATCTTATTGTAGTTTCTCTGACCTTTCTGCAGGTTGCCGATGGCCTCGTCGTAGTTCTCCAGCTCCAGGTGACACTGGCCTAGGAAGAAGTGAGCCTTCACTGACTGGCTGTCCAGCTCCAGCGCATGCTTACAGTCAGCCAGAGCCTTGTCATGCTGCTGCAGCTTCACATGGCACAGAGCCCTGTTGGTGTAGTACACTGCCACCGATGGATTACGGTTCTGGGAGAAACCAGACAAATACACATGCACTTTAACATCATAGCAATGTCAGATTCAAAGGCTTTATTGTCATAGGCACAGCAGCTAAAGTGCAGTTATCGCAATGACAACCTTAAGTCCCATGCTTCTCCAACAATGCAACAAAATATATATAGGTCATGAAACAAAAAAAGTAATGCACGAGAAGTGAACTATGTACACATAAAATAAGTTTAATGTTGCAAGTGACCAAGTAAAGGTCTATATACATGTAAAATATAATCACATAAACAAGAACATAATGTAAAATTAGATACTGTAGACAAGGGCAATATCATTTTAATAAGTTTGAGTTATTTAGACATAATTCCAGCATTAGCATGACACTCACAATAGCCTTGCTGTAACACGTAGCAGCCTCCTGGTACTTGCGGCAGAGGAATAGCCGGTTCCCCTGCTCCTTCAGCTCCTGCGCGGTTGAACTCTTCTCCGGGCTGCCGGCCATCTTCTCCACCGGCTCCGCGGGGCCCGCCTCGCCCTGCTTCCCTATCCTGTTCCCCGTGTCTCCGGCTGGCTAGCTGATGGGTTCAAGAAAGCCCTGTATCTCCTGGGTCTCACAAACTGAGAGGAGAGACACACAATGCACGTGAAGCTAAGTCAACATTCACGTTGTGTGTAACACTCACTGCAACGCACCTGCAATGCGCGTCTTGGGGAGAATTAGGTGCTGTCAGTCTTTGATGCCACCCAGAAAAAGGCATTTGTTTAATTTGCTGACTGTGCACACAAACATGACAGCGAGGTGGCTGGACTGCCAGCGAATTAACTATTCATGTGAAGGACGTCCGCGGTGACTACATGAGAAGCAGAGCTAGCTAAATATTAAAGACTCACTGCCTTTAATGCAAGGCTGCTGTACTGTAACGTTACACCACTGCTACACAATGTAAGATGTTGTAAACAAATACATAGGGTTAACGTTTGGCCCACTAACAGAGATGCATGTGTTATAAACAGAGTGACAATGTCGTTAAGTTTAATTAACAGCAAACAGGAGTTCGGTGCTTAGCTAGATATTAGCTGGTTAGCTTTGTTAGCATAGTGAGGTATGTTGTCGATTATACGACAATCGTTTTTCGAGTGAGAGGACCGTTCTTCCTACGCAGCTGTATTACCTTCAGTGACACAATTAATCACAAGCTGATTGGAATATATGTATGACGGGCCTAAAAAAGGCATATTAGCATTTATCTTACGTTCACATCATAGCCCCAAAGCAACCTGAGAAAGGAGAAATATGCTAACCTAATGCTAGGTTAGCTTGTTTGCTACACAGACTTTTTCCAATCTATCTATGCTACTTCAGAGTAAGAGGTTGTCTCTGTGAATCGCGGTTAACACTCCTTACCTTGTAGAAGCAATCTCACATCCAGGTAAAACCGATTTTATATGATTTGATAGGTTTATCGATATATTTTTTCCCATACGAGCTGTCATGACAGGTTGTTGTTATGCTGACGTCAAGCGCTTACGCGAAGTCGACGGAAGCCGAAAGGGTTGTTTTTCTCTCAAAGCAAACCACTGCCTACCAGAATATTCATGTTCATAAGACACTGAGTCATAATACGATTCATTAAATGTCCTTGATTGAGCCTTAAATGCGGAGATAGTGCTTTGTATGACAATATTTGTATTTAACGATGTGATAAACTAGAAAAAGAGAGAATACGGCTTTAACAGAAAGCAACGCAACACACAGTAATCACCGACAGATGGCGGTCTATAATCAGAGTTTCATCTAAACAGAGATAGATAGATAGATAGATAGACAGATAGATAAATAGACAGATAGATAGATAAATAGATAGATAGACAGATAGTTAGTTAGATAGTTAGTTAGAAAAATAGATAGATACATACATAGACGCACATACATACACTCAACGTGTAGTCAACTTAGAGCAGCTAACTCTGACTAAAGTTGTGATTCTCAGTATAAGTACAGATAATTTGCAAACATATTGAATATTCTATCTCTCAGATATGATTTTATTTCTGCCTAAACTCTGACACTTCCTAACAATGGTCTATTCATTTGTATGGGGCAGATTATGATCAATCATTCTGTATATATTATCAGGGAGATCCCACCCACAGAGAAATTCACCCACACACAGATCCATATATGACCTTTATGAACCTTTATAAAGTGAAGAACATTCAAGTTTAGCCATGGAGGAATTAGCAGGGCTGTGGCTGTGGACGGGGCCACTTTCATCCGGGCCGGTTGGGTCTCTGGAAGGCTCCGCGTAGAGATCAGTGTGTGAAGATTAAGGCACATCCCCTGAGCAAACACACTGATACATGTGTGAAGGGGGCCATTGAGCCGCAGACCCACCAGCGCAGTGTGTCCCCAGCTGTGTTTACCCATCTCCACCAGTCGGTCCCCTGATCCCCCAGAACACCTAGCTACCCCAGCCCCAATATCTGTTAAAGTGGGGCTTTAGACCAGAGACTGACTGCGGCAAGATTAGATTCAGAGATGTGAAACTGTTATCACTATCAGTGACACAAATAATGACTCAGCGCTCAATAAATGACATACAATCACTTTCCCCTTTATACTCAAATTGTGTTGCCTTTATCTAATTATGATAAGATAAGATAAGAGAAATCTGTGGGTAAATTCAGCAATTACAAACAAATGTCTGGGTCAAATAAAATTATAGAAACAACTCAACACCCTCATAAGTTAGTATTTATTTTTAGTATGGCAAGGTGTACCTTATGAACTAGAAACTAAAGTGTGATATGTCTTAATTCTGAGTGACAATTCTACTAAAGTAATTTTTAGCAGATAAAATCATGCAAGACTCATTTGAGCAATACATGTGCTGGTATCTTTGCTTTACTCACAATAATCATCAAAGAGCATAATAATAACCTTTCTCACTTCATTTTATTTAAATTACTGCTCTGTGTGCTCCCAATACGTGTATACAAGTAATGTTAAAATGTGCTTAGTAAATGTCTTTACAGTACCCGTCTTCTCTTGCTCTGAGTTCATGTGGTTATTACTGTATTCATTCCTCTTATAAAAGGAAGGAAGAAGGAAAAAAAATATTTGAAAGTTTGACTTCCATCAGTGCATTTGTTCATTATATGAAAAAGTTACACAAAGATATACAGTTTTACTAAATTATCCAACAAAATAATGTGCCATACACACGCCATAGCAGAAGCTGGGAGTTATTGGCGAGACTAGGTAATTGTTTGCAAAGATTTCAAACAAAACAGGAACTCCACATTGTGATGGGGCATGTAAATGCAGCTTGAAGTGCTCATTGCTTACATTTAAACTCACGAGCTCTCTTCACACGCCTCCTGTCCAACATCCCAACCGCCATCCTCTGCCCCCCTCAAAACTGATGCCCACTGCACCAGCTGGCGTAGCCTCCAGTCACCTTGGCAACAACACCAGGAAGTTGCCCGGCTCCTCTGGCACAGCTGAAAAGCAGCCACTTCCTGATTGATTCTGGTCTTTCTTTCTGCCTGTGTAGTCGTTTTCCCATTTGGCAGTGGTCTCCGCCATTCAGCGCCAACGCGTCTGAAAAGAGAAAAAGGGTGAACACACTCTCCGTGGCGTTAAGGGAAACCTCAGGTTCAAATGGGTAAAACAAAAGCTGTGTTTATCCACAATGGTGGCCCTTTGTTTGGTGGGTTTGCTCATTTTGGGAAGGGGAAAGGCTCATAGACTTGTTCAAGTGGGTCTGAATGCAACCTGTACACAAAAGTAAAAGAATAGTTTCACAGTCTCAACTGAAAGAAAATGGAAATGTAGGAAATTATTGTTTCTATTTACGCCTCATTTGATAAACCAGCTTAATGAAGGGAAGGTCGCCGTTGCATTTTGATTATCGTATTCAGAAGTGTGCTTATATTGTCATACTGTCAGAATACATCTTTTATGTCGCTTTTTTTTTCAGTTAGTAATATAAAATACAAACAAAACGCCTGCCAAGAAACTCTGTAATTATCCGTCCGTCACAATGCGACCTCAAAGAAAGGACACATGCCCACCTGTCAATCACAACGTCCATCTTTACATTCACTTAGTCATCCCTTTAATTAACTCTTGTGCCAAAACACAGACACAAACTCAAACTTTAATCGAAGTTGCTTTGTACTCATACAGTGGGCACACTTATTACATTACATGTCATTTGTTAGATGCTTTTATCCAAAGCGACTTACATACATTGAGTACTGTGGACAATCCCCACAGGAGCAATTTGGGGTGAAGTGTCTTGCCCAGGGACACAACGACATGCTGACTGCAGTGGGACTCAAACTTGCTATCCCCTGATTCAAAGTCCATCACACTATCCACTGAGCCACAGCCTCCCTACTTATATGTATTCAAAGTAAAAAGTTATTACATTTTGAAAAGGAACATTGATGGGAGTGAACGAAGATTTAAGGATGTGTTTTTTGGTGGAATATTTTTCATTTACAAATCAAAGTTTACTTGAAATGTCAGTCCAACAGGGTACATTTACTTTAATCTGTAAATTAAAACTTAAAAAAACGAACTAACTATTTTTCTCACACGTTTTTCAATATGAATTGCTTTAGATCTCCATATTTCAATGTGCATTACACAAGTTTACTCCTTAATATCTCACAATTGTCTCTAATATACTCCAAAAAGTGCACAGAAAGGCAACCTGTGTGTATTTAATGTGTAACTTGTAATCACTTTAGTCCGTCATTGGTTAAAAGTGTTTGGTAATCATTTATAATGAACAACTGACATTATGTGTGCATGCTTTAACTCAAAACCACTGGTCGCTAAAGCTAACACCTTAGGTTAGGAGTTAAATGAGGGATATCCTGATGCTAGCCCAAAGGCAAGTAAGAGAAAGCCCAGAGATACCCAGGGGTCAAAGGTCACCCACACACCTCTGTAGCCCTGATTAAGCTTCCTGACAAAGGGAGGGGGTGGAATAACTCATCTAATTCAGAATGTGCACACAAACAGGGAGCTAACAAAATGTGGGTTGTTAAGGAGAGTTGCTGCAAAGAGGGAACTAGGATTTGAAGATGCCAAAAATCATGCAAAGAATGAAACGATTTTAGGAGATGTTGTACCCTGCAATAATACAAATTGCAGATGTGCATTAAGCCACGTTGTGCTTTAGACTTACGTACATTTACGTTTAATCACACATTTGCAAATAACCTTCGTGTATTTTTTGTAGCATCAGTTGGCTTGAGACCTCAAAACGGAGGCTTAAGTAAACTGAAACCAAAGAGTTTGTTTTTAAAACTTGCAATGTTAGTCCAAAAATCTTTTACACCCTGGGGGGTTGACAGCACACTGCATCTCAAAACACACACCCACACACTCCATGGATTGATGTGTGGCGGCTGGGGATGGAGGCGGCTGCTGAGTAGCTTGTATAAGTGGCGGGGGAGAAGTTTTACAAAATAGTTTTTGGAGGGACATCTAAACTCTTGAGCCTCAGCAATTGAGGGGACGAAGAGGGAACACCATCTTCTCCTCCAATTCAGTGCATTTATATTAAAGTTAACGATTAATAAAACTAACAACTTCCTCCAGATGGAAACAATATTTGTTTACCGATTGTTATTAATTGTAGGGTGCAAAACACAAGATTGAGTTGTTTACATTATAATGAGTTGTTGTTCGGTTGCCTTTACGATGAGCTTTGTTTTTAGCTGTGTCCCATCACATTATCAATACAAAAGCAGTTGTTCTGAGCTCATGCAAGTCAGTAGTGATGACTAATCAGTGGGGTTTTCACTTAGAAAATCAATGGGACTCTTCACAGGGGTGAGCCCAGCCAGCAGGGGTACCAAGGAGTGAGTAACTTCCCTGCATGTCCCCCTCCCATCTTCCTGTCCTCGCTGCCACTCCCCACAGTAACTCTCTGAATGTCCCCTTAGGTCATGCTCTCCAGGGTCACCAACCCCCACCCTGCACCAACCCCCACCCCCACAACACAATCCAAAGGAGCTAAGGCAGACATAATGAGCTATGGGCTAATTGTGAGTGTGTGTGTGTGTGTGTGTGTGTGTGTGGTGTGTGTGTGTGTCTGTGTGTGTGTGTGTGTGTGTGTGTGGTGTGTGTGTGTGTGTGTGTGTGTGTGTGTGTGTGTGTGTGTGTGTGTGTGTGTGTGTGTGTGTGTGTGTGTGTGTGTGTGTGTGTGTGTGATGGCCAGACAGAGGTTTGTTTTGGGGGTTGGTGCGTTTCTGTGTGTGTGTTTGTGTGTGTTGGGGGGGGAATCTTGCACAGTCCTTCAGGGCAGCTCAGGAAAAGGAGAGTGTTGACTGACAGGTCTTTGGAAAAGACTTTCAGAGGAGTCAGACATGCAAGGACACATCTATAGTGACACACACAGTCACATACACTCTACTATGAAACCAATGCTCTCCATAGCCTACAGTTCTAAACACTACATGTTGCATACAGAGTCATATAGGGTATATGTTTCAATATTATTTACCTGCACCAAGAAGGTTATGTTTCCTGTTCTTTTTTTAAACGTTTGTTTGTTTGTCAGCACGATTACGAAACAACTACAGGCCCGATTGTCATGAAACTTAGTGGCATGGTGTAGCATTAGCCAGGGAAAGGCCGATTACATTTTGGAGCTGATCTGAATCTCAAAGTGCACACATGCCATAGTTTTACTTCCATAGAAAAGGTCTTGGCGGAGGTCTGCTACGGCTTCTCTATTTTTCTGTTATTTGGGATTTCTTTTAAACCAAAATATTTGTTTTATACTCGTCCAGTTTAGGTGGTTTTTCACTTGAAATCATGAAAGCAATCAGTGGACTTGTATTCATGTCGATTTCAAATCAACTCTGACAAACTTTGCCACTCAAATTCGATCTATTGAATCATTGCCAACCATCTTGATTGTGATGACGTAAGTCAAACAGTGAAAGAGAACTGAGAGCTAACATTAGCTGATAGTTAGCAACTGTAGTAGAGAAGTTTATTTACTGGGTGTTTATCTGCTGTCCGCTTGGATGGGACCTTTCACTGATGCGCATCAGATCGAAACGTTACAACTTCTACCGGTCACAACACATTGGAGGGAGGGATGTGGACACATTCTAACGAGGAAATGACTGGAAAACACTTGAATATTCTTAGCTTGTGTGCTATTCGTTACCTTGCCAGCTACAATAGTTCACCAGCTAATAGCCTGCATACACGTGCAGATAGGGTTAAAAATCCTCAGGTTGAAGCTCTGTATGAATGTGTGTTCTCATGTGTGCGTCTAAGTGCAAGTGTATAGAGAGTGAAAGTATGTGTGATTGCAAGCAGTCATGCATATGTGTGCATGCATGAATGTGTCAGGCAGTTCAGCTCTGTCTGCAATGCTCTAGTTATTCAGCAAGTGACCTTTCCTCATTTCTACCCCCCTCGTCTGAAAATTCTCTGCAGGACAACATAGTTAACATTAGCTAAAAAGAATAGAAGTTATGCCGTCCCACACGGTAGATCGAAACAACACCACTTTTATTCTACTTGTACTGTGTATTCTTATGAGGAAATGACTGGAACTGGAATATTCTTTGCTAGCGTGCCATTCGTCCGTCCAGTAGTTCCCCAGATAGCCTCGCCTTGGATGTATTACAGAGAAACATATTCCCTCAGTCCAACGAACGTTGCTCATTGAATGTGCACAACAAAAAAGTTTACAAAGGAAACCTTTTTCCTCTGTCATTGGACCTTTTGGATTATGAGGTTTCTTGACATATGACTATAGTGTGTTTTATTGAACATCTACGGAGTAAACACTATTCCTCTCTGTTCCTCATTAGACTGTTTCAACATCAGGAGATACCAAGGTTGGCAGCCAGCTTAAGTTTTGTCTGTCTCTATCGCCTGAATAGAACAGAAACTTGTCTCTTTACTCTCGCCGCAACAATCCAGCTATTTGTTGTCATGTAAAGTTGCTGAAAGCAGCTTTTCTTGATCCTAGAAGTGTGTAGTCGGCAGATCCCAAATTGGACGGTAATCAGATCAGTGCGAGGAGTTTGACAAATGACCAATGACAAGCACTGGACCCTGGAGGATGGGAGGGGTTGCAAGGGGTCGGGGCTGGGGGTCAGAGGTCGGCTTTTCAAAATCGCTCAATCGAAGGGCCATTAAATCCCATCTTTGTGTGATTTCCCAGTGAAGCGCGGTGGTTCCATCAAATGCCCTCAATCTATGCACTAATGCGCCCAGTAAACGCTACGTCCTGAGCTCCAGCGGTGCATATTTAGTTGGAGGCCGATGCAATACCGTCACCCCTAAATGATGTGCAATCAGTGGAGGAATTTGCATCTCCCGGGTTGATGCAAAAAGCTGAAAAAGAGTAGTGTGAATGGTTTGAGGCAACTTTCAGGAAAGGAAACATATCATATTCAATTGACTTGTATATAGACTCTTCTTGCACTTTCTATTTTTTTTGTATTTACATTTTTGCACATCTCAACAAATTCTCTTGCACTATTTTACCCGTGCTATGTCCTATATATATATATATATATATATATATATATATATATATATATATATATATATTCATGTTGCACTGTTGGGGGAGCCTACCATTGCCATATCTAGACTGTAGCTAATGTGCACATGACAACAAAGTCTTGGATCTTGAATTTAGAAGTCTAGTTAAAAATCATGCATACTTTGTAATATCTTAAAGACAGTTTAAGTGCTGAACCTTGTGTATTTGTCCCCTTAAAGCTTTTTCTAATGTTATAATTTGGTGAAATATGTTTCTTTTCCTCCCACTCAGAATTAAATCTACAAACTAAATCTTCTCTAAATCCAACTATTCTCTGATCATTTTGTGAAAGTGCCTGCAATGGAGCTCTTTATCGTTAACATGAATGAGAAGGGCTTTGTGATCCAATTTTCTTCTGTAATTCCTCAATGTGTCTTATCTCATATGTAAAGTATGCCGTCTCTGGGGCGTCCTGTCTCTTGCTTTGTTTTCTTACGCCTGCCGTCCAAATTTCCATCACAAACATCTCGCCCCGTATGACCCTTTGCTTTCTGTCTGTGGAGAGGCCCTGATTAGCCTGCATACATGAGCAGATAGGGCCCGAATACCTTACGTTGGAGCTATGCATGAATGTGTGTTCTCATGTGTGTGCGTCTACGTGTATATAAAGGAAATGTGTGTGTGTGTGTGTGTGTGTGTGTGTGTGTGTGTGTGTGTGTGTGTGTGTGTGTGTGTGTGTGTGTGTGTGTGTGTGTGTGTGTGTGTGTGTGTGTGTGTGTGTGTGTGTGGGGCAGTTGTGCATGTGTGTGGCAACTCAGCACTGTCTGCAATGCTCTAGTTATTCAGCAATTCCTTTTCCTCTCTACCTCGTCTGCAGCTCTCCGCAGGACGACACAGAGGACAAAAAGAGGACAGACTCCTTTTTGTCTCTCCTCTTCTCCCCCATTATTTCAGCTTCCTCCGTTCATCAGTCGTGGGTCAGATGAGGAAAATGAAGCCAAACAACCACTTGGAACTGTGAGACAAATATTTACCGCCTCTGGTATGCTTTGCAGATTTTCTAATATCCTCAAACGAGATAAACACGATTATTGCAATTTTTTCCCTTAATTCAATTTGTGAGATTAAAGCACATTGCTTCATTGAAATAAAACCAGTAGAAAACAATGTTAAAGTGAAGGAAACCGCTCAAAACCCACCTGTTGTGTACATTCAAATCCACCTGTTATAATGACAACATGCAGCCTTGCACACCCCGAGGGAGAGGTGATATGATACCCCTGAAGAAAGAGGTGTGTGTGTGTTTGTGTTGGAGAAGTTGGGGGTTGGGGGTTGACTTAATTTTGGCGGTCCCCTCAAGGGTTTCCCCCCAACAATAGCTACCTCATTTGCAACAGATGCATACGTTTTTAACAGACAGGTTCCATTGATGAGCCGGAGGACACTGAAGTGCAGGTGCTCAGAGAGAAAATTGGAGGGCAGCTCGTGTGCGACGGTATTAAAAAAAAAAGAGGGAAATTACTTCAAAAAGGGGTTCAGGGACGAGCTGCAGGTCACCAGGAGTCTGAATGGAGTCGGTGAAAGATGGAGGGAGATACAAGACGCTCTGGATTCAGATTTGGTGTGCAATCATGGAGATGGAGAATTCAGAGATTTTAATTGTCATCTGGGGGCTGAAATGTGAAGGTTGTTGGATTACTGCTAAATCTTGAGGAATGATCTCTTAATCGTTTCTTATCCTTACACTCATTTAAACCCTTAATCCTGTTACTTTTCACATTGACACACTTTTTTTTATATGATTTTATTTGTAACACACAAATTATTAACCGCAGCCTAAAAAGGCCCTTGGGAAAGCTTTATTTTTAATGGTTTTTTTTAAAGGTAAAGCTCAGCTCGATCTTTGGTTACTAACTTCCCAGTCTGCAGCTTTGAAACCAAGTCATATTATTCATTTTATCACTTGTAACTTAATACCTCGAGGCGACGTCAAGTGTAATTCTGACCAACGGCCGGATTTCAACCCTCCTCAGGAACAGCTGCACCTGTTAAGCTCGGTATTATTTCTACGATATGATGTGAAATGTGATCGGTAAAAATGTAATCTTATCAGCCTCATTATTCTGCTGACTGAGCGGAGGGTTTTTTAGGAGGAACAGGGAGGTTTTTGTGCACGGGGAAATAGCCGAGGGGGTCAGAGTATTGGCATGTGTCTATTGTCTGAGCAGGCCATTGTATAGAGGGTGGGGGGGGGGGGTTTAAAGTTTAAAGTCTCTATGTGTGTCTGTGTATGTGTGTAGGCAGGCTAATTCTATTCTGCACAGCCAAGGATGACCTAGCCTGGCCAAACTTAATTCACTGAGGAGGAGGAGGAGGAGGAGGAGGAGGAGGAGGAGGAGGAGGAGGAGGAGGAGGAGGAGGAGGAGGAGGAGGAGGAGGAGGAGGAGGAGGAGGAGGAGGAGGAGGAGGAGGAGGAGGAGGAGGAGGAGGAGGAGGAGGAGGAGGAGGAGGAGGAGGAGGAGGAGGAGGAGGAGGAGGAGGAGGAGGAGGAGGAGGAGGAGGAGGTCAGTTAGTCAGGCAGCAAAAACAAAACTGACCATCCATTCTTTTCAGTTTTGATTAATTTTATCATAGAATGTTATAAGAAAGTGAGTAAATGAGATGTTTTGAGGTGTAATGGCAACATTTGTGAACACAGAAATATGAGGATTTATCAGATTGTTGTAGTAGTAGTCACACACTTCTATGTTGAGGGGCAATATTAAAGGAATGGTTCAGCATTTCAGTAAAAAGGCAGACATACTTGCATAATGAGAATATCAATACCACTCTTATAGTGCGGGTGGTGCGGTTGTGTTTCAATGGGAAGGTTGTGGGTTTGATTGTGAGTGAATGTTAGCTTCTTTGAGTAAGTGGCATCCTCTGTGTGAATGGGGTGTGAATGAGTGAATGATGACTTGTAAAAGTGCTTTGAGGAGTGGTAAAGAAAGACTGGATAAAGCGCTATATAAATACAGCCCATTTACCTTTTATCATATCTGTCCTCATATATTTATTTGCATTATTGATATGAAACTGCAGCCATAGGTGGTTAGCTTAATTTAGAATACAAACTAAACTGCTTAAGATATCTGGGCTGCTAGTTTAAGCTTAATATTTACCACCCAAATATAAGAGTGGCCTCTACTTATCTTATTCTTAAAAAAAACAATAACATTTTATTTACCAAAATGTCAAATTATTCCAGAAATGTTTTCCTCTCAAATAGTAATTTCTTTAAATGTATAATTTTAAGTCTGTTTACAATAAATATTTTAAACAATTTCACAGAAATGTATATTTGAACTCTAAGTAACTTAATGACAGGAGAAGATGATACTTATGAAATGACTTGATGATGATCTAATATGAAACAAATATTCATCATAGGCGAAAGAGACGTAGTTCCAGTACCCATCTTAAGGATCAGATGACTCTAAGTCACAGTATTGGACAGGAGACCACCCTGTTTTCTGCATAACTGATGTTGACAACCGTCAGAAGTGGACTATGAGCAAGCAATCAATCACATCAGAAGTATAATGGTCATTTGAATGAAACGCTCCACAGCATCAAGTATGAAAAGTCAACAGCAATGCGTCTTGACCGCCAAAAATTATGCAACTGACTTGACCGCCAAAATATATCCCCTTTGTATTCTTGACCATTGTATCCAGATAAGGGTATTCAAATGTGGATGTGGTGGAGAGGGACAACATCTGTCTTCCCTGTGGACATATGTAAAACACTTTACCTATTGTCAATTTTGGAGGGATCCAGCTTCTTGTTAAGTTTCCCTCCAAATTGATTCAGCCAATTAGGAGTCGTTTTGGGGGTTGGGGCGCAGGCAGCAATACAGGCAGCGGTGAACCTCTGTCTGACCCCCAGCTGGGCTCCAACAACACTGCTTATCAAACTCACCAGGCCTAAAGCATCACTATAGCACCACTGGGATGCTGATTATATTACTCTAATCTGGATTCCAAATAATGAGATTGGGAGACGCTCTCTTAATTGCAGCTAATGAGCGCCATAAATGTGGAGTGAAAGGGGTCGGACATCCAGTCCTCTAAAGAATGACGACTAAAGGGGGTTTCCCTCCAAAAAAGAAGGCAGGCGAACCCATTCACAGAGCTGATTTTGCAAATAAATACGGAAAGCTACCACACACACTGCCCTGCTCTAATGAGGGAAATACAGCATCTATAAAGGGATATGACATGCTTGCTTCAATCTGGCTACAATCAAGAGCTTCGGTACTGAATGCAAATGCTTTGTAGTCTAAATTTACCCTCAAACCTCACGTACCGCAGGAAACTTCCTGTGCATTCAGCGGCCGCTCTGAATGTGTTTTCATTTGCCGTTTTTCCTCCCTGGCTGCTGCTCGCAATAAAGCACTGACTGCCAAATGTAGAGTCCTCTTGAGTTAGCACTGGAGACATTGTGTGAAGAACCACTTAAAAGGAGTCTGGCCTGTTTACCCTCCAGCTAAACTATTCCCTTGTGTGCTTTTGAACAGTGAGGAATGTGAGAATCAACGCAGAGGACGGTTGTCTGCAGTGTTGACGCCGTGTGAAGTCAGTTCAATGACACTAACATTATCTGCTTACACTAAAGATAAGGAACTGGATCTATCTCTTTGTCAAGATAGGGAGACAATAATTATTAGGTTTTAAGGACAACCAATTCCACTTGCAGATGTAGAAGAGCTGTGGGGTTCAGAAATAGTGACTGATCATTTTCTTAAGGAGCCAGAAAAGCCTAACGGGATGTTAGAAGTCAGCAGATGTTTCTGGAGAAGTTATTTGGCAGCGATATTGCTATGAGGGTTACTGTTAGTTTGATCTCTCCGCCGTTTTAATCAGCACTTCAAGCTGCAAAGCTAAACAATTTCAGGGTTGAATCACACCAGAGTTTAGCTCCATTTAGGAACATGCAAACAGTGGGGGAAAGCAGGGAAAGGCTGCACAAGTAAAACTCCTGCATTTCGAATCTTAAAAATCTTAAAGATCTGAAGTGTAAATTGCTTAATTAACTTATTATATCAACAGTTAAAGTACTCATTAACATACAGAAAACTGCCCCCTGTGGGTGTTTTATTTACACCTTTAATACCGATGCATATCATTTACTAGCTTTTCAAATGTAGGAACAAGTAGAACATGTCCCTAATGTATTTAGATTACACCTTTACAGACAACCAGTTTAAAACGTGGTTATTGTGTTTTTTAAAAGTCAAAACTTCTATTCAACACAATGGATAATGCAAGTTGTTGTATTGATGTGACAACAAGTACATCCGTTATAAGAACAACTGATCACAACTAGACAACCCCAAAGTTAAAAAGTCATAAGTCACAGAGAGCTTCCTGAATTGGGACACAATAGATGGAGGGATCCATTTAGGACACCTGCGGTCTCTTCCCTCCATTTCTGCTAATGAAAAGTCCCAGGGCGCCCAGCTGTGACCTCTGACCCCAGACACTATAATTAGGTTACGGTATATCTGGAGCTGCTGAATGCAAACAAGTGCAATCCCAATATGTGGAGCTATAAAGAAGATGTAACGGTACATCTTCAAAGTGTTTTGAAAAGATGAATTTGTCACAAAGAAAGAGGAAATGTGTGAGAAATCGCTGCAGGAAATGTGAAAACTGAGACTTAAACCCAGCAGCCACAAACAAACCTCTTGTGATTTGTGTGACTATATCACAAGATAACTCAACTTGTGCAAAAGTTACTTGAGATCCCGGTGGAGGAGATAAAAGCACACAAGGGCCGTATAAGAGTATTTAGACAGTGAAGCCAAGTGATCTATTACATGTTTAGGAAAGCGTTTAGAGAGCATTCTCAGGGTGTCGCTGCACGCCTCCAGCTGCGTTTGCTGTCAACCCTCTCTGACACTGTTTATCTGGTATAGGGCCCTCTTGTATTCAGTTTCCCACTGGGCTTTACTCTACCACACACACACACATACGGTCACACAAACCGACATGAGAGGCACAAAGAGAAATGTACTGTCATACAAACAAACACATACACAATCGGGATCTTGAGAAAGTGCAATGAGAGAGCAGGTGTCAGTTTTCACATGTGGCTCTCATGGGGGCTCGGAGGGTAAATATCAGCACAAGTTTTTCCGAGCTCCTCCTATAGCATCGCTTCTTCTCACAGACGCTGACCACAGACCAGGAGTCCTTCACTTGCATGGAGAGCTGGGAAAACGTCAGCTTCGCCGCTCTCACTGACTCGTCACAACACAAAACTCCAGTGAAGTATGGGAACGTGCTAAAACAGCCTCTTTCACTACATGCTTACTATGAATATAGAGCTAAAACGTTGACTTCCTGTACAAAATATGCATCGCTTTTAATTTGACAAAAGAAATACACTTTATGAGACAGCTTCCCTTTAAATGTAGATCATTTGAAATAGGAATACTAGTTTTAAGGTGAACAAATCTGCATGCTTGTGCTACATGTTGTGTACAGAAATGACCCAAAGACTGTAAATATGCCTTTAGCTTGATATCTAAATACACACATCCAGCAAGTGTATTTTAAAACACGGGACTCTCTCTATATTCCGGCACTCAGGATATTAAAGTTTCTGTAATTGAACCCTAAAATACCCCTTTTTCACAGCCACGTACACATTATTTTTCATGACTAACATCAAGCTAACCAGGAAAAATGCACGACGCAGCACAATCCTATGGCGAGATAGAAGGGGTATTTTCTGTGACCGTGAACGTCGGCTGATTGTCAGAGTATCCTGACAAGCTCTTGGATCTCATTACCAGCAGATAGATGACTGTGCAGGAAAACAAACAACGGCCATGTCAGATCAACCAGATTAGCATCGAGGTGCCGTGGGAAGCTGCTGAAAAGTCTGGGAACGAAGACAACTTGTCAACTCCGATAAGGTCAGGCGTTTTTAGCCGACACGTTCAGATTCAGATATATGAATACAACCAGCCCTCTATCTAATGCAGCTTGTGTCATATAAAGGATGTGTTCAATCCCTGTTATGATTTGATTTCTAGATATCAGCAATGTTGAACTTTTGTTAAGACAGACATTTGAAATTCAAAGGATTCAGAACCATACCAATGTTTAAAATCATTGGTTGTTTCTAGCAAGGAAAAAGTACTTGTACTCAAAACATGCTTTAAAAAGTGGGTTTTCAGCCCTGCACTTTGTAAAAGATAAAATATAAAGTTTTGCATTACTAGGGAGCTAACTGCATGTTTGTTTAGGATTCAACATTAAATGTCTTGGCCGATTCCATGTACATTTCATTATATTGAATCTGATTGACCCTCTTTCAATTAGCACTTTGGTCTGGGTTGCTTACGTACGTTCCCCTTAATATATAAAATCTCAGCATAGTATGAAAACTATAGGATCTTTGATAATAGCTTCTGTGTCCGAGACAGCGAGAACAGGTATCGTAAATGCCAGCGACACCACACTGTCACTACATCGTCCCCATGTTTGCCGGCACACAGAAACCCTCAGAGGAATACAGTACACCGAGTAAATACACACAGCACTAACACGTGCATGCAAACTCTCGTATGCGTACAGCAGCTCTGTTTGAAGACGCTCTCATTGGCGGAAAGGTGAAAATAAAGCGGACACCGAGAACGGAAACTCTGCGGGAATCTGGTTCAGTGGTTACAGTACGAGGACAACAAGACAGTGTTTCTTTAGAGAGAAAGATGGCATTGTTGTGGATGCAGAACGGAAACCACCAGGTCTGATGGTTCTTACACTGGCCTTTAATAGTAACTTAGACATCGAGAAGCTAGCTGTTCCCCCCGTGTCCAGTATATTTCCTAAACTAAGTTGGTTGCAGCACAAACACGAGAGCAGAATCCATTTTCTAATCGAACTTTCTGGAAAAGCAGATGTGAAAAATGTTTTTAGATTCTCAATTTCTCAAATAAAGTAGAAATATCAGTCTAAAAAGTAATATAATGAAAAAGTACTGTAATAATCCAAATGAAAAATGTATATGCAGAATAGATCCGTATAAAGTGCAATATCATATGCATATGAAAGTATAATGTTTTTATCGTGAGTTACATGTAAGAAGCCACTTTGTATACAACTGGGTTAAATAGTAGTATAGCATTGTGTTATATCATTTAAACATAATCACTTTTTGTGTAGTATACTGGAGTAAAATGTACAATATTTCCCACTGAAATGTACTGAAGTTGAAATATGAAGTAGGATAAAATTAAAGTTAAGAACTTCAAAATGGTATCTTATGTAAATGTTCGACTAATGAAAGTTTAAACTTAAATCACGTTTTTTCAACTTTCCATCCCAGACCCTGTGACTCTTTTGGAGAAGAAAAGTGGGAATCAGATTTCACGATGTGATAAAAAAAAGTTGTTAACCACATCAAAAGAGTTAGATCTGAGTACGGTATGTTTGAACTGTTCCGGGACAAAAGATGGAGATTAAAGTGACACATCAATGCATTATACACACACGCCACATGAAAGCACTGAATATGATGGTGGCTGGATAACACTGAGGGTCGTACCAGGGTCACAAAGCGTGTGTGTGCTTTTGTTTTAATGGACATTTGTATGAATGCATGCACACTGATGTGACAAAGTGTGTAAATCTGACTGTCCTCTCTGAATACACTGAGCACACGTGGATGATATGACATATTGATGATGTCCATAACTAAGTTTATGCACTAATGTATTCATTTTTCCTTCTCTTTGACTGAGCCACCCCCGTCGCTCTGCACTTTAAACTCTGCTGCTTTGAAATTCCCTGCAGAAAACAAAGCTCCGTCCGGCTGCAGACAATAAAGCAGCTGGATTTCTGCACATGTGCCTTTGTGTGGGTCTGAGGCCTTGTCATAACTCCATCGCAGGGGCCTAGACTTTCATCACGCACACATGATAACTCACACACGTACATGGAAAGTCACTGGCTCGGAGAGACGAATGGCGGTGATGGCACAAAAGAATATTTGATTTGGTTATAAATACCACAACATGAAAGAGGAGCACAGCGGGGTAAAGGGCAGAGGCCACGACAACCAGAGAAGTCTTATCTTCGCCATCATCACCATCATACATAGTGCGTCTGAAAATCAGGTTAGCATTATCGAACTGTGACCAGCGCGTTACGTCTCCTCTTTTTCATTTGATTTAATCTCATGGAGATAATAGAATCTTTACCATTTCAGAGGCCTTTGGAATGGCTGGTATTGTTCAAAAATCAAAAGTCTTGCAGAATAAAGCACATTAAGTGTGCCATAGATACCATTTAGTGGACTTGGGGATATAAAAAAGGCAATTCATTATAAATACCAAAAGGATTTTCTTGGCCAAGTCTATGACTTCATTAGAAAGTGGATATGAAAGTAAATCTATAGAATATTATGAGAACTTAGATTTATTTTCTAAAAAACCTGCATTTATATGGTGTAATTAAAGCCCCCCTTGCACAACAGTGCATTGTTCTTATTGTGACTCACTTGGACATACATTTGACAAGAAATAGAGTTAAACCCTAACACTGTTTTCGCATGAATCTCCATAAAGGTCCCATGACATGGCCATTTCTACTGATCATAATTCCATTGTTGAGGTATACTAAAATAAATGTATATTGTGCAATTTTCCAAACTCACATTGGTTTCTCATACAGCATCTCTGTATAGTATGTGTATTCACTCTGTCCTAAACGGCTTGTTGGAGCTCCTGCCCCCCCTCCCTGTGAGCCCAGTGGCCGTCTGCGAGACAGCGAAACACAGATAAACCCAGCCCAAACACACACACCCGCAGCCTGGCTGGGAGTTTGTGTGTGTGCCCATGCTGAGTTCTGCGGTGTCTCGTCGACCCCACACCAGTGAGCCAGCTCACACTGTCCCGCTCCTCGCAGCAGCGAGCCTCGCAACGTCCCGCCGAGTGTGAGTGTGTGTGTGTGAGGAAGTCCGCGGATTGGTCCAAACGTAACGGCTCCGCAGATTGGTTCAAATGGACCAATCTGCAGAGCCGTTACATTACGTCACTATACCCAAGAAGTAAACAATGGAAAAAGAGAAATCTCCAACGAGGCGTTCTGGGGCAGCATAGACAGGTCTTTGTTGTGTTAGTTTTACTCGCTACAGGGTGTACTTTGAGGGTTTGTTACTCTGCAGACCGTTTACATGCAGAAAAAGCTACATAACACACACAGGGACGATTAATAACCAGAAAAGCATGACATGGGACCTTTAAGAACGGAGCGTTTATCTGCACTTACCCCAAATATCAGATTAACTGCAATAAAGCTGTATAACAACTCACCTCTGACTGGCAGAGAACTTTGAATAATTTGCACAATTATAATGTATATTCAATCCAATCTCTTTTCTATTGTGAATTTGTAAATACTCGCTGTTCGTGTGAATTTGTATTCTTACAAAATATACTTGCTGCTAATGTTAATTTTAACATTTGTATCTTATTGTATCTTTAAAAATGTTTTAACTCATGTAATGCTTGACACGGATGCTGGAACAAAAAAATATCCCAATTTGGGATAAATAAAGTATCTATTTATCTATCTATCTAACTAACACAGGCATCTGTAAATATGGTATTGGGAAGCCAATCGTGGTTCCAATATGAAACTTACACAAGTGTGGTATCCATGTTTTGTTTTATGGCAAAGAGACTTGAAAGGTGATAAAGAGGGGATGACACACAGTCAAGGGCTACAGATCTGATTCAAATTGAGGCCGATAGTAAACATACAATTACAATGACAACTGACTTTACAGTGAATTAGGAGAAACCTTGTATTAAGTAGTTTTGAAATGATAAATATTTCTGTATTTAACTTTTTATGGACTAATATATTCCATTTAAGTAATCTTTACTGTGAAGAATTCAAAAGTGTTTTATTTGGAAAAAACATATAATATAAAACATTATTCAATGAATAGCAGTTTGACGTAAAACCATAGCTTAAAGCCCAAAATGAACGGGGGCTTTAAATAATTCTGGACACAATCTTGATCTATTAATAGATCACAATGCACAAGGCAAGGCTAATTCCACTATAATTTTAAATGATAACACCTGTATATAAATCCGATATTTAATCAAAAACAGATAGGCCTACAAATATTAATCCGGTAATTTAATATTATATTAATGAAGAATAAATAAAACCAACTGACAGTCTGTGTAAACCCACTCAGCATGTGAGTTAATGAGTATTTTATGCAGACATGTCTAACACAATAGTGAATTGAGAGTTTACCCTCACACACTGCGTCTCATTCTGCAGGTCAGACGTCCCTCCCCCTCCGCTGCGTGAGTGGTTTAAAGTTTCACTCCTCGGGCTCTGATTGGTCCGTGAAGTTTTTCCGAGGATGAATAACTCCAGAGCTCCGAGTCCCCTGACGCACAGCAGCCGGAGAGTTCAGAGAGACAGTTAGAGTATTCTCCTATCTTACACATCAGGGTAAGAGGATACTAAACTATGGAGCTTATCACAAATAGAGTCAGGTTTGTTTTATAGAGGAGTTTTGCTTGCAGAGATTTCAGTTTTGGAATATTTTTTTCCGACTTTTTCTTTTTTAACTGCATCACCCACTGTGAAACATGCCTGCTTTCGGAGTTTGGATTAACGCAATTTGGATTTTACTTTTCGCCGGTTGTGACTTGGCTTGTTCAAGTTATTCTGAAGACCAGTGCAGCTGGAGAGGAAGGCAAGTATCTTTATATCTTACGAGAGCTCTTCCTGGATGATGTTGAAAAATGCCACCGAGAGATGCTACAGGTGTCCCGCTGGCAAAGGACAACATTTGTTTGGATGCAACATGTTGAGACGTGCCTTTAGGGCGCAGAGAAATGTTTCTCTCTGCTGCGCTCGCGCCTCCGGGCTGTCTGCAGGAGGCATGGGGGGTGCAGACAGGCAGGAGACTGCAGGATTACAGCTAAGACTGGAGGAAAATAACATGTGGTGCATGCACTTGTTGAAGGGTAGTTTCATTATAAATACATTGTTAAAAATTCCTGCAGAGGACTTTTAGTTGTTATAGTTTTATAGTTTGGCCCTTAAGATGCAATGACTGGCCCCTGGTACCACAGGTTGCCAGTAGGCGGCACCTTCATGGGAATGTCTTCATCAGGTCTTCATCCACAGAAGTTCTACTGAAAAAAAAAGTGTTATAGTCACTATATTATTTGTAGTCGTTACTATGAAAAGTTAGGGGTTTATTTTTCAACCTGCACAGACCATCTTGCAGTTATTTCAGGAAACTAAGCCCTGCTGATGCTGATGTAAGGGACTCATGTTTAGAGCCCTAACTCTTGCCTGAATATAAACTTTATCTAACCTTTCCTCCTTTCTCTCCTCACAGTGGTTTGTCCCAGCAGCAGGGCAGCGTGGAGCAGATCTTCCTCCACTGCTCTGAGGGCACCTTGGACTGGCTGTACCCCAAAGGGGCCCTGCGCCTCAGCCTGTCCCCCCGCCTGCCCTCTGTGGCGGTGGGGCCCGGCGGCAGCAGCTCGGGCCTCATCACGGCCTGCGTCAAGCCCTCGGAGCATTTCCACGGAGCCCAGCTCTACCTGGAGAGGGACGGGGTCCTGGAGCTCCTGATCAGCGACCGGCTGGAGTCCTCCCCCCCACCGAGGGTCCGCTGCTTCAGCCGCCTGCCCGGGGAGAGGGTGGCTCTCTTCCTGCAGGCCACACCTCACCAGGACATCAGCAGGAGGATTGCATCCTTCAGATACGAGCTGAGAGGAGACTGGACCGCCCGCCTGTCACTGGACAACAACCCCATCAGTAGTGAAGGTGAGGCAGCCATGTTGGATTGAGTGTGAGGTCAAATAGGGAGACACAATGACCCGTTTATACTTTAATTTGTCCTTATCTAGACAATAAATTAGTATCAGAGGAACCATTTTATCTCTTAAATAAATAACTACCAAATATAGGATGAAAAAAGTAATCAATTTTTACATTTCCTTTCAGTTCACCTAATTTCTACCTTGAAGCGGTAATCTATTAATAATCTAATTTCTGTCTCTTTTTGTCATATGAAAGAAACAAAAACTCGTAAAAACCCACACACTGTGGTCAGAGTTCTTCCTGAAAGGTTTTGGGGGACGTAAGCTTTTATTCAACCAGTGATGATATTACACTCCATAAAATCCTCCCTGTGGATGATTCATAATTCATAGCAGGCCTCTGTGGGCTGGTTGGACTTTCCGCAGCCTTGCAGAGTGCAGAGGGGAGGAAGTGGCCAAACTACCCAGAGGCGTGCGGGTTTGGAGTAGGAGAAGGGGAGCCGTGGAGTGGGGAGGAGGGGGACAAAAGCTCAGTATGTGGGGCTTTCTCCAGAGTCCACAGCACTTTGAATGGGTGCCGCATGAGTATTCTGGGATTACTGCCGTCTCCTAGGAGACAGGGAGGCCTCTGCCCAGCTGAGATGCTCCCCTCTTTTGTTGAGCTGCCTCTCTGTGGGGAGACTTGTCTGTAGGAGTTTACTCCCCCCTCCCACACACACACACACACACTGATTAGGCTTGGATGGGGGTTTGCTGTGGACTAGAGAGGAAGGAATCTCATTTATCAAGAGGTTTTCACTAAGGAGGAGAATATGTGGGGTGGGCAAGGGGGCCTCCAAAGAACCACAAGGAGAACTTTAAAAAATGCCAGGATTTTTTTTTCATTCTACCCACAGTTTAGTCCATGCAGACGGACAGAGCTTTGATGGTTTTAATTTTTTTAGTGGCCATCTGCCAATCTTGTTAGGACTTAAAGTTAGGGGAACTATATTTATAAAAAAATAAATAAAAAAATGTCCTTCCAGTTTTTAAGAGAAGCCTTGGAAGAAAGAAAGGAGAGTATTTTGTGGGAAGTGACCCCCTTAAAAGATCTTTGAAGTCCGCCCCTACTCCCTCTCTTTTTGGCCCCTGTCTACATGGCTTTGATGAGGTGTGACTGTAGACACCCTGAAAGGCTTTAAGGGGGGAAGTTTCATCTAGCCATTAAATTGTTTGGGGTGGAAAAGCCTCGCACCTTAAAGCTCCACTGGTCCTCCTCTGCCAACTGTAAAAGTAGCAGCTGTCTGTTACAGAGCGACGGTGGTCTCTCCTTTGTTGCTCGTCTTTGCAGAGTTTTATCTCACATTCCTGTGCATGTGATCTGAACATGTCTTTGATTTCCAGAAGCTTGCTTTAATTACAAGCATGTATGTGTTTTATAGCAGTTTACAGTGTTATGCAAGGTCACCAACTGACTTCTTCCTTCCCTTGTTTTCTCTCCAGAGGCCTGCAGACCCTGCAACAACACTGAGATTCTGATGGCCGTTTGCACCAGTGACTTTGGTGAGTAACATGATGTAACAAGTTGCTAATATGACAGAAGACCAGAAATGAAATGTCATTGTCACTCAGAAATCCACCCTTCCAATTCAGCCTAGATCAACAAATTAAACCGGACCTCCACAAAGTCGTGGCGGCAAATCCGAAGATCATAATGATTTCTAATCAGGATCTATAAATGGGTCGAATCGGTTTAAAAAGGCAGCGAACCCCGGTGCCTCCAAATCCTCTCCTCTCAAAAGTGCAAAGGTTAAAGGTGAAACAGCAGCTTTCTGCACACACACACAGGAACCCCTACTGGAGGCACTGTAGTGGACTAATCCTGACATCTCCCCCCCAGAGAAGGAGTAGTGGACTAATCTACAGGCCTCTTATTGAGCTGTTATGGCACTGAGGAGAATTTCAGCTGGCAACAAAAGTTAGGATTAGTGAGGAGGTTTTGTCCTTAGTACGTCTTTAGACATCAGTTTGTGGTCAACAAAGAGTCACCCCGGTAGGACGATATAACAACCTACATGAAAAAACAAAGTTCTGCGTTGTGAAATATTCATAGAAATTAACCTGAATGTCCTGTTTATCCACAGTCGTGCGAGGCAACATCCGTTCAGTGGTGGAAGACGATAACCTACGAGCGGCGGTGATCAAAGTCAGCGCCACCCGGGTGTTTCGTCAGAAGTACGCCCTGTTCACCGGCAACAGTCGCCTCAGCAGCCGCGGGGAAGTCAGGACGCTGCTGCAGTGCGGCGTCAAACCGGGGCCCGGCAGCTTCCTGTTCACCGGACGGGTCCACTTCGGGGAGGCCTGGTTGGGCTGCGCTCCCCGATACAAGGACTTCCAGAGGGCTTACATGGCAGCCAAAGCAGCCCAGCAGATACCCTGTGAACTGCCAGTAGACTGAGTGTAACAACTCACCAACAGCTTGTCTACCACTCAGAGTTGAGGCCGTTCTGAAAGCCAGGCCAAACTCAGCCTTGCTCCATGTTTTGGAAGAAGCCATTGTGCGCCCCATGCAGCCATGGCGCCACCAACGTCTTCCTAAAGGACTGAGGAGTAAATGGACTTTTCCCAACACCATTTCAGTGCAATATGCAGTCACCGGGTCAGGAATACCCTGTTCAAGTGACATGAGGGATGTGGTTGAAATGAACTCATACGCATTTGGTATTGAAAAGTGATGCCATTATGCAGGTTCAGAGAAAATCTATTGAAAAGCTTTCCATTCGAGATCAAATAAGTCGAGCCATTAAATCAGGCCCATTGAGAGACCTTGCGTTGAACTCAGGAACATTTATTTACATTTCTATAGAAAGCTTACTGCCTATTAGTTAGTATCCTAGTGAGGATACACTCTAGGCACCTTTATTTTCAGCCATGTCTGGCCATGGGAAAGTTAGGTTTTGCTGGGGTCATCCTCAGTGTTACAACTATTAAGGAGATTATAAAAGAGTCCTCACTAAATGTATATTTGCACTGATAAAGGGAAGGGAATCATCTGGAAAGTGTGATGCTGCAAGCACTGAAAACCAAATAAAAAGCAACTATATGTAGCATAGCGAAGTGGAGCAATTGAGAATTTAATATATGTACAGATGATGAAGGCACATACAGTACCTGAGCATGTTTCACAGCTTAAACTAGAGCTGAGAGCACTTTCATATTCAGCCAACTCTGAGATTCTGCCTTTGGGATGAGATACAGGCTTTGTTACAGAAACATAACCGTACATTTCAGTAGCCATGCAATATTTCTGCTGAATTGAACCAATTGGACAGCATTTCATTATAAAAACAATATTTTAAACACATGTTTAAGTGGAGTTGTAGCAGTGTTGCCAAAGCCTTTCTAAGTTGTGTTGTTGTCAAGTCATTCCCGCTCTCTGCTGATGAACCACATAACAAAATTCACCTTTATATACTGTAATAAGCATAACAGTCATTTATAACCGCAGTCCAGCGTTATAATGATATAAACCTGTTGCTATGGATTAAAAAGAACAACTGCTTTTGGTAAAAAACACAAGTCATAACAATGGCTAGCTCAAGAGAAATGCAAAAATGTGCATTTAATGTATACAATTCTGTTAAATGTTTTATATCTAATGTGCACTATATCAACAGGGGGAGAGGTTCATACCAAATTACCGTAATGTGCTAAAGCGGTATGTCTTATAAGCGTAAACACTGCCATTTTCGCTGTTTATTTGTTATGTAAATGTATGTTAATAGCAATATGATTGTAAATATGTTAATAAGAAATTCTAGAAGCATCGGCATTGAAAAAAAGCCTGTGGAAAAAACAACATTGTGATATTATTGTGGATTATTTTTGTGTTTGTCTGTGTGAATAAAATATACTGTGAGAAAACACTCAAGTATTTATTTTCTTTTCTCAAATGTTCACTTTGAACTCTTTCTTTGGTCATTTTATGATCCACATCTATTATGCAGCCGGATCATTCATTTATCAGCGCTCTAAACCTCTCACGGAAAACATCAATACAGTTTAACCTACACTATAGTATCTGGGTCCAAAGGTTTGTAGCATGGTAAACTTTTCTCAGACATAAGTCACTTCAAGTACCCATGAATCAAATCCTTGAAAGCTCAGAACAAACGGCGTGCCCGAGAGAGCGAGAGGCCTTGAAGGCGGGGAGATTTAGGGAGCGTTCACGACCTTGAGGGCGTTCGGACGGGGAAGGAGGTAGAGTACAGCGTTAGGAATTCTGTTGTCCTCAGACTCCCATTTTTAGGATTCAGGAAGCAATAAATTGCCATTAAGGGAGCGGCGTGGCAGACTCGCCTCGGCTGAGGTGCCACACAGTCGCTCACATTGTCCTGACCACGTGTACGCGAGAACACAATGAAACCAAATCTCTGTTCCACGCCACATAACACATGCAGCTCCAGCTAAACTCTGGTTCCTAACTCAACTAGGATTTCTCCTGCAGCATCACAGACCAAGGACACTTCCCTGAACAGATGAGGAGCTGCATGGTGGATAACACATCCATATTATTTTATGATAAAAATCACCACCTGTTTCTCCTCCTTGCAAAATTCTGTATTAAACTTGTACACGCACGCACCTCAATAAAATCTCAAATGTATTGCATCCAGTAAATCCAGTTGAAAAAGAGCAGCTGAGGAATTTACATGGTGTTTTGGTTCAATGTGTAAAAAGGAGAATCACAAAAGCTTGACATGCCTTCCATGTCTGGCTGGCTATCTCCCATAGAAAACCTGACACTGCTTTGCCACCGCATCGGTAGTTCATGTGAGGGAACCTCCAACATCCCCAGCTATTTACTGCCTCAGTGCTCCTTTAAAGCATACCGTAGCTGGGGGGCCTCGAGCTGCTCAGCCCTGCAAACACACACCTCTACCCCCTCCTCACCAGTACATCTGAGGTTACTGCTGCAAGGCTGATAAGCCAAAAACAAAGAGCATTCAAATTATACTCCAACAACTAATACATCATGTCACATTTGGACAAAGCTCAACTTCCTGCATTGTTGTCGCTTCTTTGTGACCCCTGCTTGAACCCCTAAAACTGCAGTATTAATGTCAGGGTGTCCACGTTGACAGTGTCGCAGAGTTTAGTTTTGTTATTGCTAAATAAACCTGTCTAATTCTAAATAAAACTTTGTGAAAAATACAGAAAGAAAACGCTCTAAAGACGTTTCTTCCATATTTACACTTGCTCCCAACGCACAAAAAGTTGGCGCATGGGACACTTCTCACCTTCAATGGTTGCCATACTGGCAATGTGTTGGAGAAAAAATGGGACTCAATTAGGCTGCAGCCGTTGCTCTAATAAAAAAGCGATACAATTACAACAATTGTCAAGTGGGCCAACATACATCAAATGTTGGCGTAAGGCTATGTCCAGTTGCAGTTTGCCCTTAAAAAGAAATCGACAATAATCCAGTAAATGTTGCAATCGTAATTTCTGATAAGTGCACAACAGCCGTGTTCAATTTGAACTAACCCTACTCTTTCAAAAGTCACGCACCAGACTAGTAAGTCAATTATGAACAGTGTCGTACATGGAAGTATACTAAGAGAGGTATCAAAATACCACAACAATGACGATTGCATACACTTTGATGCTCATAGATTTCACAAGTTCTGCCGACTGCTACAGAAACACAATACCCACCCCCCTCCCCCGTCCACCCCACTGCTGGCGTTATTCTCTCCTGTTGTGTTATTGAGGTGAGGTACGGACACAGTGGGGCGGGAAGCACTCAGGAAAGGGGAATCTGAAGCAATGGGAGAGAGAGTGTTGGGTGTGGACTTCCGTCAGCCCCTGGGGGAGTTTGGGGGAAGCGGCCGGAGACAAAGCTCCAGAGATGAGAGCACGGACAGGGGCAAAGTGCTCCTGGACCCTCCCTCATATCGAAGCCAAACAACACCGCACCCAGCGCACAGGTCCTGTTTATACAGCAGAAACTCTCTCTGTTATGCAGCTTTAATAAGGTCTACAAATCCTACCGGCAAACCCCTGATACTGAGGGATAATAGACCCTCTACTTGTGTCTGGTATTAGCTTTATCTACATGCATTATTTTTGCAATACTCCTAATGCATCCTTCGATTGTGGACATACATTCTTGACCTCAGAACAGTGGTTGACACAATCTCATTTGCCTTCTAAGTATTGTGGTTGACACAATCTCAACACAGGACCCAATATTGTTTTTGGAGCTTTCCCATCATATGATGTTCTTTAGTGGATGGAGGTTTTATAGCTGAGGTTGTTGACATTTCTGAGCACTGCAAGGACTGAAAGGTCAAGAATTTCCAGAACAAAATAAAGTAGTAGGGAAACTATTCTGTAAACCAGGGTTTTTCCGTCTCCTCGTTTTTTTCCGGCATGTACAAATACATTTCACAATGTTCAAGATGACATTTCTGTTTGCAGAATAGCAACAGAATCAACAGAAATGAAAGGAACTTCACTGATTTTGCTTCAGCTTCTTTAACGACATTGTAAGGCAAGGCAAGGCAAGGCAAGTTTATTTATATAGCACTTTTCAACACAAGGCAATTCAAAGTGCTTTACAAAAAATGAAAGAGATTAAGAAAATGGCATTTAAAATCAGTCATTAAAAAGAAAAGCTAATAAAATAAACATTAAAAGAAAAAAATACATGGCAGTCAATTAAACATTAAAAGAAAAAAGTACATGGATAAAAGTTACAGTGCAGTCTAAGATATGAATAGTTCAATTAAAAGCAGCGACAAAAAGAAAAGTCTTCAGCCTGGATTTAAAAGTAGTCAGAGTTGCAGCGGACCTGCAGGTTTCTGGGAGTTTGTTCCAGATATTTGGAGCATAATAACTGAACGCTGCTTTACCATGTTTAGTTCTGACTCTGGGGACAGAAAGCTGACCAGTCCCTGAAGACCTGAGAGATCTGGATGGTTCATAATTTAGCAGGAGGTCAGAAATGTATTTTGGGCCTAAACCATTCAGTGCTTTATAAACCAGCAGCAGTATTTTGAAATCTATTCTTTGACACACAGGAAGCCATTGTAAAGACTTCAGAACAGGAGTGATGTGATCCACTTTCTTAGTGTTAGTGAGGACTCGAGCAGCGGCGTTCTGAATCAGCTGCAGCTTTCTAATAGATGTTTTAGTGAGACCTGTGAAGACACCATTGCAGTAGTCGAGTCTACTGAAGATAAAAGCATGGACAAGTTTTTCCAAATCCTGCTGTGACATTAGTCTTTTAATCCTAGATATATTCTTTAGGTGATAGTAGGCTGATTTAGTAACTGTTTTAATGTGACTGTTGAAACTCAGGTCAGAGTCCATGACTACACCTAGATTTCTGGCTTTATCTGTTGTTTAGAACATTGCACACTGAAGCTCAGCGCTAACTTTTATACGTTCTGACTTGGCTCCAAAAACCATTACCTCAGTTTTATCTTTGTTTAATTGGAGAAAGTTCTGACACATCCAGTCATTGATTTGTTCAATGCACTTACTCAGTGTTTGAATTGGAGCATAGTCTCCTGGTGAAATTGTTACGTAAATTTGTGTGTCATCTGCATAGCTATGGTAACTTATTTTGTTGTTCTTCATTATCTGAGCCAGTGGTAGCATGTAGATGTTAAAGAGAAGAGGCCCCAAGATGGAGCCTTGAGGAACCCCACATGTCATATTTGTCAACTCAGATGTGTATTTACCTATAGAAACAAAGTTGTTTCTGTCCTTTAAGTAGGATTCAAACCAATTCAGAACTGTTTCCGAAAGTCCCACCCAGTTTTCCAGTCGGTCTAGTAATATGCTGTGGTCAACAGTGTCAAACGCAGCACTGAGATCTAATAATACTAACACTGAAGTTCTGCCACTGTCTGTGTTTAAGTGGATGTCATTGAAGACCTTTACCAGAGCAGTCTCAGTGCTGTGGTTTGGACGAAAGCCTGACTGGAACACATCAAAA
This sequence comes from Gymnodraco acuticeps, assembly GCF_902827175.1. NCBI lineage: Eukaryota > Metazoa > Chordata > Actinopteri > Perciformes > Bathydraconidae > Gymnodraco > Gymnodraco acuticeps. The sequence continues at coordinate 3,925,458 of NW_022990023.1, forward strand.
CAGTTATTTAAATGCAAGAAATTACTCAACTGTTGAAAAACAACTTTTTCAATGATTTTACCTAGAAATGGGAGGTTTGATATGGGCCTGTAATTGTTCATTACTGAAGCATCTAGATTATTCTTTTTTAAGAGCGGTTTAATGACTGCAGTTTTCAGGGCCTGTGGAAAAATACCTGAGTGAAGAGATTTGTTTACTATATGAAGTAGATCTGAGGCCATGCAAGGCAAAACATCTTTGAAAAATCCTGTTGGAATAATATCAAGGCAGCAGGAGGAGGATTTCAGAAGTTGAATAATGTCCTCTAGGTTTTTATCATTAATCTGATGGAATTGTGTCATGATGTCTGAATTGATGTTAAGTGGAGATAGGGACAACACATTTGCTGTACCTGATGCAGAGGCACTGACTGCTTGTCTGATTTTCTGAATTTTGTCAGTGAAAAAGGAGGCAATATCATTGCATGCCCTGGTGGATAGAAATTCAGAGGCTACTGACACTGGGGGGTTAGTTAGTCTGTCGACGGTAGCAAACAAGGCACGTGCGTTGTTTTTGTTTTTGGTAATGATGTCAGAGAAGAACGATTGTCGTGCGTTTTTCAATTCCAAATTATAAAGGCCAAGTCTCTCTTTATAGATTTCAAAGTGAACCTGGAGTTTTGTTTTTCGCCACCTGCGTTCAGCTTTTCGACATTCTCTTTTTTCTGTTTTCACGGTCATGGCCTTTCTCCATGGAGATATTTTCTTGCCAGACACTTCCAGAAATGAAAGGAACTTCACTGATTTTGCTTCAGCTTCTTTAACGACATTGTAAGAATAATCTCTTAAAGCATTTTATTACTGTCTTATAGCCTGATCTGTCCGAGTGCTCAATAAACTCTTCGTCACCTGGATCTCTCTTTTCACGGCTTCATCCTCTAATCTTTCCCACAGCTTGGTCCACAGCTGCTGTTGTGGATCCAAAACAGTGGTTGCCACACACTTGACGCACAGTGTGTGCACAAACTAGATTAGTAAGAAGTTGGAAACAAACAGCTGTGGATTTAGCCAGGCTATATTTTCCACATGAACAAGTCATTTTGCCATACTGATAATCTATCCCAATGCAACCAAACATTAGGCAGTGTTCTGTCCACCTCTTCCTGTGACTCAGTGTCTGTGCATCCTGCTGCCTCTCAGCACCAGCTGACAGTGAGCATGGAGTCCATGACCACACTTTGGCATCCCAGAATCCCAGCTGACAATATCTGGTTCCCATAACACCCTTGCACAGCTGGGAGTGATGATTCCCGAATGGAAACTGTGGATGTTCTCATCTGGGAAATTGCTAATTTGCCTTATAAGTATTTTTCACGAAGCCAGGAAAATGCAAAACTGCAACCAAACAAAAATGAAGATGGCTGAAATCAGTGCAACAGTGTGTATAAGGCACTAACTGGGATTGGTGTTTCTATAATGAACAGTTTGCAAAGACTGATGATTAGCTTCTATTCACGGCGCTGAGTGAGGGCAGGAGAGAATTACGTGGTCAGCTTCAAAGTTGAGTGGGCAGTTTGGGTAGGTTGAGAGGTCATGGCAGAATAGAGAACAAGTGCAGAGCGGTGCAAGAGCAAGTTTATCTGGCATGTTATCCCTCTGAAGTACTGAAAGGAGGAGAGCCAGGAGCCCCCTTTGTTCCTCAAGAGCCTGCAGATGGCTGTAATCCCTTCCAAAATGCGCACTGAAAATCAATCAAGACAGGGTAGACATGGTGTATGAAAGTGGAGGCGGGCGACACTTTTCTCAGGGAGGGGGTCCTGCAAAGAAACTTGGGTCAAACAAGCGTCTTTGCTGCTTCCCGCCAAAATAAAGTATTGTAGGAAAGACAGAGGAGATGAATTGCGACCCCCTTCAAGGAAGGCCTGCTCGCTACCCCTCAGTTTGAGAAGAACACAGCTGCCGTCTCCTCACCGTATCCTGAGGCTGACATGGTCTGCAGGGGGCACAACCACAAACCCTCCAAACGCTGACATCATACTCTAATAAGGCTACTTAGAGACTTTCACTGAGGCAGGGTGAGGGGGAACAGGCTCAGAGTAGAAACAAGATGCATGGGTAGATAGGGGCTGATGTTTAACAGGTGTGTTTACCATGTTGGCTGACATGTTATCTTCTGGCACTAAATTCAAACGTATAGCAGAGGCTGATGGGAATGTCTCTAGCTTTTGTAGGTATACATAGAAGTATACATTTACATTCTGACCTGGTAATGGCGCTCAAAAGTGAAGGGATCACCAAAGTTACTACAGTTCATCCAGAGTGCAACATAAATGCAACTTTTTTTGAGCAGTTGATCCAATAGTTGTAGAAAGAAGTCATTAAAAACGAAAAATGTGAACCTCATGGGGTAAAGGTCAGAGGATGACCTTAAGTAGGCATACCCGGCGCCGTGGGAGGGCTAGGCCCTCCCATTTGACATTCCTGCCTTCCACTAATAAACACGTTTTTTATTATTTCTACAAATTAAAAAATATATATATATTTTTTAAATTATAAATAAACTGTGAACTTTTATGCTACGATGTATGTGATGTCAGATAGTAACTAAAAAATAAATAATCGCAGGCTACGTCAAATAAATGCATGTGTCTGTTGTGATTTGTGATTCGTCCCCATTTAGACCAATCACAGCGTCATACTCTGCCGCCTATTCTGGATTTGTTTATTGTTTATTGTGCATTCTGTAGACTCCCATTTCTGTTGAATTACAAAATGGACATCAGAAATCGGCTTAAAAGGTCTAAGGATTTATTAAAACGAAATAGCGATGAAAGAACTGCAGCCGATGCAGCTGCTGGCCTTAATGTCACAAGCTTGACCTCGGCAAACCCCGGGGCTGAGTTAGCGAGCCCAATCCTTGACTCATCAAGGCGGCCGCCACTAACGCTGTCCTCCGAGGCACAGCTCCTTGTGCCCCTACCATCACCACCTGCGTTGCCACACCCTGTACCACACCCGCCAGCATCCTCCTCCTCCTCCTCCTCCTCCTGCTTCGTGCCAGTGCCTCCGCTACAGACGCTACCTTGCAGCACATCAACAGGTACTATTGGGCCAGCAACCGCTCAAAGACCAACAGCCCAAAATGATCTTGGGGTTAATAAACCCAACCAGGTGAAACTGGATCGTTATCCAGGTGAATTGTTTTCAGGAAAGAAGCGCACTGTTGCCGCTGCATGGTACAACAACAGACCACGGCTTGAAGATTCGTTAAAAGCAGACGCAGCCTTTTGTTTCCCCTGTAGACAGTTTAAAGTCTATACGTCTTCATCTGATGCGGCTTTTACTGTCAAAGGTTTTTGCGACTGGAAACACGCATTACAGACTGATAAAGGACTGCTAAGGCATGCTGCATCAAAAGAACACATTTCATGTGAGAGTGTGCGGAGAGAGAGACAGATACGCGAGGAAACAAATAAGGAAATTAGTACTTTGGTGCAGATCAGCTGCACGGAGCCGTTATTACGTGTCAGCTGTCGTTGATATTATAGCTTTTTTAGCTGTCAACCAACTCCCTCTCAGAGGTGACTCGATTCACTCCACAGCATGTCCGAGTCAGGCAGTGGGCTCTTCCTATCGCTGTTTGAGTATACGCTGCAGTACAAAGATGCAGAGTTGGCCAAAATAATGGACAGCATTCCCCACAGAGCAACGTACACCTCTCCCGACATGCACAATGCCATAATAGAGCTAACAGCAGTTCATCGTCTCCGTCTCTACTATTTGTCTCCGAGTGCAGCGATGAGGAAGCTGCCATCCTTAACCAGTGAGCCTTGCTCGTGATTTACCAGTGTCTGTACTGCCACGCACACAATGTTTCAAAGTGGTTTCTATGTTGCCCTTTATTTGTGTATGTATTTGCGATATGTGTGCGTCTTTACGCAATGCTGCCGCAGGCCCGCAGCACGTGGCGGTTTTGTGTGCCCTCCCATGAAAATCATATGCCCATATGTAGGGTCATCCTACTGAGGACAAATGTCTGTTCAAAATTAAGTTTGTCAACAGACATTTGATTAGTGGACCCACTAACAGTCCATAAAGCTGCCAGCATTCTAAAAGATAAAAATACTATGAACATTTCCTAAAGATAACCAAGTTTCCTAGAGTTAACCATTTGCTAGAATCCTCATCTATAAACACAACTCTTTCGACAATGACTCTAAAACTCCTGTCTTAGTTCCCCATGTGGATGACGTCAGCCCTCTGAACCCCAGACTGAGAGTCTACCCACTAAAAGAAGCACACCTGTCTTTGGACCTGCTCTTATAACTCCGACAATTCACCACACGGATTATGGTTTTCTGACTAAACCTGTCTGAGGGTCTGCACAAAGAGGGGAAACCTCCTCTCCGTTTCTCTCGTGTAATCCTGCAAAACTGGCTCCCAGTTTGCACCCTTTTTTTTGCGCCTGTTATCTGTCTGCTCAGAGAAACCGTGTTCTTGGGTTTCCTCCTCGGAGACATTTTGCACTGTGCCCATTGTTCCACTTGTTTATCTGGGAAACAGGTAGGCTGGAACGAAACTGCCACTCACAGGGGTTTTGTTAGGTTACTAGTATCTACTTGCATTTCTCAGCCTCAGGGCAGGATTTGTCAACAGATACGCCCGGTGCGCAGTGTTGTGAAATGTGTGAGAACATGATATTTAATAGCGCTCGTCTGTGAAATGTGTTCATTTATCAGTTTATCATTTAATATGGAAGTTACACAATAAACTGGTATTGATTAGTTGTGTCCTGTTCTTTCTTCCTCTCTAACTGCTAGGAAAATTATAATTTCCCCCATAATTCATCTGAAAGATCAACATTAAAAAGCATGATGTTTTGTCTTTTCATCAGGGATAAAGAACATGTGGCATTGGTAACCTTTTACTCTCTGCTCAACAAGTGTTACAGCTGCAGAGGATTCGGCTCTATTAAGGCAGTTATTGATGGTTACAGTCATCATCTCATGTATTTGATTGTTGATGAGGATCTACTCCAAAAGGACCAGAGCACCAAACTTACAATACATATATTTTGTTTATCTCTAGTGATATTTTCAGTTTAAACCCTGAAATAAGCTGTACGCTAACTTTGGTTAGATCGATAAAGTGTCGTTGTTAGATGCCTATTTCACATCCAGACGATAAAGTGTAGATCAAAATGAGCGTTTATTTGTGTCCACCTGATGAATGGTCACTCTTCTTTTAGCTCAGATTTGGTCTCCAACTCCAGGAAGGTCATATTTGTATTTTTAGCTGCTAAATGCTCCACTATGTTTACCAGCTAGTTGCAAACTTGTTTCCATTTGTCTTTCCAGAAGTCTTAGTTATTATAACAATGATGTCCAGCCACAGACGTCACTACCAGCAGTTTTTACAGTTAATAAAATGCCAGTGAAATGCCATTAAAATGTGATTTTGCACACCATTAAATGATATTGTGTTGGATATCCCCAGAAGTCTTGGCAGAAAACTAAAGCTAGATTACATTAGAGGTAAAGACACAATCACATGTCATTTCTGTAATTTTGGTGAACTGACACTTTAACAGCGTGAGAGAGTTTGAGGTTGTTTTTTTCTTTTTAACATGTTGCGATTTGACATAGCAATGCTAAGTGGCTGTTAAGAGCATTTTTCACGTCGGCTTGAGTGAGCGGAGAAAGAAGCAGAAATCTGGTGAAGCCATTTATGCAGCCGACGTGCTGACAGTCAGGCGGCGTGTTTACACTCCAACAAAGTGCCCTCACACACTGCACCAGCCCAGCCGCTGAGGCCTGTCTGATGTGTCAGAAGCTCACAAACCTTCTCTCCCTTCGCTCTACGCTCATTCCTGGGGAACATGTGCGCTGGAATTCTCCCCCAATTAAGACAGGGATTAGCCAGGTCCGCTGTGGGAACCGACCGACTGTGGGAAACAGAGGCTCTGTCGCTCTCTCTTCCCTCACCGACACTCAGCCTCATTCTCACTCGCTCTTGTTCATCAAGCTGCCTCCCTCCCCTGTATTTCTCCCCCTGTTACTGTAACTCTTCCTCCTCCCATTTCTCACCCTATTTTCTGTAATTCCTCAACATTTTATTCCTTCCAATTTGTCTTTCTGTTCAAGCCACACTTTCAAAAAAATCCATTTCCTATTGTTTGCCCTCTCATATTTCTAATTATGCACTGACCCCTTTATTTTTCACCCTCTTTCTCAGCCACCCAGAATCTCCATATCTTTCAGTCCTGATTCTTCAAGGTTTTCTGAAGTGCACAGTTCTTCTGTGCTCCCCTCTCCTGCCCCTTCCCTCCTCCCTCTTAATGCCTCTCTAGCCTCCATACTGAAAGCTTGTCTGGGGGGGAGCTGGGGTCTCTCGCATGAATAGTCTGAGACTGTCAGACTGAAAAGAGGGGGTCGAAAAGACAGCTCATCAGAAAAGAAAAGACAGGTGTCTCAGAAAACAGACAGTTATGTAGGCACTTTTTGCATTACTCAATTTAAATTCAACATGAATAAAAACACTAATCCCATCACTTTTAATGCGCTTAACATTGATCAAAATTCATTCTAGTCTCACAGGAGAATTCAAGAAACCATTGAACTCGAATGAGCAATAACTAAACAACCATGGGAACATCCTGGTTGCGGACGGTTCATCCCCAATTTTCCATTGTCACATTTCTTTCTCATGATCTTGCAATACTCTCACTATCACACCGGATTCCTCTCCCACTGCGTCTACATTCCTCCTATTTATTATCACCTTTTCTTCCTCACTTGTTCCCACTCTGCCTCTACTTTCCTTACGTTCCCATAAATCCTTTCCCTGTGCACTCCTCCACACAAGGCTTGTCCGTTCCAATTACCGCAGGGCCGTCCAGCCCCCCGGCTCACACACAGCTCGCTCTCATTAAGCCTGTATCAATTAGGCATTAACCTCCTAAAACAAAGGGCCTCTTGACGAACCCATCGCCCATCGCAGGCCATGTGAGGAACTTCCTCTGCACCGCTCCACCCTGCTTCCCATCCTCAGAACCACACATTCATCCAACCTCTTTCCCACTGTGCTGCTCACAAAACAAAATCTGGGCCCAAAGCATCGACTACAACAGAGTAGAGAATAAGCATCAAACACTTAGTTGTAGAGTAAATGTTGAATAGGTCAGGGTCTTCACACAAACCAGCTAATGGTATGTGTAGTTTTGTTAGTAGAATTTCATGATTTAACCTTCCTTTAAGTGTTTTGCTGCATTTTCCTTTTCATAAACTTACACCGCACAGACGAGCTCAACTATATATTATGAAGGTAATAGGTTTTCTTTCCCAAAAGACTAAAGTTAGTGTTAATTTAAATATATCACACCTAGTTATTTTTATTTCACATGACTACATGGGTCATTTTTATAGACTGAAATAACTATTAGATTATAACGATTTATGCAGAATATAATTTTGTTAACTCATTTCAGACAATGTGTAACTGTTGAGAAACAATCTCAGTGGTAAAGATGGTAGTCGAGTGCAGAACATGATTTACAACAATGGCATAACCTGATTTAATATGGCTTTGTAATGCACCAGTCCTGAAATAAATTATATTTAGTGAAGCTTGAAATGCTCAGTTTTGATGAGTCAGAAAGATGTACATTTTTCTCGAAATGTATGAGCAAGAAAAAAAGGCATTACACAGAAGGAACAAAATGTCCAAGACAACAACATTTAATCAACGTTAATTAAATCATTTATAGTAACATCTTATCACTCAATTTCTACTTCTCATGAACAGATTTGGGTGCATTTTTGGGAGTTTCTGTGACCAATGTCATTATAATTGTCTACAATGTTGCTGAGGAAATGAGGATCCCCCCGTCATTAAGTTTTCTTTTAATTAGATTTAAAACTAATCTCGTCGCAAGTCTTTTTTAGTTTTTACAGAACTCTGAACATGCGTTTCATAAATTCACAGCAGCACCGTCAACCTTTGCTAACTATGGGACTTTTTTTTAACGATTTAAACAATATCCTTGACTTTTTATATTCTAAACTTGGTAGCTAAATCATGATTTGAATTAAAAGTGCTTTTGTTCCACATTTATGATACCAAATGAATCTTATGTAATCATTATCAAAATTTGTATTTACATCAGAAACACATGTGGTAAGTAAAACATTGTTCACAGCCAAAGAAGTGAACTTTTTCAAAAGTCTGGAAGAAAACTTGGCTCTTAGCCTCGGGACCAGCTGTGGTGCCGCAGACTTCAACATCTACTCATGTAACCATTTAAAAAACTTATCCACTACTTTTCTTGCTTTACCTTTACTCAGAGTAAACTTTGTGCATGTTTGCAGAGGTCGCTGCAGGCGCATCGTGTCTCTGTCTTTGTTGGCGGAGCAGCAAAGAACAACTTGGTTTTGATTTTCCCACAGATCTGCCGCAGTGAGGAGTGGTCCCCAGCACCCAGCGCTTTGGCACAGTGACTATGTTGGCACCGGCCCAAGCTGAACACCCCCCACCCCTTTTCCCAGGGCCCTGAGAGTGTAATACATTACCACCGAACTCCCACTTCCCATTCCTCTCAAACTTTCACACCCATGCTCCCTCCCTCCCACGGCTGGCATGCCCCCTGAAAAGGGGATTGGGGTGACATGCGTATGACTCTTTTCCCATCTCCTCAACTTTTCCCAGCATCCCCCAGAGTATTTTAGCTTAAAGTGTTTATGTCTTTCCATATAAAACTCAACATAAATCTTACAGACACTATTTATTTTTGACCAAACCTTTTTCCAAAGTACAGGGCTTTTAATATTTTAAAGTTATGCCAGCTATGCCAGGAAACCCAGGAAACCCAGCTACCGAACACACCGGAAAAAAATGCAGACCCTTTCACTGTTAAAGGGGTTTAAAGGGAATAGATGTCTATTCAAACTGACCCTGAGGTTATAAATATGAACCCTCATTCTGGAAAAAGCCTGGATTGTTTGCTCCATAGTTCTCAGAGCGGCATTGAGAGGGAAGTATTCACAGGCGTGTATGTGTCTGGGTAACATGTAATGACATTATTCTCACCAGGGTGACCCCTCATTGTCACCGCGCTTTCTTCTCCCGAGCTCGTGAAATTGACATAAGCTTTACAAACATTCCACGCATTTTTTTCTCAAGGCCGGATTTCTTTTGGGGCCTTTCATAGAGAAAAAAGCACCAGAATGAGCAGCACCCCCTAGTGATGGGGTCAACACACACCATACATGCTCTCTGGTCTAAACAAGGGGTTCTGTTAGATTGATTAATTATATCCACTAAAAAAGGATTAAAAAGTGTTTTAATTTCAATAAAACCAGGTTATAATCACTGGTTTGTGTATGATTTAACTTAAAATGTGTGTTTATCATTTCCTGTAGGAGTTATATTTAAAAAAAAAAAAAGTAATTTAAAGTTATATCGCAGTATATGTTCAGATTTTGTGTCCAGTTTTCTTAATGGAGAGTTGTATTAGCACTTTGGGAACGCCCGGCCTCCTGTATGCCATGCAGTCTGCAGAGGTGTGAGATCTCCTCCCTATACCTGCAGGCAGTGGTAAAGCTCACTATAATGATCTTCCAGAGGTAAACATTTAAAAAAAATTACACAGTGGGTGACTTCCTGACCTTCCCAGGTGATTGTCAATATAGTCCTGCAACTCCGACACCTGCGCCTCGGCAACTGATGGTGATGAGAAGGGAATGGTCTTTCTCTAAACTCACCTATAGAAAGAAAGATATACAAACCACTTTCAGTATGAAAAAACGTTTATTCCTTCAAACCAAAGTGAGGTTATAAAATAGCTTTAGGGGTGAGAGAGCTTTGTTTACCAGTGTAGAGTCTGAGATCTCCTTCAGCTGCTTCCTTAAGTCCGACCAGGATTCCTCGCATGCCAATCTGATAAAGTTACATTTGTCATACTTTTTTATGACATGATCCACAGCTGACCACATTTCACATTTGTCATTTGGTAAAATGCTAAATTGACACTCACGACGGCTCAAATTTTGAACGCGCATTTTGAGGGCAACCACCTGCCACAGAAACAAGGTGAACATATTGAATCAACAAGAACACATCAATGTATGTAAAAAGATGACGTTATACAAGATAAGATTCGGAAAATGCCTGAATCTGAGCTGCGATTACTTGCTACTAAAAAGTGAAAACTGTTGTTTGAAAGTCATCTAATGACATTATAATAACTTTTTTCCCCTAAATGTCAAACAGTTTTCTTTAAAACACATCTAAAATAAACACTGACTGCAGTAGATGCTCAGACAGTCACTGTGACAACCACCCAGTTAGGATTTAATTACCCATCAATCAGTGCTCTGACATGAACTGCAGTCCTCCTCTGCAGCATTGAACTTTTTTGTTGCCGTAGGATACACACTTTATTGTGCAGTTCATCGCTCAAAAACAAACAATGTGCTTTATATGGAAAGTTTAGACACAAAGAAGAATCCCCCAGACCAAATAAAAGCATTCACCAGACATAACAAAAGCAGATCAAGCCACTTCAAAGCGGCCATGTTTCTTTAGAGCTACCTGCAGCTGAGCCTCGTCCTGACGGCGCTGCTGGAGCTCCCTCTCTGTTTCCTCTCTGAGCTCAGAGGGCTCCAGGCTGAAGGGGGCTTCTGGAGGTCCAGGGTCAAGACCGCTCTCTGGCTGGGCCAAGATCTGCTCCCTCTGAACCCTGAAGATCACAATGTTTCAAAGTGTCCAGTTACTCATGATGGATTCACTTGGAATGTGCTATTAATGGCAGGGTTGGTACTCGTTCTGGTTTATCAAAGCTAAATCAGTGGAGTTGCAGTTATGGATTTTTTCATTAATTTTGAAATAGTGCCCGAGTCTTTTGAAATTGTGTTTACTTTTGATGCAACAGCACTGCTTTAAATCAAATTTGGCAAAATGATACTTGAGAGGTCTAATGATTAGGTTGAGCAATTCAAATATAAAAAAGGCATTTTAATTTTTAAGTATTGCTGAAAATGTTTATCTCAGCCTGGGGTCAGACATCCTAAGATTAGATGATGTAGAGGGTATACAGATGACTATACAAATACATTTAAGTACAATTCTGCTACAAACAAAGTTTCCTTTAATTTTAGATTTTTATACTGTAGGTTTTTGTTTAAGGAAAATCACAACTTGTATATATGCAACTTTTTAAAAAGGGTCACGAGTAGACGTGACTTTAGGGATGATATGCAAAAAAAAAGTTTGGGTAAAGTTAAACGCAGGACATAAAATACGGTTTTCCGTGTCCAAACGACAGTGAAGCATACCTGTACGCAATAAGGAGAGCATGATGGGTCTTGGTGATCTTCTGAAGTCTCTTCTTATAGGAGCGAGCATCGGAGGCCAGCTGTTCCTCCCTCGCTCTGTAGGAGGAACGCACATCCTGAAGCATGCTGTCAACGTGTGCCCTCAACTTAGAAGCCTCTGGTGGGCTTTTACCCTCTCCTAGTCCATCAATGTACTCCTAAATTAAAGACATGTAAATGGATGTTATGTTAAGACCTTAAAGTCCAGTAATACTTTGCAAAGAGGCTTTTGTGAGGACTGAAACTCACAGATAAGTCCTGTAAATACCACACGAGTCTTAAACGATATTCCTCATTCAGCTCTTTGACTTGAAGCTACAGCTTTGAGTTTTCCTCTTCCGCCTCCTTCACTTGGCTCTGAGAGCACATCAGGGCCTTGGGTAGAAATAACAACAAGTAAACATTCATTCAGAGAGTGGTTAACGGGGATAATATCTATAATTATTTCAGAAATGTTCTGGAAATCAGTTCACGCTCACATCACTCCGCTCAGACAGTTCCTGCTGGCGGTTACGGATCGCTCTCTTCTCGTCCTCCTGATGCTCTTTACCCATTTCCACCCTGATGACCGAACACAGGCTCAACAACAAGAGAGTAGCAAACCAAACTCCAGACAGCCACATCACAGGGGGAGACCACATCACACACACAGCAAACAAACCCACAGATCAAAGGACAAACATCCTGAGATGGGTTTGGTTGTTTGGTGACTGGACAATGGACATGTAAAGATATTGATGTCTAATCCAAATTGAACTTGTGCACTATCAAATGACATACTCACACTTTCTCCTCCAGTTTCTTCTGTTGCTCCTCGTAGCTGTTTTTCATTTTCTCCAGCATTTCTTTGATCTCATCTCGGTTTCCAAGTAGCTTTGGGAGAGCATATAAATGAACAGGCAAAGGAGGTTATTAGTTTACTGATGTCCGTAAAACATATGTGTTGGACACTGTTCCCAAGATTGAGGTATGTGTTTTGTATGAAAAGACTTACAGTGTTTTGCATAGTTTTTTGCTCCTTGTCCAAAGCTCCCAGATTCTCTAGCTGTTAAAACAGTGATGTTTACAATCGGAATTAACCAATGGCAAGTATAACATATCAAATTAAAGATTACCTTTATCCCAAAATGTTATTTTCTTTAAGTGAAAAGAAAATGTATTTTATAAACATGATCTTTTTCCCAATTTCTTGCACGACCAATGCTTTTTTCTGCGAGTAGAACATGTAAAATTATGTGGAAAATATATATGTCCAATGGTAGAGTAAATCATATTGCACTGGTTGCATGAAATGTGAGAAAGATAATCTTTTTAAAAAATAAATTCAGCTTTATCCCATCATATATGGACGAAAGATGCAAACAACATTTCTTTAGGAAAGCTGGTTGGGATTAACGACATCTGTGTTAAAATCTGAGAAGTTCAAACCACAACACCATTTTTATGTTGTTGTCGGCCAGTACAACAAAAGCCCCTAAAGTTCCTGCTATTGTAGTGACATGAACTCAGGAAGTAATCTAGAAAATAAAAGTGCGTTTAACCAATTATATTTCCATCTAAAGAGCTGTGAGGACAAATGAACATACTGTCTCACCTTGACTCTGTTATGTGACATGCTGCTGATCAAGGCCCTCACCCGGTCCAGCTCACAATGCAGCCCCCGGGTGGAGGTCTCCACGCTCTGCTGCTGCTCCTCCAGCTGCAGACGGAGGGCGTCCTGGGCCTGGGCCAGAGCCAGCAGCTCAGCACTCAGCTTCTCACCCTGGTTCTGCTCTTTATCATGGGTATCAGCCAGAGCCAAGTAACTGTTCTTCAGGGCAGTGTACTCCTCCTCCGTCAGGTCTTGACCACTCTTCTCTCCCACTTTTAGACAAGCCTCAGCAGACTGGAGTGCCCTGGATAAGTTGTCTCGCTCCATCTCAAGCTCCGTTATTGCACTGGCTTGATTCAATAGCTAAGAAGTGGAAATACAGTGCATCACAGTATGTGTGGGTATGAAGAGTTAACCCAATTCAACCCTGATAAATCCCAACTTTTTAGGCAAATACATTCTTCTTCTAGCAAACCCTCACCTTGTTTTTCAGCTCAAACTTCTCTTCTTCAAACTGCTCCCTCATTTTGTTTGTCTGCATTTTCTCATCCACAAGCTCCTTAGATATCTGGATGATGGGAACACAATTTATTCTGTTTATATAATGAACACATTGTACACTTACTGTATATGCTCATGAACTCTACCTTGAGTTTGTCCTCCTCACTTTGGATCAATCTGCAGGACAGATCTGTGTTGGAGCTGGCCAGGTAGCCCAGTCTGCACTCCAGGTAGCCCACTTTGGTGAAAAGGCGTTCATTTTCTCTCAGTTACTGCTAAAGTAAAGTGAACAGAAACACTTGGTCTACAATGATATGACAAAGGCCTATTTTCAAAATAAGATTTCCATTGTTTTCAATCGTTTGCAGCTTCATATCAAGGACAATTAGCATGTTAGCATAGCACCACCTGACTTTGTGGCCCGAGTCCATTTCACCCATTAAGCCAAATTAGCTTACTTCAGTATCCAATTTCCTAGACAAAACGGTCCTGAAATAACTCAGTGTAGTGTTTGTACTTACGTTTTCTTCTGTTAAAGCTCGAAGTTGCTCATTTGAACTTAGCTGGTGGTCCTGTTTGTCCATCTGTATTCACTATCAACGGCTAATTAAGCTAACTTACTCACTGTATCCACCAACACTAAATTGCCATGGCCTCAACAACACACAACACTGTTTTTGTTTTATGTGTTGTCTATCTTTATATTTGAGGACACGAAACATCACCATAAGAACTGTAGAAATGACAGTGAAAAATAAATCAATTTCCAGTGTATTTTACTTTCAACAGTTGGATTAAGAGGCCTAACATAGGCCTACAGCCTTTTGCCCGTATTTGATCACAAACAAATTGATGTAAAGGAACCTTCAGCAGCTGCATTATAGTATGAGATAAGTGATAAAGTAATTTATTGTTTCAGCCTGGAGAAGAACAAGCATCTCTCCTTTATAAAGCATTTGAGACACTGCTTCTGAAACACTGAACAACAGCGGCTGAAAGTTGATAGATGTCATTGCAGCGCCATCTTGTGCCAACAGTTGGAAAAGTACCACATTAGGAGCCACTGTGAGAAACTTTTTGTTAAATACTGGGCGTCATTTGCGCTGGGGACGCTGGAGACACTTTTTGAAAGTGTAAATTATAAATGTTATTTTTCAAGACTTAAAAAAATACGGATTATTGGCTTCCTCAATCATTTCCCCATGGCCACACATAGCCTAATGGTTCCTACGAAAATAGTCTGTAGCCTGACCATAGACTGTATATATAAAGAGCCTGACACTGTAAATCCTGTCTATACAGGATCAGTTTTTATATAAAAATGTTTTTTTAAAAGTAATGTCTATAATTCTTATTTTTATCACTTTCTTTTTTTAGTTTATAAGTTTCTTAATTAATTTGTTAATTTTTTTCTATTCTAGAATTTGTATTATTACATTTTTTATTATTATTTATTTATATTATTCTATTATTTATTCATTTTAGTCCCATTTTTATGTCCCATATTATAGGAACTGAAAGATATTGTTAAAGACACGTGCACTTTCAGAGCAATTGAAAGTACATTTGTACATTTAGTGTTGTCGTATCCACAGAATACAAGGCTACCAAGTAAAACAACTTGGTCTGAAACAGGCACAGACACATGTATATTTGAATGAAAATTGAAAGTGAAAATACATGTATGAATACATGTGTGTTCTGTTTTATTCACAACTCATATATTTTTATTTATACATTTATTTCGACATTTATTAATTTATTCATGTATTTATTTGTTCTCTTGTTAATTCCTTCCTGTATTTATTTTCACATGTATTCATGTATTTATTTCTTCCGTTTTTTTCACATTTATTTATGTTGTACTTATGTCATGCTCTGTCTTCAATACCTGTGTGCTCGTTGTGTGCATAAAGGTACAAATTCACTCAAAATCACATCACAGCAAGACCTATAGTTGGGCGTACGTTGTTTTAAAAACACATTGGTGGTTCAGAGGTCTATGCATTGGTTTTTCATGCAGGTGCTCGAGGTTCAACAACCAGGGGAGGGACATTATATAAATACCTCTACAGCTATAAAACCTTCCAAGCCAAACTGGGCAAATTCATTCTTAAAAAGTATTTTTATTAAAGTAACAGAACAATGCATTGTAATGTTAACAAATTGGGTTCACATGTGCTAAGTAGAATTTGTTACAAGTTATCAAAAATAGCTGAAAAATGCTTTACAGAGATATGCCACTGAGAGAATACTTTCAATTAATGCATTGATTTAACAAAAAAACATTTTTACCAAATGCATGAAAACCACATGATCAGAACCAGGATAGAAAATCACACATTCAATGCAAAACTTAGATATAAAATCAAGTAATTAAGCTCAAAGGTATAACCTGTTTTTTTTTTTAATTCTGCAGCTCTAAAATTAAGGATTCCAGGATTGAATTGAAAGCCGACTGGATTTTCACAGATAACAGGCTGGATTACTTGTGTTAAACATTTTGAATAGTGAACATTCTGTAGAATTTGGTATATCTTGTTCTATCTATTTTAACATGAGCATAAATAAATCAAAGCTTTACAATTATAGTCTCTAGTGTTGATGCCTTCAACTTGTCCTCAGTCACACTAGGGATTTTCAGTCACACTGTATTGCAGGTCAAAGCATTTTTTTTTTGAGGTAGAAGACATTCTCTCAGGTCAGCTCTCGTAATGAGTGTGGAAGTGTTTTTAATAATCTCATGTGCTCTAGGTGTAGCGTCCAAACTGCACAGTTGTTCCCGGTCTGAGACTCTTGCATATTCATGCATTTGAACATGCAGATTCTTCATACACATGAATAAAGAATCCAAAAATATGAAAATAAATATATTATATTGTTTTACAAAATAGAAAATGATCAATGAGACCTATTTAAGATACATTTAAGTCCTCCTCCACTTCATCGTCCTCCTTTGCAATGGGTCTGTTGTCGCCACGGTCCATGAGTACACCCATCTCTTTCTGCAGGGACTCCAGGCTGGCCGGGCTGACGTAGTACCTGACGTTCTGAGAGGGCAACAGCCTCTGGAGCTCCTCCAGCTTACGGTAGGCCTGGAGAAGAAACATGGAAAGAGGATAAAGAGCTGACTGTTTATTTTAGGAGTTTTTAGAACCATTCATCTAAAAAAGGTAGCATTTCCTATGACAGGTTGCTGATATTTTCTTTAACCAACATGTCATTTCACCGAATAAAAAAGCTAGAAAAAAAAGTTACCATTTGGAAGTTGCCTTGCTGACAGTGGTGCTCCACCAAGAAACCATATGCATCTCCAATCCTGACAGCAGGGTCCAACTCCGGCTCCTCCAGCAGCGCTTCACACAACTGCACCGCCTCACCAGGATCCTCCACATACAACCTGCAGACAAAGGACAAAACTCAGATTAAGATCAACACAAATAACTTGTATACAAAAGAGAACAAGTATGAGTTGTGTTCTTACATTCGTGCGTGGACAAACTTCTTGATGAGTGTGATTCTGTGCTGCAGGTCAGCCAGTCTCACTTCCTGTTGTCCCGCTGAAGGGTCTTTTGCTTTTGAGACGCACTTGAAGGCCTCAGTCAGAGCATCTAGAGCCTTTTCATAGTTCTGGTAATCATCAATCTCAACCTTGATGATGATCAAAAAGAGGAAACTTGTTTCATTTCTATTTCAAATGAATATAATTTGCCTCAAAGCAACCTTACAATTGTATGTATTTTTCATCTGACTATACTTAAAGCTCTTATAATAAATTATTGTAAAAAAATAAAAACACCACTAACAAACAAACACTAGTCTATTTTCCAGTCAATCATTTCAACAAAAATATAACTGCAGCAAATATATTATATATACACTTTTTGAAAGCTTGTCATTTTCCTTGAGCATTCTCAATTAAAGTGGCAACTAAGAACATCTATCACAGTATCTCATCTGTAGAATTGTATAACCTACTGTTTATCAAAGGCAACGTTTTACCTGTAGAACATGCTTGTTATTTAAGAATGCTAACTTGAATTGAGCAGCTTAAAAATGCTTAATGTCAATTTGTTACCAGGAAAGTACCAATTAACATAACATGGACGGATGTTCTTATGAGGTTTAGCTCTACCTGAGCACAGGCTTCATAGAAGCCAGCCAGCAGGTCCGGTGCCCTGCCTTTAGTGTAGAAACCAATGATTGTCTTCAAGATCTCCGGATTTTTCCGCCAGTCCAGAGACTGGAGGTAGTTGGCGGCCATGATGAAAAGCTCCTTCTGACGACAAACATTGGCGAAGAATATAATTTTCTCCGTGTCGCCCGATTTGAGAAGTGCCCTCATCGCCTGTTTGGAAAAAATACAATCAAACATAATATAGGTACAAATATTTCATATGTTAAAGAGAAAGGTTTGGATGTTTTGAATTCACTGCTTAATCTTGCAGTCAGACAACAACAATATGTTTACCTCGCAGAACACAGAAGTTGATGTACTGATATAGATTTTCTAGCGTGGGCCTTACTAAGGCTAAAACACAATTTGCTAATATCCACTTAAACAGCATTACGTTGCTTTGATCCTGAACCATAACTATTGTCTGCTTCACAAAACTGGGGACGTGTCGACTGCCATCTACTGTGATTAAAAGTTCCTCACACAACCCCACATCATCTAAACTATCCCTTTAAATCGCATGTTATGCACATTTTGATTATGCTACATTAGGTTGACAGAACAGATCAAAGTATTCCTCTTGCCAAGATACAAACACGTTGTAAGCGTGCAGAGAATCCCTATAGTGTTTCCTTCACACCACAGTGTTACCTTGAGCTTGTTTCCCGCCTGTGTGTATTTCTTGGTGGCCAGGTGGTAATTCCCCTGGCGCATGCAGCAGTCCGCTATCCTCTCCAGCAGCTCCTTTCGAGCCTCTTCAGATAAATCCTTTGAGTCGGTGACCGTCATCCTCTCTGCCAGCTCCTCTGTGATGGTCAGGCTCTGGGTCACACACAGCTCCAGGGCTTGATGGTACTTTGGTCACACACAAAGGAAAAGACACATATGAGCACACACATATAAAATGATATTTCCATGTGTAAAAGATCATGTGTAACAAACACCTTCTTTGCTGCTACCAGTAACTCCACAGCCTTCTCATACTGGGAGTGCGTGATGAAGAAGTCGGAGCAGCGTGCCAGGAGGGCGGGGTCGGAGTACTCGTTCAGATCCTCAGCGATCAGCTGGAGGGCAGAGAACTGCTGGGTGGCAAAGGCCAGCTCCAGAGCTTTAGAAACATAACCAGCCTGCAGTGGAGAAATTACAAAAAAACATTCTACTGTTAGAAAGTGGAAAAACTAATTAAAATAGTATTTAAATATATGTATTGTGAAATACCACACTTTTGTAGGACACTACGTGTGAATAAAGTAAACATCTTTAACCAATAGAAATCCTCCTAAGTCAATTACTTACAATAAGTCAATTATATTTTGCATTACAAGTTTTCTGAAATTGTATGTTTAAATATGCAAATTTGGCATTATGTTTTACTAACTTTTAGGGAATTTGGGAGAAATATGCTGACAAAATAAGAAATATTGTAGTGAATTAAGTGGCTAAATGTTATTTGGTTTATATTTGTTTCCATTAGTCTTAAAGTAAAATATCCCTAACTCAAAATGGACCCATCACATGAAAAATATATGCCTTGTTACTGCCCCCTGGTGGAATGATTTAGAATGCATCAACCTGAACGTAACCTCTGTCATTCAGAAATTAAATAAATGTATGAGGGACCTTGTGGTAGAGTGCGACGGCTCGGTCCATGTGGGTTTCTTTCTCCTCGTAGTAACAGGCCGCCTCCATCATGTCCTCCGCGTTACTGAGCAGAGCCAAATTCATCAGCTGGTCATCCAGACCGTTCTCCTGTGTACACACGATACACACACGTCAACAACCAACCAAGAGTAAGACAGAAAACACAACAAGATCAATGAATGAAAAAAACATGCTTAAGAAATAGAGAATAAACAGCATTGCTGCCAGTAAACATCAAGATAAATGTGGAGAAATCTGCGCAGTGGAGAGCTTTACCTTACAAAGTCGGATGGCGTTGTTGTAGGCCTGGGCTCGTGTGTAGAAGTGGACGGCCTGTTTGATGTCTTCATGGCCCTCGTAGTGTCTGGCCAGGTGATAGGACGCTGCCCTGTCCCCTGTGTCATTGGCTATCTCAGATGCCTGGTGTAACAAATAAATACTTTCGAAAATTATGAAATGATATGAAATTAAAGGGTCCACAGTTATGAAATTGACTGAACATGAAAGTGAAAAGCTTTTCACAACAACAGTAAAGCAATTGCTTATTTCATGTTGAATCTCATGGCTCGATGCTTCAGTTTGTGTGTTCTGTGTTATTATATATTTGTTGTCATTTGCGTTTAGTTTGTAAAAAAATATTTGTTTCCATGAGTAAATATTTGTTTTTTCTCTCATGCACGTGTTATTTTTTTACCCATTTTTATGTATTTTAATTATGGAGCAAATAAACTAAAAGTGCTGCTTACTATGTCAATACAATTACTGTGTTTCCTACTGCAATACATACCTTTGGATCAAGACCAAATAATCACACTTAAATTACAAAATAAAGAGCATCTATATTTGAAAGCAAAGTTTGTTGTGTGCAATTCCAAAAATAAGTTAAATGTAATTATTTGATTTAATAAAATATTACAAATGTTATAGAAACTTATGTCACCTTCTGAATGTTGCCCATGTAGCAGTGGACTCGAACCAGAGAGAGGTAATCCTGAGCTCTGTCATAGAAACGCAGCGCTGAGTCCATGTCTGACTGGCTCTCCAGGTACTGAGCCCACCACTTATAGATGTTCCTGAAGAGAAAACATGATTAGTGTGTGCATATAGTATGAAAATCACGTGACATAATGTTCAGATCAACATTTGTGTCTATCAAGAGAAGCTCTGGACTTACTTGTCTTTCATTTTGTTAACATAGATATCTAGAGACGATGTGTCATCCTGGAGCATTCTGGGAACTTCGACCCTGTGTGTGTCTGATTTCTCATAACTGTAACAAAAAGGTTAGAATAGATAGAATTGGGAGGATGAAACCCTCTTAATGGTCTCACATGCAGAGCACACAGCACACACAGTGAAATGTGTTCTCTGCTTTTAACCCATCCTAGTACCAGGAGTCTAGCACTAGGAGCAGTGGGCAGCTATTGCACAGCGCCCGGGGAGCAATGGGAGTGAGAGGGGGAAGGGGGGTGTCCGGTGCCTTGCTCAAGGGCACCATGGCAGGGCAGGAGGTGAACTGGGACCTCTCCAAGTAGCAGTCCACACTCCATATTTTAGGTCTGGTCGGGGACTTGAACCGGCGACCCTACGGCTCACAGTCCAAGCCCCTACTGACTGAGCCACTGCCGGAAAGTTGGCAGTCACACTATGTTTCCATTGTACATTTGACCATTTTTGTATACTGTATCTCTGACACAAAACCCCATCAGATTGTGTCTTACTATGTGAGGGCCAGCGTCTTATTGCCTATAGACTCCAGGTATTTGGCATGGTTGTAGTAGGTGGTGCGCAGATGGATGCGATCGTGGCTCTCTGCTGTTTCCAAAGCCAGCTTCCATTGGCCAGAAGCCTGGTAGAAGTTGTTCAGCAGGTCATAGCGCTGACAGCACTTGAACAACTTTTCGGCATCTTCCTATTGGAGCACAGGAAGAGACGACGGAAAGATAAATGCTTTTGGTGCGGAAAGTCCCTTAGTCTGTGTGGTGCCCTGCTTAGGCCTAAAAAGAGGACGTGAGCTAAAGGATGTGGCATTATATGTTGGGGTTATTTATGAAGAATAGAAAAGTAAGATTTGAAGTAAAAGGATTGTCTCTCCACTTTTATTATCTTGTATATCTTTATTGCATCGTCCTGCTTATCTGTTTTTGAATGTATGTTGTGTTTGTCTGATGTTAAATGACAGAAGAAAGAATGGCTGAATAAAAGAAAGAAGAATATGTCACTAAATAAACATTTCATGTCACATTTTGAAGCTACAAAAGCTGTAAAGTAAAATGAAAAAAGATTCTACAGCCAAAAATCTGCATTGTCTTTAAGGTACTCCATAAATAGGGCACAGAGAATATGTTTGTGTCTTTGTACATTTACACATGAATACTTGGACATCTTACCAGCATGCCGAGCTGAATGGCTAACATAGCCACTTGTGCTTCTGGCTCAGGCTCCGTCTCCACCTCTCTCAGTGCTTTTGCTGCCCTGGCATTTCCCATATTCCCAAGACACACGCGTGCCACATCCAGCCGGCGGGTTTTCACACACATCCGCGCCATGTTTTCCCATACCGCTTCACTACAGGGAAAAGAGAAATGGCTCGAATGTAAGCGCAATGTGTAGACCTAGAGTGGCATTGTGTTATTTGACAGATACGCATATTTACAGTTTATTTTTATATTTTAAGAACCAAACCCTTAGTATGCAAGGAGAAATGGTGACAAAGCTGTCCAAAAATGTACTTGTAGACCCATTACTGTAGTATTATTTCAACATCTTTCACGATTATAAGAAAGGATCACCAAATACCTTTTGCACACAAATATGGAGATACTAACATGTGTGCAGGATTTTAACACAAAGCGAGAGGTGTACTTTTCTATGTCTGTCTTTCCTTTATTTCCTTTTGTCTTGCTGACGTAAATCGGCCGCCTTTTCTCTGGCTTCAATTCCAAATGTCAGATTCCACAGCCATCTGGTCTCTATTTGCGTCCACCTCCCTCCTCATAGCTTTAGCTGATACAGATGTGGGCTGTTTATTAAAGTCAGGCAACAGGAAATACCCCAAATCTTTAGGGGCCCTGCTATAAGCGGGGGGGGAATGGAGGCCAAGTGGACAAAAAGAAAGCAAGAGCAGCGACTGCTAGCCAAAGTTTTACTCTATATGGTCACAAAAAACCAAGCCTGAAAATAAAGCGTGAGATAGTTTAAAATGCTGAGAAAAACAGAGTTAGCTGCACACTGGGCGGCAAGATCTAGAGAGCCAGAAAAGGAAAGACAAGAGAAGGAACAGGTCTACATTTGGCCTCTCTTCCCATCCTCTTTTCCTCTCAGGAAACACATCCTGTTGCTGGCTGAGTGTGGCGGCCAATGTGTTTGTTGCACACGAGAGAGAGGACTTTAGCGAACGCCCCCTGGGCTCCAGACAAAAGAATACACAACAGTGACGTCTAAGAGGGGGTCTTTTGGACATTCTCTCACACAAACACGCTGATACACACACACACATTTAAAGTGATCATGCAGGAGGGAGCTGCCTGTTTAAAGCTTGCTATGGTTGCAGACTGATGTCTCGGACTATGACGAACGGCAACTCCCCCACATTTCAACCGTGACCTCAAGGATTTGCAGAGAACTAGTGAGTGAGGGGAGAGAAAGAAAGACAGAAAACAGTAGAAGGAGGTGGCTTTAAGGACTTCTGGTTCAAGTCAGGCAGTGGGGGCTCTTCTAGTGGAGAGACAGTCTTGGTATGTCTCAGTAAAGCAACTGACAAGTCGGCTCCAAACTGCTTTTTACATCTGTACTCTTCTGAAGGAAAAGTGAAGTTGCTGAAGGGAAAACCATATCTACTGCCTACAGAGAAGCCAGCTGCACACACAGAAGACCAACCAATGCAATAGGAATCACACTGAAGAAGGAAAAGGAGCAACGAGATCCAAGAGTCAAGCTGCAGCCAGTCGGAGCCACGGGAATGGACCTAGGTGACAGTTGGATTAACCCCCGCGTACCCGCAGTGCTTTCTGAGGAGGAGGGCTGAGGATCTGCTGCGATGGCAACCAACTCCTGAATGAGGATGAATGGAGATGTTCTTTAGCTAAGCCTCAAGACAAGACTCTTGCCGATTGTGTGAGCTGGGACAACACTCGCTGACAGCTGGAGCAGGAGGAGGAGGTGGTGGCGGAGGAGGAGGAGGAGGAGGAGAGGACTGCTGGTGCTTCTGCCCCAGAGGAGAGGCAAGAAAGCGGGCAGGACAGCGCGGAGGATCAGGAGGGACTCGAGGGAGGGGGAGAGGTGGCGGGCGTCAGGCGGCGCATGGCCGTTCAGAGGCTGGTGGCGGCAGCCGTGGCGGTAGCCCTGCTATCCCTGGTGCTAAATAATGTGGCAGCCTTCACCCCCAGCTGGGTGCTGCAGGCCCTGGAGGACGGACGCAAGCGCAGTGTGGGACTCTGGAGGATGTGCCCGACCGGAGGGGAGAGGGGCCGCGAGGATCTGCAGCCTGCCGCCAGGAGAAGCCAGCGGAGGCAGTGCGAAGGCCTGGGATGGGGCTCCGACTACTCAGGCTACCAGGAGTCCCGCAGCACGGTCAAATGTAAGTTTGCAAGATAGTTTTGATTTAAAGTTCAGCATAACAGTGCTAGATACGCCTGCAAACTAATCTCTTTCTTATCATGGTTGACTCGTTGATTGGTATATCCAAGATGAGAAAGGTCTAAATGGCAAAAATGCACAACTAGATTTTTTTCCGTCCTACATGTATTAGCAGAAGTGATTTTTGTTTCACTGTGAGAAATAAATTATACAACAGATCAACTTGTCATGTACAACATCCATGAATCCTAAGTGCTTTGCTTTAAGTCATGTCAGTCTGATGTATTACTGTAAACAGAAACAGATGGCAACAAGCCAACAATTCTAAGTATGTCGATTTTTTTGAAAGCCAATTGGATCATTTGGTTTTGGAAATTTCCTGAAATGCTTTGAATACAAACCCTATATGTTTGAGTTTTCAGCCAGAGTTGGTGTTACTAAATTTCGCTCCATTGAGAAAATTTCATTCAAGGAAATAAAGTCTAGGAAGGCATTTTCTGGGCACAATGGGCAGCACTGCCTAACGTCAGCCAAAGAAAGGCCTCACCATTCATGATAACATTGTGAAGTCACATTCAAATGCAAAAATCAAGACCTCTTGTCTTTGTCTTGCATAATCCGATCCATGCATTTAGATCACAGTGCAAAGTAAATGACACAGCCTTTCTTTTTGTCCCTCAAGTGCAGTTTGACATGATGCGAGCATGCAACCTGATGGCGACGGTGGCCCTGACTGTCGGTCAGCTGATCTTCCTCCTGGGCCTGATGGAGCTGCCCTTCATCACACAGGAATCCCAGTGGTGGGAGGAGGCCATTGCTGCACTGTTCCAGCTAGCCAGTGAGTACCAGCGTTACTACACCTTCTTTACGTAGCAGAAAGACAAGCAGAGAAGCCACTTTTCTGATCTAAATGCAAAAGTATTCTTCTGTCCTACAAGCAATGAACATCATTTATCTAGATGACGAAGGGCAAAGGTCACATGTTCTCTGGTAGATACTACTGTACTACAGGAAGACACTGTTTAAAAGTCAAGCAAAAAGGAAGGAACCTTTCTCCTATTGAGCAAAATTAGTACAAAATAATGTAATATTGGGGCTAGAACACATTTTTTTGTGAGGTGAAAGTCAAACTCCATGGGAAAATGTAGATAATGTGGGTAAAATGTGACAAACTTCAACTTAATATAAAATGACTGCATCATTAACTAACCAAATACCAGAGATTGCGGACCTCCAACAAGGTCATACGCTATCTTCCAAAAATAATCAGTGTATCGGCCCAGTGGACCAGATCCACTCCGAAATGTAATGGGTCCTTCATTGGCCCATGCTACACACTTCCACCAAGTGTCATGAACATTGTGCCATGAGATTTCCCATAATCCTGCTGACCAATAGGAAAACAAACCTACAAATCCAAAACCCGTCAACAAACCTCTTTGGCAAAGGAATCAACAGACCAGCTAAAATAAGAAAGAGGAAGATAAGAGGAACTATAAAACAAAACTATGGCCATCCTGGTGATTCATTAGTACATAGGGGACATAACTTAGCGCAGTCATGGTAACAACCCCCCCCCCCCTTCCACCATCCTTCCCACTGTGCCACACAAAGAGCTGGCTGTACCAGAGCTCGTGCTGAGGAAGTGTGTTGTTTTGTGTTCAGCGGACCCTCAGCCGGTTGGTATCATTGTGGCAGAGCGGCATGAAGGGGTTTACTCGGGGTCTAAATTTAGTCCTAGTCCAGAGTCCATGGGCCAGAGCTGCAGCGAGCCGGGGAGCGACTGTCGGGCGCCAGGATATCCCTGCTCAGGACGAGGAAATGTCTGTGACTACCTGTTATGCAAACCCCCGAGCTGGAGAAGGAAAAAGAGGGGAGGGGGAATGCACGGGAAAGACAGTTTCGACAAGGACTGTGTGTTTGTGTGCGCACTGGCAGGAGGGATTCTGTGTGTGTGTGTGTGTGTGTGTGTGTGTGTGTGTGTGTGTGTGTGTGTGTGTGTGTGTGTGTGTGTGTGTGTGTGTGTGTGTGTGTGTGTGTGTGTGTGTGTGTGTGTGTGTGTGTGTGTGTGTGTGTGTGTGTGTGTGTGTGTGTGTGTTGGTAGAGAATTGTCCAACAGCAGGGTGGGAATTGTCTCTGTGTAGATACGCTTTTTTGTCTCTGTTTACTAAATGTCCAAAAGCAGCAACGCATAAAGAATCTCCTCTCCATCGTGAGCGTCTTCGGCGGACATTGTCTCAGGGAGGAGGGCTTTTATCTGAAGACCTTGGCAGAGGATTGAGACCCACCCAACATTACAGTATTTTCCAATTTTAGACAACAGCACCAGCCAAACATCAGTTACCAGGAACTCATCTCACCAAAGCATCCTTAACACAGACAATGGCAAAAATAAACATAAATCATTAACACCAACATGGGTGGTGGACATTAATGTCTCTTTCGATCATACGGCCAGAATCATGACCTCATCATAAGATCACACATGTTCGCATTCGTGACAAATCTAAACGTTAATAAACAGTACCACACCTATTTCCCTGACGTCTACAAATAGTAATTCTCTCTGGAAAAAAGGCACCTTCAAATAATCTTGACTGATCTGTAAAGCCGAGCTTTTCCACAGAGAATGCCAAAAGCACCACTTTATGTGATGTGTTTATTATTTCTTGGCAATAAGTGATTCAGTTTTAACAAATAAGACCAACGACTACAGAAATCAAAGGAGACTTCTTCATTTGAAGAGGTCAACCATCAGACTGGCATTGCCATTAGACAACAGCAGCATGGCTAATACCAAAGCTAGCTTCTCAACTCTGCGGTTTCCTTTGTCCCATAGCCTTTCTTTGTATTTGCCTGAAAGTATAGACTGAATAGTTTGGGGTTTTGGACTGTTGCTCAGACTAACAGGCAATTAGTTGTCTTAAAAAATAAAGGAATATTTTGAAAAGTGAAGGCTTCAAAATACATTGATAAGGGCTTTCCTTCACTACATTTATTCAAGGACACCAATCGCTAATCCATTCCCTCTTCCTAATTTGGACTCCCCCACAGAGTCAGTGAATGGGCTTCAGCTCCGACTGAATGGAGATATTTTTACCCATCACTCCCTTTCTGAGGAATGTTTTCATTTTCAGACGTGCCAAAATGCTCAGCTATTACAAGCAGGCTGTGGAACAACAATATCCAATTCCATTAGTAGTAGTATTAGCAGAACTTTTATTTAGCCAGGAAAATCAATTAAGAACAAATTATTATTCAGTGATATCGTATTTGGCAGGTCTCGGCTGAAAGCTCAATATTGGTTGTTTGAGCCCGGGAGGCGGCTCTGGAATGTGTTTTCTGAATGGCCGAAGCTCTAACATGTCAAAAGTCAACACTGCAGGTCATTTGGCACATTAGCGTTACTCTTGGTTTTTAAGGAATTCCAACTGTGGGGGTTTAATTTCCCATAAATATGTGGCTCAGGAGATTCTTGCTAACAATGGAGTGATAGTTTAAGCAAGTCATGCAGGCAGGTTATTCACTCAATCAATGTTGTACCTTTTAAATAATTACACCTACTATCAGGAAGGAAAACAAACCAATAAATGAATTTCCAAGACCAGGCTTTAAGATAAGACTGTGACAGATCATGTCAAATTTCCAGCGAATATATCAACCTCCAAGCTTAGGGTGTGGAGAAGAGGGAAGGAAGGAAGGATGGAAAGGGGAAGAAGGGGAAGGAAGTTTGGGAGATAAGTCGGTGCCAAAAAAGAGTTTCACACAGCCCAGGCTGCCTGGAACCTGGACAGGAGATTATTCATGTTCTGGGATAAGGAGCCAGACTGGTTAAACATGAATAGATGGAGCAAACATTTGCGTACGCCCGGCAGTAGACACGCAATGATACACAGACACAATTATTCACATCCGCATTTAAAACAATGACAGTCCGCTCACGTTAGAGGTAGAGAAAGAAATACAAATAAATTCCCCCCATGGTTCCTATTGACTGATTCAGGAAACTGACTGATTCATATCCTTAAGGACCAACATCCACATTTCCAGGGATTATTTTTAGTCCCTGTATTTATATCTCTGTGTATGGGGCGAGACATGTATTCACTGTTGGACTATTTAATGGCTCCAGAACACATCCAAGGAATACTGAAGC
The DNA here is from genome assembly GCF_902827175.1 of Gymnodraco acuticeps. Taxonomy (NCBI): domain Eukaryota; kingdom Metazoa; phylum Chordata; class Actinopteri; order Perciformes; family Bathydraconidae; genus Gymnodraco; species Gymnodraco acuticeps. The sequence goes on from NW_022990023.1 coordinate 3,953,449, forward strand.
ATTGGTCATTGTGGGCTTTTCATACACATCTCTAAAGAATGAGGAAAGTTGTGGAGACAGTGAATGGCTTTCCACTTGAGATCACACTGCCGATAAACAAAGTATAGATCAAAGGAACAGCATGGAATTAAAGGCTTTTTACCTTCGCATGCAAACAGGAGTTCCTCATGGCGTGAGTCGCTGTTATTAAAGAAATCAGGAGATAAAACGTCTCAAAGGCTTTTCCGCTCATATATTCACGCTCTGATATTTTTACGCGACTCAGAACTTTGATCTCCACATCTCAGAAGTTGTTCCTAGGAGGAAGCAGGTTTCTACATTCAAAGACCTCACACAGAGCTCCCGCTGAACCGAGAATACAAGGTTAAGGGATGGAAATCTCTTCATGAACATGTGGAGTTTCTCAAAGAGTGACTGTACCTTTAAGAAGATACACTATGGGGTTTTAAAGAAAATATTCAGTTATCAACATGAGACTTCTCTAGTTTATTACAGATATTAAGACTGTTTGTTTTATGAAATTGTATTTCTTAATATGGAAATTAAGCTTTATTTCATGCTTACTTTAAGTGAAACTAGGTGAAATCCATAGCCACACATACAAGAGGAAGTAAGAAAGACACGTAATGTGTATCTAGGATGTTTTCTTATTACTAGTCTGAAAGAAATGTTATTGAAGCCAAACTCTGTCAAAATCAACTAGTACATTAAAAAGTGCGATTTTCAGAATATAGGAGACGTATACAACTAGAAATGTAAATATACATATTTGCATAGTTTTGAAAGGAAATATGATTCAGGTCTTCTCCTTGCTCTGTCTGAGTGAATGTGTTGTTGTGATTGGCTAAAAAGTAACCCAAGATTTGCCAAAAGTTAGGATAGGAATCGCAAATCTATGTTGACCTTTTACAGGACCAATTTTCTTTTCTGTGACCAGTTTTTAGCCACACATGCAGTCACATCATTCAGAAAATATATTTAACTGTAATCCAACTTTACAAATGTTTCTTTTATTTATTTGTCTTACAACCACTGCTATTCCACTGACTTCATTCTTCCCCCTTTGTGCTCCTGAACAGGTTTTGTGCTGGTGATTGGACTCGTGACCTTCTATAGGATCGGGCCGTACACACACCTGTCGTACTCCTGCTACCTGGACATAGCCGCTTGCCTGCTGGCCACGTTGGCTGCGGCCATGCTCATCTGGAACATTTTACATCGCCGCGATGACTGCCTCGCTCCTCGAGTTATAATCATCAGTCGCTCACTGGCCTCACCTTTCCACCCGCGCCTAGACAATGACTACGTGGAGTCGCCTTGTTGAAAAAATAAGAGGATATAGACTACACCGTTTCACTACAGCTAGGAGACTCCAATGTCACTCTCAAGAGAAAAGGACTTTCCTGTGATTCGGCAACAGCTGGACTAACTTTTACCTGCACATTTTAAGCTCTATATTTCATTACTATCCGACTTTTTTGCTGCTTGGTGCACAAAATTCATAGATATAACCCAAATGATTGCCCTAAAACTGCTAGGCATATTCAAAACGGTCTGTTGTTTCATTTATTCTTACTTGGGTGAGCTCATTTGCAGCTAAATATGGAATTTGGATAAGGACTGTGTTATATGAAACATCCTGCTTATGAAAAGATCAAGCTGGAACTTGACCTGTTGTGTTATATGTGCACTTAAATGGCTTCAAGCATACTTATTAATTGGAAAGTATGAAATATATTCGAAATGCAATAACAGAATACCTCATAATTGCTTTCATCCATTTTAGACTTATTTTACTATTAATTATATATGTTGCAAGTAAGTTAAGTAACAAGGTAAAAGCCAGAAGAGTCTACACCATTTAAAAACAGCCAATGAGAGGTGATATTTTAATCCAATGAACACACTCTTCCTTAATGTCATTAACACATCAAATAAATAAATACAACGTTAAATAAATAAATATATGACCTGCCAATTAATGTATTTAAATTGGATTGTTATAGCAGTACTTTTATTAATGTTATTAATGGTATGTTTGGGCAATGCATTTCGAAATGACGAAAGGATTCAAATACAATTTTCATTTCCATACGAAACTCTGCTTGCTTGTGGTACATATTGTGTAATTAAATTAATATAATATAGCTGTATAATGAAATAGTGTTGTCATTACTAGTATTATTATTATTGTGAGTATATTATATTTTGAAAATAACTATTTTGAAAATAACCCAAACATAGGGGCACACTTAAATAAGGTAAATATTATATAAATGGAATAAATGTATTGCCAATATTCAAAGGCAGTGGTTGTTGTTTTTGTTGTTGTTGCTGCTGTTAAGGTGTCCAACACCACACCTGACAAATGGACAACACAGAACTTCAATTGTTTGACATTATAAAATGACAGATATGTCTTGCTTTTGTATAACTTTAAACTTCAGTAAGAGACTAAGATGTATGATCTTTTTTAGATTTAGGTTCACATACTAACTTACATACGGTATATTGTGTTAGGTGTATCATTTTAAATTGAAATTCTATTGTTTGCTTCAGGAAGCGGGAATAGTTTAAAGGGGCCCTATGATGCTCATGCTCAGGTTCACATTAGTATTTAGTGCCTCTACTGTGACATGTCTCCATGCTTTAATGTAGGGCTGCTCGATTATGGCAAAAATCATAATCTCGATTATTTGGGTCAATAATTGATATCACGATTATTAAAAACGATTATCCATTTACTTGAAAAAAATGTGAACAGCATGTTTTTAACAGTTGATTACCCTGAACTTTAAGTATAATTCAACTGAAAAACCAATAAAAAAAAAAATTTAAAAAAATTATAATAATTATAATAATAATTTTAAAAAAAAATCGTTTTATTTTGATTACGTTGTTTTCGTAATCGTTGCAAGCCAACATCGTAATTGCGATTAAAATACGATTAATTGAGCAGCCCTACTTTAATGTTCAAAAAGCGCTTTATTTCTCTCACACTGCCTGTGCTGCAGCACTTCTTTTCACCCTCTGTCTGAAACCAGAGCACAGTCTGCTCTGATTGGTTAGCTGGCCGGCTCTGTTGTGATTGGTCACCCGCTTAGAGATCTCCCGCCCCTTAGCCCATAAAGTTCAATGTGCTGGAGCGCTAGCCAATAGAAGCGCAAGTGTTACATAGTGATGTCACTATGTTATATAAGCAAACATAGGAGTCTAATGGAGGCGTTTCAGGCAGGGGGGGGGAGTGTGTTGGAGATAACAGTGATTTTAGCCATAGCAGATCATTTACATTAACAACAACCGATACAACACCCTACAGGAAAGGGAAGCCCCCAGAAAGCATAATAGGGCCCCTTTAATCGAAGAACGAAGGACTAACAACCAAAAAGAAATGTTGTGAATGACATTCTTCCCTTTGATAAATGGCATACAGTGAGAGCATGGGGTTCACATGTACAGCGGCTTATGATGAATAACATCATCCATCAGTCTGAGCTTCACCCCTGAACACTTCCCTAAGGCAGAAAGGGGGGAGTTTTGCTTTTAAATAGCCGAAGCAGTGTCAAAAAGACAGTAAGAGAAGGCTTGCACTCATTGTGGGCTGATAACCCTGCAGCATGTCAGCTAGAGTCAAGGACAACATGAATGAGAGGAAGCAGCTCAGTCTGGACGGAATAAAGACATTCCAACCTGTATCTGCTGTGGGAGGCAAAGGGACTCTCATACTGTAAATATTTGCTTTGGATGAGGAGAATTGTCATAGCTTTTCTACTTCATTCAGGACATCCAGGGATGAGGCTGCGCCAGATTAAATATGCTCTCCATATTAGAACCTGTATCTGTTCAAAGATCACAGAGACAAGTCCCAGAAGGTACAGGTTACTTTAGCAGGAAATGCATATTCCTGTGGGTGGAGATATGCGGGAATCAAACACAATGTCGAAAAAAAGCAGCAGTAAAAATAGCCATCAATGAGGAACTTAGTAAAGCTGTCATCATGCCTATTAAACTCTTTTGAATATCCGGCGAGCGGGATATGCTATGTTCCTATTTGTTTGTTTTAATGCGAAGTGCGAAAGGAACGCTACAGCAACATTTAGACCGAGTGTCCTGAATCACGTATTCTGCTAGAGATGATATCAGATCTCTGCTGGAATCCCGTAAACGTTACCCCAACACACACAAAACTCACGCACGCACACACACACACACATACAGGACAAGACGCGCACATCCTTTTAGTGACCTGATACAATGTTTGCGAGAATGGAAAGGGCACTCCTTTTGTACCAAACGTGTGTGTGTGTGTGTGTGTGTGTGTGTGTGTGTGTGTGTGTGTGTGTGTGTGTGTGTGTGTGTGTGTGTTTAGAAAAGTACATCCCCTCCGCACACCAACAGAAACATACACATTGAAGAGTTCCTTCCCCAAGCACAGACACAGAAAAAGTCCTTAATCATGTCCTGTGTTTTAAATCATATGTAATTACCCTACATGCACAAATAAAAGTGATGCTTTGGTGGATCTGATGTGATAGTTGCATCATGGTACGATACACCCAAAGACAAACGCATTTTATATATTTGATATCTCTTTATATATGTATTTGATACTGGATTTTGCTTTTACAGTATTTTAAATGGTCCACGTTTTCCAAATACATAAACAATTGGTTACCATTTATTTTAATTCACCTGTGAAGTGCCAGTTTTGTTAATATTACGTAAGGATAAAAAAAACTTTAAAGAAAAATAGGTAGCACGACGTATCCGTTTTTCTCGCAATCTTACCCTCTCCCTCGGCTCCGTATTTACTTATTTTTAACCACAATGACCCTCATTTGTACGTTTTCCTCCATGTCCACCTCCAAAGACATAGGTGCTGAATGAAATAAGGGGTGAGGAAAAGCAAGAGGCAACAATTCAAGCAATTAGCTAGAGCTCTCCTACTGCAAACCATTGTGGAGCATTGTGAAAATAGTGAAGGCCGTAGCAACAATGCTATCCCCGTGGCCTTTATTTAGCCCCTGAACTTGAGCTTCTGTGGAGAGGAATGCTGGGAGAAGTGTTAGCAGCGATCGAACAGAGGCATGCCATCGTGCACGTCTCCTCTCTGTGAGCTGACTCTTGTAATGATGGTGTGAATGCCTTACCTCTTGATGAGCTTTATGGACTTGAAGGCTTCGTCCATGTCTCCGATGGTCAGGAAGAAGCTGAAGTTGAGCATGGCGTCGCGGGTCGCCTTCTCGCAGTTCTCCAGGCCCACAAAGTCTCTGAGAGCTCGTCTGGACACCATGGTGGGGAGCTGGCTCTTCTGTGGAGGAGCTGGTGCTGTGGCTGAAATCTCTGCAGACCCTGGGTCCTTCTCACCGTGCTGACGAGGGGCAGACCAGTAAGGGAAATATATGATCAACATGTGAATCACAGCTAGTTAATGAATGCAGCATGGGGTACAATCAAGTTGCCTCATTCACCAAACGGTTTTAAGAACAAAAGTCTTCTGGAAACCCACTCGGGTGGTGACTAACACCAATGCTTTCTTATTTGGGATTTGCTTGGAGTCACTGGGTGAAATGCCAAACTGCTGATTATTCATAATAAATCATATCAAATGAAAAGTGGAGTAAAACTCAACAAAGAAAAGTGTGTCCTACTTGTCCAGGTTATATTGCATGGATGCTATTGAAATTATAATAGCATTTTCAATAAAGAAACTCTTACGTTTTTTCACAAACTACAAAAACCTTTTAAAAAAGAGATGTGTCCTACACGTATGATGAAATAATAAAACTTTGCATTGATTTGGAGTCATACGGTCACATAAAATGGACGCTATTGAAAGAAAATCAAGGGTTTTTAATTAAAAAAAACTACAGATTTTCTGATTAAAATATTCGTTTAAAATAGACCTAAATTGACTTTAAATTAAAGAGGTGTGTCTTACTTGTTTAGGGTAGTTATACAATGCTGCATTGATTTGGAGTCACTGGACATGATAGCTCTACAACAAAAAACAAGACTTTTCTATAAAAAGCAGAAGTAATTATATTAAATTAAAAAAGCACTAGAATCCAATAATAAAGATGTATATAAATAATAAATAATAAAATAATAATAAAGAGAGCATATGCTGCCAGCAGAACTCTCAACAAATCTGCATTAACAAAACACCCAGACCCAGGTCCACCTGCAAACTGCTAACTGTGCATTTCCACTCAGGACTGTCAGGAATCAGACCTGGAATCTTCTTAGACCTTTCTCAAAAACACATTTAATATATTGGTGAATGAGGCCCACTAAAAAGGTAAAACGCTTTAAAGGGGTAACGGATAAGAAGCAGAGGCAACCAGACAACAACGAAGCATCACAGAACAAATCTATTCACAAGGTGGAGGGAACTGGACTCGGCTGAATGACATCTAGATACTTCAGGGACTTGTGCTGCTGAGAGAATGCTGGTAAACTGCAGCAGAAGGCATACACAACCACAGCTGCTGGGAGTCAGGAACACTGAAGCTTCTGAACGGACTGTGGGGGACAGACACTTACTTCTGGTAAAAAGACACCCCCCCTCCGAAATAATAGCTGGGGGTGTGTAAGACCAAACACACACACAGTATAACATAAGAAAAAGTGATGATGCAAACAAAGACACAAGAAATGTGTTAGGGAAAACATATTGAAAACACTTGCTGTACATTTTTCAGTATGAGAAAGACCCCCCACTGAAGAGGCAGAACACTGCGTCCTCACCTTGCAGCTGAAATAATAATAAGGCACATCCAGAGCGAGGAGCGCCTGCAGGCCGGAGGGTTTGGGGTAGCAGTCCTGCAGGAGGATCCCGTGCTCCTGCGTGCAGAAGAGCGTCACCACCGACACGTCCATCTGAGCAGAAAGAAGAATTAACTGAAAAGAATCATTCTAACAACTTTAAATTCACTTTGATTTCAATTAGTTCAGTAGGCAGTGTGCAGTTTTTCAGAGCCAGTATTTTGTTTTTATAAAAAAGGCCACCAAATAGAGAGGCGAAGTCCCTCCCTTTCCGGGGGAGCTCCATGGGACCTTATTTCGGAAAAAGTATGTATTGAAGTCAATGGAGAGAGAAAGATTATCTTTCGATTTTCAAATTTTGCCACGAATTACACATAGGATGTTTGTCAATCTTACATTTTTTAAATGTGTGGTAAAACTGTGAAGTAACGCTTTTTTTGTGTGAAACCGCTCCATGAACTACATCTCCCGTCTCGCACCAACACCAAGATGGCCGTCACGTTGGCCCATTTCACTTCTTTCTTTCAGAATGAGGCGGAAAGTATTAAAAGAGGTGAAAATCACTACAAGTCTGGGCGTGTTGAGAGCAGTACATACACACAAGGGGAGTGAGTCGGTTCCATAAGAGCCAGCATGCGGGACCGGGATTCTGGGATTTGTAGTCTATTTCAGTTTTACGACAAACTGTGACTTTTTTTACATGGAAATTATTTTTTAAGATGGACAAACATCATATGTGTAATCGAGAGATACGTTTTCTCTCCCCATTGACTTCAATACATAATTTTTCCGAAATAAGGTCCCATGGTTGTCACCGGAAAGGGAGGGACTTCGCCTCTATGGTGACGTCTGTAGTCAACACAGTATAAAAGACTACAATTCCCACGGCGCCTCCTCTAAAGAGACATTTCTGGGTAGAAAGACCCCGTCGAGGCAGTTTTTAACCGTTCAACTACCGTTTAAAAGAAAGCAAGAAAGAACGTTGTTTATTAGTTTATTTGAGTTTTGCCTCTTTTGTTTGATTTGTTTTGACTATTGTAAAGGCCTGTTTTCTTTGTTACATGTGTAAAAAGTTTGTTATTTTATTTTGAGCAAACCCATTGCACAATATCATCCCACCATCGGAAGCCAAGCAACTCATCAACTGTGATTGACACAAATATAAAGGAAAGAAAGCGAGTTAGAAATGTCTGTTGGCGTGGAAGAAAATAAGGAAGGAAGCCACGACACAGTTCATGCAGAGAATTTAGTATGCAGTATTTTAGTGCACGATTTCAAACACAACCAAGGTTAGGAGCAGTCTTTACCGAATCCAGGAAACTAGTTGACGAAGACTCAGAGCTGATCGGCACTGTCTCACAAACAAAGAGTCGAGGTTCACTCTCATCCCAGAAGTGAGACACAGGGCAGCGGCCGCTGAGCTCCGTCCCCTGAAACTGCTGCCTGCAACACAGCATATACGTTCATTATGAGGCATTAGAACATTCCACACAGGCAGAAATACAGTCCATAGATTTCAACGTCAGCTACCTTTCACTCTCTTCTGTCTGTAATAAACCGCTGGATGGTCGGCCAACGAAGAAGTCAAAGTGTGTCACAGTGTCCATCTCAACGTCATAAAAGTACACTTTGTGATCCGGTCGCCCGTTTAGCTGAGAGGAAGAGTAACAACAGCTCAAGTTAGGAGAAATATTCATATGAAATCTTAAGATACTTACATTTTCAGCTCTTGGAAGTACATTTAAATGAGAGGGTGACTATTGTATGAAGTACATATTCACCTGAGAGATTAGGATGCTGACTTGGCTGCCGCTGGCGTTACATTTGACCGACCTCAGGGCCCCCAGATTGGATATTTGGTCAGCCAGGTTCTTAGCACTGCTTTGAGCTTTGGCATCTCTGTAAAGACATACAGAAAACTGCTGTTGTTGGACAAAAAGTAACTTGGAATATAGAAAATATCGACAAAGAGACTTTTGCAATACAGAAGTTAAGATGCTTTTATTTTTCAATTGAAGGTAACCATAATCCACATTAACATCATACCTTCGAGAGAGGTCAAATACTCTAATGTGTGCAGTGTCTGTGCCCACCACCAGGTAAGACTGACACACACTGAGCAGCACGGGGTTGCCCTCTGCCTTGGAGAAGGTCAGCAGTTGCTTCACGGTGCCCTAAAGAAAAGAGAGGAGAAAGTAATCCAACAAATGATTACATCTAGTGATAGATAGATAGATAGATAGATAGATAGATAGATAGATAGATAGATAGATAGATAGATAGATAGATAGATAGATAGATAGATACCACTCGCTGTGTGTATAAGCTCATACATTCTATTCTATTTATTTTCTTTATAAGTTGAGACAACAGACCTGTGGTGTTCGAATCTGGACTCTGTTTGGTTCCACAGTGTAGAGGTTCTCACCATGTGTAGCTACGACAGGGGAGTCACAAGGAAACGATCCTGGGAAAAAAGATAGGCGAAGAAAGAAAGTTTAAAGAAAACCACAAGGTTTAAATAAAGGCAGCAGCTGAATTTCTAAAATGTCAAATGTATAGAATGTTATTTGGTCTGTTCGGGGGCCTTTTGCTTAAGGGTTGTACCTGTATTGCGAAGAGCTGTTCCTGAAAGCTCATACACAGTCACCTGCTTGCCACTCCATACTGTTACTGTATCCTGTTGGTATGACAACACACATCAAGTTACCACAATATAATTAACACCTTTTAAAGTACAGATGATTCAATTCTGCACTTTCTTTCCACACACCTTAGTCACACAGACTCCCTTGATGTGCATGTCAGACTGCAGAGGGAGGTGCCCTCCTGAGCTGAACTGAGTGATGTTGAGCTGCGTCGGGGTGAGCTGCACCGCTGCCACCTGCTGGCTGAAGTGTGCAGACATCACATGCTCACACAGGATCAGCACTGTCGTCGAATTGTTGGCCGCCAGCAGATTCAGGTTCGAGCCCCACTGAAATAGAAGGTCTGAATGAACTTTTTCAGCATATTACCGAATTGTACAAAACTTTCCATTTATTACAATGTGTAAAAATGCTGGTCCACACAGTACCTGAAGCTGAAGGACATTTCCTTCTATTTCTGTAGGTGTCTGTAGCTTCCACAAGGCCTTGGTGTCACCTCTTCCAGCGGGCTGCAGCACCATCTTCCACATGGCTATGCGTCCATGGCTAGTACCAGCTGCTAAGATTTCTGAAGATATACAAATACAATGAGGTTAGATACAAATACACAAACCAGTTGGAACATTTTGTTAATCAAGGGCCGGGGACTGATTATGTGTGTCACCATATATATTTAGCAGTTACCTTTTCCTGTACAGTATGAAACACAGTTGATCATCTCTCCTCTCTCAAACCCCAGAGTCTCGTCGAGAGTCAAAACATAGTTGTCGTCTCCGTCCAGGTCCCACAGCCTAAAGAAAAGACAGTTATTCAAGTTTAAAGAAGACATTTAAAGTGTGTGTGTGTGTGTGTGTGTGTGTGTGTGTGTGTGTGTGTGTGTGTGTGTGTGTGTGTGTGTGTGTGTGTGTGTGTGTGTGTGTGTGTGTGTGTGTGTGTGTGTGTGTGTGTGTGTGTGTGTGTGTGTGTGTGTGTGTGTGTGTGTGTGTGTGTGTGTGTGTGTGTGTGTACAAACCATATTTGTTCACTGACCTGATAACCTGTTCTCCTGTTGCTGTGATGAGGAGACCGTTTTCTGTCCAGCCAATATCCACATTCTGCCCGCTCTTGCTGCTCAACTTCACCTGTCAGGAAAAAAAACACGTTAACAAACTAAACTGACCTGAAGATAAAACTAAATTACATATTTGGTGATGTTTGTATACCTTCATAAATTCCTGGGCCCCTCCCTCAGGCCCAAGCGTGTACTGTGACAGCATCATGGTCTCTGTGATCACAGCGAGCACCTCTCGTTTCTCCAGGAAGAGCAGTTTCTTGATTGAACCATCGACACTGAGAAGTGTGCTTGTTTTACAGTTCTCATCCACACTGTGGACTTTACCTATACACAAGGGACACAGGGTTAAAGATGAACAAAGTAACATATTTGTAGCCCAAACAGTATTATCTGTTTTAATGAACTGACAGCTTTGTAGATCAATAACAGTATTCTGTGATGCATTACTTTTCATAATTTAAATTCATCTAAATCCTTCTAAACAGGGCTTGATATGTTGTTAACAGCAAATGATCTTAGTATGGTTTAACATGAAAACGTATATTGAAAAGCCATCTGGAATCTCCTTAGATGTTCTTTTAGTCAATAATGTTAAGAAGTATTCCCCCCAAACATTTTTAACTCCTCAAAAATGGAGCACAGTGCTACAAAGAACATGGCATGACACACCCTTAAGGAGGTTGAGAAAGGCCATTTAAAAACGTTGATTATCACCAATAGATATTGTACTTAATTATTTAAGCATTACCATTATGATGCTGCACAAATCTCTTACCATCTGCAGTGCTGACGTAAAATGCGAGCCCCTCCTGTGGGCCCATCTTGAGAGGAGCTCCCTTCCAGCTGAACTTGTCCAGAGCCCTCTCATCTCCACTCACTGACGCCCGGGCCAGCATTGCCACATCGCTGTAACATGAGTTAGGACCCACAGTCAGCAACACATCATTCAGATCGAGAGGGCATATTGATATGACAATGTTTTCAATATTATCTCCCCGCCAAGAAGAATAACCAACTTTGAGCTTTGAATCCAGTTGACTTACTCCCCAGGTGAAGCCGGTCTGAAGATGCAGCAAGTGATAGGTTTCTTGTATTCATGCTTCACAAGATGGTTTCCTTGAAGTCTCCCTCTAGCATCTACCTTCCATAGAGCAAGCGCTCCAGTCTGTTTAATAATAATAATCACACTTAAGTTAAGTGGTTTTAAAAGAAGGAATGTAAAGTTTAAATCAATTCAAATGGCATCTGTGCACAAAATGCATGTTTATAATGCATGCGAATCAGGCCTACCAGCATATTCACTGCAATACACTCACCTCATCACCAGTTACTAAGCGGCTGCCGGAGCTGCTCCACTCCAGCAGTGTGATGCAGGCTGCGTGTGTGCTTGGAAGGACAGTTTGATCTCCAGAGGGGTGTGTCAGCAGCACCACCTCTCCATTCTCCCAGCCTAGTGCCAGCAGAGGCTTTGTGGGATGCCAGTGCATCACTGTGGGCGGGTGAAGACGTTCTAAATGGCATCTCTCCACAAACTCTCCCTGCAAGGATGAAGTATGTCGAACGTTGTCAAGTATGCTGTAATTGATCATATTCACACACAGGGACTCATATCAAATGGTAATCAAAGTGGTAATCTGCAAAGTGTTTACCTGCTGCAGGTAGAGGTCTACATTGCCTCCATTGGTGGAGCTGCTCGAGGCAACAGCCAGAACAGAAAGGGACGAGTGCCATGTCAACTGAGAGGGCACTTCACTGCCTTCAGGGGCATCGATACGGTGGTCAAAATACACCGCCATGTCCCTTATGCTCCTCCCTGGATAAGAGAGAAGAAACAAGGAGAAGCCAGGTAACTCCCACAATATTATACATGGTTGTTATTCATGGTGCATTCTTTGATTTCACATATTTTTATCTGTTTTGTGGCTTAATGTCGATTTTCAAGCTGCTTAGCTGACTGGCTAATTCGTGTTGTAAATCTGGGTAATTACTAGTTATCTCTTAAAAGTAACGTTACCTTCATTATAATTCCACTTCATATGTAGCGGTAATTGGACTGAACTAGGACTAAAACAGCAATTGGAATAGATAAATAACGCCGTACACATTTAGCTATGGATTATTTTCATTTACTAGCGTTATGTGACTAATGAGTAAGTTAGCTTCAGCTGCTAACATTAGCTTAGCTAGCCAAAGTTAGCACTCCTGTCCAGCCCTCGCTATTATAGAATGAAATTCAACGATTTGTTAAATTATCAGAAGACCAACCTTACTGCCGTTCGCTTCAGGTAACAGTCGATGTAGTTGTTTAATCTCAAAACAACTTAAACAGACCGTCTGTCACTTGGTGTTGTTGTGTAGCCTCCTGTGTGAGCAGAAGCGTCTCTTCCAGTTGCCCCTGACAACCTCGAAGGCGGGACGGGAGGAGGAGTTAACGGGAAAAAACGAAGAAACCCGAGTCAGTGTCGAAGGTTAGGGGCAGTAGTAGGTAGTAGGCATCCTTGTTCTAATCCATACAAATAATATTCCATTTAATGTTGTTCCCTCTGCCTCTGGTTAGCTAATGTAGAGGGATTTTAAAATATGTTATTGAAACAATCAGCAGCTTTCTTTACCACCATTATGTACATAGTTTGCTCATTTCGTATTCCTTTATTTCACTTGTACCATTGTATCAAGTGCATGTTTTCACTTCCCTATGTCGTCTATGTATTATGTATGTTGTACTGCTTGGACTTTTTTTTATTGGCAACAACTACTCTGTTGCTATTGTTCCTATGAAAAAAAATGCTTCAAATTGAATGTGAAGATAACTCTCCTGATGCAATGAGCACAAAAATGAATTCAGTCTAAATTGAACAGTAATGTATAGTCATTATGTATCCAGATCCTTTCAAGGGGAGCAACCTGCAAACAAAATTGATTTGATGTTGTTGGTTTTGAGATGTGGTGTAAATTATTCATACATAATTATATTACTGTGCCAGGTATGGGTATTTCACACCCTAACTACATGGAATGTAATTGTTTTTATTTGATTCACATTTGGTATGAACTGTTCACTACTGCCCAGTGAAAATCAATCATAACATATCTTTTGTAGTAACTACATCTGTATTTACTACAAAATAATCAATGCCAATCTTTGTACTAAACATGCCAAGGAAATCAAGTCAAGGAAATTGAGAATAAAACTATAAACAACAGTTTATTTAAAAAAAGTCATTGTTTGGGAACATACACACATTTGTCACAGGGTGAAGTAGTAGTATTTCCATTATTTTTGTATATTCACAGGATGTCCTTTGCAAACAAACAACCAGAGTACAGGGACATGCCAGTGCAGGAAAGAGGTGGAGAAGGATATCCTCATAACCTTTATTGGTAGACACAAATGGCATCCTATTCTCCATTCAATCAATATTTTATCTGGTTCATAAATTACACACTATGTTCATCTAAACAATGTAGTGTGTACATGCTTTAGTTATGAACAAAAAGGTAAATACACTTTGGAAAAGGTCTGCCCTCTCTCTGTGTGTTGCCTGTGTGTTCCAGGATAGTGTCGGCAAATATCCGGAGCATCACTTCCATTGACCTCAGTCCTCCGGGTGAAGATGAGACGGAGGTACAGTGAAGCCCCCCCAAGCATCAGAGACACATTCAGTGTTTCATTGTTCATTGTTAGTGCTGCGATCATGTCTCCATGCCCAGTGCTTGTTGATCTTGTAGCTGTTTCTTCAGGCTCTTATCCAGCATGACCAGACTCTGTATGGCCAGATTCCTGCAGTCTTCATCAGGGTCTCCTTCAGCCACATCTGTGGAAATTAACAAAGGGATAGTTTGTGGGGTTGTATAAGGTACTTATTCATAGTCAGTCTATGACCTACAATAGCAATGTACTGCTGTGGACGGGGGCATTCTTTTAGCGTCATAGTAAAATCAATATCAGTTGATTTGACCGCTTTACCTTGCCTTGAGACAGGCCTTTCAATCGGGGAACTGAAATAATTATCTTTGCTCTCTACCAGACTCCTTTGGTTAGTTTGGATTCATAGAAGTCTCACAAAAACACAAGAAAACAAAGCAACTATTTTGTTAAGAAAGGGGGGCAATAACAGCTGTATTGTTAACAGTATGGAAAGTAAGTACCCCATACAACCCCACCTTAAAAAAAATCTGAACTATCCCTCTAACAGCACGAAAATATTATCAACATCTTTAGCTCAAAGACCACCTAGATCTTTCGAAATGATAATGAAAGCAAAATCGTTGATATGCATATAATCCTGGCATTTTCTTTGCACAATTAACAATCGTACGTGGGAGGACAAACTGTGTCAATTGTCATTCAGCTGCAATGTGAAACTACTTTAATCCTCAGAGGGATAAAGAAACATCAAACTGCTGCTGGGCCAATCACGTCATGGACGGTCCTGCAGTACAGGACATCCTTGTTCCTCATCTGTTTCCCAGAAATGCTCAGTCCAGCTGTGTGTGTGTGTGTGTGTGTGTGTGTGTGTGTGTGTGTGTGTGTGTGTGTGTGTGTGTGTGTGTGTGTGTGTGTGTGTGTGTGTGTGTGTGTGTGTGTGTGTGTGTGTGTGTGTGTGTGTGTGTGTGTGTGTGTGTGTGTGTGTGTGTGTGTGTGTGTGTGTGTGTGTGTGTGTGTCATTGAAAGGACATCCCTGACAGAATTACACTATGCAGGTGCAGCCTCAGACATTCGCTCATTTACAAGAATCATGCATTTGAACTGAAGGCTAGTCTATTTTTAGTAAATATAAACAGTGTATTGCTTTATTCATGTGCAATGTTTGAATTAAATCCACAAGTATAAAATAACAGTCCTATAACTGTAAGGGAGATTTCAATAGATGTACTGTATGTCAAAGTTTGAAGACTAACTTTTGTCCCTGGCAGGACAAAAGTTTTCTATTTACCTGCAAGCCAGGTTCTGGTCTCAAACAGCTGCTCGTTCAGGTCCACCAGCAGGTTCTGACTGGGCATGCTCAGAAACACGGAGCAAACAGCGAAGAGGACGCCTCGTCTCACCATCCTGCAACAGACACATTTCCAGTTTAGCAGCCATACATGAATGGCTCCGACTTTTTTATCAATTAACTGTCTGCAACACTTATATGCATCATACGTACTGGTCAACGTGGTAGCGCACCGCCCACACAAAGTCCAATAAAGCACGACCCATCTGTGCAGCTACCTGCAACAACAAAAAACAACACAATAAACGTCAGAAAGAGGTAGAGCTGGGAGAATTGATATTCAAAAATGTATAGGCTAAGTGTGACATTGTGATTTGTTGTGTCAAGCCCTAATTCTGGTCTTAAAAGGTACAGAAATACAACTTTTCCACCTGCTCATAAATCATTTGACTAATTTCTTCTTTTATAATCAAATACATATTGAAATGCAGTTCAAGGGTGCTGTTGAGGTTAAAAAAAAAGCTTAACATTCAATCAATCAATGTTTATTTATATAGCCCAATATCACAAATGTTACATTTGTCTCCGTGGACTTCACAGTTTGTACAGAATATCAGTATGACAATATGACACCCTCTGTCCTTAGACCCTCTGTCCTTAGACCCACTGTCCTTAGACCCTCTGTCCTTAGACCCTCTGTCCTTAGACCCTCACATCGTACAAGGAAAAACTTCCGGAGAAAACCCACAGTTTAAAGGGAAAAATGGGAGAAACCTCAGGGAGAGCAACAGAGGAGGGATCCCTCTCCCAGGACGGACAGACGTGCAATAGATGCCGTGTGTAAATCGAAGAGATAATACATTGAAATGATATCACATATAAAATGGCCAAATGGATAATATTACCGGTGCATTTACTGCCAGGTGCATGAAGAGCCCCAGGGTGTGGATCAACCTGCCCAGTACAAGATGGTCGCCGCCCAACAGGTCAAAGGTCACCTGAGGCCTGGCAGGAAGGTATTACACTCCAGTTTAATTGTACAGAAAACACTACGAGTTTCGAGCTTTAATCCTGACATAAATAATATACTTACTTGTCATAGTTGCTGAGAAGAGGAAAGAAGAAATGTCCGGCAACCGGGGCGTAGCGGTTAGGTGTGGCCTTAGCTGGAGGTTGTGTGGCCCCCTGCAGCAAAATAATAAATGAATATTAAGTTATTGAAGGAGTAAACTTCACTGAAAAAACAAAAAAGGGGAAACATTGATCCACTTTTACTACCTTAGTGAGACGTTTTGTCTTGCTTTGAATCCGCCGCTCTACCACCTGTCTCCAGTGGACAGGGTTGTCACCGGGGTACGGGGTCAGATCAGTGCAGGAAGAAACACCTACTGAAGGACTTCTCTCTTCACTGATTGGCTTAGAAAGCTCCTGTGCTGCCAGGGCAAGGACCTGAGAGAGCAAAACAAAAACCGAGACATGAAAAACAAAAAGTTCAAATCAATCTAGAGTTGCAAAAACGAGTCGATCGACAGAAAGAATATTTTTGTAATGTGTTAAAAAAAATTGTTTTAGACTTTCAAATATTGGTAATTCTTTTTTGAATATCACTTTACTTTTTTGGGGCATTTTATACACCATTATTTATCTGGAAAATAATCTGCAGATTAATTGATTATAATAAATCATCTTAAATTGCAGCCCTAAATGAATCACTGTTTTGTTATTCCAGGCACACCCACAAATCAAAAGTGTAGACGTTTTTCTATTTACCTCCAAGATATCGAGCCGCTGGCGAAGACCGTAGTTCATGGAGTAAAACTCTGTGGTCAAATACTGAGTCACCTATCCCAGAATACAATCAAATAAAATGTAAAAAAGCAGAATAGATGCTTGATATGGCGATAAAGCTGAATGGCAATGATTATTGTAGAAACTAAGGTGATTCTCCTTACAGGGATGCAGTCGGTGACCGTGAGCGCCACCATGGTCGTCTGTCTGAGACTCAGGAAGCCACGTATGCTGTATTTATCCTCCGTGTGAAGAAGCACTTTGGTCAGCTGGACACTGATCTGAAAAAACATATAACCAATCATAAAACATAGTGTCAAAGTCATCTATGTAAGAGTACATTTTCAGGAAAAAGGTTTGTTTTATGGTACAGATATGGGACTCGTCTTTAAAAGGAAAGTGATTGCTCTGATTTCTTATTAAAAGCAATATGTACAGTCATTTTAGTTGTGTGTTCCCATCATACCTCTCTGGCTGCAAAGACGTTCTTCCTCACCAAACCCTCAGCGACCCTCAAACTGAGCTCCACGCGCACCGAGTCCTCAGAGGAAATTAAAGCTGGAGGGGTTAACCGATAAGAAAAATATTAGAGTGGAAGCAAATTAGATTTTAAAATACAAGGTGATCTATGAGATGGAATTGAATCTCTGGAGCCATACTTTCCAGACAGTCTCGTAGGTAGCGCGGAGATTCTTTAGTCATTTCCTGATCCGCAGACATATCGTACGGAGAGAACTCGTCGTCGCTGCACCAGGGAAAGACTCAAAGTTACAAAAAAAACGTCTCACAATAAATACATCAAGTATATCAGAGAAGAGATCATATTTACCTGTCCAGGTCGGAGCCGGGGTCAGATTTGGACTTATTTTGAGATGATGCATTCTGGGTAGATGGAGTTTTTTCACTGGTCTCTTGAGGAGAGGTGACTCTGTGGATGATAGACCTTCTCTTAAATACAATCAATGCCTACAAATACATATCTAAGGAACAAGTTTTATGAGATATGACCCTTTGTTTTTGAGTACAGTTTGCCTTCATGGAAGATCATTTTCTCAAATGCTCTGTTAAACTTAGTAATAAAAGAAAAAACGGTTTATAATTGCTACTTAGATTTTTATTGTCAAGCGCACAACAATAACAGAAGCATGGAAATGTGTGGTTAATTAAAAAAGATCTGAGGCGTCCTTCACCAGGCTCATTAAATATGTAAAAAAGAAAAAACACAACATTAAAAAGTGCTTAACTACCAAACAGTAATGTTTAGTTCATAATATTTAAGTGCTTCTTTCAAATCTTACACAAAACTGATATCCAGTAAAAGCACAGTGCATAAAAGTGTATCATCCGCTAAGCAGTATAAATAAGATTGCAGATATTCTGACTAAGATGCGTAACAGTTATTAGAAAAAGACCCTTACCCGTTCTCAGGCTCCTCCTCTGGCTCCTCTCCAGAGATGGGAGTCATCAGAGAAAGCAGCTCCAGAGTTTCCTCGTCCTGATCGTACTACAACACACAGAATACAAACTCAGACACACGTCTCAATCAGATTATTAATACAATATTTGGTTTTTATCAACGTACCTCGAACTTGAGCTTGGTGTTGTTGAGGTCCATGCGGGCGCTCAGGCACTCCCCCACCACCATGCCCATGTGTCTGATCCGCACCACGCTGCTGTCCAGGTGGCTCTGCATGCCTCCCAGCATGCACTGCAGCAACTCTGAGACACAGCAGAGAGAGCAGAGCTGAAGGCAACATGCTTTATTATCCTCTAAATGTATATTGTCTTATTGAGGCATGGGACAATTTCAAATCACTATTATCTTAAATAATCCACAATATTATCTAAATAGTCATCAAAATATGTTTTATACTCTCACACTTCAAATGCAAGCAAACATACTAGAATCATTTTACATTGCAATAACTTGGGAAGCAAATATTTTTAATTACATCACAGATTCCTTTTTAGTGGACACTATTTTAAGAGAAAAACAAAACAAATGTAGCTATGTTATTCTACACTCTGGGTGCAAATAGCATTGTCGACTATAATCACAAAAAGCATCTGCATAAGTTCATCATCAACCCCCTGCATAAATAAAGGGTACATTAAAAAAGGATACATTCTGTGAGTTTCTTCTTTCTCACATGATAATTCTTATCATATTCTTAGGCTCTATTTTCTCTACTCTGATAGCAAGCTAGAAAGATTTTTCAAATGACTGAAGTGCGGATATTAAAAATTGTCCTGATAATGAAAACTCAACAAGAGCATCTTATAAAGATTGGGATAAAACAGATGTGGAGCCATTCTCATTTCTCATTTGACTGTTGGTTTACTGAGTGCTGCCTTTGAGGCTTTGAACACTGCTTGTACCTGAGCGTAGCTCCTGCAGCTCGGCGTCTCTCAGCAGATTCACACTCAGCAGCAAGGCCTTACTGACATACAGCTGCTGCTCCAGAGGTGTGTGCTTCACTGCACTGGGGTTAGCCCAGGCCTGGGACAGAGCACGCAGCACCTGAGCACACACACACACACACACACACGTCAGAATCATCAATAAATATTATGTTTTGTCAATTTGGGTGCTATATGTCCTGATGCACTCACCTGGAGGAGCAGTGGCCTCCGCTCCCTGTCGGCTGCGAGGTAACCCAGGACAGTTCTCAAAACCTGGGTCTAGGGAGAAACAACAAATCTTCATTAGTTCATCGTAAAGTTATCATTTTTACTGTCAGGCTGCAAGGTATCTTCTTACCTCGTACTTGTACTGCAGTAACAGGAGTTTGTGAGTGACCACATACTGGGCCTTTTTATTGGTTAACACTAGATTCCCAATGATCCTGCCAAAGGCTTCAGGCCTGAAGAAAAGAGGTGGAAACTGGGGTCATGAAGGGCAAATAGAAAACTCAACTACAGGCTGTATAAGCTGCAAGCTGTTTACCCTCTGACGGCCTGCACCAGCCCGGTGAGCACGCTCTCCATCCATCGCTGAGGAACGTTCTGCAGCAGCTTCCAGCAGACCCTCTGCCACACCATGTCGGAGCGCGTGCACACAGACAGCTGGGGGGCCATCACCGCAAACACAGGACCTGGAGGGAGGAAGTAAACATGCATTCTGTGTCTCAATAAACAATTCTCATTATTTCCTAGAGAGTGTAAATGGTCATTTCAGTTTTATGGATGCTAGTAATGCCTATCAGACGTCATCAATATTATCTAGAGCAATTCAAAGCTTCTGGATTCATAAAACACTATGAAATTAACAAATAAACCAATAACCATACATCAATGCCCTCTTTGGTCTTTAATATGTCAAAAATACTATAATAATTTCTCAGATCTCAAGGTGACATCTACCACAAACCAAATATTTTAAAAATAAACATACATGTAATACAAAACCATTACATCTTAAATTAATGTAAAACATCTACAACAATGTTTTTGCCATTTTTTCTCGATACGACACATAGATTATGTATGTAATTATTTTTTATTTAAAAAGATCTTTGGAGTTGAATTTGTATTTGCGAGCACATATTATAACCACTATTCAATTTAGTTTCAGCTAAATGTACAGTGAACTCACCACTGTGGCCCTGGACACACACTTTTCCAAGTGTCTGAGCCACGAAGATCAAGGAGCAGTCTGTGCCATCTGTTCAAAATAGAAATGGTGAGAAATTATCATTTTGATATGCTAAAAATATATCTTCTACATAAATCCATCACATGCTCTTATTATAGGTAAGAGACGTGCCCTCACCTTTCAGTGCTTGGCAGGTCCGCTCCAGAGCAGTGAGCATCTCTGAGGCCAGCAGGGTGAAGTACTGCTGAGGACAGAAACAGGGCTTGTTCTTCAGATGTAACCGGTTGGCGGTGAGGTCCGGCAGCGCCACGATCCGAGCCAGCAGAGTCTCCCTGAGCTGGGGGGAGTCGGAGGGGGCCGTCTGCAGACAGGAAGACCAGAGCAGCGCAGCGAGGCGGCCGCTCAGAAGGAAGCGCTCTGTGATGCTGATCAACAGGTCCAGGCTAGTGCTGGCTCTGTGCAGAGAGACAATAAAGAGAAATGATTAGTTAATGGCTAACATGATATCATCCTCCATTTTGTCCGTCATTGAGGAAGTCCCATTGAAATCTGGGCTTTCTTTTTCAAGAGAGACCTGTGTACAAAATCATTTTTGAAATACTGTTTAAGCATGGACAGAAAGTGAAGCAAAGTGCAGTACAAGTGTGATTGCAAATACACAGATACATTCTTTTAAAATGTCAAAGTGAACTAGGAAACGGCTCGTCACATTTTTCCTGAGCTCCTTTGATTTGGAAGCAGCATGATAATTCCAATTTCACTGTGATCAAGATGTACAGTTGATGTTAAACTGTCCTGTGACCTAAAAAAGATAGCTAATAAATGTTTCGTAGTAGAGCTTATAAATAAACTAAATAGATTGCTGCTTTATTCTATGTGTTAAGGAGCACAATCACAGTTTCATATAACCTGCAATGGTGAATAAGAAATGTGTTACCTATGAAGAAGTGCAGGACACTGGGATTCACAGTTAAAAGGCTTTTATTAAAATATGTTATAATATTGTATTACTCCACCTCTTGTGTACTATTAACAATGTTTATTTGTATGTATTTTCTCTGTCTTTTATGTATTGTCTTGTTTTCTGTGTCATTTTATTTTGTATGTTAATGATAACGTAAAGCACTATGAACTGATATAAATAAACGTACCTTACCTTTAAGGTTGAGGGAGAAAAATGAATGTATACGATATCACAATTTACAACATTGAAGATAATTGTAGTTTAATGGTCTTTTTACTAGCATAGAAGAAATTCTGCAGCACTACTCACTTCAGCTCTGATATTCCCTCCATCAGCACCAGCAGGGCCTGCTCGGGGGGGCCTCTGAGGAACAGGCCGTCCCACAGGTCAGTGCGCTGGGCTGCTGAGAGGCCGAGCAGCCAGTCAGCCTGGATGTTGCTGAGCAGGAACTGAAGGGTGCGGGTGAAGTGAGCTCTGCTGAACTCTGCTCTCTGATCCGGGGTGCTTCTGCTCTCTGGCCCTTCATCCAGGAAAGAGTGGAGGGTTTGAAGAGAGCTGATAATGTCTTCGGGTTCTGTGGATGTAGAGAGGGTCCGGAAACACTGGGCCACGGCCACACGAACCTCAGTGTGCGGGGCAAGGGAGTCCATCTTGAAAATGGTAAGAAGCTGGTTTTACCTGCTAAATATAAACATGAGAAATGGGTTATTCACACCAAAAACACTGAGAACAGGTATTCCAAAAAATAAGTATGAAACTAACTCAAAACAATTCACCGTTGTAGATATAAATAAGTAACTATGAGTCTATTTTGCAAATGTGTATTTAGCTGAAGGCAATATCTAGTTATATTGTTTATTATAGTTCTAGTTCATGTACAGAAAGTATATTGTTTTCCTTGTAAAGAAAACATGTACTTATTGCTTTTGTTCAAATTGTTTATGAACATAACAGTACAATCCAAATGTATACATGTATGTATAGATGTCCTAATATGTATAGAGCTTTGGCAATACTGTATGTCATTATGGTCATGCCAATACAACTATTTGAATTAAATTGAATATCAAAGTATCAAACCAACACTTTGTGGATGTTAAGCCTTAACGCAGAATAATCAAGTGAATTGTGTTTTATGGTAACTCTCCTTTTAACGTTAACCATGTAGTCATTTAGCGACTAATTTCTGTTCACAAAGTACCGTTAACTATCAATGTCAATATTTAAACACACAACAATTTACGTTATAACTGAATTAATGTTAGCTTCAACAGTTTTCCTGTCAACATTGATACGTACCTGGGCATTTGTATTAACCGATCAACAACATAATTCAACAAATAGTATATGGTGGATATCATTTAAAGTCTCTTTGACATTCAAACGTAATTTTTTAGGTTAAATGTTATGTTCCTACTGTCTGTTAAACATGAGCATCCCGCCGTGTTCACTCTGTGTGCTCCATCAAAATACGTCCGTAGTGAGCAGGGAGGAGAAGAAAGGTTCCGGGACCGTCTGACCCGTGAGGCATTCAAGAAAGCAACGGTTTTTGTAATACTTCTAGATGTTGTGCCGGTTGTGCCCCATTAAATGTAAGACGTTTATACATACAGTAAGGAATCATATTTTCTTCAAAAGACTGTACACAATTACATATGTCATGTATTTTTGTTTAAGAATAACACAACATTGAGTGATACAGTAAATAATCCCCTTACATTGAAGAGGTGATTTCAGAATCTGAAATAAAGGGTTCAGGTTTTCCTAACAGTCATATGAGTGGACTACGAATTACAAAAGTTAAAACTATTACTTTATGAGTAATCTGACAGGGTCCATGCAGTATGTCAACAACCTGCAGGTGGCGCTGATAGGTTGGAGACTGGGGGGGCCTATGGAGCTTTAACATGAATGGTGAAATAATAAATATGGGCGAAAATGAAGAGCAGAATAAATCTAACTTTTAGAACATTGAAATGTGGAATTCAGTTATTTAGGTTTATGTGGAAGTGAATGTGCTAATATTATATCGAATATTTTTGAAATACCAACCTGATAAGATTGATTACATACTAATCATAAAAAAGGAAAATTACTTTTGATTAATTGTGAACAACTTACATAACTCCGATGTAAAACACATGAATGCTGAAGTGAGATCTATGATTAAGTGTTGAAATGCTAGAAATGTATAAATAAGAATATTAGTTTAGAGGTACAA
The DNA here is from genome assembly GCF_902827175.1 of Gymnodraco acuticeps. Taxonomy (NCBI): domain Eukaryota; kingdom Metazoa; phylum Chordata; class Actinopteri; order Perciformes; family Bathydraconidae; genus Gymnodraco; species Gymnodraco acuticeps. Next base: position 3,977,424 of record NW_022990023.1, read on the forward strand.
TATACTTAAATAAATACAGTATTTATGCTAGAGTTGCACAGTGGAATTATTGCACAAATAAACGTGTATTGTTGAGTAAAATGAAGTGTTAATAGTATGTTTGTTAAAATCAAACCCATATTGTGCTGCCAGTATCGGTACAGTACATGCAAACAGTCTAATTTAAACACATGCAAGAAATGAGACAACAGTTTAATTTTATTCCATTTATTTTTCTAATCTTACTTTCACTGCTTACCTTTAAATTGTTCTTTTTTTACAATGACTGAATTGATATTTGCCCCAGTAACAATTAGGATTAGCTCATTTGGGGATATTGAAAAATAATATACAGCTGTAACCAATACTGTTATAATTTATACATTTATCTTTGAAAATAGGAATAAATGTAACTTTTACAATTTCTCTTTTCTACAATATTCTCTTTTAATCTTCCCATGTCGCATAATGGCAAGCCATGCACTACTCCAGTAGTGATGTTTGTGCCTTGAGCAGACTTTCTTTGGACACTGGAAGTGAGCGAGAGAGAAAGTTCACCAAAAAAAAATGACAATTCATATTTACAGTTTAGGTTATCATCATTATAATTTAACAGACTGAGAGTCACATGGTCAGTGCTTTCCCCAGGGCTCATCGTCAAGTTAGTTTAGAGGCAGAGTTTGAGACACAGAGGCACAGTGTTTAGACTAGCAGGCCAGTTTTCCTTTCCTTTCAGAGTGTGTTGATTTATTAGAACAGTTACCGAAAGATCACGGACCCTGATGGATCAAATAATCAGTTAACGTTGAATCTGTCTTTGGTCATTCGGAGTAAATTTGGTGGTTAAAGTGCAGTCACCTTCAGCTCTGCTCAAAGGGAATGTTTTGTCAGCTCTGCGTTTACTTATTCTGTTGCCTCAAACTATCTGTCAGACACAAAAATAAGAAGCAGGGAGAGAACTAAGTGAAGCATCACCTGCTGCGTTCAAGTGTCTTCCCAAAGAAGGAGGAATTAGCATAAATAATGAAGAATTAAATCAGTTGGGGCTATTAGGTCTCATAATTAGATTTTTCAGTCAAAACCAAAGGGTCTGAATCAGAGATATACAATACAAATCTGTGTTTCCATGCAGGACCTGACTCCATCTGGGAAGACAACAGTAGAAACTGCAGAACGTCTGAAATCACAACCCTGAGGAGGCCGCGGCGGCGTCAGCGTTATGGAAGAGCGCCGCGACCTCGACTCTGCGTTTTGCACACGACGGAAAACGCTTCCTCTAAATCCAGTCAATTTCTCCCAAAGATTCATTCAACCTCTCCCCTTGTGAATTCAAAAAAAATAATGTACAAAGATATATATATTCAGCGGAACAGATCACAGAGTGCGAGTTTGTGTCAATTGATGAATAAATATCTGCATGTGATTTCAAAACGAGAAGGAAAGAGATACTGTACACGCTACATGCTAGAGAAGAATACAGGCAGCTGTCTCTCAGCATAAGACAAGAAGAAATGTTCTTCCCACTATAAAAATACCTAGAATCTAGAATGAGTGTAGAAAAACTTTACATGTACAAGTCATTTACATCCAAGGCCATTTTTCCATGGAGTGGCAGGTGAAGTAGAGCGGTGAGAAAATAGGACTTCTTCTTAGCATATTGGTGAAGAAACACATCAACCGGCTTCCTTTAAACCAGAAATCCTTCAAGATGTCTGTCCAAAACCAATGGCTGCGTAGCACCGATAAGCACGGCCTCAGTCCAGAATCAGTCCGTACGGATTGGAAAAGGCAGATGATGCTCCGGCAGAGGAAATAAAGAGAATCCATCTGCCCTCCACCAATGTCCACTTCTTGCCAAGCGTTATTGCTACCAAAGTCTGCCGTGTCTCTCCAGGTCTGAATAACGATATAACTGACCAAAAACCAGCAGAAAAAAGCTCACCTGAACTCTCGACGGCTGAAAAAATACAATATGTAACTGAAACGAAACCTTTTAGGACATGGCTGCGAAATGTAGTATTCTTGAATCGATTTGATATGACATTTAAATGAAATGGGTTTCACTATCATACAGTCTTCAAAACTATCTTCATTTATGATTTGATCCCTTCACAATAGACATTTCCTTTTATATACATCAACAAAACAATAATGAAATCAAAACAAAACTTAGTGCAAAGTACAACCATTTGATTATTCACATACAACTTGTCGAATGTCAGCATTTTTCAGTCATCAATTACTTTGACTGACATTAAATCACCTGTGCAGCAAAAAATTAAGGTTGGTTACCTGGATTAACTTGCTCCCCATTACTTTCACTCAGCAAGAGAACACTGGGGTCAGGTGGGCTGAACTAAAAAAACAAACAAAAAACTACAAATCCCAGAATCACTCTTCAGTTTCCCTTCATGCGTAGTTCAAGTGTTTACGTGTCAGTATAGCAGGTTATATTTGTCAGTTACAGTACCCATTCACTTAGTGACTTATTGAATATTTGTGCCAGAGGGAGTGATGGGAAATGTAGTCTTTTTGTCCAACACTTGAGGTTTCCAGCCCACCTGAGCTCCGGGACTCTGTTTCATCGTAAAACAACAAATTGAAGCAAATCATAAACAACCCAGTTCCTTCATTTGGGACATCGAAGCTTATATTACTCGCTAGTGTCACCGAGCTTTTACAAAACCTTTAAGCAACACTGCGCAAAATAAATGTCAAACACCTCACACACACACAAAGATCCCTCAGGGCATTTCTGATCCTCAACGCCTAGAAACGTCCCTCACTTGGGTCCGATGGAAAGGACAGTTAGAGGACAGAATTAAGGAAGCACCGCAAGCTTTAAACACGTTAAAGACAAATCAAAAGAGGAACTGCCGCTCCGATCTCCCGCCCAGCTTCATACGGCTTTCTCTCTTGTGAATAAAACACAATTCAGCCTGGTTCAGGGGATCGAAGCCTCTTACTTACCACCATCTCAGTAACACTTCACTGACTGAACTGAGGCATGTGATAATGGATCACCTTTCATATAAGGCCTTTCGGTACCTGTCTGATTGAGTTTCAGCTCAATCAGACATTGACACTTTGAAGATTCTCTACTTTTTAACAGTAAGACTCGGGTCCCTCTAGCCAAATACATGGAGGTCACCAGAACCCAAGTGTATTCAGGAGGGCTAACACACACACACACACACTCACAAATAAGCACAGACTTGAGGGATATGGAACTGAAAACTGCTTGATTTTCACCGTCAGACTTCTTAGAAATCTTAGATCCTTCTCTTTAAGGGGGGGGGGGGATGAGTCGAGTGCGTCGTTGTTTTCCTACCAAAATGGTGTCTGAGTATTTTTACATCCTCTCTTGGTAGCTTTCTTTAAGTCTCCGGTTGTTTCCGACAGCCTGAGGAGTCACTGTGCGCGGCCGTCTGGCTGCTTGGAGTCTATTTGACCTCGAGGATGGAGGGGTTGCACTCCATGATGGCCACGATGATTTTGTCGATGTAGTCCTGGAGTCTGTAGTTGATCTCTTCTTGTTTGTGGACCGCCTCCATCAACTACAGACAGAGAGGCAGAAGTCAGAGGAGAAAACAGTGAAAACACGGAATAAAACTTGCCCATATCCAGTGGTGGATTGCACTAAGGATATTTACTCAATAGTACTAAATTACTATTTTGACATAACCTGATATATTTGATCAATTTTGTGATACTCTATGGACTTACTTCACTACACTTCAGAGGTAAATATTGTAATTTTTACTGCACGGCAATGATTTACCCACTTTTACATGTAAAAATAAACATGCTATGCTTCAAAGTATTTAAAATGGTCTCAACTTGACCAGACTAGAAGAATACAACTCTCTAAAATGCAATATTTGGTGGTAAAAACTGAATATTACTGCTCTATAATACTTTGAAAGGAGACTTTTGGGACAATGAATATTTCAACTTTTGATACTTTAAGCACTTTTTTGATGACAATACTTCTTTACTTGTAGTTCAATATTTTAAATCTGGACTTTTCTTGTTAATGGAGTTTTTCCAAACACTATTTTACCTCAGTAATGTATCGGTACTTATTCTCCAACTGCCTATAAATAAAAAGGGAAACCAACAAGGAATATGTTTTGCATCTCCCTTCCTGTGCTCTGAAACACACCTCTACACGGGACACGTTGTTGATCTCAGCTGCCAGCGAGTCGGAGAAAGACGCCGACATCAAGTTCTTGGCTCCCTGGATGCTGAGGTTGATGATCTGTCCGTTCAGCTCGTCGTTCTGCTCCTTCAGGCTGCGGTTGTCCTGGAGAGGATGACACAAATGAAACACATCGTAAAAACAGCATCCTAAATCATTCTTCCATTTCAAAACAGTCTGGTCAAAGTGATAGAATGAGAACAACATGGATACTCCGGGTTTCTCAGAATGTGCGTGCTACCTGTTTGAGTCGTTTGATCTCCTGCTCCAGCTCGGCCTCTCGGGTGCGGGTCTGGTACTCCTGCAGCCCGGCCCCGGGTGTGCGTCCTCTCTTTGCTTCGGCCTCCAGCTTGTAGAGCTGTAGATGCTCCAGCTGCTTACGCAAGTCCTCAATCAGCTGAGGTACGAACAAATCAAGACACATCAGTTATTAAAGTTGATAGAAATATAACAGAATGAGGCAAAAAACACACTTTATAATTTAGACAGGAACATTTGACACATGAGTAAAGCTTTAAACAGTATAGAGGGCTGCAGACAAGACATATTTGATGTCTACCACGGAAGTTAGCATCGCCCTGGTTTGAATTTGATTTTCATAATTTGTTTAATGTCTCTGATAACCTGCTCCCCAGATGCCACCGGCCTGGAAACCACCACAGGCGGTGGCACACCAGCCCACACAGCACTACCAGCGAGATCGTTGCCCAAAATCATATGTATCCCATCAAGTGGCAACACGGGACGCACGCCGATAGACACAACTCCCCGCACCAGCTCGCAATCCAGCACTATTGTATGCCGTGGCACAGGGATCAAGCCCATCTCCATGCCCCTCATCAGCACAAAATCCCCCGTTTCTGTCTCTGACGAAAAAGGCAACACTGACTCAACAATGAATGAGTATCTAGCCGCTGTATCACGCAACACCTTAATCGGCACATATTTGTCACTACCGACTACTGATACAACAGCTTCAGTGATGAACGGCTCAAAACCAGAACCCGCATCCGGGTCGGCACAAACCGGCTTCTTATCAGGCACCATGCCCGAGCCTACACCCAACGGTTTTTTATCCAACACGGCAGAACAACACATGGCTGGAGCATGTGGTGACAAACGAGGCTTCCCCTTAGTTTCCAGCAACGGACACTGCTCCTTCCAATGACCCCCTCCTCTGCAATAATGACATAGGTCCACTTTGGCCCCCTCGGGTCGCCCTGTACCTACAAATCTACGGGAGGAGCCTGGTGACAACTTTGCACCACTGCGGGCATAGCCATTGTCTTCTCCACGTTTCCAATCACCCCTAGAATACTTCTCAGTAAAACTGCCCTTATGTGTCAACACAAAATTGTCCGCTAATTCAGCAGCTCCAAACACGGTGGAAGGTTTCTGTTCATTCACATAAGTGGCCACACGCTGAGGGAGAATGTCTTTAAATTGTTCCAAGACAATGAGCTCACAAAGACCGTCAAAACTTGCAACCTTTGCTGCCGCGCACCACCGCTGAAAATGAGAAGTTAAATCACGGATAAACTCCACATGCGTCTGCTTATCTCCCTTGACCCAACTTCTGAACCTTTGACGATACGCTTCAGGAACCAGTTCGTAAGACTTCAACACCGCTGATTTTACTCTATCATAGTCCAAAGCATTTTCGCCACAAACAGCTGAATAGGCTTCCTGTGCTCGCCCAGTGAGTACACACTGAAGTAACAGCACTCTGTCCGAATCTGACCAGTTTCTTGCCTCTTGAGTGAAAAAATTGTCCGGGTCACGCTAATTGAACTTTGGCACTAATCGCAAGTAAGAAATGATATCGCCAATGCCTGATGCCGACCTATCACCAACATCCTCCCCTGGAGAAAACTTGCCCTCTCCCATCAGCCGTAATCTAGCATGTTCCACCTCACATTTCATCTTTTCCACCTCCAGCATCTTCTCCACCTCTAAACGCTTCTCTACCTCCGGCTGCTGACCCCTCATCTCCAACAGCAACTTCTCCTGCTCCAACCTCAACTCCAACTTCTCCTGCTCCAACCTCTCCTGATCAAACTGCATGGCCAAAATCTCCTTTTGCTGCTCGAACGTCAAACCAGCTGCCTGAACCACTACCGGCACGAACCCTGCCGCACCAGACTCACTCTTCTGCAACACCCCCTGCTCAAACAAAGATGACACAATGACAGTTTTAATGTCATGTTTCCGCTTGCTGAATGTCATAGTGCTCTGCTATTTCAACCAACTGCGCCTTCTGGCAATCATCTAAGAAAGACACGGAGGGCGCATCCACAAACGCTGACAAAGAAGCCATAATAGCCAATCAGAAAGCAAAGTATTAACCTGCCAACACGCATGGGCATAAGATTAACCCAACAGAGAATTTCCCCCTAACTGCCTAAACTAAATCTTCCTAATCTCACCTAGTCTTCATGTGGCTTGCGGCGGGTAATTACGCACTGGAACCCGGCGGAGTTATGGAGCGACCTGCACGCAGGTAACACCAAGAACTCACACGGACCTGCCCCCGAGACAGCTGTCCGAAAACAGCTGACACTAACCACACAACACTATGAAAACAAAAAAAACAGGCAACCCAAGGGGAAACGCCACTTAAGCCTAGCGGGGAACATCTCTTTTACAAAAGCGTAACAAACGGCAACATCTTACCCTCTGATTGGCACACAAAACCTGACGACATGTCAAACACTACAGCTTCCTGAAACCCAAAAGACATGATGTGTCCCCCAATAGCAGTGACAAGCCAGCACACAGCTGGACCACAACAATGAATCAGCTGCTCAATGACACCATGTGCTCTGAGGCTGAGCACTACACAAACTTTTTAAACAAATAACCCGTTGGACGAGCCCCCATTTGTTGCGACCTGGCTCAAAAGGCCACAACAAAAAGGAGACGCAACATGTCAACGGGTAGGTCAAGGTGTTTATTTGCACCACACTGTTCAAGTCAACTCATGGTTTATACTCATCAGAGCCGGGTGCCTGCAGGAAAAAGCAGAGCGAGAACAGACGGGAGCAGAGAGGCTTTAAATAGCTGCAGAGCACCAGACCCAGGTGCCCTGAGTTACTGCAATCAGTGCAGCCAAGACAGGACAGCCACACCCTCTCCACTGATGAGACATGAGGGGCATCGCACAGACTCACATGTTTTGTGTTGCCGTAGAACAGCTAAATATTTTAGGAAGGTGTTAACACAAGACCTTTTTTCAGGCATCTAACCAAAACCTATTCTTGGAGACAGGGGAGCTGTGAAACAAAAATGATAACTCCTATCAAGGTTTAAGGACACTTCAGAGGGAAATGTTGTACGTTTTACTGCACTGCAATGATTTACCTACTTATTACATGTAAAAATACACATGCTTCAAAGTATTACAAATGGTCTCAACTTGACAAGACTAGGAGAATACAACTATTTGAAATGCTGCAGAGCTCTGTGGACTGTTTGTTTTGCACACAGAGAAAGCGCTCCACCTCCTGCGTGTTCTCCTTCTCTTTCTGGCTCTGGTGGCGCTCGTGGCTCAGCTTGTCGGCCATCTTCCTCCGGGACTCCGTCTCCTCCTGCAGCCGGTCGCACAGCGCCTCTGACTCATCCTGAAGCTTCCTCTTCTCCTGGCAACCACAAACACAGAAATAAATGTGAGGAGGACGAGCAGTGTTCAGACACATGGTTAATGAAATCTGAAAAAGCAAAAACACCCAGGAGATGAGATATGTTTTCTCTCACCTCCTCTAGTCTCTCGATGTTCGCTCTGAGACAGGGAACGCACGACCTCAGCTCGCTGTTCTCCTCGTCCAGCTGCTGCAGCCTGAGACACACACAATCCTCATCAGAGACCAACAGCACAGCCATGAAACAACACATCCCGTTTGAGTATTGTAAACAACACTACACCACAGGGACACTTGCTATAGCAGATTAGTGCCAGAGGGTGGCAGTGTAGAGCCACGGTTCCTCCAACAACCAGAAAACGTTTGGTGTTACATGATCAAATATGTGTTTAGTACGCCATTAAACCTCATACAGCAAACGCAACAACGGTACAACCTTAAAACTAGTGAGGGTATCAAAAACGAAATGTTTTGTTTGCAATATCATGTTGAAATGATCACTAAGTATCAAAAACATAGAACACATAGATATTAACAGCTGAATGTTAAATGCTATACACGTTAACCCGTCTTTCCTCCCCCGCTCACCTGGCCTGCAGGTTCTCCAGCTCCACTCCTCTCTCCCTCTCCAGCTTGATCAGCACCTCCTTGTGGCGCCGGGTCTCCTGCTGAACCTGCTCGTCTGCGTAGACCTCCTGCTCCTTCAGCTGCTCCTCCAAAGCGTTGGCCCGGTGCACGAGGTGGAGGTTCTCCTGCCGCAGCCGAATGTGCTGCTCCCCCGAAGCCTCCGACTCCTTCTCCAGCTCCGCCACTCGACGCTCCAGGAGCAACACCTGGAATAGGCACATTTTTTAAAAGGTTAGTGACTAACATTGAAATGTATTGTAAAAGCATGTGTTTAAAGGGGCCTTATTCTGATCATTTTCAGGCTGTGATTGGTCAACCGCTAAGAGATGTCCCACCCTTTAGCCTATCACGTACAATGTGTTGGAGCGCTAGCCAATAGAAGTGCAAGTGTAACATAGTGTTGTCACTGTGTTCTGGATGTAAACAAAGGAGTCCAATGGAGTCGTTTCAGGGAGGGGGGGGGGTTTGTGGGAGAAAGTGAACTTTGAGATTTTAGACTTTACAGACCATTTACATGAATACATAAACCTAAATAACAAACTACAGGAGAGGAAAGATACCCAAAAAAAAGTATAATTATAAGGCCCCTTTAACTGACAGTAGGAAAAGCTCCTTGTATCTGGAACAGCGACTGTAACAGGTGAAAATAAGTAACGGGAGGATTGTGAAAAAGCGTTGCGGAAAAATATTATCCGTTAACTTCCTCCACAGCTCACCTTGTCTGTGATGTCGTTATCTGCGAGCTCCAGGATGTCCCGCGTCAGGTCGCTCACAGTGTCCAGAGTCATCGAGCTGTTTTGGAGGAGATGTCTGCACGAGGAACGGAGAAAACGTAAATCCATAGAGCCAGTTCACATTTCATACACTGCTTTGTTTCTGTGTGCCAAACATGACTATCTATTACAATGATTGTAGAAATATGAACACCCTGCCCACTGAAATTAGAGCAACCATTTGGCTTACCTTGCTACTTTCTTGCTGGACAGCCTCTTGCCAGCACTGGACGGGGAAACAGAACAACAGGAAAAGTGGTCAGGAAGAGAAAAAGGATAAAAGGAAAGAGACACCATCTCCTGGTATCTAACCCCCCGACCCTCGATTTGCTAACCCCACAGAAAACAAAAAGGCACGATGATGTGGATCTTTACTTAAAAATCACTTGTTTCACAGCAATCCCACACAAACACATGTATTAACAATGTCTATCAAGTGCTGATTAAGGATCAGTTCTGACCTGTGACGGCAGTACAGAAACCCCTAAATTTGGAAATGCCAAAGTTCGGAATCATGCCATTAAGTAGCTGAACCAACAAATAGGATTTCAGTATTAGTACGCTTCTGTAACACAACTACTGGTCAGTAATCCTGGATCAGCTGTTCCGATAAAAACAAGTTATTTGAAAAGCTTTGCTCCACTTCCAGCAGTCATTCAGCAACAACTCAAATGAAGCATGATGACATGATGTGGAGAGAAGAACACACTGAAACAGACGCCACTCACCTGCAATACCTGGGGTCATTATTTTTTTAATAACGCAATACATTTACAAGCTTGTTTTGAGATGAGCAATATGTATTTTATGCATGAGTGACAAACCAAAATAGTAACAATGGACTACCATGATCCAAAAAAATTCATCGGAGCGACTGAAATAGATTTTCCATCATTAAACACTAAATGTTGAATGTTCACACACACTGCAAATCACACAACAAGAGGGCGCAGATGAAAAAACACTGTGAAAAGTGCAATCTGTAACATAACACACACGATGAGAACATGCATGACACTGCGTTTAATCACCGCAAACACATTCACAGAGCCTGCAGTCGGCGTGGGGTGTGAATGACGGGTTACCTAGTCATCTCTAGGAAATTGAGGCGAGTGGAGAGGTCCTCCAGGCGACTTATTTGTTTGTGGCACTGGCTACAGAAAAAGTCCAGCGCCTCCTCCCTGAGGAAGCTCTGAAAGCAGTCAGGTAAGGCAGCGGTGGCACTGGAAAGAGGAAACAAGGGGGAGGAAGTGGTGAGTGAGGTGGCGAGTGAGGTGGGACAGGAACACCTTTGAGGGGGTGCAGGAGGAGATCGTGAAATCCACAGGAGAATTTAAGGGAGTAAAGTGGGAGGGAGACGTGAAACAGGCTGCAGTGTGGCTGTGTTTCTTTGTGAAAGGAGACAAAACGTTATCAGAGGAAGATTGTGTTGCTTTTCTTCAGTGTGCCGTTTTGTTCATTTCTCATTTTGACCTTGGCTTGTTTGCAGACAGCCAACAGAATGGTTAAAATTAAGCTAACAACTTAAGCTCTCGAGCAAATCAAGGCAACACGCAGACGATTATTTCATTGTTCCGGATTCTGCGGCCTCTCCTCACATCACCTCCGCCGGCTGATTGTCTATTCAGGCAGAGAGCCAGGCATTCATTATGCAACACGCTGGCACAGCTTCCTGTTTATGTAGGCAGAGAAACGTGGCGGGGCAGACTTCTCAAGTGTTTGCCACTTGATGGCCGTACGCGCTGTTGTTCCCTGATAGTGTGAAGGATGACTTTGTTGCTTACAGCCATTTCTGTTGAGCAGAAGTCAAAGCGCTGTGATATGTAGATACATGTGGGTGTGTGTGGGGGGGGTGTGTGTGTGTGTAGGCAGCGTCGGTACATGCGCCATCAGTGAGCACGATTGGCTCAAAACACAGTGACGCATTCACAGTGAGTGGGTGAAGTTTGTGGGAAGCATGATTTTCTTTTTTAGCCTAACCACCAACAACGTGTAAGCCATGTGATCTTTCACAGGCAGTATGTGATTCAATGATGACTTTTATTTCAACCATAATTTAAGGTAAAAAATATGCAATAACATACCAAGCAAGATCAAAAATCCATTAAGACTGTTGTACCTGTAATATTACTAATTAACTCTAATAATTCATCTTCTAATATATTGCCCTTGTCATCATCTTGTTATACTTACTTTTCTGTATATTCAAATAAATAGTACATTATTTAATAATCCTTAATAGTTATATTTATTAATTAATACTTACTATAAAATATTAGAATATTTTGTGTATATTTATTTACATTTTTCAAATGTTATACACCTTCTAAACAGTTTTGTATAACTGTGTTTATGTTTGAACCATTATACACCAACCTATTTGGCAATATATACCGAATTCAGATTACTACTTATAAGCAAGTAAAGTTTATTTTAATTTTTTTTTAAAAAGGAGTATTTCCATTTTGTCAATGAGCTACAAAAACTAGGCTCAGAACATTAAGAGCATCCCGGTAAGGCAGATCACGGAAATATCCCCCAATAGTTCTGTCCACCAGCCCAGTTTGTTAGATATTCCTCTTGGTGTCTGAACCCAGCCCAACAAAACAGCCACCTCCTGTCCGTCCTACATGTCTTGTTCACCCTGAAGTAAACCGTGTGAAACATTTACTCTCAGGATCACAAACAAGAGCAAAAGAAGGCACAGTTTTAGGATTTGGCCCCACACTTTCAACAACATTGCAACAGTGAGAGTAACACTGATGGAATGAACTTTGTATACACTTGATTTATCTTCGCCCTTCACGAGAAAAGGAGCCTGATAAGCAAGTCTCCAGAAAGCTCTTATCAACATGTGTCCTCCGTGTCTTTGTTAAAAGAGAAACATTTTCTACAAAGAACGTAAATAAGGACATTTAAACCGGAGCTGAGAATGTAACAGCGTCACACCTCGTATCAGGCAGCAGGGATGAGTCAAAGAAAGTCTTAGTTTAATAATATTCAGGCTGCCAACACTTTAAAATGCAGAGCTCCAGACTGCGACCAAAATCGTTGCATACCCGATCAATTTTTGGGGAGTTAAAAATGTCTCGTAATTATCATTGGGGACCCGGTCCAATTCAGACACTCTCGATTCCAACACCGCCTCCAAAATCTCAACATTCAACTTAATGAGTGAACCAGTTTTAAGCACGTAGGGAGGGCCGTGCTCACTTCGTAGCCACTAGCTCACAAGACCCAATTAGTGCCTCTGAGAAGAAAACCTTGCTTGCTTTTCCGTTCACAGCTACTGTAATGTGTAAATGGATCACTTGTCCACACGAGCATGTTTTTTCTTTTGTGTGGGTTTTGAGACCAGTTCAAACATACGGTGTACGTAGAGCTCTACCAAACAATCAATTTAGCTGTTAACGTGTTTCAAAAGTAAAGCGGTCTATGGCTGATCAAAAGATATAATGTAAAGTATTTTTTTCCATACAGCAGTTGTGGGAGCAGTGAAAAGACCTCAATAACATACTGTAGATAAAGTGAACTGAATAAACCAACCTTCACATCTTGAAAAAGTACAACCTAAACTCATTTTTAAACACCAGAGGTCTGTACAGTTTAAGCATTGGCGTAAAGGTTTAAGAAACAATCCATTTGCTGTCATTGTTTTTAAAAACATAGCAGCCTATGGCTAATTATTTAAAAAAATGAGAAGAGAGAGTAAAGGACAACCAGACGTACTGACTCCACTGATAAAGAGTTCAGGCAGCGATAGACCGACTGTCATTGATCTAAACCAGGGGTATTCAACTCAAATTCAACGAGGTCCAGTTAGAGAAAATCTCCCCATGCAAAGGTCCGGAACATCAAAATGTCTAAGTTGCTTTATGAATTAGTGTGATATATATTGAAGTAGCTGTAGCTTTATCAACGTCTGCATGTAATCAACAACTGACTGCCAATCAAATAAAGAAAGTACAATTCATAAACAACAATATGTACAGATATACAGTAAATACTGTGGATATGTGTAATGTTCCTCTCGGGCTGCATTTAAAAATAAATAGAGAAAATACATAAAATAGATTGTGAAAATGTGTGCATCTTAAAGTGCTTCATTTTAGATAAATAAAATAAAGTGTAGCAGCAGCTTGAGTTTCTCTTTGTTAACCGTTTCACATCATGACTTAACAGTTTCAGCCGATTATAGAACAATATCAGTCTTTACATCATAACAATTGAACAGTTTTAAAGTTTCTCTTTCTTTCCCTCTTATATTGCAGTCCCTCACTCGCTTTTTTTAAATTCAGTGCGAGAATTGAGCTCGAGCTTGTCCTGCCAGGAGTTTAAATCTGGGCTGAAATTGTGTCAGGGCCATTCTCATACACACATGCAGGTGCTCATTGGTTAGCCCCGGTTAGCCTGCCCTGGAACGATATTTAGTTTTAATTTTGATCCTGGTCGACTGATCATATTGGGCTCTGAGACTGCTTATTTGTTGTGACCTCAGTTCTGACTTGAGAGGGAATGTTTGGTCAAACACTTTGTGTGTTGTCTCATAGTGGTGTTTTGGCACTTTTAATGAGCGCCACAGTCTCTGAACAAATGAGACACACTGGTTCTGTGCTCCCAGTGGGCAGGATGAACATGAATGAGTCCGTCCACTCAGGGTTAAAAGCTCTGTTCTCACTGTCCACTTTCCTCTTCTTGGAGAGCGCCATGTGTAATTATTTGTCTCTCCCTGTCTGCCGCTAATACGCCTGTTCACTCTCCTCTCCGCTTCTCTCCCTGTATCGCTAATTATTGCCTTCACTCACTTTCCTCTCCGCTTCTCTCTGCTGCGCTCTCATCTCTTCTTCTGTGTTTCTCTCCCTGTATCGCTCACCCGTCTCTTTCGCCCCCTGTCGGCGGCGGTTAAAATAGAATCGCCCCGTCAAAATTGAAATCCCCTATTAATGTATTGATTATAGGTCCGGGTCCGTATAGGTCGGCGTCTGGGTCCGGATCGCCTGTTGCCGACCCCTGATCTATACCAAACTTCCCCCCAAAAAAGACCAAATATTTACTTGTGCAGCCAACTGACATAGTCACCTGTGCTACCTGTGCTTAGTCCAATACCTCATATAAGAACGTTTAAACATGTCCGTAAAGAGGTACTCTGGTTTAGTCGTGTAGGTCATACCTGGGAGAGAGCAGTGAGGAGCCATTGTTCTGTGCGGGTGTCTTCTCGAGAGGGGAGACTCCCTCCCCCTCCCTTCCCTCCACGCTGCTCTCCAGTAACTCCGAGGTGTTACTTTCCCCAAAGTCCTCGAAGTGCTCCTCCTCTCCCCCGATGACCGACACCAGCGAGTGGTTGTGCAACTCCGAGTTCAGGGAGAACCTGAGGGGGCACAGAAGAAAGGATTACTGTGTGAGCGTGTGTGATCCGATGTGTACACAACAACGGAACGGTTAAGTTTAGGCAGTGGCCAAAAATAGAGGGAAGTGTGTCAAGTTTAGACGGGATAAAAATGGACGTCTGACTGGATATAGAGAGACACATTAACCATTAGCCAAAACAAACAAGCCCCGTCTTTTGAGTTGAGAAAAACGACATGATGCCATAATATTTGAGCAATAGTACAAGTTGTGTGTGCTGGACCCAATAGTTGGGATATAACTAGAGGCTTTAGTAAATCTCAAACAAGTACAATTGCTTCACCCAGAAAGAGCGGCAGTCTGAAGTTCAACGATCACTTCAAAGGTAATCTGTTAATTCACATTAATCCCAAAGTCTGCTTCGGTTGAAACTAAATCTCTCCTGGCTGGTAATGCAAAACCACGAGGGAAGAACGTGAGAAGAACATTAAATGTGAGTCTGGCTTAAAGGTGGGGTAGGTAAGAATGGAGAAACAAGCTCGAGTAAACTAGAATTTGAAAGTAGACAACCGAAAAAAATCTGCCCCTTCCTTCAGACTTCCTTACAGAGCCCCTCCTCCAACACACACGAACGCGCACATGACCAATGAGGGCACGAGATATGTTTGTGCACGAGATGGAAGGCTGACAGGCAGGTAGGCCATCCAGTTACTTTAGCCGGGCCGGCTCAGATGATTGGTCGTGCTTTTTACAGCGCCACGGCTTCCACTGATGACATGTTTTAATGTATTTATTGTCAAAGCATTTAATATATTCATTGCTATCGGGACGTTAAGAGCATTCCATGGAATATAACAAAGTGTTTCTGAAGTGAATTACCTACCCCACGTTTAAGAGATTTTATTAACATCGCTGATAAAAACAGGTTGTGACTTTGGCCGGGTATCTAACACAACTGAGGAAAACTCTTCTGGAAGTCTTTGCCTGGAATGGTGAGGTTTAAGTTAATAAAATCCTTTGTATTTGTTTAACAGGAAAGCTGGAAAGATGGCCTTTCCTGATGTCTAACAGGATACGTTAGATGTCTTAAGCAAACACAGGACGAGGAAGTCTAAATCAGCAGAAAAGCTTGCCCTTTCATGACACAACGACAAAGATCCTTTTCATTGATTACAAGACGAAAAAGGGCTCACTTCAAAGCTAAAACACCACCACCAAAACCTAAAACTGTTATAAAGACAAATGTCTTCTAATTTGTTTTCACCAGACATCAATGCAGTTTAACCTGCAGCAATTTCTTCTGCAAACACTGTGCTCCACTAGGAAAAACGGAACCAACTTTGGAGACTTACCCTTCTTCCGGGCTCTTACAACATGGCCCCATATTGAGGTCCCTTGCAAAGGGGGACGGCGAGGAGAGAGAAGGCATCTTTAAAGGCCCTCCGCTGCTCTGGCGTGAAAGCCGTGGAGCAACTGGAGTCAAAAACCCCGACAACCAAAGTGGAATTCTGAAGTTTCACAGGCTACACCGATTTAAAACAAAACCACGGCTCTCCAGCTGGGAGGAAAAAAAAAAAAAAAAGGGGGTCTGCTTTTGTAAAACGGCTTAGTCTGTGTTCCTAATGAGCTGCCAATCAGTGCCATATGACTGCATCGTCTGTGCCACCCGAAGGAGGCGGTACCAGGGAGGGTTGACCGCGAGTGGGCTAATCAGATTTAAGGCTAAGCAACGGCCAACAGACAGTCCGCTGACCTTCTAAGGGCCAAATGTGTGTGGGGGAGGTTAATCCTGTTACAGTCTTAATCCCCCGTCCAGTGCATACAGTATAATCCAACGCTGAATATGGCGAGAGCTAGCATGGCAAAAAGTCAAGTTTAGGTATTGATCCTTTTGTTGCATTTACTAGCTATTAAACCCACTCACAGTAGCAAATTGTTTGTGACTTGCAAAACCCTGTAAAGAAGGTTTATGCATGGCAAGGATGTGAGTCAGCAATGAGTCATCACAATTTGATGTACACAAACAGACTGCCTAAATGAGAGAATACGAAAAAGGTCACAGGGTCATACAGTGTTCCCGTAAGCAGAGGCGATGGAGAGACTGAGATTATCCAGGGCCACAGAAAGAGAAAAAGGCAAAACAACACAAAAAAAGAGCCGACTCAACACTTCCTGGAATTCAAGGCTCAATCATGGAATAGGAAGTCCAAACACATCCCTGTCAGGGAGAACACTCAGAGCCGTCACCAAGCCGGACAGGCGGGTCACAGAGTCAGCAGATAACGGCCTCAGCGCTGTGCACTTCCTCACTCCTGTTGGACCTAACACTACAGCAACAAGGGGTTCCAGATATATAGACATCATATACAGTAACTACCTATCGTAGACAATAGGAGAGAAGGAATCAAGATGATAGGAATCAGGGTTTGATGTGCACCTTAAAATGTATCAAATCTCTTGCTCATCCTACTTGTCTGATGCAAATAATGGATCACAGAAGCACATTTTGTTCTGTGGTGCTACTCTGTTTAATATGGTATAATTAAAATGGAAAAGAGTCCAACAAAGGCCATTATTATTCAGACTATTTATTAATAGACAAAAGCCTCATGACACAGGCAGCAGGGCTCATTAGCAAGAGATTTGAAATGCAGTACTATCTTGACTGCTTTGAGTGGACAGTGGTGGTTTTAAGTCAGGCTGTGAGGCGCACATAGCTAATAATAATAATAATAGCCAACACTTCTCATATTATTTTCTTATAATGTTAAGAATCCAAAATCAAAGAATGCGAGATAAATACAAAATGTGACAAGAAATCTTAGAAAATGCTTAGGTTTAGTTGTATTTCCCTCAGTGTGACTGTAAGTGTCTGCAGTCCTATTCAGCCTTCACAAAATGATGATCCTCTCAGACACTGAATGGTGGAAGGCGTCTGCTGTTTTCAAGGTCATTGGCGCTCACACTGTGCTCATTTCAAGTTATCTCTGAATAGGCTGTTCCTGTTCAGACAGAAAACAACAGTCAATGTCCCCGCTGATTATGCTGCCTGGGTGAGTGTGGCCTCAGACTTTCCCTGACAATACATTGAGTATCAATACACGAGGAGCTGCACTTAAATGGATGAAACCAAGAGAAAGAAGAGTAGGATAAATATCTCTATGTTCGACTTTCTACCAAAGGTTTGATCTGTCTGTCTGTTGGACCAAAGTGAGCCAAAGTGATCCAGCACCATATGATCTGTGTGAAAGTTCAGCGCAGGGCAAGAGCCAACCCCTAGCTGGAGATTTGACACATTTACGATAAAGTTCTGCAGCCAGCAGTGATTACGCACAGCATTATGACGTTGATCTCAAGACAAGGGGATCACAATTGCATCGCAGAAGTCATTCAGGGACGCAACTCGCCTTCTTAGCGTTTAACACAAAGACGTAGACATGTAGTGTAAACGGCTGAAGATTTTACCGACCTATTTCCACTATCTTCCGGGTCGTGCAGCGTGGCCTCGATGCCGCTGTCCGTCTCCACTTCCTCGTGCATCTCGGGGGGCACCAGGGCCCCCGTGTCCTCATCGGTGAAGGTCTCGCACTCGCTGTAAGTGCTCTCGGAGCCCAGGTACGCACTGTCCGTCACCTCATTTTGCTGAAGAACAAAGAATACATTACAGTATGCTCATTAAGCAGTAAACAGACAACACTGATCTCTATTTCACCATGGCAACAACCGGGCATTAAAAGACAGTATTTTACAAATAAATAATAAAACACAGCAATCCTGCTTTGCTGCAGCAATATTGCAGATAAACAATTAGTGCCGCAATCATCATTACAATTATAAACAAGCCGAGCAATTACTTCTGGTTCTGGCTTTTAAATATCAGCAGCAATCAGGATTATGTGCACTCCTGTGAAGCGAAAGGCAGATCGCCCCCCCCCCCCCCCCCTACGGGTTGATACAGTTTAAAAAACAGCCATTTCAAAGATGATCTATTTTGAATGTTCAGGTCTACTCGGTAGATGCCAATTACGCCCAAACGCATCACAGAGCGAGAACACACTTCAGAGACGCTCTGCTGTGATTCAGATGGCTGTTCCAAGCAAAAAAACCTGCTGCATAAACACCTATAAGCAACAAGTTCAAACTCCATGAGTAAGCAGCACTGCGGCATGCCAAGAAGAACATCTGAAGCTATTCGCAACAAGAGACACTTTATCAGGTATCAGAGCTGTGAAGCAGCAATAAAGCCGAGACAGGTGAGTCATGTTAGAAAACATAACGTACCATTATAAATGCAGCGTTGGGAGAAGCAGGGCCCAGAGGGCTATCCACCATGCTCAGAACCATTCTCTCAAAGGAAGAGAAGCCAGCCTGCCATGAGAGCTAATAACTACTAATGCTTCTTCGCTCTCAGAGGGAGAGAAGAAAAAAGTGGGAAAAAGACTGCAACACCTCGTTGAGCTCCACTGGGTGGTCAGAGGGGAGGAGACCAAAGAGTGGCAGAAGTCAGCTGTAACGCTCAACCAGCCGACTTTCTACGCTTTCAAATGACACACGATCAGCTGAATAATCTCTTCTGGCTCCCGTGAGCTTCCCTTCCTGGCCCGGTGTGTGACAGTAAATCATTAAGCCATGTTCTTTAATGTTGCAGAGTGCACAGTTAAAGAGTGTAGGATATCACAACAGTCATAACTTCTGGACTGTGTGCCAATAGACAAACTAACAGGTAGGTGAATAACCTCGATCCCTGTAAACAATGACTGTTTTATGTTTCTATTTATGAATCCAAAAGGGAAATGTAGCAGCAGAAGAACATATTTAGTAGCAGGAAAACCGGGGTGGTGGACGGGGCGTTGCTTTCCTCTGATGCCAGGCTCAGGCGGAACAGCCTCACCTTGCCTGTTTTGAAAGCAAACAGGGGGAGAACAGCGCGGCCATTGAGAGAGAGGAACCCTTTTCTGCCAGAAACTGGAGGGAAAAAACAAGGCTGGGGACACAGGTGTGGCGTCTACTTCAAGCGTAAACACAAACTTCCTCAAAAACCCTGCGCACAGGTTCCAGTAAACAGCAAGGACGCTTCATAAAGCACTGCGCTTCACTCATTGTTCATTTTCAGGTCCATTTCTTTTTTTATTTGAATAAAACATAAGGACAAAAATCAGTTCTCAAGAAAATGTAGGAGAGGAAGATCTATTTCTGTTTACAATGATTATGGATAAAGCAATATGATAAACTGATTATTTAACAACTTCAAGTAATTCAAATCATGTTCATTTCACCCTATCCCTTATAGTTCAAGATACAAATCGAAATGTTCTTATTTAACAACAACCTTCACTGTGTTCTTGAGCGGTCATTTAATCAAATCAGGCTTTGTGTAGGTGTCAGACAAATGCCTGCTTCTTTCAAAGAATGATCATCTTATGAACTCATAAACTAGATTAAAGTGCTGGGAACTAGGGCTGCTCAATTAATCGTATTTTAATCGCAATTACGATTATGGCTCGCAACGATTACGAAAACAACGTAATCGAAATAAAACCATTATTTTTGTATTGGTTTTTCAGTTGAATTATACTAGCTTAACAGTTCAGGGTAATAAACTGTTAAAAACATACTGTTCAAAAAAACAATTCTCCAATAAATTGATGTTTTCAAAGTAAATTGATAATCGTTTTTAATAATATCAATTATTGACCCAAATAATCGAGATTATGATTTTTGCCATAGTCGAGCAGCCCTACTGGGAACCCATTCACACTGACTCATGGGCCTGTACTTCTAAACCCTACCAAGAGAGGGAGCTGATAGGGCGCCGTGTTCAGCCATGAAAACAACAGTCCTCGTCCAGCAGTGCTCTCAGGAACACTTCAATTCTGCAGAGGCCAGCAACAATGATGGTTAAATATACAAGTTCCAGGGAGAGAGGAATTCCAGATATGTTAACCGCCACTGTAAAAACACCAAGTCCACATACACGCATGTAAAAAAACTCTGGCACATTCCAGCTAATTCAATATTTGTCAAGGAATACTCAAAAAGCCAGCCAGAAACTATTCAGTGTCAGCCAAACCAGAGTGGTAATGATAGCCCAGTGGATTTCAGTGGGAAGAGTGAGAGTGCACGGGGAGTTCAGCCTGCGAGCGTCACACTGCGCTGCTGTGTGCAACAACTGGGAGCACAGACTGGACCACATGCACGGCTACAGAGGGGGGGGGAGCTTCCTGTGCGGCGCTCACCTCGTCGTATTCCTCCTGACAGCCCACCGCTCCGTCGCCCGGACTGTAGTTGTAGATCTGTGGCTCCGGACCTGTGGATACGAGAGGAAGGAGGAAGGTTTAATGTGCGCAGATCAAACACATTAAGTCAAACAGGAAAGGAGGCTCCACCTAAACAGGACTGGTGCAAACAACGCAGGCATCATGAAGAAAGAAGGTGTCCCAGCAGGTTCATGCTAGCGCTAACACACCGAGAGCTTTGCTTCTTATCTACTGTATAACATTTTTGGTTGAAAACATAAACTCAATTGTTTTTGTTTCATATGCAGTCTGCAATGTAATAACCATTTGTGTTGTGAATGAATACATGATCAGCAATTACATGCAAAGGAGACTGTAAGAGCTTAGAGATGCCTAACTGGATTTTAATGTACATTTAAAAGTCTGCCAATATCATAAAGATCTATGATTAGACTTCACCCTGATCAATCTGCTACAGTATAGTACTATCACTGAATGTTTTATAATGTATCCTTTCAATTTGTAGTTATTTAAAATGAACTTTTCTTACCCACAAAAAGGGAAAGTATTGTGTGAATGCATTATAAAAGCCATTAAGTACATGCTGTTGTTTTTCCTCAGGTGAAGTCATCTCTTGGTGTAAGTAGTAATACATTTGACTGAACTCTTAACAGAATAAATCGTCAAACCTTTGTTTGTCAAACTGATATCCCTGCCTGTAGTGCGTTTGCTCAGCACATTTTAGAGTGCATGTCCTAGTTGCCCGACGCTGGCATATTTACAGTCAGCAATCTGAGCGTAATGTGACAGGTAACGTTATGTAACTTTTAAACTCGCATTTCAAAAGGCGAGGAATATCATGTAATAAGTATATGTGGGGAAATAAAGCAATACACAAAGGACAAGAGGCAACCCATATCCAATGTAAGTTTGTCAATACAGGCCTCTGTTGGGAGCACCTGCAGACAAGCAGTGTAACCTGAGGCGGAGCGGCAAGATGGAGCCACTGCGGCTCCTGTGTCTAGTAAACAGAGCTGTGAGTAGCACCCTGGTGAGAGAAAGGAGCACAAACTGTGTTCAGGAGCTGCCAGCAGACCCCAGGGTTTTGCGCCCCCTGGTCTCATAAACCCGTTGCTCTTCGAGACTCGTACACATCGCAGGCCATTTAAGTGCAGTGAGGCAAAACGCTAGGTTCTGTTTTAGCAACACAACAACAGCTTCTTGGCGCAATGTCAAAATATCAGGAATATTTCCAAGACCAACTTTTGTTGTTGCAGACATGCCACAGCCACTACAGGGAGCAAGGCATTTCCATGGCCTGCAGGCTTCTCTTTGTTAAAAAGGAACCGGTGCCACTACATAGTTGTGCAGGAAGGAAATTGGTGGAATGAAGGACTGCAACCAATGATTATTCTAGCCTTGCCAGAGTATCTAGTATATTTTTTCTAGATCCGTAGATAAATAGTTTTGTCTATAAAATGTCAGAAAAATAAAAAGATGTTAATGCAGCTTCTCGGAGTGCAAGGCAAAGTCTTTAAATGTCCTTTTGCATCAGTCCGAAAAACTAAAATATATTCACGTTAATTTGATATAAAACATAGAAAAGCAGGAAATCTCAATATTTGAGAAGCTGAAAAGAGCATTTTCTGACATTTTTGAAACTATCGAAACAGTTGGGGATTATTTATCTGTCTGTCGATTAAAGGTGGGGTAGGTAATTCACTTCAGAAACACTTTGTTATATTCCATGGAATGCTCTTAACATCCCGATAGCAATGAATATATTGAATGCTTTGACAATAAATACATACAAAAAATGTCATTTGTGGAAGCTGTGGCGCTGTAAAAAGCACGACCAATCACCTGAGCCGGCCCGGCTAAAGTAACTGGATGGCCTACCTGCCTGTCAGCCTTCCATCTGTGCACAAACGTATCTCGTGCCCTCATTGGTCATGTGCGTGTTCGTGTGTGTTGGAGGAGGGGCTCTGTAAGGAAGTCTGAAGGAAGGGGCAGATTTTTTTCGGCTGCGTACTTTCAAATTCTAGCGCGCTCGAGCTGGTTTCTCCATTCCTACCTACTCTACCTTTAAGGGATAAATTGACCCATCTTTGAAGATTTAGCAGAGTGCAATCAAGCTAATATTAAAACTAGACGACTGGTTAGGAACTGGTCAAAGAAGAGATGGGGAAGAAACTGTGGTAGGGAACATAACATTGGTCTAAAAAATGCCTTTACAAGAATAGTGGAATTCTTTCAGCAGTGTGTGAACGACCTGGGAAGTTACAGTTCAGGTTTGGTCTTCACACACTAATGGGAAACTGTGAGGAAGTAACCGATGCATTCTCCACATGGCTGATTACACAGAGAAATACTAAAGGGAGGGAGCTAAGAGAGGAGGACATTGTCAATGATCCCCAGTTGTATTCTCACTCATTACATCATGGTTACATGATATGCGAGTTAGGAAAACAAGGCAACAAAACAAACAGATTCAGGGACACACGACTACAATGAATAGAGGAGTTTATATAATGTGTCATATTATTTCCTATTTCTGCAACAATGTGTTTTAGTAGATGTTTATACCCGTCTGAGTGCTCTGTCTTAACAACAAAGCTTTGCGAGTAGTGACACGGGTGAAACAGAGAGGCCAGATCAGAGGGAGAGGACAGTGAATTATTTAGCTGAATAGGACTCTCTACCCAAACCCCATCTCTCTGCCACTCCCGCTCTGATACCTCGCCAACGAGCCCATGTGTCCGTGCATCTCATGCTTTCCAGCGCATGACTTATTAATGAAAAGAGTAACCGGAGCTGTGCAACCCAGAAAAGCTTTGGGAAAGAAGGCCACCAATCAATATGCGGGGTGGATCCAGGCGAACAGGGCACTATCGCTGTTACGTCAACACAACCTGTGCACCGTGTCAACACCACCGGCGTGTGCTGTAAACTGCTGGTAGTGATGTCACTTTGGGGTTTCTAAATCCATAACATAACTGTGAAGAAGGGCTAATAAAGTGTTCCTATTTAAGGAGGAAATACAATATCATTACAAGATTAGTTTTAAAGAGTATAAAGTGGAACAAAGCGATTTAAGACAGAACAACAGCAGTTTGAGTCCACAGAATTTGGGTCAGTCTTCGGCCTTTCCTTTTAAAATCCCTCAGCTAAGCGATGGATGTGAACATACTGTGTTGACAACATGATTTGAGTGCCATGGGGAATGCGGAGAGATTGAGCCAGACGCTGGAGACTAAATGTAGGTGTAAGTATTTGCTGCCTGGGCAGCTTTTTCGTTTTACAGCAGAATTGGGTTAACGGCAGGTTAGCCAAAGGAAAATAAATGTTCTAATACACACACCGCGTACTACAAACAGATAGAATACCAGCATCAGGACGCAGAAGTTCACCATGTAGCAACATTTCTATGTCAACATATTTTTTTGAGTAGGTAGGTTTTTCAGATCATTCAATGTAGAACACAGTCTTCCACAGCAGGCCGAAAGGTGCACGACAAGAGAACACAAGATAATACGTTTGAAGGGAAACCATTGAGACATGTGACTTGCATGACATGAAAATAAAGTCTCATAACTCACCTCCATTGCTGATTGCAGTGATTCCCCGGTGGAAGTCTTCAAAGCTGATCACTCCCAGACCACTAGGATCCAGAAACTTGGTCAGGTCCTTCACCTGAAAGAGTAAAGAAACACGACATTTACAACTTCAATTCCATCATGGCAGCAGCTGCAGAAAATCCTTAATCCATAGCTTTAGCATATGTCCCGCTTGGATGCTTCAAGTTTATGTAAAAGGGAAGTTTTCAGCCCATGGGATACAATGATATAACTGCACTGTTGGCACATTGACGTCAATAAAACAGCACATGCAGGGGAAACAGTCAGAACTTGATCTGATTTGTTCTACGTACATCTACTAAGAACTCTTTCTTGAGGTCATCTCAGTAACATGCAGAGTTACAGTACGTGAGCTGCAAAGATTTTGATTACAGAAGCAAAACGGCAACAATAAACACAACTTCTGAACTTTAAAATGAAACCAGTTTAGCAGACGTCGAGTGAGTTTAACAGGGTAGAGGTTTGCAAAGGGTACAGCTTTTATTATCTTTGAACATGCAAACAGTTACTGAAAGCTTTGCCGTTTACCACCATCTGAAGTAATATAATTAAAGAGCTTATGGAAGCAAGTAAGTAGGACATGTATTACAATGCATGCATGAACATTATATAATGTAAAGCAATAAAGACTTGTGTGCACACAACTTAGCTGAACTCGGGTTTAATGCTTATGTAACTGCACCTACAGTACATACTGTATATTCTTCAGTCTGTAACCTGGCAACGGGCGGATGTGCGCTTAAGTAACAACAGGAACTCAGATCATTGATAAAACACAAGTGTGCCCTGAATCAACTATTTCTTTTTAATAAAAAAAGGGACTCCTGTAGGTGAAATTAAATCTGATCTGAGCCTTCACCTGTGTGTTGGCAGATTGCCCTATTTACAAAGACCTGGGAACTAAATATGCGCTTTGTTCTTTGCAGAATTATTGGAGGCGCCAAGCAATCGAAACCTATTTAAACAAATAACAGACCAAAGTCAAATGTCATTCATCACGAAATTATGCTAACCCACTATTACAGCATAATTTAAGGGGTGTATGACTGACAAACTTGGAAGGAGCCTGGGAGTATGTCGGGCGAGGTTTCTGTGGTTTCAGCTCATATTATTCCTCGAAGAAGCTTAGCACACAACGAGAACACGGTCCTTTCACCGAGATGTTCAGTGTGGGCCTCTCTCCTACACTTTTATGTATCGGTTACACATGAAAACAAGATGATCTGCTTAGCAACGCTGAGCTCCAACTCAGGGAGGCTGAGAAGGCTGAAACTCCTAATAAACTGACTCCAACAACCCCTGTGGCTTATGATCTGGGTTTGGTTAATTAAGGCCAGCTGTACTTAGATAGTTCAGCCACTCCCCTCCTCTCTCTCTGAGTGGATGTTCACACTGAAATGTTAAGTTTAACATCTGCATTCAAGACGCATGGTACTTCTTTCTCCGCAATTCTGAACCTACAGTAGATTTGCTACAGAAGATACTGTAAGCTGAAGAAGGGAGGGTGAAGAAATGACTTCTTTAAAAGGATTGAACTTGTGAAAAGAAGTGTGCGGCTGTGCTCAACGGTGGGCGTTAGCTTTTAGTTTCGTGTCACAATGGAGAATCAGAGTTGACTGAAAATAATGTTCCATGAAGCTGTTCAGAAACACCTCTGCTGGGTGAGGTGAGAAAACTGAGGTGTGATGAGTGTTATAATTCAGTTGAAATATTATTAGATTTTGCATCTGCAGTAAAATAGTGAGCCAGTGCTGGATAACATACAACTTATACGGCTGGAAAAACCAATGTAACAAAGCAACCAGAGCACTGTAAACCTACTATAATATGGAAGCCTACATCAGAGTTG
The DNA here is from genome assembly GCF_902827175.1 of Gymnodraco acuticeps. Classification (NCBI taxonomy): domain Eukaryota; kingdom Metazoa; phylum Chordata; class Actinopteri; order Perciformes; family Bathydraconidae; genus Gymnodraco; species Gymnodraco acuticeps. The sequence continues at coordinate 4,003,711 of NW_022990023.1, forward strand.
TTACGCCTGTGCAGCAGTGCCAGGCCCCTCAGGCCTTGTGAGCAGAGCGTAGTGGCTATTCCTAGGTCTAACCTAAAAAACTAGAGGTGATAGTAATTCCAGTAAAGTTTTATTTCTGCTCCAGGACCCTGGTAAAGCCTCTCCACAGATGTTAAGCTGGCAAACTGAAAGCCTCTCGCCTCTACTTGAGAGAAGATGGACTCTTTGAAGTATGGCATCCATTTATCACGTAATTGGTTAACCACTTGATTTATCTTCTGTTAAAAAAGGAGTACAAAAATCTGACTGTAGAACCACAACTATTTTGGGTCTTGTAATATGATCCTTGGTCGCCATTATTCAAACGTTTTTAGCAAACAGAAACAAAACATTTAAGCATATTATTGATAATGTTTACTGCAAACCCAAATATAAAAAAGGGGTGAGTGCAAATTGACCAATTTAACTTATTAATGCATTAGTTTAATGTTGTTGAAAACACTGTTACGTATAGTCAATTTGTGTTCTCTTTTTTTGTTTTGATTGTTACTTTATAGTTTACCTGCCTCATTTGTTTTCTTTATACTTAATAAAAACTGGTACTTTCTGGATGAGTATTTATTTGAATACTGTATTAAAAGATGTCTTATCTGTCTCTTTGTTTTCTTAAATTTCATTCACAGTATTTTAATTGATAGTCTTATCATGTAATAATTGTAATTGTTACACCTAACAAGCACAGCCCAGAGAGACAGTGGAAAGACAGATACAAACTAAACTAACTTTAGGCAACTGTCAGTTCCACTGCTCAGCGGTGCAGACAAGGCACTGTCGTTTTTCTGTTTCCTCTATTTGTGTCTAATCAGTGCCGGGGCACGCCTGACCGCCTCCACACAGACCGCCGTTGTGCATAACCCCACGAAAAGAATACCCGTTGGTAAGAGTCTTTCCTGAAGGGGACTTCACAATAGTTCCTACACAAAACTCTGATAACCGTGATCATAAGCCTAGTGGGCTGGCAAAAGATGATGAAAAAAAAAATGATCTTAGGATATAAAACATTGACACACATAACAGACAAAAGTGACCTCAAGAGAGGGGGATGTTTCAGGGATTGGGACATTCCATTGTGGATTAGAGGGGCAGAACATAAAAGCAGCGGGTGAGGGGAGCGAGGCTGGCCAAAGTGGGGTCGGGAGTGTCGACTGACGAGAGACACGACCACAATGCAGTTCAGTACGGCTATTGTGCAGAATTAGGGTCAAAACCAGTGAGTGAATCCTATCAGTGGTGGCTAGGAAAATCTTTTCAATAGTTGAATTCACAGATTTGGCACATGCCTGCAGGACAGTTCATGTTTGAGGGCATTTCTTTCTGGTATTCATCAAAAAGTAGATCAGTACCTGATTAGTAGGCCAGCTTTCACTCCTCATAAGTGTTCCTAAAACACATCACTGCTGTACATAATATAGTTTTATGACACTGACTGGATATCTAAAGGTTGCAAATTAACATTCTTATAGTAAGTCTATGTCAAAGTGGTTTTCCTGAAAAAGACGTCTCACCAAGAAAAGTGGTAAAGGCTACGTGTTTAAAAAGGCATGTTTTAAGTTAAATGTGTTTAAAAAAGTATTTAAAATTAGAGATGCAACACTTACAATTAGTCGTCTTAACAAGAAGTCAATAAAAAGAAATTCACATACCGTTTTGAGAATAAATCATCTTTAAACTACATTTTGATGCAAAAATTGCAGAAAATAACATCAAACACCTCAGAAATGTAGTTTTTTGCACAGGATGAAAAGAAGGGAACTGAGGACTGAGCCCTGAGGGACACCAGGAGAGACTAGATTAGTGGAGTATTGGCAGTTTTATAGATAGGCATTTTTAAATATTTTATAGACCAAACAACAAATCTAGAAAATAATCTACGGATGAATTGTTTATGAAAATAATCGTTAGTTGCAGCCCCATTATCAATAGACTATGTTGTCTTCTTATGATTCTATGTGGCAGGATGCTCATATCAAATCCACACACAAAGCAGAATGTGTGTTTGCCCATGGTCACAATCATATCCTAGAATTATTCTGGATAAAATATTTGCATGTTTAGCAGCTGAACATCCATGCAAATACCTCATGAATACCTTCCTGTTGTGCCTGACAGGTTGCTGGGAAATGTGCAGTGTGGTACACAATAAAACACAAAACAACCAAACTCTGACCATTTAAATATGAAAACCTGTGTATATGCTCACCAGAAAAGAAAATGTAATAAGAAAATCACAACTAAACCAAGCGTGGTTAATCAGTAATCACACAATAAATCCTGCTAAAAAAACTCCCTGTGACATCTTAAGTGCAGCTCTTAACGCCAGTTCCACTTGGCTTACATCCAATGTGCAATTTAAAACTTTTATCGTTTTTAAGCAAACTTATGGATGTCCTTATAAATTAGAGTCACCTATTGCCCTTTGGTTTTCACAACCATACAGCTAAAATACCTGTTTTACCACCATGATGCAAGAGTATAATTTCACTAATCTGATCCAGGCTTGAAAGTTATTGAAACCACTTTAAATTCCAGATAAAATACAAGGGCATACCAGGGCTTATTCAAATAAGAAAAGCATATACATATTGCAAGCTGATATGAAAAGATTAAACCATTTTCTAGCTCAGCAAAGAAACAAACCACACTCTTGTTAGATCAGACCTGACTTTCCCACTGGTGCTTGAGTTCAGCTAATGAATACCAAATCCACTGAAATGTTACATCCATTATATAACATTCCACACATTCTGAAGATAAGACTGTCTCCTGCATGCCTACTTATTGTAAATGAAAAAGGCAAACACGCCAAAGCCTATGTCTCCGTCTCTGATCACGGAAGGATAGAAATCTGAGAGGAGTTTTTGCAAGGGCACAAATTAGCACTTGCAAACCAGATAGCCGAAACATTTTAAAAAGACGCACAAGTAATCAATCTGTACAATCTGGTTGGCAGTCCAAGGAAAACCTTTTAAGAGACAAAGAACCAAAGGAAACAGCTGGAACCTAGATAGTTGGGAGGAGAGACGGGGAGAACTCAGAAACCAAACACTGAAATAACAGTAACACAGACCACACCTATGAGAGATGTCATGTAAATGTCTCATGTTCAACACTGCCTAGCAAAGCAGGTGGATTTGATTTACATTAGACTAACAAAAGTTCCACTCTTGTCCCTCAAAACAAGGTCATGGGCAGTTGTACCTAAACCATGGAGTCCCTCTGACTCAGGAAAATACATTTTACTCTTAATCCTTCAAATTGTCTGCATGGGGAGGCACAGATACCTACGGCTAGACACGGGACAGATCAGGGGCAACAGAGGCGCTTTGAACTGGGGGAAAAGGGATTAAAAAGCATTAGTGAGCCGGCAATACACTTTGTGTGTGGAGTACCAACTAGTTCCCATCCTAACCCAAAAGCCATGTTCAACAAAAAGAGGTAAAACTAAGCTGGTTAATATATTCAGAATGAAATATGTTGCCTGAATCAGCCCCATATTTAAAACAAGACAAACAAAACATGTTTAAATGGATCAAAAATGCTTTAAGTGACACTATTATTCTTATTGCTTCATGAACAAATAGAATAGAATTTGTTGAAAAGATATCTCATACATGCTCATCAGGGCACACTTTATAGTTAAGGTAATTTCCTGCTACCATTTACATCTGCGTTTGCATCCACCCTTTAACTGTTATTTACAAATGGTGTGATCACATGCTGAAGCTCATTGCAGTTCTTGTAAACATCCAGACAGACAAGCACGTCTGACAGGAAAAGAAACTGACCTCATTTTTTTTTTTTACCCCAGAGCATGAGTCTACCATGCTCAAAAGACCAATGCAATACAGTATGGCAATAATGTTACATACATGATTCACTAAGTACAATTATAAATCTCAATCATTACGTGACACCATCTGATTCAAAAGGTTTCATGTTTAGGTAGGGCTGCTCAATTAAAAATCGTATTTTAAATCGCGATTACGGCTTGCAACGATTACGAAAACAATGTAATTGAAATAAAACGATTATTTTTGTATTACTTTTTTTTTTTTGGTTTTTCAGTTGAATTATATTTAAAGTTCAGGGTAATCAACTGTTAAAAACATACGGTTCACATTTTTTCTCCAATAAATGGATGTTGTCAAAGTCAATGAATAATCACAATTAGAATTATTGACCCAAATAATCGAGATTATGATTTTTGCCATAATCGAGCAGCCCTATGTTTAGGAGTTGTTCCTTGTCCCTTCACTTGCAAGTAACAGTGAAACTATTTCACAAAAGCAACACATGGGTGAGGGTGATGGGTGGAGAGAGGCTCATCCGCCATTTCTCTAGAGATTATCCCCAATCCACAGGATATGCAAATGTGGCGATGGCGGTTTGTCATTTGACATATGGAGAAGTGACGGGCCGGAGAGAATTAATTACAGCCAATATGCTTGACATACTTATCTGGATGATAACCCAAATCCAGACTCTTGAAAACTGGCCAAATATAGATGACAAACTAATCCAGGCATGGTTTTATTAACATGACGCAGTATTAACCAAATCTATAACACCAAATTCAGTGCATGACATTAAGGATTTTGGGAGATGGCCCAGTGGGCCATCTAAGCTATTTTACAGATGGCCCTGAGCCCAATAGAGATTGCCCTGAAAAATGCGCGCGGACGAAATGGCACGAAGGGTTTGGGGGGCCTCCGTCCCCCTAGAAAATTTAGATTTTTGCAGGTCTTAGATGCTGTCTGGTGCATTCTCTAGACTGAATTATAAGATGAACCACCACAATAATATATTGTACAATTTCAATTTTATTCTTCATTTCACTTGTTTGTTTGTTCTTGTTTGTGTTTGCTCGCTTGCATGACCTGCATAGCTAAGAAACACTTAAGTTGTTGGTCAAGACACTTTCCATCTGATGAAGGCAAATGCCTTCCCAGATGTAAAAAAGCAGAACACATTACATTCAGTTATGAATGCCAAAACAAACATTTACACTAGCATGAACCCTGTTAAAAATGTTTGTAATGTTATCTACTGTAAATTGGTCGAACGAATGCCTCATCCGGAAGCTGACCGAGCAGACCCGAGCAGCAGTCGAGAGGAGCCGAGCGCATCCGCGAAGCACACAAAATGGCGACGTCATAGTTCCCATTAGCCGGCAAATTGATTGATTGATTGAAAAGTTTATTAACAGCTTGTACAGTACTACAGTATTCTAATGTCTAACACTTAATGTGGAGAAAGAGATGTCCTGTATGGGTTGATTGTGCGTTGATCTGTTGGTAATGCCTCGGGGTTCCGGTGGGCATGTAAACAAATGCATAATGCTGCTCTATACTTTGTGGCCTCATCCGGTTGCATAGCGACACTTATTGTGTAGGTGTCTTTTAATAAGCAGGTAGTAATATCATTAGCTAGAACTAGCTGGATCTGATCGATATGGACATAAACGCGAGTGAAGTCTAATCTGACGGGAGAGAGAGATCAGCTGAGCAGGCTGACGAGTGGACACGCAGCGCTGCATGATCACATGCAGCGGTGAGCGGACAAAACACACACTTCAGGTTAGAATATCACACGTAGCTATTTTAATGACCTCTCAAACTACCTAAACTAGTTATAGATATGTTTAGTTTTACTGTCGGGTCACTCATTACTGGATCCGCGAGCTGCATGATACTGGCATAATAGATTGCCCGATCGGGCAACCAGCAGGTGAGGCTTCATTGCCCGAGCTAAATACTAGATGGCCCCGGGCCATCGGGCAGTCGTTAATGTCGAGCCTTGAAATTATAGGAGCTGCTTTCTTTTGTAGGAAGCATGCAAGCACCAAACAGGGGGTTCAAAATCACACAGAGTTTTAGAAACAACATACTAAAATGCCTTTATACAATGTTATATAAAGTTGTACCACCTTCAAATCACTTTACTTATTAAAACAAAGAGATTAACATCCTAAAGGACTTGAAACACTCGTAGCAAATTGACTTCGGCCAGACGGATTTCAGCTGATTGAATTAAGCAGGCTTTTTGCAGGAAGCTCACGGAGGTTAAGTAGAAAATCAATTATAAATCATTTACGTACAGTATATGGCGCTTTATATGGTTTTGCACAGAACTTCACTCAGCATGCATTACCCAGTAGCTGCAGGCAGGAGGCAAACAAGTCAACAGAAAAGGAAGGCATCTCACCTGATCGGCCCCATAGGCAGCAGCAAACTCCATAAACTCCTCAATACGAACAAATCCATCGCCATCTTGGTCTAAAGCATCGAACACAGCTTTTAGTGGGGAGACATCTTCCTCCCTCGTACTCTCAGCTGAAACCATTGGCAGTGAGTCACTTCCCACCATCTTAGAGAGCGATAATGTCTCCACAGTTTGCTCACTAGTCCATCCTGCCTCAGGAGAAGAATTGTGTAAGTCCTGAACTGAAAAATCAAAAGAAGCCATGTCGTGACAATCTGATCCTTCAAGCTGGTTATTGTCCGTAAACATCTCCTCTTCCTTCTCTTTAGTTGTTGTATCGGAAATACTTCCAATTTGTACATCCTCCTGAGGTTTCAAGTCCCAAATGTCTTCGTCGTGGACCTCCTCAGCAGTCAGGCACAGATCCAAAGCCATTGCCTCGTTCCCCTGATTTTTGGCTTCAGAACAAATATTCTCATCCATTAAATCCTTCGATTCATTTTCCACATGGTAACTCTCACTGGTGGATTCACCCTGGATGAAGGCATCTTCAGCCGCAGGCACCGTTAGTGACGGAGGTTCAGCCGACAGACCCAGAGCAAATGAGTCATTCTCACCTTGTTGGTCTGAAGTCACATTTCTATTTACGGTAGCTCCTGCATGTTCCACCTCCGACTCCTCTGTTGATAAATCTAATGGCGCACCTGTGCAGATAACAGAGGCAGAACTGGCGGGGCACAGGCTGAGACTGCCGTCACAATCTGGAACCTCTGAATCCAACAAAGGCACAGATCCTTCCAAACTCTCCAGTGGTGTGCTGTTGACGTGGTCATGTGGGAGGCAGTTCTCAAGTGAACCTATTCTGCAGGTAACAGGTAGATCAGTCACTTGATCAGGGAATAAACTTTTGTCTCCGGTTTCAGGTGACAAAGTCTCCCTGCTCGGTGAGGGAGGGAGTCCTGCCTGCTCCTCCTGTGACAGGTCCACCAGCTCCTCACTGACACCCTGTGGGTTCAACTCACCCGAGGAGGACTCTGCAGGGGGACAAGAGTTTTCATATGAGAGGAGATCTACCAACACAAATGGATCTCCTGTGTTGGAAATTCTCGATGGAGAGCCCGGTACACTGAGACTTATTAGCCCAGATTCACTAAGGGAATTTGAGCTCTCAAGAGGGGTCTCCTGCGTCAAAGTCAATTCCTCATGGGCTGTGTTTTTTCCAACCACATCAGTGAGTTTAGGAGAAAATAACCATGACAAAGTGTAGTCACTTAGTTCATCAGGTGGCTCAGTTTTTTCTGTGAAGGACAATTCCTCTATACAAGAACCATGGAGAGAAGCTTTGGAAATATTGGACTGATCTCCCTCAAACTGCAAATCTCCACAGGAAAAAGCAGAGATATTTATGAGGTTGTCCAACCCTGCCGGCTTGTCCTGGTAAATGTGTTCTTCTTCACTTTGTTGTGATGTTTGATCGCCGTTTAAGAAATCCAAACCTGTCTGGCCACCCTTGTTTTGACAGAGCACACCTCCATTGTCTGATTCCAGAGAGTGAAATCCGAGAGGAAATGGCAGTTCTGACTCCCACTGTGTGTGCCCCAAAGGGCCAGACAGGACAGTCGCTTCCATGTATAAAGTTGATCCACTTTAGAAACGTCACAAAAGCTGGTGTATTATCTCACTGTCCAGATCCAGCTCTTCAACTTTAATGCCATGTTTTTAAATGGCATTACACATCTCAGATATGATATGAAAGTATAAAGCATTGTCTACCTCATTAAAACAATGCTGGGAGGCTTTGTATTTTTTTTTTAAGAATGTAGAGTGGTAGGGGTAATTGCAATAAGAGGTTCAGAAAGGCAACGGATTAACACATAGTATATTGTGTTTTAACTTCAGCAATTGCCATCCACATATTGACAACACTGTTACCCAAATGTATAATAAATTCGAACTAAATTACTGTCTTACCCTTACTGATTTTAATGAGTTTTGACCTACTATGTGACTCTCTGTCATGGCAGGTCCTCTCCTGGTTGTTTCCAAATGTCTCCGCTTCACGCCATCCAACGCCAACATGCTTCACATCGGCCTGTAAACTGGCATATCACAGCAATGACTCCTCAGAAATTAACTAACAAAAACGACTGACAACATATCCAACCGTGAGCCAATTTGAACAAATACAGATTAACACGTTCAGTCAACAGTTTGTCAACATTAGCTCAAACTAGCCGATTATCCTATCTTCTGCATCGCAAGCTAATTTGCTCAGGAGTCGAAAGAGCAGCGATGTGTTAATGTAAGCTAAACAAACCTCAAGTTAAAACCTCAAATCCCTCATTAGAAAGCGGTAAACTAAATACAACACCGACAGTGAGAACTACCAATGAATTTATGCTAGCAACTAACGTTAACTCCTCCTTCGAGCATCCCACTTCTGCCGTGCCATTGGCCAGAGAAGATGCTAACTGACTAGCTAGCGAAATTAGCCTATTAGCTAGCAGACACGAAAAGCAGTCTATCTCCTACCTCTCCATGTTATATTACACCAAATGGTAGCTAGGATATTCCACTGTTTTAACAGGAAGCTAAAGACACTGTTGCCTTTGTTATAGTCCAATATTATGTCTTCATTTCGATACCGTTTTCCAGCGGCAAATCCACCTGTGTCAGGCCAGACGAGTGACGAGACGAAACCGATGATTCCACCTCAAATTCTCCTGTGATATCCGTCTCCAAAACACATCAGCCACTGCGTCCCATTTTGAGGTCAACAACGGAACAAAAAGGGGTTGAAATAGGACTAAAAAGCTCCATCATTTGGCAGTCAGTCCTCCGATGTTGATCACAGAAAACGGAAAGCTCTCGCATCAGCATCAGCAGTGTCCCATCCTCCTCCTCCTCCTCCAGCCGCATACACACCACTGACGTTTCACGCAAGCGTACAAAACACCCCGCAGTATCTGGTTTCATAGCAGCTATCAAATGGTGCCTTATGATTTATTTTTGCACAATACCCAAGGGTTTTATTCTAGCCATCTTCCTGCACACATATGCATACATTGTGGGCAAGCATCTCTGCACCACATAGGTTAAAGTTCAGGGTGAGCAAGAGGAGCTTTCAGGGACTTCAGGATGGTAGAAGTTTCAGTCTGTGAAATATAATCAACACTTAAATAAGACTTCAAATTCAAAGGCTGCCCTGCAGCATACAAATGTATTAAAACTACCTGCACCTTTACCAGTTTGATAAACACATCATTATTCTGAAACGGGCCAATTTATTTGCATATGACTGCTTCTATTTTTGGTACTTTAAGTATATGTGGATGCTAATACTTTTGTACTTTTACTTGAGTAACATTATGAATGCAGGACTTTTACTTATGACGGAGGAATCCCACACTCTGGTTTTTCTACTTTTAGTTAAGTACAAGATCTAAGAACTTATCCCACCTCTGCTTGTAAGCATGAACTATTCAGTAAAATAATATAAATGTACATTTAAAACAATATGTAATAGTTGGCAGACCTCAAGTGGAGAGAGATGTGTTTTGGTCATGTTAAGTGGTTGCAAATGTAATGTTTTGGCGCCCCCATCTGACTTACAGAAGTATTTGTTGTCTTCAGGTGTGCAATTGCTGTATCCTATTTTAGTCATCAAATAAAATGTTTCAGTCTGAGGAACACCAGAACAAACTATATTAAATTATAATTAAAATATTAATATTATAACATCCACATTTTCACGAGAGAAAAGTCATAACAAAAAAAAGGGAACAGTACTACCAATGTCATATTCTCATTAATCAACTTGTGGCACCTTAGATTTGGTAGGTAGGGAACCACTTATATAATTTATATTCGCCCTATTGATATAAATAAACAAGGGAAAAAATGTAAAAGTGTCACTTAATAACGAGGTATAAAGTAAAAAAACAAGTACAAATTCATAGCATCAATAAAATAGGTATGAAGTAAAACGTGTCCTGATGCCAGTCAAACAGAAAAGAAGGCAAGATGGAGACAGTAGTTGTACATTACTAAAACAAACAAAATGATTTGCCATAGTAAACTGTAATTATTAATGTTTTATTTATAAATGAAATGTATTACAAAAATCACATTAAACGGCATTTGATAAACATGACCATACATGAAATGCATGATGACGCTACACAGCATTGTAATGGGTAAAAAACCCGGAATTGTTATATAATTGAACTATTAAGATTATAAAATATAGCATTTCGTATATGTTTGTGTTAAACTCTACCAGCAATACATACTTAAAGCAAATACTGTACATGGCCAACAGATGGCCCCTAAATTAGTATTTTTTCAGCATTCACTTGTCTCTTTTCTTTTCAGATGACCAATAACCTGAAAAAAAGAAAGAAAATAAAAACAAGTGGATTAATAGGGGTTACACTACTATATTCCTGTCATCAGAACTTATATCAGAGATAGATGTGATACAATGCACAGAACATTCACATTTTCAGTCACACAGTCTTTCCACATGGAGAGCTGCACCTCCTCCTACACACCTGGGTCAGGAGGAGGACAGAGTATCCCCTGTTCAGAGTTTAGCAGATTTAGAGGCTATACCCATCAGCATGGAGACGTCGTTAGCGGAAGTCAGCCACGCTCCGCCGTCAGCCACCATGATGGCCCCCGTCACGTAGGAGGAGGCCCGGCTGGCCAGGAAGAGAGCGCAGTGGGCCATCTCGGTCTTGTTGCCCGCTCGCTGCAGAGGAATGGACTGAAACGCACCAGCAGCCTCGCCTCTGGGGCCACCTGAGGCATTAAGAGAAAAATAAATACAAGCTCAATTACATTGAAATACTGCTTCCGTTTATTGTTATTTTATAAAAGACTGCTAATTAATCCTCTAAATTAAACATGCCATAAAAATATTATAAATATAAATACCTATTCCACAAGTTTAATCATTTAACAAACATATGTGCTGATCCTAGCTACCAAATGATCATTTGTTTTATGAATAATATCTATTTAAATGCCACTTATTTGACAAAATACCATTGTTGTTAGGGTCAGGGTTAAAAAAGATAACTAGTAGTATTATTATTATTATTACTATATTCTAGTGTGATTCTTTTCAGAAGCATAAACTTTGAATTGTATGCATTGTTTGTGTCTAGGAATATAGCATGTAGTTGTCCAATAAATTAAAAAAATATGATATAATGGATCAATCTTGTAGGAAATAGTAGAAAAAAAAGCAACATTTTTAAGCCAAGGCCATTCATTTAAAAGTTTGATGTAACACAATTGATGATGCTGTAATGGCCATGGGATCAAATCAAAGTGTGGTTTACATGGGTTTTTATGGGGACCATTTTTCCTTAAGCGTGAGACACAAGTGTTAATGGATTACCCATAAATCAGCTGTTTTTTGTCGATATAGTGTTAAATCTTTACCCAGTCTGCGGAAGCCCTCTGTGCCAGAGACAGGACCGGGAGCCACGGTGTTGACTCTCACCCCACTGGGGCCCCACTCCACCGCCAGGTGCTTGGTCATGGCATCTGGGGGACAAGAGCGGCACAATTCAGTCATTAGATTCTAATTTTAATATTATTTTATAACATTTAAAAAAGTTCTTACCATTTGCAGCCTTAGCAGAGCCAGCATGCACCTGAAGGGCCTGCCCCCTGTATCCAAGTGTTGCAGAGATGTTCACGATGCAACCACCATGATCCTTCACACAAAAATGATGGGAGTGTCAAAAACAATGCCATGGGTAAATGATGAAAATGAGATTCAGACAGCAGAAGCAGCACTTTAAATCCCATTTAGACACAAGGTAATCAATAATCTCTGATCCATACTGTCCTCTATTGGTGACCAAATTGAATTGCAATAGCGAATCTTATTGAAATGATCAATAACACTTAACTAAGACTAGTGTGTCCTTAACTGAGACATATTGTGTCCCATAGATAGAAAGAATACTGTACCTGCAGCCACTTCTCATAAACCACCTTGCTGGTGTTGAATGTGCCCATAGTGTCTATTTCCAACACTGTCTTGAAGGCATTGAAGGAGAGTGACGAAGCCGGGCAGAGGAAGTTTCCAGCAGCATCTGTCAACAATAGTAACCATGACTTTAACCAAAGCCATTAAAGCTAGTGACGTAATAGTTTGTTAAGGAGATTAGGGTGCAAAGATAGAAGATAAAGATACACAGAATCAGAAAAGTTGATTAAACCAAAACGTTCATAGTTGTTTAAAGGTCATTTGCACATATTCACCATTTAGACAACTTTAAATGTATTGGCAACACAAACTAGGTGATCATTTCCAGACATGTTTGAAAGTGTTACATACTGTTAACGAGGATGTCAATGCGGCCCAACTCTTTCAGGGTCTCCTCCACAGCAGCTGCGATGCTCTCAGGCTGCCTCACATCGATACACAGAGGGAGGCAGCGGCGTCCAGATGCTGCAGACAGCTTCGTAGCTGCCTAGAGTTACACCAAATCAGATTGTATAAGGCCAATGCATTTAATTATAATTTGAGATACAGAATTTATGGAGAATAAGTTAGAGGAATCACCTCTTTGAGCTTGTCCAAGTTCCTACTCGCAATCACTGTGTCACAGCCATGTCTGAAAGAAAAGAAAGACTTAAAAATAACAACACAAGTTTTTTTCACAAGTATGTAATGCTTGAATAGATTCAGCTGAAGGGATGACAGGGGGATTCATTTAGGATGAAATAGTTAACAGAGTGAGGGACAGAAGTAAGTGAATGAAAGGTAAAAAAAAAAAAAAGGATAAAAGCACACAAAAAATAACAATAATTGATAAATGTTAGTGTCAAGAGCAGAAGTTTCATTTGATGTTGTAAAATAGACAACAGGTAAAAAGTTACAAAGTGTTCCACCAATTTAGCAAGAGAGACTTTTACCACATGAGTAGGGTATTGTCAACTTTGTCACTCAAGCATAATTATGAATGTCAGGCTGTGAGATAACACAACCAGAAGGTTTAAAGTACATACAGTCTATCTCAGTCACACATTTTGCTGTTGATAAATAGTAACATATTGCTGAGAGAGCATTTATTCCTTAACATGGATGTATTCTAATATAACACATGCGCTCATAAGACCTGTGCATGTATGACTTAGAAGAGCCCAGTGATTGTGTTGCTTTAAATATTTGTGATGTTCTTGCACTGGGCATGTTATGGCAAAACAATACGTGTTCTCACCTCATGAAGATTTCAGCTATCCTCAGTCCAATTCCAGATCCACCACCTGTGATAAAAGCCACCTGATCTCTGGAAAATAAGGGGGAAACCATCATAGATAATGTAATTAGAACAGAAACAAACATGTCAACAACTAGCTCACTTTGGCCAGTCAATGGACAATTATTTTCATACGTACTTTAACAAATCTGGACTGTAGATGTGTGTGTATGAAGTCAGGCAGTCATCTGATCCAACATCTTCAGGGAGCATTTCTCCTTTTTTCTGTGGCTCTGCCATGCTGATAGATAATGCATATAAATGTTTAGCAATTACATTGACTTTAATCACAAAGCAGTATAAGACTGGGCTGTAAATGCATAACTTCCTCTTAAACTTCTGATTCGAAGCACTTGTGTTCACATTCTGTCATTTACCTACTAAATAAACCACAGAGGCAGCAACTGTCCAGAAGACATGTAACACCTCCTGTGACAATACTTACTCATATTTAATAAGTGAGTCAAGGCAGCCAGTTACATACAAAAGGTTATGGTGGCAGTTATCACAACGATGCACTTCAAGGCTTTAGCAACTGACTGAATCAACTTCACGCACAAAGTGTCATAATGTAATGGTCTTATTTGGTCTATCCCTGTAAACATATCAAGTTATTTTAATGCTTTCTACATCTGCAGAGTGCAAACGGTTTTAAAATGTAAGGACTGCGCAGTGAAGTTTAGTTGAAGCTAGCTGCTGCTGTAGTTTTACCTTTAAAAAACCAAGCTAGTTTGTTAGCGCTGAGACCGTCCAACTCCTTTCAAAGACACACGACCTCCACACGAAGCAAGACGTTTCTCTGACGAGCCACCTTCACATGTATTACTCACTCATTAGGCGTTTCTGTGCAGGGGACATTGTTTGTACCTTGGACGCTAACTTTTGCCTCTTTAGCCAGGCATTCTGGGAAATGAAGTCCGGTAGGGGTATGTTCAAGAGCACTGACACCTCACTGTCCAACTGTTGATTCAGACAAAGTTAATATAGGAAGAATGTCAGTGCTGGATAGTAACTAAACATATTTTCTTAAATACTGTATTTAAGTACAATTTGAGACAGTTGTTTTTTAATGCAGTATTTCTATTTCCTGCTACTAAATACTAGGTATTCCACAGAAAATCTGAGGCAAATAATATCCTTTTTACTTTCTTTGGAGAATCTAATCATAACAGATCATGTATTATTATAGGTTAAAATTACAAGCTACCCAGCAGTATGTATGAACATTGTAAAAAAAAAAGTAGTGAGTATTCAGATATACATTTTTTTCAAATGGGCTGTTGTGCAGAATGAGTTCTTTTTGTAGTTGCTCATTCTTGCCGTATTTGAAATAACATTTGAATACAGGACTTTTAATTGTAAAACAGTATTTCTTCACTGTGGTATAACTAATTGTACTTAAAAGTAAACCATTTGAGTTATTCGTCGACTTTGTGAAGGATACACCCATAAAACAGGGTTAGAAAATAGTAGACTTTAGATGTCAGTGTTGATTTATTTAATTCTAGAAAGTATATCTGACAGCACCATGCTCCAGGGAGTGTACAGTCTCTAACAGTCTGGACAGTTTAGAAGAGCCCAGTGATTGTGTTGCTCGTCTACAATAACCATCATCCTCTGGGAAGGCACCAGCGCGAGCCTCCACTGGTAAACCAACACTGAAATAAACGATCAAGGGTTTACAGTTTCAGGGAAAATGATGATCGGTGTGCATTAGAGCAGAGAGTGTCCCGTATTGATCTGTACTTTGGGATTCACCGTTGGAAAAAGCCCTATGCAATGGATCTCTCAAATACTTTTGGGATGGGTATTCTTCTGTGCACTGAGAGGTCTGAGACGATTAGAAAATGAGATGAGTGCTTTTGTAACTTGATTTGTTTTTAAGAGGCAAGAGCAAAAGCAAAACAAAAAGTTAACTAAATTAGTTTAGTGCTAATTCATTTTATACCAGAGAAAGGTTAAACAGTGTGGCTTTACCTCAAATGACCTTATTGTTCTTACCTTACCGTTATATGTTTGAATGTGTTAGCTTTTTCTACAATATCAATATTTGTAGTCAAGTATAATACATTACACAAACAATTCCAGAAAATTAGAAAAAGTATTTAGCTTTTTCTGATTTTGTTGTGAATATTATAATAAAATTGTACTGAAGTGATTTGCAGTCCAATGCAGTATAATGCAATCTGCAATGTTGAATGCAACATTTACACATCTAATTTTCGTTTAAAGCAGATCATATTTCTATTATGGATTACAAAAAGTAATCTACAAACTGACTTCCTTATCAGGTTTACATACATTCAATCAAAGGCTTTCAATATAAAGAAAACATTTACACACTTGAACAAATCTGCACACCTAGATACATGGTGAGCAGTGTTGTTTGCATGATCTGTAAGACAAATTACAAAAACATAAAACTACCGTCTGTATTTAGACTCTAGCAGCCAGATGGCGCTATTTGTCATTATTTTCTGCTTCAATCCACAATAATAACCATTTGCAACTCTCTCAACCTGCAGTAAATAAGTATAATGCCTTCTGCTGTAAATACATGTGGTTCAAATGACTGACTGAGACTTGACTCACTCATTTTCCTTATGTCTGTGTGAGATACTATCTGTGCTTATGTATAATGCGATTTCAGGGAGGAATTCTCCAGGAGGCATAACACTCAATGTATTGTGTAAAAGTAGCCCTTAAATAAGTAGAAAAGTCAAAGAAACAAAGTGACTCACTAATGTTCATTACATGGCAATGTCTGTTTGAAAGATTGCCAACATTAGCCTCTATAGGCTACGGGTCATATCAGACCAAATGAGGCGGAAGAAGCAAACCCCGGAGTATATTAAAGAGTGTGTTTGTTTATGACATTTTCATTTGCAGGGTAATGAAAGTGCTAATATATTACATAGTGTCATTTTATTGGAGTACACTGTGCACATTTTTACATAAACTTCTTATGTTCATATCAATGTGCTGATTTTATTTGATCTTGTTTTGGACCTTTTTACTTTTACTTCATTTATATTTCTTATGTTTTATTTATTTAATTTCAAAATAAATGAACTGTCACAAAACCCAATGTCCCCCAGGATAAATAAAGTATTTTGATTCTGATTGATTTAAAAAAATAAGTCAGAGTCCACTTTCAAAGGCTGCCATGTGTTAAAGAAAATATCCTGATGCAGGAACATGAAGGCTTGTACAAAACAATACATTTACACAGACAAGCAGACACTCAGACTCAGACAGAGAGTTGTTTCAGCTCAAGCCATAAAAGGTCCATTATCCCCTGCAGGTCCAGAGGCCAGCTACAGCCCCTCAGCTCCCACATCTGCGCTCTGTCCGCTCGGCTGTGTGAGGGCCGGCTGGGCAGCTCTGCTCTGGACCTCTGTCGGGGGCTTCAGTTGTCCTTCCTCCTTCAGACCCACCAGCCTGCTGCTGACCTCCCACAGCCTGAGAGCCACGTCCTCGTCCAGAGCCTGAGGCCACGGCTCCTTTTCTGTCATCACATCGTAGTACGCCCCCGTCACTCCCTCCACCTCCTCGGACACGGCCAGGTAGATGCTGGGCTGGGCCCCCAGTTCTGGGCTCTTCACCAACAGCGTGAAAAAAGGACCTGTAGGGGGGGTTCAACATTTAAATGCTTTATTTATATTTATTACATCACATACAGTTAGAGCATAGTTGTTGACATAACAATATTAAATCCAAAGCTCATCCAACAATGCAACATAGAGAATACCTAATTAGTTAATGCAATGATAAAATGCAGGAATGAGTAGAGTATGAAAATATAGGATGTAACAAGTACTGGAATACTGTACTGTAAAACAAAACACTATAGACTAATGATGTGTATATGTATACATATGTAATACATGAACAGATACCTTTGTTACTGAAGATATCTCAAGGTGGTTAATGGAGTTTTTTAAGTGGTATTGCTGCCTTTACTTCAGCAAAGAATCTAAATACTTAATCCAACACTGACTTTAAACCATGGAAATAATTTTAAATCAAATAGCATCTACACTTGGTTGACAGTAGGAAACTTTTTATAGCAGCAGTGCAGTCTGTTAAAGTGTATTTATACATACAGAGTAGATGAGAATAGACTAATGACATGTAACAGAGTTCATACAGTCCAAGGTCATTTGTGCATTTGCATTAGATTAACATTTATTGATTTCTCTAAACTCTAGACTCCAATAAGGAAGCAGGATACTCACTGAGCACAGTGGTGGAGAACCGTGATTGGTGCAGATTGGTGTGCCTCCCGAGCTCCGTGGCAACAACGCCCGGGTGCACAGCATTCACCGTGACTCCTGTGCCTGTTACACACACACACACACACACAGAGCATTGTTTTAAAAATACATATCCAATGGCCAATTACAAACAAGTCCATACTCCCTCCCACACATGCCCACATAGGCAGCAGCCAGTGGACTCGCCTTGTAATCGCTTGGCGAGCTCTCTGGTGAACAGAACATTGGCAAGCTTGCTCTGACAGTACGCCTGCTTGGTATCAAACTTCTTTTTCTCCCAGTGCAAGTCCTCGAAGTCCATCTTTCCAACGATGTGGGCGAGGGAGGCCAGGTTGATCACTCTGCTGGGGGCGGACTCTTTCAACTTATCCAGTAGAAGATTTGTTAACAAAAAGTGGCCTGGAGGAAGACAGAAGCTATCGGAATCAGGTGGTGATCGAGTTCAGATATTTACATTCAAAAAAGCTTACATTCGGAGAGTTTAGAAAAACTCAGTCTGATTTAAATGAGGTACCTAGGTGGTTAACTCCAAACTGCATGTCGAATCCATCTTCTGTCTTCCCTTCTGGACATCTCATGACCCCTGCATTGTTTATCAGAACATCCACACGCTGCTCCTCTGCAAGACAATAACATCGATTTTAGGAAGTTATTAGGATCCCCATTATCTGATGTAAAGCCACTCTTCCTGGTTTCCACACAAAACTTGACAACAGACATAAATCACTTACTGATAAAAACAGCCATATGATTTTAAAATGGTATAACTATAACTTACAATCATATTAAATAAGCTTTTATGGTGTGCTTCATCTCTATAACTGAACACATAACTGTAGTGACGGTGACTTGTTTTGTTTCCTCACTTTGTTTGATTTTCTCTGCAAACTCTCTTATGGATTTCATTGAGGCCAGGTCGAGTTGGCAAGCATAAACGTGAGGATTCAGGGTATTCCCTCGTATTTCCTTGGCAGCGGTCTCGCACTTTTCCATGTCTCGACATCCCATAATGATCCGACCCCCTGATGATACCAGAATGGAGAAAGAAGCACGTTATTGTGAGCCAAATAATAACTGAAGATTGTATGACCAAATCAGATATTTGCTCCACACCTCTCTTTGCCAGGTCCCGGGCGGTTTCTTTCCCGATGCCGGTGTTGGCTCCCGTTATCACCACAGTCTTCCCAGTTAAGGTAGCTTTACTAGTACACCGGCCTCCAGTCATATGTTCCCTATAAGAATAATTACTTTAGTGCCATTGCATTTAAACAAGCCTCCTATTTCAGCATGGAAACCAGGAAATGTCAGTTCTGTCTCTCTTGCTTCCTAATGAGCCTGGACTCAACTTTTTATATCTTGTCTACCTTACCGGTCTGCTTACATACTATAACAGCTGCCAATTGATCAGCCCAATGCTTTTACTCAGGACAATCTTTATACAGCAGGATAGAGAGCTCCTTTTACAAGCTGTGTCAGATGGGAAATGATAAAATATTGTACCGGAGGCTGAAATTAACATATATTGAGGAAAGTCATACTCAAGTTATATCCAGTCCAGTACAGCTCAGGGTTTACTGTGCCACTGATTTGTGCTATTTAATTGGTTTGGGAATATGCAGCACTTAATCACAATATTAACTGATGCAATAAGGGCTGTAGCTAAGTGTAAAATGTATGCATGACTCCTAATCATAAACATAAGGGAAACAACCCCTACGGATTGACTATGGCTGTGAAGTGTTTTTAAAGTGGGCCAAGCTTTATTGCAGTTACCTGTGTCAAAATCTAAGTTAAGGTCCTTTTTTCAGTGTTGTGGTTCATATTGGATATGTTCAATTGGTTGCACAACAAACTTGGGGACAACCAGCCTATTAATACTGTTCAAATTGCATACAGATGGGGAGGAATTGGGGCCAACCAGCTGAACTATATCCAAGAAAACCCCTCATAGGTTTATTCTGCCATGAATCCAGTTTTGTGACTGACACACACAATGTTTTTGTTTTCATCACAGTCTTGAACTTTTGACCTCACCTTCAAAAAAAGGTGTTTGTTCCTTGACTTGAACTGAATGAACTATTGAGGCTCATAACTGTAAGTGAGATAACACAGAAAAACAAAGAATTCCCCAGCGTTCACACAATCCTTATTAACTGTGAATGAGTGAGCAGAATGTCATTAACACCTTTACATCTATTCAATCCAATACATCCACCCTGTTATAAACGCTGCCTTTATGAAGAAAATATATTTATATAACTGGGCTGTTCTTTGTGAAGATGTTGTGAACTGGACTGTATACAACAGCTTAAGTGTTAATCACTCATAATGGGAGGAAATAACATACTACTTGAGCATACTTAAAACCTAAACCAATTAAGCTACCTTCAACCCAGTACAACAACTAGACATTATTTTAAGTAAATATATTGTTAACTAAGTCTGAATGTAAAGCTAACACTGTATTCAGCAGCAAATGTGACACATGCAGTGTGAAATGTACAGTTACATCATGATACAGAGACAGTCATTTGTACTCACTTCAGTAAAACAGCAACTCCAAACACTGTCCCAAAGACAGAAACTGGTAAAATATATTTGTTCATAACTACCGAATATCTCTGAATGCTAAATATAACATTAAAATATGTTTTAGTGCCGTTTCAATAGCTGGTTTTACAACAACACTGCACACTAGCACAAGGTTACATGCGCATGTTTTCAGAGTCATCAACTGGGGCCAACCAACAGCGAGGAGCAAATACCAAGTGGAATTGTGGGAAATGTAGTCCCAATTGAATTAAACACATCAAAGAAGCAATAAAATAAATGTTAGTGTGTTTTTTACTAAATTGTACCGTGAACAATGTATTCAGGATGAAACAAATCTGTACAATTACTTTTAGTGGTTGCTTTAACATATTATATTTATGAGAGCTCTGGGAATATAAACTGCCTATTGTGCATATACTATTATTTTTTTATCATTAAAAACGTACATTTGTATCACTCAATTGCATTTATATGTGTTACATTTGGCTCTATGAGAAATTCACTGTGTCTGTCGCAATTGGGATTATGAAATTCAAAATTAAATGGAGGGTTATTGAAGGATGTAGACAGATAAGAGGGGGACCATATGACTCAGTGAGTGGTGTGACTCTAAATAACTGTTTCTCCTGTTTTTGAATATTAAAGACGAATGTCAAATGTATTATGTTGTGACTACAGTCAGAAAGTTATTTCTGCCTTTGAGGAAACGAGGGAGACTGAAAGAGTGAAAAAGCTAAATCTCGAGCTAAAGTAGACGGAGAGGGGCAGCTGAGGAGCGTCAAACACCAATGTGTGAGGTGTTGGAGCAGGTGCTTTAGTGCTCTGTACGCCAGCAGCAATAATATTTACCATTTTTTTATTTTCCTGGTACGCCATATGTTCGCTAAAGTGAAATAAATCTCTCTTTTGTTCAAAGTTTAGGTACCTGCTGTTGGGAGCAAATGTTGCTAAATTCTCCAGAGATTTAGTTGAATTCAGTTTTTCTTTGCACAGTGTTGTTTTTGGAACATTTCACAAATAAGATAGGGGAAAGTGTTTTAAGTAAATACTGCTTGTTAACTTTTAGACAACTCCCTTCACACTTTTCCTTATGCTTAAATAAGACAAATAAGACTTGAATACTTTCAGACACTTTACTTTGGGGTTGTGGCCTGTACTGGCAGTTTTGGCCATACATTATTTGCAGTAAAATGATGTTCATTGGATTTTCTCGTCAAGTGAAGAACCTTGAATTTTTTTTTAACAAGATATATTCTTTACTTTTGTTATAGATAGCCCTAACCCAAAAAACAGAGCACTGTCCCCAACCCCTCTGTTTATAGGGCAGCTAGAACACAAAGTTTCCTCCGTATGAAGATGAATTTGAGAGCAGTGAAATAACAAGGCCACCCCTTTACAACAAGAAACTTGAGGTGACACAAAAAAAGTAAAAACTAGGACATGAGCGTGGTGTCTGAAGTGCAGAGAGGAGGAGCAGCTCTGCTCTATTTGTTCCCAGCTCAGAGGTGTGTGTCCCCCAAGTGTGTTTGACCCCCGATGCTCTCTGCTGTCAGCCCACGGGGCTCGACCTTCTCTGTGATTTATGAGAGGACCCCGAGGAAACTCTCAGCCTGTTAGTCCGTTCTGCAGTGTGTGAGACACCTGAATGTTTCAAAGAGGTGCTGACAACTAAGCTATTCAATATCCACCCATTTCCATTTAATTCTCTTTTTTTTCATAGGCTTCATTCTCCCTATCTTCCTGATACTAGACTTATTCTGGAAACAGTTCAATCTTTTTTACAGCCTCAGCCAGGGGCAAAGTGTGAGACAATAGGCCCCCGGGCATGTTGAATGCCCACATAGAAGCAGTAGTCACTTTGTATATATTTTAGGTCATTTTGTGTTAATTTACTTTGTGTCTCTTTTTGGTCATTTAGTGAATGTTTGTTGTCTCTTTTTTACTATGTGTGGTCACGTTGTGATCACTTTACAGTAAAGTTGTGTCCCTTGTGACACATTTTTGGTAATTTTTAAATAATTGTTCACGTCTTTTTTTGGGTCATTTTGTATTTGAATGTATTTATTTAAGAAGAGACAATGTACATTAATTAACATGAGCACTTGAGTCCATCATGTACATGTGCCAGATTTAGCCACAGAGGCTAATTTGTGATCCAGTTATTTCTCTTAGTGGTAATGATGTGATTACTTTCGGGCCATTTTGAGTCTCATCCCGGCCGGTATGTGTTTCTTTGAGTGACATTTTGTGGGTGAAGGCCAAGGGGGGCCCTGGGGGACAATATGGTTCCCTGGACCTGTGCCCGTCAGACCTGTTCAGTAATCCAGACATGATCTCATGAGCCTGACCTGCATCTCTTTAAAGTAAATCTGGGTTGGAAGAAAAGAGAAAAACAGAACAAGTATATCCATTAATATAGGGAATAAAAAGCTGCTCCTCTGTATGTATTATGTGACTGACATTTGATAGCCTGAGGCCAAAATAAGATGAAGAAACTTATCTCTTCAGAGGATCTAAATGAGCATTACCCATAAACCCTTCTGATCAGTGGTGTTTAATGATGGAGCATTAAGGTTATCCCTGAATTGCCTTGTGTTGAAAAGTGCTATATAAATAAACTGCCTTGCTTGCCTTGCCTTGCCTTGCCTTGCCTTGCCCTTGCCTTGCCTTGCCTTGCCTTGCCTTGCCTTGCCTTGCCTTGCCTTGCCTTGCCTTGCCTTGCCTTGCCTTGCCTTGCCTTGCCTTGCCTTGCCTTGCCTTGCCTTGCCTTGCCTTGCCTTGCCTTGCCTTGCCTTGCCTTGCCTTGCCTTGCCTTGCCTGCCTTGCCTTGCCTTGCCTTGCCTTGCCTTGCCTTGCCTTGCCTTGCCTTGCCCTGTTATGTCGATGCTGTTTTCTCAGTCCAATCTGTTCTGCTTGGCAAACTTTGTCTGGCATGAGGCCTGTTGTTAAACATGTACAGTATACGGGTGGCTGCCAGGGCGCTGAATTAATTGAAAGTCTTGCCTGGCTCTTACCTAATAAGGACAGTTGGCAAAGTCACAGTGCGAAGTAGCCTAGCCCATAAGCCTAGCCCATAAGCTGTTGAATTATGCAAGAGTGGAGCAGCTTGTTCCTTCAAATCATGAATCAAAAGTAAAGAAAAAAACCTCATGGAGGCATTGAGGCTGGGTGGTTGTGTGAAGGCAGAGGTGGGAAAAGTGCTCAGATCTTGTACTGAAGGAAAAGTAGAAATACCACAGTGTCGGAATACTCTATAGAATCAAAATATACGTATAGGTGTTTGATAAATGAAGTGGAGTAAAAGTATACAATTTACCTCTAATTTGTAGTGGGGTGGAAGCAGTTGTGAAAAGTCGCAAAGTACAATTTTAAGGTACTTATACTTTACTTGAGAATTTCAATTTCTGCTTTTACCCGACTACAATTAAAAGGTAAATCGTGTACTTTTACTCATACTTTGCAGATTTGGATTAATGATGTGAAATACTATCAACACATAAATAAGTCTTTAGTTACACCTGGAGTAAATTCACAAGATACCGTGTGTATACAAAGTTATTTAAATTAGCTGTATTTTCGCCAGCTTTGATAACACTTTAATGCATCAATAATTATAATCAAAACATATAATATTATTCTGTAATGGGCCAATCTGCATAAGGAGTACTTTTACATATAGCCTACTTTAAAGTGGACCCATGCTATATTTGAAAAATATATTGTAGGGCCACCATACCTATAAAACATGTCTGTGAAGTTTTTTTTTTCAAAATACCAAACAGACCAGCGTAGCCATCCCTCATACTGCTCAAACCCCTCGTTTGAAGCCCTGTTAGAGAAACGCGGATCTTGGGTCCTTAGCTTGAAAAAAGAATAGAAGAGGAGGCGGAGCTCATGCCTGATCAGAATTCTACCAGAGATAAAGTTAAATTCGGTTGTGATAAAACGCCATCCTGTTCAAACCACGTCAAGGATTATTTCTGACACAGTATGGAGCTCAAATGCTTATTCTCTTGCAGGTTTATCACAAGGTGAGTTCCTTTTTTTATTTCCTGCTTTTTAAACACATGTGCTCTTGAGTACAGGTTAGCTCTGAGTGTTAGAGAGGCTTGCTAATGTAAACAAAGACGAGATTACGTCCAAAACACCTCAGGCATTGTTTCTGATAGCAACTTTCTGTGGGTCCGCCGACGTCAAAGCGGATGGAAATCTGATGGAAATATGTATCCGCTCGCTGTACACCCGTTTTAAAAGATTTAGGTACGGAGGAAAAGAGAGAGGGTTTTATTTTCTGACGCTGCGTGAGTTCCCCGACACACCGGGGACACATATTTATTTATAAAAGACATCACAAAGTGCATGAGGTCCCCTTTAAGTCTATTTTGAACCCAATAGTTTTGTACTTTTATTTGTAACAGAGTATTCCTACACTCTGGTATTTCTACTTTCACCTCAGTATAAGATCTGACCTTAACCCAAGTACAAAGTAGCAACAAATTGAAAAACTCCAGTAAATTAAAAGACACTCAAAATCCTATTTACAAGTAGCCTACTTGAGTAAATTAATAACTTTACACCAATTGGGCAGGCGCTAGGACCCAGGACACGTGCGCGTATTAGTTAGCCAGAGGGTGGAGACGGTGAACAATGAGGGAGCTGACTGGTAGGACCAGCAGAGGATCCGAGACCCCCCCCCCCCCCCCCCCCCCCAACACCACCCCGCCCCACCCTCCCCATACTCAACCTCAGAGTCCCGCTGGACTGACAGACACAGCAGGCTGACCCGCAGACAGTGAGAGACACCGTTTTTGGAGAGAGTGGGAACATTGGTCCATGCATGCTGATGCTGCAGGGCGCAGAGGTGTTGCATGCGTGGATGTGCGTGAATGGGTTTGCCTCCGCGTGTGTGGTGCTGAACTGGGTCATGCGGACCACTGGAGGAGCAAGAGATAAACACTCCTCCTCCTCCCGCTGCTTGGCAGGTTGAGATGGTGGGCGCTCAGAGGAGGGATCCCAGCCTGTCTCCTCATCTCTGCCTCCAGCGTCAGATGAGTTAATCCGCCTCCGATAGAAAAAGTAAAAAAAAGAGCATCTCCAGAAGCAGGACGGGCATCTTCTTTCTTCTTCTTGGGCGGGCAGCAGAAGGCACTGAAGAAATCTGAGTCAAGCTGTTTTTTTCAATGGACCTGCGTGTTTTTAAGCACCTTTAGTCTACCTGATCCATAAAAGAGGAGCTTCGTCCGTCAGCTTCCTGCAGAGCCCGGTGGAGCAGAGCAGCTGTGATGCAGGACCATGGAGGAGAGAGACAGGTCGCCAGCAGGTGAGTGTGTAACACCTAGATGCACCCTGAGGTGTCTGCAAGTCTGAAAGAAACTGATATATGTTTAAAAAAAAAAAAAACCTGAGTCAAAACAGGGGTGAAAATCTGTGTTTTTTTCCATCTTTAATGCACACATTTTTTGCATTTTGTGTAGTTTTTTATTTAAATAGCTTCAATTTAACACATCATTCTGACTATTGTGTTCTGAACCCACTCATGGACAATATTTATACATTCACCTTTATACAGTGTAGCTCATAAAG
Source organism: Gymnodraco acuticeps (assembly GCF_902827175.1). NCBI lineage: Eukaryota > Metazoa > Chordata > Actinopteri > Perciformes > Bathydraconidae > Gymnodraco > Gymnodraco acuticeps. The sequence goes on from NW_022990023.1 coordinate 4,029,647, forward strand.
CATCAATGCCAGCAGCTTTATTTACAACTATCATTAACTCTTTTAATGGTTGAGCTTATTAAGCGATTTAATGTGCATGTACTCGTAAAACAAGCACCTTTTTGCGTTCCCCATGCTTTTCTGATACGGTCATGTGCTAGATGGATGTGAGGACATCAGTGGGAATCCACTTAATGGCCCTTTATAATTTGCCCGGGGCAGACAGGTGATATCTCTCATCGTTAATGCTGTCTAATGCATTTAAATGAGCAGATGACTTGATAGAGCAGACCTCGTAAAAGCAAAGTCTGGAGGATGGTAATGGACTCTAAATGAAAGGGAGGTAGCCTAATACACAGGGCTTTTTCAGAAACATTGTTTTGATGGAGAGAGGCAGCAGTGATGGCTGAGAGCTTTAAAGAAGGAGTTTATCCCAAAATCACATCCATTTCAGAGTCAAAGTTGCTTTTTTTTATGAAAGGTATGTGTAGCTTATAATGACTCCAAACAATGTACAAACTGTAAACATACGGAATGTTTAATTTTTGAACTACTGTTCGAACATCAGCAATCAGACGAAGCATTCAATTCCTCCTGAATGGACATGAAAATTGTAGAAAATGCTGCTGCACTGATAACACAGCAGCAGTAATCTGAAAACAAATATGCCTCAGGATCTGACTTCAACTTCATCTTCACCAAATCTTCCTTGCGAAATCCTCCATCAAACATGGTCTGCAGAAATAGGAGGGCATCTGCCACCACAGCTAACACATGAAAGGACTACGATTTTATGGATTTATATGGAAACAGGAGATCCCAGACAATGTTCCAATCCAACAGCTGACACACACACACACACACACACACACACACACACACACACACACACACACACACACACACACACACACACACACACACACGCACACACACACACCGATTAACCCATTGGTGCATCTCACATAGACTCTAACCTCTAAATAATGCACGGTTTCACAAAAATGATGGGGAAATGGGGTCCAAACACAATCAGTCTGATAAAAGGAAATCAGACTAAATCACAGTCTGGCAATAGCTGAGCTGCTATACTGTAGGAAAGCATGGCTGCTCAGAGAACAGAAAGGAGGCAAACACATGTAGAGGACTTGTTTTTAATTCTCATCCATAAAAGTATGCGCCCTGCTGGGTGGAAATAAAGAACCACATAATATCTGCTTCCTAACCTGCCATTATGTTAGTGAGAAAGCAGCTGCGTAATGACACCCCTGCCAGTCACAATGTACATAATGTGCACATGCATTTGTGAGTGGGTGTGTGTGAGCATTAATGTGTGTTATGCATAATTTGCAGCCATGCTGGTATATATTTTACATTTTATATCTTCCCTAAGATGGTTATTTACCACTGTTTGATTGTTTGGGTAGTCCATATTTTGCAGCAATTTGCAAACAAAGCATAGCTGGATTTGAAAGAGGGAGAGACAGAGAGGTTAATTGCAGCCTCAGCAATCACCATTAGTGCATTGATTGTGGTTAGAGGCTATGGTATATGAGCCGGATGCAAATCACCATAAAGTGTGCCTTGAAGTGGAGGGCGAAATAGTCTGAAAAAAACAAAACGGGAGCAGTGTCCTCCTTAGCGAGGCTCTTACATCATTTTGCCACGCCCCCTTTTATACCCCATTTTTTTCTTCCGGAGCTCAGAGTCACATTTCCCCATGTATTTGACATCAAAGGGACATGGTCTTCAGCATGTGCTACAAAGGGAGGGATGCTCCAATTTAGTCTCACTGGATTTCCCCAATCCTGCTCTTTCACTCTCCCTTTTTCTCTCACTTTCTTGTCACACGAAGCCTCCCTTTTAAACTTGAGGCTACTGGATTGTAAGAGAGGGGGTTACAGTACATGTTCCCTTAGTCTTTATTGCAGTGATGCTTCACTGTGGAATGATTCCTATACAGGACATGATCACAGTGATGGCAATGTTGACTATGTTTATGATGAAATTTGAAATCTAATGCTCTAGTTTGTAATCCTGAAGCCTTAATCCCATATTACATTTAGATTTATTGAGAATCAGATTTATTTATTCATCCCACAAAAAGGACATTTAAAGATAGAGTATAGACAGAGACGAAAACACTATTATAAAAAAGGCATGCACTATTATCATAAAGACACATTCAGGTAGATAAGTAGCAGCAGTATTAACACTATACTTAAATAAATGTAGCCTTTAATGAGGTGCAGTATATAGTGCAATTATTATTCTGTGGTGAGATGTCTCTTTTTTATCAGTGTGCCCATTTTCTTCTTTGTGAGGCTTTTGTGGACACTGCACTGTACTATAACTGAGTGTCCTTCACTTCCTGTCGCACATTTCCACTCTCAGTCATTGTTTGGATCCCTTTAACCTTGGGATATCCCTTCCCGAAGTGGAGGTCATCCTAGCAGGAGGCGGGTAGCAGCCAGTGCTCCTGCCAGCGGGCTGCAGATCCATTGGATGTGTGACATACAGTAGCCAGAGAGAGTGAGGCATGATGGGAAAAGCAGCGAAGAGCAGAGAAGGGGTTACACAGCAGGGGTCCTCCATATGGGCAGCCGGGCAAAGCTGAGAGCATGTGATTTGTTAAAGTGAGTGACTGTGGCCCGGGCCCCTGGTTCATCTATCACAGCACAGCAGGGGGTGTTCCTTCAGCCGTGTGCTAACCCTACTAACTGACCAACTGATGTTCTGTGTGAGGAGGGTCATCCAGTTTGTTTCACCTGAGTGTCCCGACTGCAACTGGCTTTCACAAGGTAGCGCTTTTTTTGTCTTTGATCAGATGAGAAATGGTTTGATATGGTTTGGTCAGTGTTTGTTTGTCTTGAAAAAATGAGCAGGGATGAAGTATTAATTGGTACTATCTCATTTAAGGCAAATGTTGTTGTCAATTAATTTCTTGGTGTCATGAAATCTTGAATGTAATGTAATTCTACCCTCACTCATCCTGTTAAAAAAATTGTTTGATATAAGTCATTTGTTTCAATTCTGTATCCCATCCACATTGAAAGGGGACAGACAGAACTCAAATACATCCATGTGTTGTTTTTTTCAGTGAGAGAAAACACATCAGTCACATCCTATTTCATTCACTTTTTTCACGTTGACCCCTTGGCATGGCACGCTGGGCATTCTTACAGTAAATTGGACACAGGAGATCAGTCTTCACACATAATGACTCTTCTGCCGAGAGCAAAGCAACTAGTCCATTAGCATAGTAGCAACATGAGGCGAGCTCTGCAATCTATTTCTTTCTTTCATTAGTCCCTCATTTGCTTTTTCTGGAACAGACAAGAGAAAGGGAGGAAAGGCTGGACTAAAAAGGCCAAAGCGGCTGATATGCTTTGTGTAGAAATTGTAAAATATGTGTTGAAGGTGGAACATCCACTCTATTGATGTTATTATTTTTCCTCAACATAATTTAGCTAATTTCCTATATATTAATCTGTATACATGTTAGAGCTCTGTGAAGTCTTAATGGGTTAATCAGCATGTCACAGTTCATTGCAGCTGTATAACTGAAGGTTCACCCTGGGAAAACTGCCTGAATACACACTTATTGTCAAGAGTCACATGACAATACTTCAGATATTTGTCCATTTGCAATCTCAGCTTCCAATGTTAATGCATTTTTAATGTAGAGACAGTTATTCTCTGGAGAACAAATATCCCTGTCATTGAAGACAACATTGAATGCATTAAATATGCAACCATCTGCTCTATAGTATGCTACAGCTTTGTGAGGCTGCACTTAGACAAAGCTGTGATTCATGCTAAATGCTAGTACGTTTACATGCACATACTGTAGTGACAAAGCTAACACGCTGATGTTTAGCAGTTGTCACTTTTCCAAGACTCCCATCTTAGTTTGGCATGTTAGCACAAATCAACTGAAGCTGATGGGAATTACACTATTTTAAGTCAGAAACCTAAATATTGGACAAATTGAAAGTCTCACTTTATACTGAAAACATGGATGTGTGCACCATATGTTATGCCAATCCACCCAGTAGTTCAAAACCAATTTTTTTGTTACCTTTTGTGCTCGAAGAAAAGTCTGGGATCACCAAAGTAAGTCTATAAACTGAAATTATCTCGTCACAAAAGTTCCCATCTTAGAGTTGTTGAGTTATTTCAGTCTCTGGACTAAAAAGGTGGACTAATTTATTTGTCAAGGTCTGTTTATTGAATTTGGTTTTCTGACACTAAAATATCAGAGCTTTTTTGATCACAATTAAAACACCCAAATATTGAAGTTACAAGGTCTGCCCAAAAACAGTTATAGAGGAATAAGTGAGAAGTCCAGGGATCTGTTAGGAAAATGTTCACAGATCTTCTACAATGAGTGGGACTGGCTCAAAACCAAAGCAGTTTCTTTCTTTTAAGCCAAGTCTTTATCTGCATTTGAAGCGTGTTGCTATTACCTTGTCTTTGGTTGCCTCAGAGGACAGTGGAGGAGCAGAGGGCAGCGTGGGAGATCAGTGGGGCATGTGTGGTCGAGCACGAATGCTGAGTCGTGCTGAGGCTCACAGCTGCTCCCTCTCAGAGGTGGGAACACAAAGGGCCTTTGATAGAGTGTCACTGTGCGACAGATACACCAGTCCCCCCCCCTCACAAACACTTAAAGAGACCACATAACTTCATCCCCGCACCTCAGGGGCACTACGCTGCAGTTTCTGGTTCCCATTCACAGCGTCATCATCACAACCTGACCACTCATCACATTTCAAGACTCTTAATCCAGTTCTGCAGAGGAAGTGAGTGCAAGGCATCCTGCGCTGTGTGTGTGTGTGTGTGTGTGTGTGTGTGTGTGTGTGTGTGTGTGTGTGTGTGTGTGTGTGTGTGTGTGTGTGTGTGTGTGTGTGTGTGTGTGTGTGTGTGTGTGTGTGTGTGTGGTGTGTGTGTGTGTGTGTGTGTGTGTGTGTGTGTGTGTGTGTGTGTGTGTGTGTGTGTGTGTGTGTGTGTGTGTGTGTGTGTGTGGTCTAGCATTACTATACTTGTGGGGACCTAATCTGTTTACATAGTCACGTGTGGGGACTGGCTTCCCTTATGGGGACAAATTGGAGGTCCCCATGAGGGGAATCATTAATTTTAGGGTGAAGACTTGGTTAGGTTTAGGATTAGGGTTAGGGTAAGGGTAAGGTTAAGGGTAAGGGTTAGGGTTAGGCATGTGTTGGTTATGGTTAAGGTTAGGATAAGTCTCCAGGAAATGCATGTAAGTCAATGTAATGTCCCCTGAAGTGATGTATACATGGTGTGTGTGTGTGTGTGTGTGTGTGTGTGTGTGTGTGTGTGTGTGTGTGTGTGTGTGTGTGTGTGTGTGTGTGTGTGTGTGTGTGTGTGTGTGTGTGTGTGTGTGTGTGTGTGTGTGTGTGTGAGAGAGAGAGTGTGTGTGTAGGGGGGGGGTTGCTTTTGTCTTTGTGGGAGCTGAGTAATGTGATTAAGATCCAGCACTCCATTCACTCTTGAAGTTTCAAACTGAAACTTTGATTTTAATTAAATGTATTTTGGCAACACATTTCACATAACTGTATTGGGTTAGTTGAAAGCAATAATATTAAGTTGAACCTAATTGTTTTGTATTTAAACTTAATATTATTGCTTTTTAAATAACCTAATACAGTTATGTGAAATCTGTTGACATAAAACATTTATTTAAAGTCAACGTGTTATAGGCATAGAAAACGTGCTTCCAGGAAATGTGCTTCCAGTCCGCCCCTCTGTCCTGTTTAAATGTTTAATCTCCAAACATTGACCACAAACTCATCCTGATAATGATCAAATTGTGTGTTGACTCGCTGGAGGCTACACAGTGGGCACGCTGAGATTGAGTAGGCTACAATATTCATAGTCCTTTACATAAGCATCTCCCTGGCCGTGATAACATCAAGTTATCTACAGAGAAACACACAAGGCACTTTCTATTTCCAGTGGACAAAGTATATGATGAGCCAAGAACAGAGGGCTAAAAATGGTTGCATCCTATTTTCGTTTTCTCCGTCTAATAGCTGCATCACCCTCGTCCAACAGTATAGCTGAGGAAACTCGACAAGTTCAGAAAATAACCATGTTTTTATCATCTACACATTAGTTACCGTACATTAATTCAGCCTTTTTCTACCAAAAACGCTCCTGCCAGTCGACATGTTTGGGTTGCTCTTGTCTGAAGCAGTGATGCTGAGAAACGGGCTGCAGGGAGACAAGAACAAAGCATTTTCCTTTGAATGATGGATGAAAAAGGCCATCAGTGAAATTGTTTGTGCTGATTTGATGCCTATTAGTGTGCGTCGTATGGGTGTGCGTGCTTTGCATGATTGCATTTGATTGTGTGTGTATGGGGATTGACGAGAGACAATGGGTAAGATCATTAGTGTGATGCACTTCATTTCCTCCAAAGGGTCCATTTTGTTTGTTTAATATTTTTGTCACCGCAAATTAAGCTTACCTGCACAGTCACTGATCTCTGATTTTTAATTTGTTGTCAGTTGGTTCATTTGGTGCCAGTCTGACTCCATCTGAGCTTGCAATTAATGCAGCTGTATTCCCCCCCTCCTAGGATCAGTTTGACCTATTTGAAACTTGGCACTTTTGAAAAATCAGCGATAACTTTTCTTTTGCAGTGTTTTTTCTTTTTTTTCCCTCTTCAGCATTTCCACCCGAACACCTCCTGTGCAAACCAAATGTGTTTTCTAGGCTAAACAACCTATTTTCTGAAACCACCAGTGATTGTTTCTGCTTGTAAACGTATGAATATGATGATCTGGGGCTCGCCTTACCAGTGCATGTTTACCTTGAAACTGTCAGCTCTTTCCAGATTTTTCCATTTGTTAGTCCCTCTACCTGGCCATATTGATTTTCCCATAGCTGTCTGCCAGTAAGTGCTGTCTGAGACCGGCTATATCTGAAAGCTGGCCAGAGTAATCTGGAGGCACAGCAGAGAGTCCAATGCATTTACTGAAAGCAGTTCCCCTGTTGATGCCATCTTTGAATTGATTGTATGGAAATTAAGCTCTGTTAAAGCCTCCCTGATTTAACCACCCTTTGGGATACAACGTGCAGACACATGGAGATGCCGACAAAAATTGAAAATAGTGATTTGTAATAAACACAATCCTGCATAACATTTACATCGCCTGCCATCATCAAAGCAGAAGAGAATCTGACTCTGATCCATGTTTTTTCCTCTTCATTTAGTCTGCCCCACAGCGTCAAGGCGTGCCTGTCTCTTTCTCCATCTGGGCCGGGACGGGTGGGCAGCGGTGGGGGCTCACCTACCTCCAAGATGGGCTACTGCGGGGGGGTTCCAGTGGAGGACATGCAGGCCCTGGCCATCACCTCTCTGTCGGCAGCAGATGTAGCCAAACAGTATGAGCACATCCGCGAACTGGGGAAGGGGACGTACGGAAAGGTGGACCTGGTGGCACACCGGACACAGGGTGAGTTATCTGTTTCCCTGCTTTATTAGAGGGTCTTAATCAGTGGTGGAAACGGGACTCAGATCTTGTACTTGAGTAAAAGTAGAAGTACCAGAGTGTAGGAATACTTTGTTACAGGTAAAAGTCCTGCATTCAAAATGTTACTCAAGTCAGACAGGAAACAAAATATACGTTAAGTGCCAAAAGTACTCATTATGCAAATTGGCCCATTTCAGAATAATATGTATTTATAATTATCTATGCATTAATGTGTTTATCAAAGCTGGTAAAGGTTGAGCATGTTTATTTACTTTGTATACTGCAGGGTAGCTTGTGAGTTTACTCCAACTAAAATATAAAATATAATTTAAATCATCAAAAGTAACTAAAGGTATTAAATAAATGTAGTGGAGTAAAAGTACACGTTTTGCCTCTGAATAGTGGGTTAGAAGTACAAAGTAGCGAAAAATGTAAGTACAAGTGTCTCAACACTTGAATTAAGTACAGTACTTTGTTACTTTACACCACTGTTCTTAATATACAAAAACAAAATGTCATTTTGGAAAGCAGTGTTAAGATCTCCACATTGTGCCTGTATGAAGATAACTGGCTAAGGCAAATCAAGTCGCGGCAGTAAAAAGGTTTTGTAAAGGATTTTCTTTTAGGTCTAATGTTTAATCCTTGGTTGTAAGAAAATCAGGGTTAGAGAGCTGGCGCAGCCTGAAAGCGGTGAGGCTCAGCACTTTAAAGTAGTGAAGAGGGGCTGAGGGGGCAGTAGATATTTTGAGCACTCTCAAAAGCTTCTGTTTTTCTGCAGCTGTGATTAGGAACAGCTGGTTGTGTAATGGGAATAAGATTCATTTACTGTACTTGTTTATATGAATGAATGTGCTATAGCAGCTGCTGCAAAGACAGGGTTGGGTGATTGGAAATCTCTCCACTCCCTGACAGTGTCAGGTAACACTTCCAAATTCCCTTACGATGCTTTGGACAGGGACATGCCCTGCCTATACCACCAGGCCCATTTAGAAGGAGTTCTTGATTGTATTTTAGTTTGTGATTTGGTGAAAAACGATAGAAAATTGTTGGTGATGAGGCTGTGTCTCACTTCTACCAGCAGCACATGTATGGCCTAGTTCAAAATCGACTTATTCATGGTTGTCGCCTTTCTTTATTTCATCCCTGTCTGATTAGTCAGTTAAATCCATTGGCGTAGGTAGAGAGAGACAGAGGCTGTCTTCCTTTTTGAGTAGTAGATGAATAGAGTGATGCAGTGATGACATTTGTAGGCCGACCCAGAAGTTAGCATTGCAAAGGGGTCACACACACATTCATGATACTTAACATGTTTAGTTCAGCAAGATAATCTCCATGTCATAACACTACTTTGTGATTTTTGAAGCGTAAATGTTAAAAGTGAAAATCGCTAGTCCATAAACAAACTACTTTATGGTCACATGGCATCACCACCACTAAGCTAAAGGCGGTCTCGTATCGGCAAGATGACGTTGTGTAGTGTCTTCTAGTCACTTGTTAGCAACCGCCATTTTTATGACACATAGAAGCTTCAGACATGCACGAGTGGGGTATTTACTGATATATAAAACAAAACGTTAAAATCCCTTAGGCTGGTTTAACCACAGACCTTATTTCAGGCTTCTAACCACATGTTCAAAAAAACACTGACTTTGACACAAGGGAACCGGAAGTAATGAAATGTTAAGTTATTTACGAGTTTTATGACTTGATGTGTGCCCCACTCTATTACATCTGAAACTTGCTGGGAGGGATTGTAATGGACATGTAGCGCTATTGGCTACTCTTTACGCCATTAAATATCTGCGTCATGCCCTCCATGTCTAACAGTTTTCACTGGTTAATATGCATAATTTAATAGCACTCTGCTAGCATTTACATTGGGCTTTAGTACACCAGAGCTTAAATGTGACCATCTATATGTATTTCTATGATTTTTTTTATAGGGACCAAGATAGCGCTGAAGTTTGTTACCAAGAACAAGACGAAGCTCAAGAGTTTCCTGCGGGAGTACAGTCTAACGGGCTCTCTAAGCTGCAGCCCTTTCATTATCAAAATCCTGGACGTGCTCTTCGAGACGGAGGACAGCTATGTGTTTGGACAAGAATATGCGCCCGCTGGGGACCTTTTCGACATCATCCCCCCACAGGTAAAGCTATCATCCTTTCTTCCACCAATCACCATCCTCACTCAGCCAGAGCTGCTCCAATCACCCGCCTTGTTCACACACAGCAGTTTTAACAAGCTCTCCTGGGATTGGAGCCTTGTCTTTGTCCCGGTTTCCTCACTGCACAGGGGTCTCTCTTTGCTTTAGTGCTATTTCAGTTCATGCGCTTGAAGGACTTCAAGGTTCTTATTACGACTCATTAAAAATGGTTCAAAACTTGTGTTTGAGTTTCCCTTTTTTGAGCTTTTTACTTTTTACCATGATCTTTTATTCTTCAACTCAACATAACCATCACCTACTCTTTTGAACTCTAACCTACTCACCATGAAACTTTTGACAGATATTGCCTCCGGTATCTTACCTCCTACACAGCTGTATATATTATCTATTGGACTGCATCAATCTAAATCTATGTTTTTCTGCCTTCCTTTCTCCAACACTTTCTCCTTCCCTCCACTCTCTTCTTCTCTCAGGCTGGTCTGCCGGAAGAGATGGTCAAGCGCTGCATGCAACAGCTGGGTTTGGCCCTGGACTTTATGCACAGTAAAAACCTGGTGCATAGAGATGTGAAACCTGAGAATGTGCTCCTATTTGACCGTGAGTGCCGTCGCATCAAGCTGGCTGACTTCGGCATGACCCGGCGAGTGGGGAGCCGTGTGAAAAGAGTGAGTGGCACCATCCCCTACACGGCGCCAGAGGTGTGCCGCGCTAGCCGTGTTGAGGGTTTCCTTGTCACCACCAGTCTGGATGTGTGGGCGTTCGGTGTGCTCGTCTTCTGTATGTTGACAGGCAACTTCCCCTGGGAGGCCGCGCTGCCGGCTGATGCTTTCTATGAGGAGTTCCGGCGCTGGCAGAAAGCAGGGTGTCCTGTGGGGACGTACCCGTCTCAGTGGCGCCGCTTCACGGATGATGCCTTGCGCATGTTTCAGCGCCTGCTCGCTGCTGAGCCAGAAAAACGCTGTGGAGTCAAGGACGTCTTCTGCTTTGTCAAGTACGAGCTGGTGAGCGAGCTCAGGAGAAGAACATCCTGCCGAGCCAAGAGAGGCGAGAGGTCAAGCTCAGGAGTTTGCACTGGCAGTTGCACCCCCTCCTCGTCCAACACCTCATCACGGTCCTCCCACAGACACCCTGAGCCCTCCACCCCCCCTGGAACAACCTGCCTCCGCCCGGCGCCGCTCAAACGCAGCGTCCTGTCTGATCCGCTGTCTCCCAGAGAGGAGTCTGGACACCAGTCGCCAGGCCGAGACAAGAACAAAAGCCAGATGGTGATGGCAACTGCCATCGAAATCTGTGTGTGACCACACAAATGTTAGCAGTGGACACTCGCTGGCTCCTCACAGTAATAACAAGCTGTGAAGAGGTGTTAATGACAGCCACTGAGACTTCAGTGAAAAAGGAGAGGTACTTTAACCATGAAAGAGAAGCTCAGGATCACATCCCCACCTGCGGAAATGGACATCATCAATCAGCGGTACACACTTGGACAGCTTATCCCTGGCACATGCCGTTTAGGTTTGATTTGTGACCAAAGACTCTTCTTCCCGAGCTGAGAAGCGGTTTAAGAGTCCGCCGATGTTGCTCCTCTCAGCAGCTCAATCTGCCATCCAGACTTTTGTGTTTTCTGTCCATACACTGTGGTGGTGCTAATGATTCTATGATTAGACTTTCTTTCTCACTCATCCCTCCATGTCTCTTTACTGGTCTTTATTTATCCCGAAGTACAAGCTCCAGGGAGGCCAAAATGATCTGTTGATGACGTTATGTTAGAGGCCGGTGATCTGAGGGGAATCTACGCAACTTCATTCGACTGCCATTTCTCAGATTTTCTTCCAATTCCCAATGCATAAAATGTGTCTTTTTTCAAGGTAAAAGTGTTAAAAATAGAAAAAAACCTATATGTAGCAGTTTGTATGAGATGTTTTTTTTATGTCCGTGTCTAGACTAGAGATAGGCATCACCTCAGGACACCTCAGTGGGTCACTTTCTGTTTTATTATTAATGGAAATAGATTGACTGGCTGAAAAACACATCTTTGCCACTTCTGCACTGCTCCCAGTGAGATTCAATTCAATGTAAAAAAAATAGGCTACAGGGACCGAGCATTTTCTGAGTGAAAAGGAGGTGAACAAAGACGGGGAGAAGAAATGTGTTTTTTATGATTTCTTTTTTACCTGCTGTGTTTATTTGGGTGTGTATGTGTGTGTGTTTCAAATGCTCAAGCACAAGAATTTTGTAAAGAGGGAGAACTCTTAGTGAAAACTACCACTATGTATTGTAAATATTTTTGATATTTCTAGGAGTACACCGTGTTATCAGGTAGTTCAACTATGTAGCACTACTAATTTTCTATGACCGATTAAGATGTTTTAGGGTTTAACTTTTAATGTTGGGGCAATGCACTGTATGTAGCAACAAAATAAGACAGAATGTACAGTATATGACAACAAATTAAATATATAGAAATATGATCAAGAGCCTATCACAATGTTGAATATGGTAGCAGCAGCTGCTCTTTTATTGTTTTTGTGTTTGTTTTATCATGTTTTCTTTTAGAGATCTGCCACACAAATTGGTGAATAGACACCACTAATGTTCCTATCATCATGAGCAACATTCATTTCCTGTGTCAAATCATCATGCTCCACGCTTGTCAATGAATAGCTTGTTCTTCTTCATTCAATCGGTTAAAGATACAGAAAGGCTGCTTTGAGAAGTGGCAAATTAATTTCCCAACACTACAAAAGGTGTTCCAATATTTGATTATCAAGATGCGACATTATCACACAATCCTAACCGCGCAGAATATGTTGTTGCACCTGTTATGTTGGCATTATTTCTTATTCTCCTGCCTCTCTCTGGGAATTCATCCAAAAGTATCACTCGAACAGCAGAGCCCAGGTGTTTATTGTCTGGATGGATGACCTCTGTGTCACGTATGAATTTCTGGGAGCTGATGATTAAGCCTGACCAGCTTCAGCTTCCAAAGAGAAGATCCTGATAAAGATAAAAGCTTTAAAAAAGAAGCGTAAGATTAATGTGAATGCTTCAACGCGTACCATTATCTGTTTGGCTTGGAATGAGTTATAGTTTAGTGTGTGTGTGTGTGTGTGTGTGTGTGTGTGTGTGTGTGTGTGTGTGTGTGTGTGTGTGTGTGTGTGTGTGTGTGTGTGTGTGTGTGTGTGTGTGTGTGTGTGTGTGTGTGTGTGTGTGTGTGTGTGTGTGTGTGTGTGTGTGTGTGTGTGTTCATATTTGTGTGTGCTGGTCTTCATTTTACACTCCTTCCATGATCAGCTCTGTCGCTATAGGGACAGTGCTGGTTCTCCTCTGGTTCCCCTTCTCTCCTCTTCTTGAAAACCGAGTCTAACTTAGCCCAAATGAAACAACTGGTCGCCGACCTGCCTCCAAGTCACCCACCGCTCCTCATGACAGCTGCTTAGCTTATTATACTGGATGACACATTTCTCCAGACTACATTATCCTGCGTTTTATCATCACAGTCTTTATCCAGCCTCATCAGGCTAAATCAAAGCTTTTGATAGTCCCCATCAGTCCCTTGTCTCTTTCCATACTTACTCTTGATGCTGCAAAGGAGACCTGATTGAGGCTGAAGACTAGTCAAAGGGATGTATTGTGTGCAGAGAGGCCCCATGGGATCTGTCAAAAGGTAATCCATCAGTCCATTGTGGAGAAATGTGAATTAGCCCTGCCTTACATCTCGCCATTCTGTCAGTGTGATGTAGAATCTACATAGTAGAAAAAGACAGAGACTTGATGGACGATAAAAAGATAATATAAAAGTAATGCAATTCAACATAATGCAACTTAACAATACTGAGTGCAACATTGCATACCATAACATGAGTGATAACATGAAGCATTATAACGTGATGCACCATGACTTGATGCATCACGACTTGACGTAATATAACATGTTGCATCATAACATGACAAATCCTAACATGACGTATCATAACATGAAGCTTCCTAACATGACACATCATGACTTGACGCATCATAACATGACGTATTGTAACATTAAGTATTATAGCATGACTCATCTTAAGGCATATTCGACCATAAGGAATCATATCACAAAGCATCATGACAGGACAAAACATTATATGACTCAACATAACATGACTTATAATACAACGCTTCATAACATGTCACATTACATGACTTATCATTACATTTAGCCCGTGTCACAGTGATTTGATGTGAGCAGCTGTGGCTTTGTTAAACATCATACTATTAGGATTATTAGACTACTATCAGTTGTTGCAATGTGCAAGACTGTTTCTCATGGACTGTTATGACAGGATTGTCAAGTTTAATAATGGGGTGTCAAATTATTTCATTATTATACTGAAGCTTTAGAGAGTAGCCTCCCTTTGCCCGGTTTATCCTGATCCTATGATCAAGCTGTTTTCTGCCAGCAAGTGTTGTTGTAGAATCTCATGTAAATACTAAATGTACTGTGTCTTTAACAAAAAAATTAAATAAACACAATGTTCATATATGTTAAATAAATAAATTGATGCACCACATCTCATGGCTCCGGGATATTTCTCTGTGTGTTTATAACTACTGTGGTGGTATTTATTTCTGCCTGTGTATGCAAGGCTAATTCAGCTCTGCTTTGCACGGTCCCCAGACTGTACGATGATGAAGGTCAGCTTAAATCACATGTTATTTCCCGAGGCTTTGGTCTGGTTTACCAGCAAGCCTCCAGACTATTTTAATATGCTGATTTATTTCTGAAACCCCAATCAACACATCTGTATGAGTTATCTGCTGCCCTCCAATGAGTTCAAGGACAGCCCGAATATGGCACTATAGACGAGAACAGTTATCAGCCCGACGCCCCTTCATACTCAGCTGTTGTGTCGGAGTTTGCTCAAGTTGTTATCAGACAGAGGCAATACAGTGGCAGTAGGCTGTGGTGTATCTGCCATGGAGAAAAGCTAATCAGCTCGGACAATGCAAGAGGACGGAAAGGTCAGCCATGACACGCAGGGCTTGTGTAGTGAGTGGAAGCTTGTTCTTTGTGATAGCCTGTTCCCTGGCCTTAAAGGCTACAGCCGCCTAGTGTCAGTGTAAGAGTCCTAATTGTGTTTGATCCATGAAGATTGAAGAGGCTGAACTAAGGCTAAGACAACAAGTGGAGGGAATTAAAAGAGGCTACACTTGGGTTTAAAAGGTAAGGTCACTTAAATCACAAAAGGCACATTGCCCCCATTTATCCCTTATGTCAAAAAACTACTTTTCTCTGTTTATAAAGCATGAAAAAGGGACAACCCTAACCCTGACCCTAACCCTACAACATCTTTCCATTTTGACAAATTAAAGGCTGGACATCAACATTTTCTCTGACTTCAACCATGTCCTCAACAGCGAATATGACTTTTAACCATCAAATATGAGATACAAAGCCACATGTTTGAATAAAGCACTCTTTTGTCCACCAGTCAAGTTAAGTTACAATTAAATAGAGGGTTCAATCCCAGATCCAATGTATGTTAAAAAGGTCTTGAACTAATTTGTCTTCATTGATTATAATGTTATGTTAAATGTCTGTTCTCTTGTTTCTTGAGTCATTGTTGATGTTGCAAATAAATCTGCTGTGACGCAAGGACAATTTCCAACTTCAATTAACAATAAAGATTCATCATACCGAAAACAATATCAGATTTCTCAGGATAATTCATAATTATGTAGCTTTGTTCCATGGCTAAATACCAATAGGTTTAATAGGAACATGTTTCCCCCTGCCAATTTCCATTGAAAAGACCCTTTGAAGTGTCAGCAATACTGGATTTTTTCTTGCTGCAGGTTTCAAAAGACCATCAACTAAACCAAATTGATTCCCAGGACTGGAGGAGTCTGGATGTAAAGCCTTCAGTAGGTGGTCCAGGAGCGTGGACGGTTAGGAAAGTGATCCCTCTGGATGCAGCTCTCTCCGTGAGACCAAGTGTTAAATCCTCTTCAGTCATGCTCTCTCAGCAAGGGCTGATGTCGGTAACATGAGGCGACTGTGTGACTGACGGAGAAACCATTCACTGTCCTCATGTCACCATTATCTCTGTGATGTGCAGCGCTGACAAATATGACAACGTTTCCAAAGAAGTGCCAGCCTCCCAAAACCAACTCTCACTCATCTTGATGAAATCTCAGCATGAAATGTTTGTCAGAAAGAGGAATCTGACACATCCTTGCTGCTTCGCCGGTGTACCTGAATCAAAGGGCGGGAAATAAATCATTTAGATGGTCTAGCAGCATGTGGAGTTGATTTGTTTAACATTTTGAGGAACATATAAATGAAACAAGGTAATTCTCAAATGTCTTTGTAACTTTGGACGGAGACTGTCAGCTCAAACATCTTGTAGCTAGCAACCTCCAAATTCTGCCTGGTAACACTTCAAATACTGTATATCTTACACAGACTTTGTGTAAACAGATGTCACAGACATGTAATTATTGAACAGTTCTGTCTTGCTGGTGAACAACAAAAATATGCAGCTGCTGTGTATGCCCTACATAAACCACCTGATGTGGTTTGCTTCAAAGGAAATTCAGCTGTAAGTGGGAAAACAAGTGCAGGCAAGGCATTCTTCTAGAGGTTGAATGCATAGTAGTAAACAAAGAACAGAGATATTTTTAAGTTTTCTTCTTCTCAGACTGCAGAGTAATGTAATTTTAGCTCATTGAAACACCACAGGGAGCATACTGTACAGTATTAAAACCTCCTGCGTCACTTCAGCTTCCTGCCTCTGCACCTACAGATGAATCACTCCGAAACCCTCGTATGCAGCATGAACTATTCCTCTGTCCCTGATGTATTTTAGAAAAACAGCTGCAAGCATGACACTGGAAATGCAGCTGAAAATGTTTAAAGATGTTGTAAACTTGCATAGTGTTCTCAGCAGGGATTGACTGAGAAGGGAAGTTCCCCGCTTCCTCAGATCTACACTCAGGCATCATGCTAAATAGAGTCCGATCACAGCGGGAACGCTGGGAATGAGAAGGAAAAAAGAGAGCGGGAGAATAGAAAAGGAAGAAATTTGTCAAGTGGGACGAATGTGTTAGAGGAGAAATCACACAAGGACATCAAACACTCAGAACAGTGGAGTCATTAAAAATTATCTTGTTTATACTGAATTTTCTCAGTTTTTATGCAGCTGCAAACCTGTATCCCTTTAGAAACCTCTTTGTGTGTGTGATGTCTATGCGTCTAAATTTTGTCAGTGCCAGATATAAACTCTCAAGACAGTGTGTGGTCATCTGCCACCATTGCTATAGCAACTGAGACGGTCCCAGTTTAGAAGAGTTGGTTTTAGAAACCACCAATATATTCCTCTGTGTGGAGCCACTGTATGAGCACTTACTGAGTATTTCATTGGGTATTTTTGTTGATGCGGTGAATGATACTGAAACATTTTGTCCTTTATGTTCAGAGTGGGTGTTCTCTCTCCAGCACGGAGGGATCATTAAGCTGTTTTTGCTGCATATTAGCAAATCTCTTCCTCAGGACAAAACGTGCTTAAGCTGGCAAGCATCCAGTAGATTATGTACAGTCAAACCAGCCATTATGAAGTGTATCTGTTACAAGGAGTGTTTGAACCCAAATGCAGCAGGAACAGCTTGTAATAATGTTTAATTAAAAATACTCAGCTGGTACAGAGCAGGGCAGAGATATATAAGAAGTCCAAGCTGACAGGCCAGTAAGGAGCAGGCAGAGGGTTGTTCGAGGACAAGTAGAGGAATCGTGAAACCAGGTTAAATGCAAAAACATTTACGGGTTTATGGGGAATCAGACGAGAAAAGCAGGTCAGAGGTAGGCAATGGGAAATCAGCCCAGAACCAAATGCTGTAGAGTCTTGCATGAAAGGGTGAAGAACAATCTGGCAGTGAGTGTGAGAGCATGAGAGGCTTAAATAGGCTTGATTGCAGATGAGATGCAGCTGGGAGCAGAGATGAGGTGGAGGTGGGGGTTTTGGAAAAGTACTAAAGTGCAGCAGGTAAGGAGAAGTAACAGACTGTGAAAGTATCAGCCTATTAAACAGGTGTTATCAACAGGCAACACAATTCAGTATTTGTGCAGATTATGTGCTGTTTCCTCCAAAATGCAACCAAAATCAAAGCCTCCAGACATGGTGAATTACATTTATTTTTCAATCATCCTACTACTGAGAAGATTGACATATTAAATCTGCTATGATTTCCAGTGTATGCTACATAATGGATTTAATGACCCTTTGAATCATTGTGTTTGTGTGACCTCCTAGTCCGTCCTCTAGCGCCACAATCAGGCCAAAAATATATAATGAAAAATCTAAATGTGATCAAATACTATAGCCAAAAAATGTACCAATAAGTGTAATGCTTTAAATTAAACAATCAAGATATGAATAGACAGATTGCAGATTGTGCGGGTTTAATAGATGGATTTTCAATTCAATATGGAAGCGTCCTGCAGTGTTAATAAAGGGCCCTTGAAATATGTTATATGCTCAGATTGAAACAAACTTAATTTCGCTTTAATTCAGGAGTCGCATTTGAAATCTGTCAATCATGACACCAGAAAGCATCCTAATTTATACCAATACCACTCGGGGCAGATATAATCCCTGCACTTTGAAAGCCTTATCGTCCGCTACCCAACAACATCTGTCATCTGCCATGCTTCAATACTTTCAGCTGTTTAACTTAAGCCCACAAATCCATGGCTTTGGTACCACCATTGGTTTTAAGCTTAATACATTCTTCACTCTGTATACCTGAACATCTTTAAATGCACAGTTGAAATAAATGTGAAAAAA
This sequence comes from Gymnodraco acuticeps, assembly GCF_902827175.1. Lineage (NCBI taxonomy): Eukaryota > Metazoa > Chordata > Actinopteri > Perciformes > Bathydraconidae > Gymnodraco > Gymnodraco acuticeps. The sequence continues at coordinate 4,048,108 of NW_022990023.1, forward strand.
ACAACAAGTAATATGAGGCTTTTAGACTTGGAAGAAAACATTTGACAAAAGAAATAAATTATAGGAGGGAAAGTTTTTTTTTTTATTGAAGTATCAGAGGTATTTTTGTCTCAGTTGTTGATTTCAGGAGATGTTAGAATTTACAGTCAAAACAACTTCAAATAAGTAAAATTGAGTGTTACCTCACAGCATCAGAAAGATTTGTATAAAGCTTTGCAAAATCTTAATAATTACCATAATCCTTTTCTGTAAATCTGATGATAGGTATTAACTGTATTTGAGAACTGGATCCATTCAAGTAAATGCAAAAAGAGTAGGACCTATTACATGCTGATTCTAAGTCCTCAAATAATACATTTATTTATGCATGGTTCATGTAAGGTCTCAAGAGAGACAGACAAGTACCAATACATGTTCCACTTGAGAAAAGGCAAATAGGATATGCTGCCTCTGGCCAGTGGCAGATTTAGGATTGTAGGAGATCCGGGGGTTAGCCCAGGAGTTGTTGAGGGGGGGGTGCAGGGGTAAAGTGCTATTTTTTACAAGTGGGGGGTGGACCGAACATCCTTTAGGGGGGTCATCGCCTCCTCTAGGGGGGTCCGGGGGTATGCTTAAATCTTGAAGTTAAAAGCATCAATCTGGTGCACTTTGAGAGCAACATTAACCCTACCTTAATAATACGTTAAAGCGGACAAAAGGCACTGGGGAACACTTATTAATTAACACCCTTTAATGAAGCAAACTAATGCCTTAAAAACCTGTTAAGCCCCGAGCCTGTTTTTCAGGTTTCAGGCTCGAAAATGACATTCCCAGAACATTTGACCATATCTTCCCTTCTAAAATGGTTAAATTAATAATCTTTTTTCTCAAAGTAATGATAAACCTGTGAGTTGGATGTAGAAAAGTCAGATTCAATATAGATGTTTATTTATTTTAAAGAAAATTCAGATTGAACATGGTAAAAATCTGTAAATTATAGTGTTCGTCCAAAAAATATTTTGTACTTATAGTGAAAACTAACCTTGGATGATGGGTTAGTAGACTAAAAGCTTTAGGAATCCAAAGTACAACATATAATAAGTGCCCTGTATCAAGATTGATGCAAAACAAGTGATATTTGACCTTTTTAGACAGATTTAGCACAAAAAAATCCACCCATTTTTCATATCTCTGGCCCTCCTTGCTGGATTTTGACATGTGACATCTCTTTCTAACCATCAGAGCCAATGGAATCGAGGGGAACTCCCACATAGTCCTTATTTGGTAATGTGTGTGTGTTAGACTGCTGAATAGCCAAGACCGGAAGCAGCAGCCACTCTGGTGGCTACCATTAGCAGCTAACTTTTGCTCTCCGATTTTTACATAAAAATGGAATTATGGATTATAAATGAAATACTTTTTTTATACAGAGACGTTAAAAACCTATGGATTAACCGATTCAGCCGCGTTTTTTCTCGTTTTAATGCCATTGAACACGTCTTTTGATCAGATTGACAGCTACGGTGAGACGATCTCCCTAAAAGCTCCGTAAAGGTACGTGTTGTGATGCCTGTGTTTGCTTCCCCTGTCGCGAGTTCGGATGACTCAGTGATGATACTATATACCTAAATAATCTGTGGAACCTCAACTTTAATCGGATATCTTGTATGTGCAGCTACGATAAGTAATAAGGGTACTTTTATCTTGAGTTCTGTGCCAATGTCCGTTAGCATTTTTCACTAAGGGGTCATTTAGATGCTTCTTATGAGACTTGTGTTTTGTTTTGGTAAAAATGGTTTGTATTGTCAGTTAGTTGAGATTAATCCCGTTAATCTGGTATAACACATTAATAGGTTCTTAAATATTAAGATCCCCTGAGACAGTGTCGTGAACAAAAAAACCACGACAGCTCACTCAAATACAGTCGTTTACTTATTTCGGTGAAACGAATGTGCGTAGAGTTTTAAAGGATGATTCTGGCGCATTGCTTATCGTTTTATACATAGATATATATAAACACTAGATGACTCACCCGCGCTGCTGGCCAATGGAGACCGACGTTGCCACTTGGCCGCCATCTTGCTACAGGGAGTTCTCTCATTCATAACATTATGGTTTACTATTTAAATAACCATAGCTTGCTCAATTTTCAACCAATTTTCAAACGGTTTGGTTTTTTATAAACATCAAAGATGTAGTTATGATACTGCATACTTATAATCATGGACTTTCATATGAAAATAACATTAATCAGATAAAGCAATAGCTATACACACACACACACACACACACACACAAGGTATTTATATTAAATATTTGCCGGTGTATATATTTCCATTTATTTTATTGTTAATATTTAAAATAAATTATAAAATTAAAATACATTTATATTTTATATATAAAAATCGGTCTCATGTTACCACTCTGTAAGCCAAGAGTTGTTAATTTAGCAATGCCTTAGCTTTAAGAACAGGGACACAACTAATGACAATAGCATATGTTGGTATATTATTTAGATATTCACACCTTTATCAGAAGAACCAAACCAACATAAAATGTGCTCACAGACAGGCCAGTTCTGTCTAATTTATCACAATTATTTTTGACATGAGATCTTCATATTACTATACTAGTTTTGTATTTAGTTTCTAGATTTGTAAACAAATCCAGAACCTTTGAAATATGTTGAAAAAAGACCAAGAATAATATAAACTGTACCATGTGTCCTTTTGTGTCCTTCTGTAGTCCATTTGTGGTTTGTCTTGTCTCACCCCGGCTGATATATCACAAAATCCACTGTTTAAATTGTTCCCTATATTGCCCCTATGCCCCTGTAAGGTGTCCTTGTGTCCTTGGGAAAGGCGGCCTCCCAAAATAAATGTATTATTATTATTATTAAGAAGAACAACTTGGTGTGGTGTGGAGGGGATGTAGGAAGCAGGAGCAGGTGGGGAGAGATGGGGCTTCAAGGTTCAAGGTTATTTGTTTTAAATGTGTCTTGGAGATAAGGACCAGCTGCACACAATAAAATACAGTATAACACAAAACCAATAAGACACACGGTGACACATGGCACACCAACAATCAATCATCGTCCAGCCTCAGCTTTGGTATTCTTTCACAACCATGTTATGGGTTTATTAGACTGAGCAAACATAAACATATGTGGGGAACATAGTGCTGCGTCTCATGGAACATGAAGATTTAATAAATACATAGCAGGTGGCGATATATGCTCCTAGTGGTAGCGATTCGCCATTAGTCTGCCCTGTCCGATCAAATTCCTCACTCCTGAAGTGCTCACTGCAGAGCAGTGTCCTGTCACAGGAAAAAAAAACGTCCCTTCTTAGGGCGAGTTCCCACTGCCTCCTCCTCTCTTCGGTTTTGGGAAACCTTAAAAACATGAGAAAGGTAGCCAGATATATAAATTATTGTCAACATTTTCCTCCCTTCTTTCCTTTAACATTAAGGGTAAGGACAAAAATACACACCGAAATTATCATATTTTTGGTATGTATGCATGTAATGTATGTATAGCCTACTTTAAGAATAAGACAACCACACTAAGAGTAATAAAAAAAGGTGTCCAAAAGAAACATTAAATAATTGTGTAAAGAAATGGTAACAACATATTCTAAAGAGGCTGGGTCAACAACAATCTTGCAATACTATTATCTCACATAGCCCCACTGATCCTGTGTAGCAGGACTTGTAAGGTACATACATCCACTAAGTAATTAACGATTCTCCTAATTTTAGTCATAATATTGTCATATTTTACACGTGAAAGGTAATCCCACGGGTTCTTGTTTGCAGACTGCCGTGATTAGAGCATCCGTATGCTGCACAAAAGTCCGGCATAGTCAGGTACTTCTGTAAACACAAAGCCAGAAAATTCCTGTATCATAATGCAAGATGTTTTTAACAAGCCAAACCACTTGGAAGAAATCATGTGTAACTTAAGTTATGTTGAAAAGAAAGAGCAGTTCTGCCTCTCCCACTGGTGTAAAGTTGCTGGGTCAACTTTGTAATACTAGGTCTCACTCACAGCCTCTTGTTATTAGCCAGCTAATAAATACAACCACATACACAAAGAAAAGCTGCATTTTCAACATGTCCAAGCATCCTGTATCATAGCCATGCTAATAATGTTTATAATAAACCAAACCGTTTGTAAATCAGTCAAGATTTCAGCGAGTTAAGAGTATTTTTGTGCAGATCACTCACCTTACAACAGCTACCATAACGCGAATCAGAGTAACTGTTAACTGTAGCAAGATGGCGGCCGGTCAACTACGCTGGAAAATCTCCCATGAGCCATCTAGTGTTTATATATATCTATGGTTTTATAGATCTATTCTCATCCACCATCTTTGTTTGTGACGTAAAGAGTGTAAGAGTCACGTTTCTGAATCGGACACTCTGAGTGGATGCAGTCACAGCCAATCGGAGTCTGATTCAGAGGGTTGCCTGTCAGTTCCGTTGCCTGTCAGTTCCGTTGCTATGGTTCCGTTGTTATGTGTACTGAAACGAGAGCCGGTATAATTCCACGCGCGAAAACTAAATAAAAATTGTAATACGTTATTTTAGTGTCTTAAAAGTAGACTGAGGTATGAAGGGTTAACATTACATTTTAGGATAATTTTTAGTCATGTTCTGTATACAAACTAACATATAAGGGTATACTTAGTGTGGTTACTCCATGTTTACTAGCTATAACATTAACGTTACATCACTCTTTTTCACTTCTTACTCAGTCAGCCAGAGTGCAGATATCACCATTAGATTCACAAACCTGAAACATCATTCATTTCTTCACTGCTGGTGATGACATTGTTGTCAGCTGCTGATACTGCTGCTGCTGCAGCTTGTGGCGCCTGCTTCGATGAAAATAACTTTCTAATATCCATAACTTTATAGGCTATTAGCTTAAAACTCGTCAGGCACTAGGAAGGATCACTTCTTCTTCTTGGCAGGGAAGGCTACGCAGGCTACTGTCCCGCAGCGGCTGCCTCTCTGGTGGACTCCTGGTACTGCACATTACTCCCGAGACGTTTTCAACAACAACAAAAACATTAAGTGAAACATCCGGGGCTTTTCAGAAAACATCCGGGGCTTGAGCCCAAGTAGCCTTCCCCTAGCGCCGCCACTGCCTCTGGCAGCGTTTTATTATGGTCTACTGAGGCGTAATAGTAAAAATGATAAACCTGCCTCTTGGATGAATTTTCTACTAAATGTTTGTCCAATTTGTGACTTCAACGAAAATCGGTGGTTTGATTCTAGGAGACTGATATCAAAACTTCTCACTTCCTCTTATAAGGGTTGCGGTTGTTTATTCACATTCAACATGGAGAAAAGTGAAAATTAAGATATCATGGTAAACAAAAGAATGTAATTAAGCATGACCGCACATAGAAATAATGTTAGAAAACTGATTCAGGTCAGCAGATAATAATAATAATAATACATGGGACTTTTATAGCGCTTTTCATGAAACTCAAAGACGCTTTGACAGAGAGTTAAGAAAAATAAAGACAAGAGAAAACAAAAAAAATAAAAAAATAGATAACAAAGAAATACAAAAAGAGATAAACAAAACAGAAAATAGGGGGGGAGGGGGGTGGTCAGTGGTTGAATGCAGTGTTGAACAGGTGGGTTTTGAGTGATGTTTTGAATGTTGTGAGGGAGGAAGAATCTCTGATGGATTGGGGTAGTGAGTTCCAGAGGGTGGGTGCAGCAACGGAGAAGGCTCTGTCGCCCCAGGACTTGAGGTTGGTCCGGGTGGGGAGGGACAGGAGGTTGGCAGTAGCAGAGCGGAGGGAGCGAGTGGGAGTGTGTCTGTGGAGGAGGTCAGTCAGGTAGGATGGGGCCAGGTTATGGAGGGCTTTGTATGTCATCAGGAGGATCTTGTACTGAATTCTCTGGGGGATGGGGAGCCAGTGGAGCTTGATGAGGACGGGTGTAATGTGTTCACGGATTCGGGTGTGGGTGAGTAGACGGGCGGTGGAGTTCTGGATATATTGAAGTTTTTTGAGGATTTTTGCAGGTGAACCGTAGAGGAGGCTGTTGCAATAATCTAGACGAGAGGTGATGAAGGCGTGGATGAGGGTTTCGGCAGCAGTGGGAGAGAGGGATGGACGTAGACGGGCGATGTTTTTGAGGTGGAAGAAGGCATGTCTTTGTGATCTGTTTGATGTATTTGTTGTAGGAGAGGGTTTGGTCAAATATGATGCATAGGTTCCGGATGTGAGGGGAGGTTTGAACTGGGAAGCCGTCTATGTTGAGGGTGAAGTTATGGATAGGTGTGGTGAGCTTGTTTTGTCCAATGATTATTATTTCAGATTTATCGCAGTTGAGTTTCAGGAAGTTAAGTTGGAGCCAGGATTTTATTTCAGTGATGCAGTTTGTCAGAATGGAGTGGGTAGCAGTGGAGATGGACTTGGTGGAGAGGAGAAGCTGGATGTCGTCGGCAAAGCAGTAGAATTGAAGTCCATGACGGCGGATTATGTGACCAAGGGGAAGCAGGTAAAGGATGAAGAGGAGGGGGCCGAGAACTGAACCTTGAGGGACACCTTGGGGGAGAGGAGCGGTGGGGGATTTGCAGTTATTGATGTAGAGGAACTGGTTTCTGTCAGAGAGGTATGAGGTGAACCAAGAGAGGGCAGTGCCGGTGATGTTGAAGGTGGTTTCAAGACGGGTGAGGAGGATTGCGTGATTGATGGTGTCGAAGGCAGCGCTGAGGTCAAGGAGGATGAGGATGTTGAGGTTACCAGCATCGGAGGAGAGGAGAAGGTCATTTGTAATTTTGAGGAGTGCAGTTTCGGTACTGTGGTTTGAGCGGAATCCGGATTGAAAAGTTTCATAGAGGTTATTGTCAGAGAGGTGATGCTTGAGTTGTGACGCTACAGCGCGTTCCAGAACTTTTGACAGAAAGGGTAGGTTCGAGATTGGTCTGAAGTTATTAGGGTTGTCAGGGTTTAGTCCGGGTTTTTTCAGAATAGGGGTGATAGCAGCTATTTTGAGGGACGGTGGGACGGTGCCAGAAGACAGGGAGGAGTTGATTGCTGTAGTGATGAGTGAAGAGAGAGTAGGAAGGCAGGCCTTAACAAAGCTGGAGGGAATGGGGTCCAGGGTGCAGGTGGCAGTTTTCATTCCTGTGAGGAGATCAGAGAGGTCAGTAGGGGAGACAGGGGAGAACTGGGACAGGGGTTGGCAGGATAAGGGGGGGCAGGTGGCTTGAGGGAGAGCTGGTGTGGTAGTGGTTAAGCTGCTGTAAATGTTGTCTATTTTGCTTTGAAAAAATGTGAGAAAAGAGCTGCATTTGTCTACTGTGAATGACTGAGTGGTCGTGTCCAGGGGGCTGAGGAGTTTGTTTATTGTGGAGAAGAGTGTTTTGGGGTTGCCGGAGCCAGAGTGGATTAACTGAGAGTAGTAGGTGGTGCGGGCATGGGAGAGGGCATCTTTATATTGCTAGTTGGTCCTTGTAGGTTTGAGAATGAATTGTGAGACCTGTTTTATTGCGAAGTCTTTCAAGTTGCCGGGCACGGGTTTTCATCAGACGGAGTTTAGGGGTGAACCAGGGAGCAGAGTGGGTGAAGGAAACTGTTTTGGTTTTTATGGGTGCAAGTTGGTCAAGGCAGGAGGACAGAATGTTGTTGTAGTAGTCAGTGAGATCAGAGGGGCTATGGAGGTCCACAAAGGGAGTGGTGGATATTTTTTCAGAGAGGGAGGATGAGAGCGAGGTAGCTGAAACACAGCTTAATTTACGGAAGTTGATTTTGCGTTTTTGCTTTGGTGGTGGGGTGGGAATGTTGATGGTCATGGTGATGGCTAAGTGGTCGGAGAGGAAGAGGTCTGAGCCAGACAGATGGTGAAGGTTTAGTCCAGTCGAGCAAACAAGATCCAGAATGTGGCCACGGTTATGGGTCGGAAAGTTGACATGTTGAATGAGGTTGAAGCAGTTAAGCATGTCCGTGAAGTCTGTAGTTATTGTAGAGTCAGTGGAGTCCATGTGGATGTTGAAATCACCAAGTAGGAGGACTGAGGTGGAGAAAGAACAGAGCTGGGTCAGAAATTCAGAGAAATCAGAGAGGAATGATGGGTTTGGTTTGGGAGGGCGGTAGACAACTGCCAGGACTGACTGTATGTGACCAGATATCTAGAGTTAGCTAACACTTGCTTAGCTACAGTAAGCTAGAAGTCATCTTGAACTGCCAAGGAGTTGTCTCTCTCTAATAGCATTAATGTGAAAATTAGATTTTTTTTCTGATGTGAGTTGGAAGAAAAAATTGATATCACTCTTTCATATCTGTCCAGAATCATACGGCTACAGCTAGCTGCATGTTAGCTTAGCTTAGCGTAGCACAAAGACTAAGGAAAACCGCTACTTTGGCTCTATTCTTTTTGCTAAGCTAAGCTAACCAACTGCTGGCTGGAACTGGAACTTTATTTTTTCAAGTTTTACATAGGGATCTTCTCATCTCAATGTAGCAAGAGCACAACAACGTTTTCCAAAAACATTTCAGTCTTTTCTTCTGTTTTGAATGTCTTGGGGATATTTTTTTCTTTATCATATGGTAGCCTACGCGTTTTAATTTCACTTCCTTAACTTAAATAGGTTTTTACAAGTGAGAAGGCACCCCAATCTTGGAGGTGATATTGAAAAGGCCATAATAATTAGACAAAACTTTTTTTCATTTTCTCTTGCCTGTAAACAGCACAACTCCCTTTTGGTTTGTGGTAGACAATAGCGTCGTCTGCATGTCATTGCCAGCGTATAAATTGCAAAGACCCCTGGGATGCAGCTGAAGTGCTCCTCATAATCAGTGTCGTTACTTTCAATTATCTACTAATGAGTTTCTGTAACAAGTGGGGAAACAAGAGGTGCAGCTGTGACAGAAGATTTACAGCTTGTAGCTCGGCGGGGATGATTCATGTCCACCGACTCCCAGATAGCAGAAAAGCAAACGGCCAACTCCGGCTGGACATGGTGGATGATTCCCTGCTTTGTCTCCGCTGGATCATTTCAATGGCTTCTTGTTTGGCTAAAACAAGCAAAGATTAATCATTCCCCCTGATTACAGTGGACCCGAGCACATTGCTGTAAGGGAGCCAATCCTTGGGCTGCCCACCTCAATAGCTGTGACATTTACCAACAAACTAAAAGGTGGGAAACACTTTCCATCAATGCTTTCATTTGCAGCCTATTCAGTGAGTCTCCTCCAGTGACTCTCTCAATTAGTGAGAGGGGTATTAAAGACACCTGCAGGGACATGGATTTTATATTATTGAGAAAACAGCCTGTTGGCCGAGCTCTTACTGAGGTCTCCTTGCTGCATGCTGTGGTTGAAAGGCACTGAAACACTGTGAGGCTGTGAATGCCCCCCGCTGTGAATGAACACCACAGCAGTTTATTCTTCTGCTCCATGATCAGACTTGTATGTATTTGTCTTTTATCAAAGCAATGGGAGGCCAAAGCCCTTTTTCTCAAATGAACCTTCAGAAAATATCTAGAGATCAGGTCGCACATTGTTCAAAGATGCCCTTTTGAACACAACAGGAGATTGTCCTTGTGAGACGGGTTTTTACTGGAAATACCTGGTTTGATTAAGTCTTTTTATTTTTTTATTATTTATTTATAGAAGGACCATGCATACAAAAACATTAATCTCAGCAAAGAGAAGAGATGCAATATGCCAGATTATAACTAGCTAATTTCCATCTGTGGTCCTCAGATCTAAATCTAGGGGTGACGTGACCTGGATAACACTGCATCAACTAACTGGATCGTAATTTTGTTTTAAATCTTCCAACCTCTTCTTTATGTGCTTTGTGATTTGTGTAAGTGACACCGTTATCACCTTTCCCTGATTCTTCTATTTTTGCTCCTGCCGTGTTGGAAACGTCATTCACGCCAACCTGCTCTCCATGAATTCTCCGTACATTAAGCGTACAGTTTAGGAGGTTACATAAACACAAAAGCACATGGGCCATGAATGTCCACAGCAAATTAGTTTGAAGTCTCGCCATCAAAGTGGCTCTAGAGGGAAGGTCAAAAGTTCGTCAGATTCATTATGTTTTCACACATTGGCTAAGGGAGCTGGAAATGTAATGTCTCTCGAAGTGACTTTCATACACGTAATACATTAAATGGGAGCTGGAGCCGCTCCACATATTTAACAAGTAGTGATATAATACAGAGGCAACATTTTTCACCCAGCAAAATAAATCTGCCTTGATTTTGAAACATTATCTTTTAATTAGGTTAAGTCTATTTTAACCAGGCTCAGCTGCAGATATCTTTTGGATCTGACTGTTTGTGTTGCCTGAAGCGACACTGCATCACATAATAAAGCTGCAGTGATCTGGATGGACAGAGAAAGTCAGCCTTCTCGGACACATTTACTGGACTCTTTCTCGCCCGTATCAAATAACTGTCTGCTATTGTATTTCCTGTGCTTGCAGCTTTTATGAGGCTGGATGATGAAGCTCGGTGCCCCGCTGCACCAAAAGCTAATGAAGAAGCCTCAGTGCTGATGTCGCACACCAGATTTACTCACCTCAAGACCTGCGGCACCTCCATCAGACGAGAGCACCAGAGACACTCCCTGGGAAACACACTCTCTCCACACTCTCCTGTCTGCTGCAGATAATTCAGCCTGCATGCAGTCACTGCCAGGGAAATACAGATCCATTACCGTGTGACATACTTATGGAGGCAGATTAGAGCCAGGAGAGAATGGAATTTCATACATTTGAATTTGTGGTTAAATAAAAAAATGTAATTAAGTTGTAGGGCTAAATTTGAAAAAAGTATTGCTTCACGTCAAAATGCACCATCTTAATTTAGTTAGGATTAACTTTTTTTTGTCAAATTCTAGCTTTTGTCATTATATAGCTGTTTTAAACGTTGTGGTTATAGAACATTTCCAAGTATTGTGCTTCCAATATTTCAACTCAGGTAACAATTTTATTTATTTCACGGGTCGATCCTTTCTTAGTTTATTCCATATCAATTCATATTTTAAGGAAGTCACGTGGAGATGATTAGATTATCCAACATTTTAATCAATGATCCGATATAGCTACAGCAGCTGTCAAATACTGCTTAATCTCTTATGGGTTTGTTATTACAGTATTACATTGATTAACTTCCAATTAATAATCACAATTTACTGCTTAGTTTAGCTCACAGCAGGCCAGCTGAAGAGAATTGACATTTGTACACAGGCAAGTGTACAATTCAACATGTATTAGGAATAAAGTGTCCAATATAGGGAAGAAATGGAGCAAATCTATCGGGGGATTTCTTCTTAACAACTTCTCACAAGAGCCAATGCAAGTAACTAAGCTTTAACTGAAATAACATAATTAAGTCTCTGTTTTCTCAATCAGTATTAAATCACTTCCATGAAACTACAGAAATTATGGTAAAATAATGTGTTTGCACTCCACATTTAAGTGGCAAATGATATTGTTGCATTTTCTCGTTGGGTCTTATCTTGTTTACTCCTTGTCTCCCCCCCCCCCTTTGTAAGTGTTTGCCCTGCACTGATTGCATGTCTTTGATCTCCTTGCTGCGGTGTCTTCGCCTATCCTCTCTAGCTGTGTCTTATTAAAGTAATTAGTCCTGTCTCTATATATGCCTGTCTGTCCAAGCTTTCTAGTCATTCTCTTGTCAATGTGCCAATCAATGTCCCGGTCAATGTCGTACCCTTGTTTAGCTTTCTTTTTTTCCTGTTTCTGCTCAATTCCTTGTGTTCTCGCTGTCAATTCCCTGATCTCTCTGCCTTGTGTCATACTGGATTGTTTTGTCACTTTCCTTTAGTTTTACCATGCCTACTCCTTCTGTTTTAGTTTTTTGTACTAGCTTTGATTTAAGAAAACTCGCTTGCCTCCCCTCCATTCTACATTTGGGAACAGGTTTACTTGCGCCTTGTGACAACAGAAACACAGTACCACTAACAAACCAAGTTAATATCTTGTATAATATGGTACATTTTGAAAACGGCTGAGGGGGAGATTCGGGAAATAAAGTAAAAACAATACTCTACAGTGACCTGAGGCATCTCAAAATAACATATACAATAATAAAATGCATATAAAATATCACTTGCTGTTTAGAGCGGAGGCAGATGCGGATGCGGCTGAAAATAGCAAAGACGTGAATAAAGTTATGAGTTGACGCGTTGCAGATTGAGGCCTGAGTGAGTCATACTACACCCCTGTGAATGAAGTGAAGAAGTGATTCACTCTCAGCTTCACGCCGCTCTGGATCTCTTGTCACAACCTCTGAACTCAGCGTTGTTCCTGCGAAGACAAAGTTTGATTGAGCCCGACAACACAACTCTGCCGGTTTCCAAGAGGTGATTAAAATGAGCCCCATGCAGCCTGAAGTGGTTGCTTTGCATCTGGCGTAAACACACCCGCCCATGTTGCCAGGGTAATCTCAATTCATCGCCGTGGTGGGTAACAGGATATGACTGATGCTCGTTGTTTGTCATTAAAACGGCTGAGGGGAGATATTACTTTTATGAAGCAAGCAGGAATCACACTGAGACAGACATTCAGTCCTTCTCAAATACATAACACATCATGAAAAAGGATGAAAAAGCAGCAGCTTGAAGGATTTCTTATTGACTGAGGGACTGACAATGTTTTGTGTTAATAAAAGGAGAAAAATTGCTTCTCAAGGCAGGAGAAGAAAGACACAAAAGCTCTACAGTATATCTCATGAACTACATTAACACAAAAAATACATGCGGCATACACTACCTCATTAATTATCTGACTGTGTATACTGTAATTAAGACAGCTCTGCTAACTCTTCGCTTTTACCACATCATTAAAGCGAGCCGAGGGTCTGCTTCAGTACCGCCGGAGATTGCTCGGCTGATGAGGTCACCAAACATTTGAAGGTCAAATTGAAGAAAAAATCTGAAAGCCGAACTCATCAAAACAAGTTTTTACGTAAATGCAGAATCTCACTGCAGCACATCAAGACACAGATGTATTATGTAAGGTAGAAACATGTTCCTTTCCAATGTCATATCTGTGACGTGCCCACAGAGAAAGGAGGACATTTAGTTTCTGCTTTTTGATTATCAAGCCTGAGCTCAGTCTTTGAGCTTGATTCAGAGAGACATGAATAATTTCACTCGGTTATCAATACACAGTGAACTAATATCAAAGTAAAACGCGTCCAATTAATTGCTTCTCTAGCACTGACAGGTTCTTAGAGAACATACAGTATCTTCGTCTTAGCAGTGGACTCTTTTATAAAAATCAAACAAGACATGACATGTACTTCTTTAAATTAAGTAAATTCTATACATTTTTAGATGTCTGAAAACGAATTTAACACTTTACAATACATTTTATGTTAATTAAATTGTAACGCCTTCTTTTGAAGTCTTAAACCATGGCTACCGAACAAAAAGGAGAAGGACCATGAATACAATTACAGCTGATGATGAATGAAAACTTTGAATGTCTGCGTTCTTGCTTTATTTAGATGTATTTTCAGAAGTATTCCCTTATGAGATGAGAAAGTTCTTCTATTTTAAGTAAATAAACCATCCGAGTTTATGAAGATACCATTGTCACCAAGCTCAAAATGGAGCTTATGAAGTTGACATTTCAGGGATGGATAAAACATTTAGAGAAAATGCAGGTTTGTCGTTCAAATGAGGAAATCTCGAAAGATGTTTTGTACCAAATGTGTTACCTGTCTGATGATGGTTCAATGTGTCGTCACCTATTTGAGTCTCTAAATCTAAAAGAAAAACTCAGAAGTGTGTGAACTTGTGTTTTTCTGACTCAGTGTTTCTCGTGAGAAGCATCAGATTTGAGGACACTAGCACAAGAAGAGGAGGAGATATAAATAGCCTTTTTCTCTAAAGGGAAGGTGTTTGAATCATTAAAACTCGTGCAAAAAACCTTTGCATAATTTGTATCTGTATGTTTGTGTCATCCTGTTAAGATGGCTTGAAAAATTAATAGATAATTGGTCACAAAAAACTCACGCAAAACCCTCCAGGTTAGTTCAGTGACCCTTTAGAGACAACCGAACACCAAGGTATAAACCCCCTGGACATGATTTAAATTCCCAAACTCCAGCAGGTACAACACAATAGAAATATTTATATAAGATAAGAGAAGATGGTACTTTATTGAGGCATTTTACAATAAAACAAAACTACAAATAAACAAGAATAGAAAGAAAAGAAAAGAAAATAGAAAATATACATGTTGAGATAGAAAATATACATGTAGATATATACAAATATATATATTCAAAAATATATGACATATGAATATGGAATATTAAATATTGAACAGATTATATATGTGTAAATGTACAACGTGGTTTTATTTCAAGAGAAACTATGGAGCAGAGAGTTCTCTTTCAGCCAGAGGTGATTTGTTGTACAGAGTTATTGCAGTGGGCAAGAATGTGTTCCTGTATCGGTCCTTGTGACAGCGGAGCTGCAGCAGTCTGTTAGAGAAGGAGCTCCGTTGACTGTCCAGCTGCAGGTGGAGAGGAAGGGTGGGGTTATCCACGATGGACAACAGCATGTTCAGTGTCCTCCTCTCCACCACAGCATCAAAGGGGTCCAGCTTGATGCCGATGACAGACCCAGCTTTCCTGATCAGTTTATTGATCCTGCTGGTGTCACCGGCTCTTATGCTGCCCCCCCCCCCCAGCAGACTGCAGCAAAGAAGAGTGCACTGGCCACAACAGACTGGTAGAAGATCTCCAGCATCTTGCTGCATACGTTGAAGGATCTCAGCTTCCTCAGAAAATAGAGTCTGCTCATCCCCTTCTTGTACACAGCGTCAGTGTTGATCCTCCAGTTCAGCCCATTGTCTAAGTGCACTCCCAGGTACTTGGAGTCCTCCACAACAGCCACATCCTCTCCTAGAATGCACAGGGGCAGAGGAGGAGAAGTCGTCCTCTTCCTCCTGAAATCAATGACCATCTCTCTGGTCTTGGCCACATTCAGAAGCAGATGATTTCCTCCAGTCCACTCTACAAAATCACCCACCAGCGCTCTGTACTCCTCCTCCCGTCCATCCCTTATACACCCTACCTCAGCAGAGTCATCCGAAAACTTCTGCAGGTGGCATGACTCTGAGTTGTATTGAAAGTCAGAGGTGTATAAGGTGAACAGGAAAGGAGACAGCACAGTCCCCTGTGGGGCTCCAATACTACCAACCACCACATCAGACAGCACACTGCCCAGCCGGACGTACTGTGGTCTGTCCGTGAGGTAGTTGGTAATCCAGGAGATGGTGGACGAGTTTACCCTCATAGCCTGCAGCTTGTCACTCAGTAGCCGAGGCTGATCGTGTTGAATGCGCTGGAGAAAAGGAAAAAAAGGTGACATTTTTCTGCAGAATGAGCCCTTCATTTATAAATTAAAGTGCATTTAGCAGATTTTGATAACAATATTTAACCTTCAATTCTGCATTTAACACTACTAACTGTTATCAACTTACAGTAAATACAGTATGTGGATTTGCACTTTCATTCAACCTGACCTTATTAACTATATCATATAGGATTTGTGTGCAAATTATATATTTCTTTAGTTTCCAGTAGACTGGATAAAGGTCTTGAATAACAATGTGACATTGTAAAATGTGACATTATACTGAAATTGTGTGTAAAGGACTATATTATGTTATATCCTGCTTTACTTTTATGCTAATGTTGAAGAATAATGAGAAACATGGCCTTAACCTGATTAATTATGTAAGTTTCACAGGGTTCAATTCACATGAGACTTCGTCAGTAACACCAGAAAAAAGATACCAGCTCCTCGAACAGCCGTGGATTACAGTTTTGATCCGAGATCAGGAAGGTCAAACTGAACCTGAGAATAACCTCAGTCCACACAATAAAAATGAAAGCATTACCAGCACCTGATTAAGTATCAAATGACCCATAATGTCCTCTACATCAGGTTCAGGTTGCCAAGATATAATTACAATATGTTCAGGGCTTCTGCTATAAGCTTCTTATGCAACACACTCAGTGGTTGATTGAATTTTATCACGTCGTTATGTAAGCGTTTCTTGAAATGCTGGGCTGCAGACGCTCTACGTACAGTGGCAGGAAACAGGAAAGGAGTTTAAATTGTAATCGTTCTTAAAGTACTTTGGCGTGTCTGACTAACTTGGCTGACTTGGAAAACATTGGCCCAAATTAAAGTAGATTCAGAGCTCAGAGGATTCATTTGGAAGGAGCTTCTATTGTGAACGTCACTTAATGGATGGTGATTACATTTCAGGCAAGTGGATGTTTGCATTTTTTGAAACTTTCATACAGGAAATGTAGCTTTGGGGTAAAATGGACTTGCTGACACACACACACACACACACACACACACACACACACACACACACACACACACACACACACACACACACACACACACACACACACACACACACACACACACACACACACACACACACACACACACACACACACACACACACACACACACACACACACACACACACACACACTGCTGCCAATCAACAGCTTTAAAGATGAAGTTGCCTAGCAGCAGAAGTCAGAAAACAAGCTTCCTCTTTGCTCTCCTCAGCGAACCCTCAGTGCAGCTGTGGGCATCGCTGTTTTGGATAAATTATTGGGATGAATGGAAGAAGTCTGCATAGAGCTTTTTCCTTTTTGTTCTGCACAAATCTATTCGCTTCATGGTGCCTGTAATAATCCACAGAGGATTTTCTACCGTGACTTTGGTGCTCTGCTGATATAACTTCCATCATGATGAAAACATCACTGATATATGGTTTCCAAGGCAAGGCACATTTATTTATACAGCACCTTTCAACACAAGGAAAAGTGCTTTACAAAAATGAAAGACATTAAGAGCATTAAGAAACATATTATAAAAGATAATAAAACATGATTAACAAAGGTACATGAATAAAAGTTACAGTGCAGCGTGATACACATCTTAAATGTTTAGGTCTGACTCTCAATCATTGCTAACTTTTTAGCAGAAATAGTTTTCTCTGACCTGACTTTCTTTCTACTTTCTTTTTGAACTTATCCAATAGTTATATAAAAGTGTTTCATTTAAAAAGGACCCCCCTTTTGAAAATTCTAATCTGCAACACAATATTCCGAAAATTCAACGGATCCTGGCAATATTTGTGTAGCATATAAAATGAATTTGCTCCCAGACATTCATGTGGCAAGTTAAGTAAAAAAGGAAGTTGTCTATCTAGCTGTTACCTGTAGTTTGAATAAAACATAGTGTCCCTTTTTATAAGATTTGTTGTATGTGATTAATTAATGTTGTACCTTTTTGCAAAAACTTAGCCAATAAATTCATGCTAACAATTATGAATAAGCGCTTTATCAACCAAGTGGATTGAATTAGCATTTTGCATGCGTCATTGTAATTCACTGTGTATTAATTCTCCATCCCTGTTAATAAATAGCATCTGCTCCATTTCACGGTATAGATGTGCTTCATTTTCCTGCTCATGTTAATTCTGTTTGTTTCTTTTCTTCTCAAGGAGAAGGTAGACGCATGCAAAAGCAGTTAAAAACTATTAGCATCCTCTACGTCCCCTACTTCATAAATGTTTCCTCATGTCCTTTCTTTCCATGCATGAACCGTTTTATCCTGTCTCTCTAAAACCCTTTAATATACAACCCAAAATATATTGATGTAAGTAGTGTGCTGGGTTTTGTACTAAGCTGATTAGCCCTGGACAGTTTTGCACTCTTAAGAAATGTAATAATTGTGTTTTTGATGTGGTCCTGATGAGAGTGCAGCACTACTGCACTCATGTTGAGGAGGGAGCGACGCACCGCTGCGCTTTGTACCGTGCTGCAATCATCCTCATTACCATCAGCTTAATCTTTTAAATAAGTTAGTGTAAACATGTTGGTGTTTCATCACAGCTTAGCACATAAAGAGGGTTTGTTTACACACATTCCTGGACAGGACATTCCTGGATAAATAAAGGATAAATAAAAAATAAAACATAAGTATTCCATTCAGTAGCTCATTTCCTGCTTCAGGTTCATTTCTGCATGGGATGTTGCTTCAGAAATAAGGGATGGTTCTGTATCCTAGGATGTTAAATACCTAGGTAAAGTTCAAAGAATTATGTTTTCTCTTTTTAACCCTTATAACAAACATGTTGTACAGAGGGCTGTGGCTATAGTTGAAGATACTGAGTCCAACTTTTGGGGAATATAACAACATGGAGAAGATTGCATTTTACAATTAAACATTTACACATGTTATATCTTTTATAAAGTACAAATTTCCGCACTTGAAGACTCAGAATGTTTAACGACTCTTAGGCCCAAAACATATACTGTATAAAGGATGGGTAACATCGATATCTAAATGTGGGGTATTCAAATTAACAGAAATTATAATTCAACGGTTAAATTGAACATTTCATATTGCCTTCAGCGCCGCTTTTATATTACGGCACATAATGACATAATGTGTTGAAAATCATCAGAACTAATAACTTTTCTAAGAGCAAAATATGAGTTATTAGATATTTCTCAGTTTTTCAGCTATAGCAACAAAACTAAAAAACAATGGCCTTTACACATATCAGCTCTTGGTAATATGATAGTATGATGCAAGGTAGTTTACAAGGGCTAAAACCTCCTAAAATAAAATAATAACACTGAAGTTTAGTTCCACAGGGTAGCACAATAAAAAGACAACTAGCTGTTACATCGAGTAATACTAGACCAGCATCATAGTCAACATGTTTCATGGAGACAAATTGTCTTTATTGAAACACACACACACACACACACACACACACACACACACACACACACACACACACACACACACACACACACACACACACACACACACACACACACACACACACACACACACACACACACACACACACACACACACACACACACACACACACACACACACACACACACGTCTTGGATATACATCATAACGTGTGTACAGGCACATCCTCTTGTTGAGGCAATCAGTGTGTTGCACCGAAACTTTGTTTTTCATTCACTCTGGTTAAGCCTTTAATGCTTTTCTCAATGAAAACTACGGTGGCCCTGAAGTGCAAGACACCACAGCATTTCACAAAACACAACAGCATTTCAGAAAACACAACAGCATTTCACAAAACACAATCATTTCACAAAACACAATCATTTCACAAAACACAATAGCATTTCACAAAACACAACAGCATTTCACAAAACGCTACAGCATTTCAGAAAACACAACAGCATTTCAGAAAACACAACAGCATTTCACAAAACACAACAGCATTTCACAAAACGCTACAGCATTTCAGAAAACACAACAGCATTTCAGAAAACACAACAGCATTTCAGAAAACACAACAGCATTTCACAAACACCACAACATTTCAGAAAACACCACAGCATTTCACAAAACGCCGCAGCATTTCACAAAACACCACAGCATTTCACAAAACGCCGCAGCAATCACAAAACATCACAGCATTTCAGAAAACACCGCAGCATTTCAGAAAACACCGCAGCATTTCACAAAACACCACAGCATTTCACAAAACGCCGCAGCATTTCAGAAAACACCGCAGCATTTCACATTGGACGGAAAGGGTATTCCTTAGGGAGAACACTTCTTGTTTGTGATTGAACAGAGCCAGCCAGAGAAGCACTGCTGTGATTGGTTGTTTTTGCTGCCAGTCAAGAAATGACGCTTCGTGATTGGCCCAACACATCAGCTGTTAGCTGTTAGCACACACTCAGAGCTCACAGCTCCTCATATCTGTTCAGAAACTGGACAAAAGTTAAACATATACAAAACACAGACTGTCTATCTATGTCATGGTGAATACAGTCGCTGCTTTATTTATGTCTGTATGACGTTGTTGTGAGCGTGGACGGAGCAGCTACAGGTTAGTTTAGCCTGATCGATCCGATTCCGATAGGATTTACATGGAGATACGCCCCGCCCCCTCTCCAGCGTCTTGTTTGAATGACAGGAGTAAACACAGAATTAATGCTTTATTAATTCATGGTTTTTAAGGGGCTTATCTCCATGTAAATACTATGGTAGACTACTCAATATTCGCATCGCTCTAATCACTCGAGTTTCACGCGGCTGTCAGCTGTGTTTGCTCCTGTCATTCAAACAAGACGCGCTGGAGAGGGGGCGTGGCGTATCTCCATGTAAATCTATGGGAGATACCAACTACAACAAAATGAACATATTTGACCGTGATTTAATGGTGATACATGTTTCAAAGTGATGCCGAAGCAACTACATACTGATAACGGTTAGTAAAAACCATGAATTAACGCTTTGACAAGTTTGCAGACAAGACGGCAGGCGAAAAGCTTTTAAAATGCGTGTTTTCTGAATGGAATCGGATCCATCAGGCTAAACTAACCTGTAGCTGCTCCGTCCACACTCACAACAACGTCATACAGACATAAATAAAGCAGCGACTGTATTCGCCATGACACAGACAGTCTGTGGTTTGTACATGTTTAACTTTTGTCCAGTTTCTGAACAGATATGAGGAGCTGTGAGCTCTGAGTGTGTGCTAACGGCTGATGTGTTGGGACGGGACCGGTTGGGACATATTGCGCTGTCGGGCGTTGACCAATCACGAAGCGTCATTTCTTGACTGGCAGCAAAAACAACCAATCACAGCAGTGCTTCTCTGGCTGGCTCTGTCCAATCATAAACAAGAAGTGTTCTCCCTAAAGGAATACCCTTTCCGTCCAATGTGAAATGCTGCGGCGTTTTGTGAAATGCTGTTGTGTTTTGTGAAATGCTGTAGTGTTTTGTGAAATGGTGATGTGTTTTGTGAAATGCTGTAGTGCTTTGTGAAATGCTGTGGTGTTTTGGGAAATGCTGTTGTGTTTTGTGAAATGCTGTAGAGTTTTGTGAAATGCTGTTGTGTTTTATGAAATGCTGTAGTGTTTTGTGAAATGCTGTGGCGTTTTGTGAAATGCTGTTGTGTTTTGTGAAATGCTGTAGTGTTTTGTGAAATGCTGTTGTGTTTTGTGAAATGCTGTTGTGTTTTGTGAAATGCTGCGGCGTTTTGCGAAATGCTGTTGTGTTTTGTGAAATGCTGCGGCGTTTTCTGAAATGCTGTTGTGTTTTCTGAAATGCTGTTGTGTTTTGTGAAATGCTGTAGTGTTTTCTGAAATGCTGTTGTGTTTTGTAAAATGCTGTGGTGTCTTGCACTTCAGGGCCACCGTAGAAAACAGACTTGAACTTAATTCACCACAGATTGACACAAGAAAATCGATTCAACCCGAAGACTCAGCACACAGCGCTCTCTCAAACAATGAGGTGTCATGTGTACTGTAACTCATGACAGAGATGTTCACAAGTCTTTTTTTGCAAGTCCAAGTCAAGTCTCAAGTCTTTGTGGGGTGAGACTTGATCAAGTCTCAAGTCTTTGGTCACGAGTCCAAGTCAAGTCTCAAGTCTCTAAAAAATGTAATAAGCCTTCTATTATCTGCTGCTATCCAGTCTGTTAAGAATACTGCACAGCTATATCTAAGACATTCAAAGCATTTACTGTATTATTATCACTCCTATATCTATTAGCATATGTATCAGTACTGATTAGTTGTTTGTTATATGATCACTTTAAACAGGCTATTGCAATGCAATATGAGGAAAAACATCACACTTTAGCTAAATGCAAACAACTTATAAGCAAAACACTTCAGAATCAGAAATCAGTATCACAAATACTTTATTAATCCGGAAACTGTGTTAAAAGTACTTAAAAGTAAACATTTGTTTTGTGCCATTTGCAACTAAAAAACTATTGCTGCAATATTATCTGAAATATACTGAACTGGTGATATTAAAACATGACCTGTTCCAAAAGAGATATCTATCATTAACACCATTTACCAGCCAAATGCTGGTAAATCATGCAAGTGGCTGGTACTGTATGTTGCACGCACCAGCCAAAAATAACAATGGCAATCTATTGAGTGGCTGGTAAAATGTCAACATTCACTAGGCTAGCCATTTGGCCAGTGGACAAAAATGTTAAAATTTGACCTCTGCAACCGTATTGTTTAATTACATTGGGTCTCTAATGACATCTTTTAAGTCTACTATAAATACACATATTCCTCTATCCTCTCACTCAAACCCAGTGTAATGGTAACCTGATAAACCTGTAACATTAACGTTACGTGGTCAACAATAAACCTGTAACCTGCCTATAAACCGACAGATGTATTTATGTATGTAACTATGTATTTTTCTACGTTTAACGTTAGCCAGTAGATGGTGGCAGCGGAACGTAATGATTAACGTTACCGACCTTTTTTATGTCATGTCAAGAGTTGGATGTCAACGCCACTCAACGCAAACAAGTGTGACAAGCAAACATTCACTCATCTTTTCAAATATTCAGTTACAAAGCTAGTAGCAAGCTAAGTTAACATTACATAGCTGATGCTGAGCTAAACATGTTTGCTAACCGTCCATATGTGTTAATGTGACTGACCTCTCCGGGTGAGTTTTAAAGTGCCTGATGACATTTGACGTTGTTGCACCAGCATCCTTGATTTTAATATTGCAGACTTTGCAGTGTGCGCTCCTTTTGTTGGTGCCGCCGGCGTTTTGTTCGAAGTTTTTATAGTTGAACCTAATTACAAGCGGTACAGCTGCAGGTGTGCCGCCGGTCGCCATGGTGCTACCATAATGTTAATGTTAAAGGTGGGGTAGGTAAATTTGAGAAACCGGCTCGAGATACACTTTTTGTTATATTCCATGGAATGCTCTTAACATCCCGATAGCCGGCCCGGCTAAAGTAACTGGATGGCCTACCTGCCTGTCAGCCTTCCATCGGGGCACAAACTAATCTCGTGCCCTCATTGGTCATGTGCGCGTTCGTGTGTGTTGGAGGAGGGGCTCTGTGAGGAAGTGGCAGATTTTCTCCGGTTGTGTATTTTCAAATTCTAGCGATCTCGAGCTGGTTTCTCAAACTTACCTACCCCACCTTTAATACGCCAAAAATATAAAACACAATGATTGTTCACGAGTCCCAAAACACGAGTCCAAGTCGAGTCCGAAGTCTTTTGAGCAGGAGTCCAAGTCAAGTCTGAAGTCTCTGTGTGTGCGACTTAAGTGCGACTCGAGTCCGAGTCACAAACTCGAGTCCCCATCTCTGACTCATGAGACCTTTTTTAGCAATTTAAGTGTAACATAATTGACATTTAAAGTGGCCATGGTCAACATTTTATTCATAACTAGATGTTTTCAAAAGGGGCAGGGCGTATATGAACCTAAATGTTCAAAAAGAGGTAACCACAAAGCGATATTTAACTGAAAATACTAGGGAAATGTTTACTCAGAATTTTTCTTCCACACTTGCCCCTGCTAACATCTCAGTAAATGAGCTACTGTAGTAGATCATTTTAATTCAAAAATTGAAAATGTTATAGATGCCATTGCTCCAACTAAGGTAAAGGAAGTGACTGGGAAGAAAATATCTCCATGGAGAAAGGCCATGACCGTGAGAGCAGAAAAAAGAGTGTCGAAAAGCTGAACGTAGGTGGCGAAAAACAAATCTCCAGGTTCACTTTGAAATCTATAAAGAGAGACTTGGCCTTTATAATTTGGAATTGAAAAACGCACGACAGTCTTTCTTTTCTGACATCATTACCAAAAACAAAAACAATGCACGTGCCTTGTTTGCTACCGTCGACAGACTAACTAACCCCCCAGTGTCAGTAGCCTCTGAATTTCTATCCACCAGGGCATGCAATGATATTGCCTCCTTTTTCACTGACAAAATTCAGAAAATCAGACAAGCAGTCAGTGCCTCTGCATCAGGTACAGCAAATGTGTTGTCCCTATGTCCACCTAATATCAATTCAAACACCATGACACAATTCCATCAGATTAATGATAAAAACCTAGAGGACATTATTCAACTTCTGAAATTCTCCTCCTGCTGCCTTGATATTATTCCAACAGGATTTTTCAAAGACGTTTTGCCTTGCATGGCCTCAGATCTACTTCATATAGTAAACAAATCTCTTCACTCAGGTATTTTTCCACAGGCCCTGAAAACTGCAGTCATTAAACCGCTCTTAAAAAAGAATAATCTAGATGCTTCAGTAATGAACAATTACAGGCCCATATCAAACCTGCCATTTCTAGGTAAAATCATTGAAAAAGTTGTTTTTCAACAGTTGAGTAATTTCTTGCATTTAAATAGCTGTTTGGATGTGTTCCAGTCAGGCTTTCGTCCAAACCACAGCACTGAGACTGCTCTTGTAAAGGTCTTCAATGACATCCACTTAAACACAGACAGTGGCAGAACTTCAGTGTTAGTATTATTATATCTCAGTGCTGCGTTTGACACTGTTGACCACAACATATTACTCGACCGACTAGAAAACTGGGTGGGACTTTCAGAAACAGTTCTAAATTGGTTTGAATCCTACTTAAAGGACAGAAACCACTTTGTTTCTATAGGTAAATACACATCTGAGTTGACAAATATGACATGTGGGGTACCTCAAGGCTCCATCTTGGGGCCTCTTCTCTTTAACATCTACATGCTACCACTGGCTCAGATAAGGAAGAACAACAAAATAAGTTACCATAGCTATGCAGATGACACACAAATTTACGTAACAATTTCACCAGGAGACAATGCTCCAATTCAAACACTGAGTAAGTGCATTGAACAAATCAATGACTGGATGTATCAGAACTTTCTCCAATTAAACAAAGATAAAACTGAGGTAATGGTTTTTGGAGCCAAGACAGAACGTATAAAAGTTAGCGCTGAGCTTCAGTCTGCAATGTTCAAAACAACAGATAAAGCCAGAAATCTAGGTGTAGTCATGGACTCTGACCTGAGTTTCAACAGTCACATTAAAACAGTTACTAAATCAGCCAACTATCACCTAAAGAATATATCTAGGATTAAAAGACTAATGTCACAGCAGGATTTGGAAAAACTTGTCCATGCTTTTATCTTCAGTAGACTGGACTACTGCAATGGTGTCTTCACAGGTCTCACTAAAAAATCTATTAGAAAGCTGCAGCTGATTCAGAACGCCGCTGCTCGAGTCCTCACTAACACTAAGAAAGTGGATCACATCACTCCTGTTCTGAAGCCTGTGTGTCAAAGAATAGATTTCAAAATACTGCTGCTGGTTTATAAAGCTTTGAATGGTTTAGGCCCAAAATACATTTCTGACCTACTGCTAAATTATGAACCACCCAGATCTCTCAGGTCTTCAGGGACTGGTCAGCTTTCTGTCCCCAGAGTCAGAACTAAACATGGTAAAGCAGCGTTCAGTTATTATGCTCCAAATATCTGGAACAAACTCCCTGAAAACTGCAGGTCCGCTGCAACTCTGACTACTTTTAAATCCAGACTAAAGACTTTTCTTTTTGCCGCTGCTTTTAATTGAACTATTCACATCTTAAACTACTCTGTAACTTTTATCCATGTATTTTTTCTTTTAATGTTTATTTTATTATCTTTTATTTTTAATGACTGATTTTAAATGCCATTTTCTTAATGTCTTTCGTTTTTTGTAAAGCACTTTGAATTGCCTTGTGTTGAAAGGTGCTATATAAATAAACTTGCCTTGCAAGTCCCCCTTTTCAACACATTGTTAAGCTGCAGTGCCGTAACCTCACTGTTTTGATTCACGCTCGTAGCGTAACGTCCAGTATACACTACCATCTCATCAGCTGGTATAGAGAGACAATTTAGAGACACTACCTGGTGAAGTATTGGAGTATTTAGCAGCCAAAGAGTCCTACTGTATATTTACTTCCGGAGGTGGAGGCGACCAAAAACAGAGCTAAACGAGAGAAAGGATTGGATGTTTATTATTAATTAATGATAACATTGCTACGGAATCGCAGGATGTTTAATAGGTTACTTTATTCTTGGAAGTTCACCATATGAATAATATGTCATGTACATTTCATTTGAATTTCTTCAGATCTTAAAAACTCGCAGTAAGCAGAAGATTGCTTTTCAGCTCCTGCAATCCAGCTGTAGTGAAGTGAAACTTTGCTGATACAAAAGCTTAGAGCCGTTATGATGATATACTGCAACGCTCAGTATTTTTGGCAATGTGCGAGTAATCACTCTTGGGTAATGGTTAAATAATTTGTTGAGTTTATATTTTTAAACTCCAGCTGGGATGAAAGGATGAAAACAAGGGTGAGCTTTGTGGATCCCCCTCTCCAGCCTCAAGCCTCTCTCTGGACATCACTTCAATTTGAAACACTAGCTTGGTGTAGTAAATTGGCATTTGCTTCGCACAAACATTCATTCATCAATCTGTCCCCCTCTCACATTCCCCCTCTTCATCTGTCTCCCTCAATCACCTCCCATTTCCTTGTCTCTTTCCATTTCACTCTTCTCCCTATATAGCTTCTTGCTCAGTCCCCCGTTTCCCATTTTGCCACTTCCCCCTTCTGTCTGTTCCTCTCCTGCAGAATTCACCACCTACTCTCATGAATACATCTGCGTCATTCTTCCTGTGGATCTACGTCAGACCTACTTCAGGATCGTAGGGGGAAAGATTTGTTTTCCTATCCTTAGATCCCTGTAATAAGGGGAATAAAGAGAGAGGAAGAGAGTGGGCGAGTAGGAAATGAGAAAGTAAAGAAAAAAGTGGAAGTTGAAAGAAATGGGGTGCAAATATGAGCATTAGGAGGATGGCTCTGCTTGAACATGTTGCATGATACTGTGTGTGAGATATGACATGGTTTACATAGTGACATTACTATGAAAAAAGGTCCTGCAGCACAGCAAGTATGAGAAAATAAAGACCTTTTTGAACATTAAAGCATTGAAACATGTCACAGTAGAGGCACAAAATATGAATACTGTAATATGAATCTGAAAATTAGAATAATGTGACCCCTGTAAAAAGCAATTGTTTGTTGTCATTAACTGGGACCCTATGGAATGAATGTCAGATTGATTTTTGGAGTTGTTGTCATGCTTGAAATGTTGTTTTTTTACCATTTGCAGTTGGTTTTAGTTTTTATCGTGTGTCTTGAAATCTGAAGGAACGATGGTCTTTGACACTGCGTCAAGTGACAGCTTGTACAAAGATTAAATATCCCACGCTTATCCTCCTCATGGGACTCTGTTGTGCTTTTTTTTGACAGGCTGCCAAACATTACAGAAATCCTGGAAGTCAGTGACATTAGAGGGATGCCAAATAGGCAGCGTTTGAGGCTGTGTGGAGGGAAAGATAAACCCCAACACTGAAGGCTGGTCCGCTGTTATTGCTCTGGGACTTATCTCTCGTTCATCGCCTTTCTCCCTTATCTTCAGAGGACAAAGAGCTTTCAGAAATGGAAGTAAAGGACAGAGCAGAGAAGCTAAGGCCTCTAAATGTTGAGATGTATCGACTTGTCGTGATACACAATCCTGATGGAAAAATAATGTAAAATAATGTTTTTTCTTTGTGGAAATGGCAAATAACAATCATGTTAAAGGGGCTCTATGAATATGTGAACTGATTTATCATAACATAGCAACTTAAAGCAGCATCTTAAATGAAATATTGTGATGGGTCAATCAGTGTCATAGCCAATTGAAGCTCTTACATCATCATCATCATCAGCGTCAGAGAAGTCTGGATGCTGAGGATGAATCATGTCTAAACTGGCAGTTATTAAAAGAAAACCAAAAATACCCCACCCTGCACCCTTGCCAGGAAGTCTAAACAGGGAAATTCAGTTAACCGTGGATGAAAAGGAACCCTGTTACATTTAATGTGTCTCTTCAGTTTAACCTCTACACTGACATTTGTATTCTTTATCTATGTGTTTGCATACATTGATTATATTCTCTTTTATCTTGCATTTTTTATTCCTACCATGCTTATTCATCCCTCGATCTGCACCCTTTCTGCCATGCTATTTATTAAAAAGCTGTGGCTTACAGGGGAAGTGCCATCTGTCCTTGGCAGACTTGATCCTGGCGATGATTCCAACGAGCTACTATAAATATGAAAGGGACATATGTGATGGAAACACATACGTCCGAGGGGAATAAATAGGCTGACGTGTTTGTGATGGGTAGCTTTTTTAAATGTCAATATTGACCGCACATTTCCGGGCACATGTACAAACACGTCAATGTTTCATTTTGTGACGTCGAATGATTGAATTCAATTGATTTTTGTCAGCTTAAAGGGGACCTATCATGCAAAATGCACTTTGTGATGTCTTTTATACATAAATATGTGTCCCCAGTGCGTCGGGAACTCACGCGTCAGAAAATAAAACCCTCTCTCTTTTCCTCCGTACCCAAATCTTTTTAAAAAACGGGTACAACAAGCGGATACAGATTTTCTGCTGATCTGACGTCAAATCGGCAGCGGACCCACAGAAAATTGCTATCAGAAACAATGCCTGACGTGTTTTGGATGTAATCTTTGTTCACATTAGCAAGCCTCGCTAACACTCAGAGCTAACCTGTACTGTAGAAAAAGCAGGAAATAAAAAAAGGAACTCACCTTGTGATAAACTCGCAAGAGAAAAAGCATTTGAGCTCCATACTGTTTCAGAAATAATCCTTGATGTGGTTTAGAACAACCAACATTTCGATTCCAACGGCATCATTTAGAAATGTGAATTTCGGTTCCGCTTTTCGATGCCTGAGGAAATGTTTTTCGCCGCTCTCCGTAGCCTACTGTATGACTGCGGCGGGGCGGGAAATGTAGCGTTGTAACTATACTTCCTACAGCGTAGGAGGGCACCAGATCTGTGGAGGCGTTGCGCTGACAGCTCTAGGAGGAAAAACAAATGTTTTGACCGTTGGGGCTCATCCTAATTTTCGGTCTTGATGTAACAACATTCATAATTAAGTAAATGTAACACCCTTTTCATCCCGGTTACACTTTTCATTTGCCCTGTACGATGGGCGCTGTCAGTGATGAAAATGGGGGATGTTGGCTTATCTGGCACCCGCAGCTCACAGCCAAAGTGCGAGTGAGCGTGGGAGCGAGCGAGGGAGAAAGGGACGGTGCACCGGTTCTTATTATACATCCATGACCGGTACGCGCTGTTGTTATTAGCATCCGGTGCTAGCTGCTCTAACGTAAGAAGAAGATGTTTCTACAATGATGTGGAGGGAGATTCCTCTCCAGTCAGACTGAGAGGCTGATAACTACAGCTCAGTGAGGTAAAGGACTCAGGGGGAGTGTTTAGATAGTTCACTCTAGTCTAAGTTATCTCAGTGGGTCTCAAACGTTTTGATCGCAATTTATGTAAACACATATTGCCAAGGCACTCCTTTATAATTATTGGGATAAAACAGGTTTGAAATCATTTCAATGTATACTATAGGACAGTAAACCAGACATATCGTTTTAAACTGGAGAGATAAAAAAAAATGTATAAATAAAATAGTAAAATAAGATATGAATGAACAACAAAAATAAAATACATTACTTGTTATTGGCTATGGTAGGTTATTGACTTATTGGTTATGTTCACATACTTATTTAATTATTAAAATGTAAACCAATCTTTTTCATATGGGTGTTTAGAGTTGTACCCCCTCGATCTAGTCTCTAGTAATTCTGCTTAAAGTGCACCAGATTGAAGCATTTTACTTTAAAATGTTCAAACATTTCTTACAGGTATGCCTGAGAAGGCAGATATGCTTGTTTTTCTCAACAAGAACTGTTCTTTAAAAGTTGGACTGTTGCACTGTTGTAGCTTCAGTGGTTCTCAGGTTACAGTTACATCGCAGTGAATATAAACAGACTGATTAAATGTGAATATTACTGTAAACTAACCTGTGTAAAAGTTTCTCGAATAAATGTAATTTTTTTGGTGGAAGAAGCATGTATCATTTTTTTACCCTGCCCCTCAAAGAATCGGAATTGAGAACCGTTAAGAACCGGAATCGAAAAGTAGAATCGGAATCGGAATCAGTATCGTGGAAATTCAAACGATACCCAACCCTGTTTAGGTTTAGGGTTAGGGTAAGAGTAAGGTTAAGGGTAAGGGTTAGGGTTAGGCATGTGTTGGTTATGGTTAAGGTTAGGATAAGTCTCCAGGAAATGCATGTAAGCCAATGTAATGTCCCCTGAAGTGATGTATACATGGTGTGTATGTGTGTGTGCGTGTGCGTGTAGGTGTGTAGGTGTCTGTTTTATACAAGTTGAGGCAAGCTGTGTGTTTCCGACCCTCTTTGCTGTCTCTGTCTGACCCATTTTTCTGCAGCTAAGTGGTGATCTGTAGTGAAATTGGTTCAGGGGGTCTGTTAATGTATGTCACACTTCTTTAGCTTTAAATAGATAATAGCACCACCGAGCAGCGAGACGTGTTAGAATACGCTCAGAGACGCTGGGTTTATTTAACAAAACATGAACAGCATTACAGCAACTCTGCAAACGGCTGTAAACCACTTTTCTTGGTGTATTCTAAAAAATATATGTTGAAAAAAAAACAAATGACATATGCACAGTCAACTTTTGCTGCAGGCAATGATTTAAACACATGATGTTAGAGCATTTCCATGTCTCGAAATAAACGTCTGCTTATAACCGCCAGCTTCGGCACAGCACTGAGAGGGGTGCACAGAATAGTGAACAACAAATGTGGTTGAAAGATCAGTGTGACTAATGGATGAGCCTCATGTGGCTGACAGTGACGAAATGAGACCCTGTTCTTCTCACACTCTAATGGGGACCTGGTGGCAAACTAAACAAACCTGTACATGATTGAATTTGTACAACTCATTAGGCAGCAGTGATTGACTATGCAGACTTGGAAACGGTGAGGCTCGTGTGCCCGTGACCTTGAAGACTTTCGACTCTGGGATAAACAACCTTTCTTAAATCTCCTGCGATCATTTCTCAGTACAGCCGGCGGCGGCGGCGGCGGCCTATGCTAGCTGCAGCTGTGAACAATATTCCCATGTGGTGACCAATCAGGACTGTCATCAGAGCAGTGGAGTCAGACTTAACAATCGATTCATTTCTGCTGACAGCCTAAAGCCCTAGGCAAAAAAAGCCTCGCTGAAGTATAAGCGCTCTAACCTTCACGTTTCCATGCAGAAAATATACTTTAGTGGCCGTGGTGATTGAAGATACTGAAATAGAATCACTCCTCCTCAGTCTATATTTGTTATAACTCCATCACATGCATGTTTTCTGAGAATATTAATAAATCGCTGTTCTCGTCTCCAACGGTAAATCAATGAATAACTACTAAATAACACTTCCTCAGCTCTGAAATTCATGTTTGCGAGACAGAAAAAGAAAGTAGCCCACTTTATGGATGTCTCCAGAGTGTGTTTGTCCTTGCAACAGTTTTAAAAGACTGAACCGTGTGAGAGGATTTCATCTGTTGTTGATGAGCACTGTGCTGCGACACAAAAGCTTTCTCCTCATATTCGGAAAGTAATTATGGCAGGGATTGAGAAGGGTCCAACAGGATTCTTTCCATAACAAACAACCGACACACTTGAAAGGAGCTTTTAAAAAAATAGTACTGCACATTCTCTCTGTAGCAGCCTATATGTCTAAACGTCTGTTTATGTATGAGGATTACGCCCTATTTATGCATGCAAAAAAGCACTCCCCTGATATATATTAATCACATTGTGCTTTCAAGTGAGGAAGCACATCTCCCCAACTGTCAAAATGTCTCTGGATGAAAAACATTGATAACTGTGGGGGGAAAAATGTTGACTAGGCGAGGAGGGAAACCGACTAAATGAAAGGAAAAACCGGATGCCTAGAGAACCAGCTAGCCTTCAGCTCAGGGTAAAAAAACTCAAAGGACTCACAACAAAGAAGGTTGTCTTCAGTTGTTTTTTTGTTGTTGTTTTTTTTCAGGAGGTATTCATGATGGGGGAGGCAGTGAAAAAGAGCTTGCTCATGTTGCAAATTGTGAGATGAAAGAGTGTAAAAAAGGGCCTTTGAGGAAAGAGAAGGCTTTCCAGGCTAATTGTGGTAGCTTCTCAGTGATCAGCATGCAGGTTGCACAGTGTCTGTCAACTTTGTGCCAGCAGAAAGTCTCCTTTGGGCAGCTGTGAGGAAATGGACCGTGTCTAAAATGAAAACATGGGTGAGTTTGTACCCAGCATGCATTATAAAAGGGACTCTGTTTGGTAGACTGTATAGAAATTAAAGTTTAAACTGTCCATATGTGAATATTTTAGGTAAGATCTCAAATACCTCATTCACACCACCGGTGTTTCAGGGCCGGTTTGGAGCTGGAGCTTGAAAAGCACCGGGTTTTCGTGTTCACACCGCAGTGGAGCAGCCTCTTAGCTCCGGAATCCGGTTCGTTTCAAGCAGACAAGCACCAAAAAATTGTCCGGCCAGAGCAAAAGCACCGCATACGTCACGCTTACGTCGAGGCGGGGGCAGAGACAGATCAACTCCTGAACAACAACAAAAAGCCTGCGTTTTATCCAGTTTGTACACAACGATGGAGAGTTTCACAAGAGTTTCAGTGTTTCTGCCATAGACTATATATAAAGGTTTCTGCTCATAGTGAAGCAACGTGTCTGCGTGTTAAGGTGGAACCTGAGCATTCACGTTGATCACCTCTCATTATAACTCATTATAAATCTATAAAACTATAAATATTAAACTTTACTTCACGTGTTCATTTGAGAACAGCTGTTACATACCTGGGTGAAGGTTACAGTTCATTTGTTACTCCACACTCATGGTTCAGTCCACCTTAAGAAATAAGACCGACCTCGGAAGCAGTTGTGTTTTAAAAAAAAACCTTTATTGACACGAGTACACTTTTTTATAAGAATATAGTCTCTAAACCATGCTCTAAACCAAAGAAATGACTCAGGAAAAGCTGCAGATAGAGCCATAAGAAATGAATGCAACTGATTTCATCCGCGCGGTTTGGCTTTATGAAGCAGGCACGCAAACGGTTACATCATGACGCAATGACGCATTACCAGTCGGACTCTGGGCGGTGTGAAAAGAGCCGGAGCTAAACCGAAGAACCGGTTCTGAACCTGAAAAGCTCTAACGGCCCGTCCACACTACAGCGTCGACAGCTTCAATTTGCCCATTCACTTTGAATGGGGTGACGTCACGTTGCCTCGCTTTTTCGCCGAACTGAATTGTGGGTAGCATAGCGGTCCGTCTCCGCCGTCTCCGGCGTCAGAAGTTGAACATTGTTCAACTTCTGACGCCGGAGACGGCCAGCGCCAGCCAATCAAATCCCGTTTCGGAAAATCTGACAGCTCAAGCCGTAGCCAATCAAACCGCGTCTAAGCTGGGAGAGATATCCCGCCGTTCATTTCTATATTTCAAAAAAAGATGGAGGAGAAACTAATTATCGCCGTAGCAAATCACCTGGTTTTGTATGACCAGACCCTCTTCACCTACCGGGATACAAACCGGAGGAACCAGGCATGGAGGGAGGTGGCAGAGACAGTGGGTGAAACTGGTAGGTTTTCGCCTGTTTGGGGAGTTTATATATATATATATATATATTGCTCGCATAAAATCCCCGGGTTTTTTTGCTTTGTATGTCGGGGGCGGAAGATTCATGTGATTGGTTGTAGGTCGCGTTGCTCGCAAAAAATCCCCAAGCTTTCAGACACGCCCAGCTCCAAGATTTTCAAGATTTTTGAAAAGCTGCTGTGTGGACGTTTGATTGATTGATTGAAAAGTTTATTAACAGCTTGTATATTGGGTACAGTACAGTACAGCTCAAAACATACAATTGTTAAGGGGATGCAGACCAGAGAAAGACTTTCGTCTTGTTTACATCAGGGTCCCCCATTTCCAATTCATCATATCATTTAAGACATATAAGACATATTTGACATACAGATGGCTACGTACCGTAACACAGCCCCACCTAGTGTCAGCAGAAAGTATTAAAAATAATGATTACAACAAAATGCAAAAAATTTATTAAAATATATATATAAAATATATTTTAAGATCATGTTTAATCATCTGATTCGTCTGTACATTGCTGTTTTAGTATGTGTTCTTCTAATTAGTGTCTACAGTGTGTGCCTATTGAGCTGTTTAGAGCCATGTGGGACAAAACCCGATCCTGCCCCTCCCTCTCACTGTCTAAGTGAACGGTGACTGTAAAAACTACACTGCGCATGCTCAGAGTATTTTCCTATTTAATGTGTGTGGCAAAAAATAATGACCATAGGGGCATAGTGCTGCCATCCCCACCATACGTCATCTCACATAATTCAGAGCTGATTGGCTGTAAGTACGTGTGACGCGAAAAGTGTGGTGTGTGAAGAGAGAGACGCGTCCTAAAACCAGGAAGTAAGCTGCGCATGGCTTCCCTTCACAAAAAAGCAATGAGATTTCTCCATAGGTTTTTAGAAAATAGCTCAAAATAAGATCTGTGGGAAACGTAGCTGTTAGATAAATGTACGTTTTGTTCAGCCGGATAATATCCACATGTCTACCCTACTTTTATAATTTTCGAATCATAAATCCATCATTTAGATTTATGATAGACTTTTGAAACTACAAGAAGATAAGGAGGACTTTTACAAAAAAGTAATAGAGATTTTTGTCCAGAAGGATAGGCAAATGGACTTCATCTTCAAGTCAAGGTAAGACCACAATTGTATTGAAAATGGGATCTTACTAAGAGAGAACAATTCAATATTTAAATGATAAAATTACATTTTTTGGGTATCCTTCTGTTGAACTGTCTGTTTAAAATTAATTGAAGCATCAGACTAAAGAGGCTTTTGAAAATAATATTATATTTTGATTTAGGTCAAAATATAATATTTGTAAACCTGAAGAGTCAGTGCCAGTGCCTCACCAGCCATGAACCTCACTGCAAAAGCTTATATATAGACATCTAAGTTTTTTGTGCCCCACCACTTTTGTACATATAGAAACGCCACTGTGTATTATCTTACATAATTCCCCCCATTCCCATTCTGGGAAACCATTAAAAATTAACGAACCCTCAGAAATGGTTGCTCTCCAGACTATAAATTCCATTTTTAATTATCATGACGCATTCAGACGGAAAGATTTCCCGGGACCTCACGCAGCTGAACCGCACAAGATATGAAACCAGTTCCTGGAACAAGAGATAACATAGGTGAAGATGTGCGATTATAGCTGAAAGTCACAGAGTGGCTCGCATTGTGGGGAGGAAATATCTCTCATCGTGTGTGAGTTTTAGAAGTCTGAGTTTTATCCAAATATGTTTGCCATGTTTTGGTTTATAGCCATATCAGGCTAAATGGCACACTCCCCACCTAAAGAAAATGCTTAATTACCAAGCACTTGGATCTAATTTCTTTCAGATGCCTTGTCTTGTCTTAGCCTTGATTAAGAGAGTTAGTGCTCTATAAGCAAATGCACCATACAGCTGCTGTGTTTAGCTGACAACTGTGAGCAATCTGCTCTGGAAAAAGGATGCATATGTCTCCTGTAGCTTAATGTTGGTGCTCCACATTGCATCGACTCAACTTCACAAGGCCATTTCACTTTACTGTCCCGAAGTGCACTTTTATCTCCAGTCTGGCTTTTCAATCAGCGCTATACAGACTGTACAAAGACAGACGGTAGTTTTGCTATATGTGATCTAGGGGCAAGATAATTAGACCAGGTTTTCTCCCAAATCTGTGAAAGAAGACGATCCCTACACGGATTTATTCTCAGCACAACAGCTGCTATTAGATGTTGATCTCATTCCTGTATCTTCATTGAGTTTTTTGGTTGTCCCCGGAGACGTGCACTGAGCTCACTCTACCCTGCTTATAATGATGAATAGAAATGAGAGTTGAAAGAGGTTTTGAACGATAGATCAATTGAGTGAACGGAGTATTTTCAAGGAAGTGAGTCATACTTTGCTTCTGGTCCTAATATGTATACAGTACTGTAATGGCTTGGCATTATTGAAGCTGTTTATTATTCATGAGGTTATCTTTCTTATAAGATATGAATCATTATAGAAGACATACAATATAGCTGTTGCCTGAAGCTGTCACATGCCACTTACAGAAACATGAAAGATATTATGGCCCTATTATGGGTTAAGAGGTTGACCTATCACAACAGAGCCGGCCAGCTAACCAATCAGAGCAGACTGGGCTCTGGTTTCAGACAGAGGGTGAAAAGAGGTGCTGCAGCACAGGCAGTGAGAAAAATAAAGACCTTTTTCAACATCAAAGCATGGAAACATGTCACAGTTGAGGCACAAAATACAAATATGAACCTGAAAATGAGCATAATTTGAATAAAAATAAGAATATGTATTCTGGTGAATTAGGAAACAAGTTTTAAACTAAGAAATAATCTATTAAATAAGAATACATATGACTGAACCACAGCAATATTGTTTTAGAGTTTTTATATGTTTAACTGCTATGCCTGTCATCTTTGCTCTATGTGTTTGTGTTGTCTCCTGGTTTCTGTAGTGCCCGGAGTCTGTCTTTTTATTTATTTTTCCTCCCAAACCCCATCCCCTCAGGAAGCCTTTGCCTCCTGTCAGGTCATCATTGTAAATAATAATTTGTTCTTAATTGATTTTCCTGGATAAATAAAGGTTCTACTACTACTACATTAAACATTATTGTCATTGCTGTGAAAAAGTTCAGTCAGTGGCGTTGCTTTAATTGGGATAAAAGGAACTAGCTGGTTTTAAGCAAACGCTCTGATTCAGGTGCACCTCTATGCTACTTTTTCGGCCCACTTTCCTCCATTTTGTGGATATATTTTGCCTGGGCCAGAATTTTCCCATGAGCCTCCGCATGTAGACAGGAATTTATTACCCAGAATGCCCCACAGGGGAGCACTGTCCCCTGCCCTGTCTCGGCAGAATCAATTAAATATGGAGAGGAGAGGAAAGACCAAGACAGAGATGAGATGTACCTATTTTGGATCTGCAGCGCAGCCAGGAGAGGAAGAGAATATCTCATAAGCACAGGAAATGTAGAGACAAGAGGAAAGGGAAAGATAAAAGTCTTAAGATCCTCACGTTATTTTAGATGTATTGTTACATGAAGTACACATAAGCTCTATTCATACAGGTGTCAGTTTTAAGCTATAGCATGTTCCTACACCTAACTCACAAGTTAACTTTGGTTGAACCCAAGGTAGACATTTGTATGGTGTCCAGACAATATTTTACATCAACAACACATGACGTCGCTAGTATTGATGAAACCACGACAAGTAGTCTGACTCTGCAGCTTCCCTGTAATTATCTTCTGAGCATCCTTATGTTTTCTGGCCAACAATGCTCCTGTCTTCATTATTCAACTTCAAATATCACAGGTAGCTACTCAGCAATAAGACATATTAATGTATGTGTTGATTAACTATACTGACTTTGACTAGCCTATAGATAATAAATAATGTCAAATTAGTTTTATGGAGAAAGATACCTACCTCATAGTTATGTTCAGCTCTTGAGTGAATGTATGTTGTAACTTTAGATCGCGCACTGCCATGTAGTAGTTTGGCAGTTTACTATCAAAGTAAACAGTTCACATGGCTCTGATTGATTTTGAACAAATTGTATTTCTCTAATAACTATTTGTTGCACATTGCAAGTAATGGCATCGTTAAATGTCAGCATATCTCCAATAATACCCTCATAAACCCTAATGCAAACACAGCTTGTCTCAAAGTGACTTCAAGCCCTTGTTGACACAACTCATTGCCATCTTATCAAAAGATGGTGGAAGCTTCTCCTGGCTCCTCTGTTTGTTCTTGCCATCTCCCATCAGACACTACAGAGCGTCAGTAACAGATGGTTAGTGCGTGTTTGTGTACATACAGCACATATGTAGGTCAGGTGCGCCACGGTCGCTGGTTGCCATGGGAACTGGGTATCAAACATAACTGCTATCTCTCGGAGAAATCGACTTGTGGCCAAACTCCTGCTCTCGTACCTCCTCGTGTTCAGATTATGTGAGAATATTCTCTGGGGGGGAGTTAAGATCTTAGAAATAAGATCAGAATGAGCCTGAGGGGGTTTTCCCTGATGGGAGAGATGAAGCACCACTTTAGATCAATAATCCAACACACATCTGGTCAGCCGGTCATTGGTGATGCCTTCACAGCCATTAACCTAAATGTAGTGCTCAACCCTAATCTCACACTCTGACCTGGAACATGATCACCACCTCACACTTGGCGCCTGTCTCCGATCTGTTCTCGAGCGCCTATACATGACCTTGGGGATTCACAGTGAACACAAAGGGATTCTCCCTGCCTGTCTCTGCCGGTCTGCACCCATCTCACACACACACACACACACACACACACACACACACACACACACACACACACACACACACACACACACACACACACACACACACACACACACAGTATGGTAAGCGCACGTGATTGGATGCAGTGAGCTGGTGATGCATGTTGAATGCTGATGAGGTTCTTTGGGTGCGATAGAAAGCTTCCTCTGTGCCTGCAAGACAGAGTGGAAAGAGAGGCGAGAGAGAGAGAAAGGGGGGGGTGGGGGAGAAAACAGACCTACCAGCATAATTTATCAACGTCAAACCCTGCCCTCACCTCCTGGTTAGACACGTGCACGTGAGCCCAATCACATATCGACAAGGAGGAAAAACCTCTACATGTGACTCAGTGATGCATTGCTGCCCGTTCTTATCACATCAGTCATTGTCATTACGTCTTTGAGAAGTGTAGTGTATAAACACTGCAGTACACATGGCCTCCCGTCTCCGTTGCATTGTCCCGTGCCTTTTTCTGTGTTGAACGTAAACACAAACCTGCTTTGTCCTCACAGTGTCCCACTTTTTTGTGTTTAGGCTAATGAGGTGAAAAATTAGCTTGAAGCACACCAGGGAAGCTTTTAGGGTCAGCAGCATGCAAAGCAATTGTTGGTGTGAGATAGCTGCAGGTAGGGCATTGCGTAGTTATGTATAAAAAGAACTAAAGATCGTTAAAAGGCCATTGACATCCATGTTGTCAACAAAAGTTCAGAGGCCAATGTCTTTCAAAGCAGCAAGTCTAGGGATGTTGTATATGCATCTTGTTGTGAACAAATCCCATTAAAAGAGCAAAACAACTAAATTAAGTATTTCCTGATACAGCTTATTGTCAATGCCATAGACTTCCATTGTTTTTCCAAGCTATTAAAAACAAATCAATGAGCCACGTGCTGTACCGACTAATAACTGCCTCCATTATGTTCAACAGGGGCAATTTACTGTAGTTTATTTTCAGTCATGTAAGCCATGTTTTAAATACTCACTAAAACACTGAATTTGTATTAATCCCCTCCAGAAGAAAGTCCCATGTTTCCATCTGTTTGAGCTGCATTTGCTAAAAACTACAGTGGCAGCTGTTTCTAGAACAAGCCTTGGGAAAATGTAAACACTCAGTTTAAATAAATGGACTTAGGGCTGAGTTACATGGACAGTAGTGTGTAGTAGAGAAGATGGGGAACATGATAAATGGGACCAACACTTTTATTAAGGATTTCTTGAAGCACAAAACACTAGAAATAAGTCCTAACCTGATCATTTAATTATTGACGACTTTATATGTTGCCCTAAAATGTGAATAATAAGCTTTTTGTTGTAAATAAGAAACCTTGTCCCCCTAAATGTGTTAGGACACTTGGACTCAAACGCACGACTCAAAAGAGAGTTTGTTCAAAAAAAGTCTTTACTTTGTAAAAGTATAAAGTTCAAACAAAAAATCACTCCTGAAAGGCAAAACGTAGTAAAACAAATTACAAATTAATAAACTTGACTATGGTCACAAAGTACATTAATCTCTTGGCGAGACAAGCTGGCTCTCTAAATGGCACAAGGCACAAGACGAACTGGCACAGGACAAAGGGAGACAGGACTATTTATACATGAGGTAAGGGGGAACAGGTGGAAACAATCAGGGGCGGGGCAGACGCTGACGATGGCGAGAAAACACACAAAGGGAGGAAGTAAGGGGGCCTGAAATGAGAGACAAGAGGTAAGTACAAAATAAAATAGGAAGTGCAATGACAGGACTAGACAGGTGAACATGTGTGCATCTGGACCCGGTGACGACATTACCTATTGACGCAGTAACCACTGTAAGTTATATTCTTGTTTAATTAGACTTCTCTGTTTCATTTATTCGACTCTGTATAAATTGTTATTGTAGCTTAAACGGCTAAATCGCGTTTGAGAGATTTTAAATCTCAGATCTGCTCAGGCGAAACCTGCTTTACAGGTCTCAGCACTCAAGCCTGCATTAATATAGGCACGGCCAGTCTATTGTCGCCCATCAGCTGTAGATAGTTAACTAATTAGAGGGCCGTGGCCCTACAGCTGTGAGAACTGAGCAATCAGGCGTCCATTTTGGGTAGCTCTTTCCTGGAGTGTCAGCTTCAGCCGAAGACTGACAAAGACATTGGAGTCCTGCGGGAGTCAAAGACTGACAAAGACATTGGAGTTCTGCGGGAGTCACGAGGGAGGCAAAGAGGAGGCAAATCCTACTCTGCTTGCGCTGGTGTCTTATTTATCTTTTCTTTAGTTTTCTAGCCCCTCATGCTATAATCATGTGTATTTTCTCCATTCCTGTTCATGTGTCTTCTCGCAATTATCACTGGCCCCGTGTATCTCCTAATCGATATAACCGGCCTGCTCTCGTCTATCCCACGTGCTCCACTGAGATCCAACATCTAGTTTCTGGTGGCCTGTGGAATTGCCAGTCAGCTGTTCCTAAGGCTGACTTCATCTCTGGCTACGCCTCCCTGCAGTCTCTGGATTTCCTTGCTCTCACTGAGACCTGGATTACTCCATCCAACACATCCACCCCAGCAGCTCTCTCCACTGCATATTTCTTCTCCCATACACCCAGACCCACTGGCAGAGGAGGTGGCACTGGTCTCCTGCTCTCTCCCAAATGGAGCTTTTCCCTCTTCAAGCTACCTAACTTCACACCTTCCACCTTTGAATTCCATGCCGTCACAGTAACCCATCCTATACAGTTAACCATTGTTGTTCTCTACCGTCCACCAGGCGCCTTGGGGGACTTCTTGGAGGAATTAGATAATCTCCTCTCACTCATCCCTGAAACTGGCCCTCCCGCTGTACTTCTCGGAGACTTCAACCTCCAGACGGGGAAGATAGACGAACTAACATCTCTGTTAACCGCCTTTGCTTTCTCACTGTCTCCGTCCCCACCGACTCATAAAGCTGGCAATGTCCTTGATCTCATATTCTCAAGGAACTGCGCTACTTCTAACCTCTCTGTAAACCCGCTCCACATATCCGATCACTTCTTCATTTCATTCTCTCTATCCCTTTCCAAACATAACAAACTAATCTCTTCCCATCCTGTACTTGTCCGCCGTAACCTTCGCTCCCTCTCCCCCTCTACCTTTGCCTCGTCGGTGCTCTCAGCCCTCCCTTCCTCTGATTCGTTCCAACTCCTGCCTCCAAACTCTGCTGCAGAAACTCTCCTCTCTACTCTCTCATCCACTCTGGACTCGCTCTGTCCTCTCACATCTCGGCAGGCTCGTCAGTCCCCTCCTGCTCCCTGGCTAAATGATGCACTGCATGCTAATAGAACCGTCCTTAGGGCAGCAGAGCGGAAATGGTGGAAATCCAAACACCGTGACGACCTCCTAACCTATCAAGCTCTCCTCTCCTCTTTCTCTGCTTCGATCTCTCAGGCAAAAAGCACTTTCTTTCAAGATAAGATCCAATCTTCCTATTCCAATCCTAAAAAACTATTTTCCATCTTCTCCACCCTCTTGGACCCTCCAAAAGCTCCTCCCCCCTCCTCACTTCTGTCAAGCGACTTTGTTACCCACTTTGAAAAAAAGGTTGATGATATTCGCTCTTCTTTTTCTGACTCACCTTTACTCACCGCTGGGTCACCAGACCCTCCTTTCACCCACACACTAACCTCCTTTTCCCCTCTCTCTCCAAGTGAGGTTCTTACCCTCATTACCTCTGCCCGCCCTACCACCTGTCCTCTGGACCCTATCCCTTCAAACCTCCTTCAGACTATCGCTCCTGATATTCTACCGTTTCTCACCCATTTCATCAACACTTCTCTAACTTCTGGTCACTTTCCAAACAGTCTCAAGGAGGCAAGAGTAAACCCTCTTCTAAAGAAACCCACTCTCAACCCGTCTGATGTTATAAACTACAGGCCTGTCTCTCTCCTCCCGTTCCTGTCTAAATCACTTGAACGCGCTGTCTTTAAACAACTCTCCTGTTATCTCAATCAGAACAACCTTCTGGATCCGCACCAGTCTGGTTTCAAGGCAGGTCACTCCACAGAAACTGCTCTCATTGCTGTCACGGAGGAACTGCACACTGCCAAAGCAGCATCCCTCTCCTCTGTCATCATCCTGTTGGACCTGTCTGCTGCATTCGACACGGTGAATCATCAGATCCTCCTTCGCACTCTCCAAAAACTTGGAGTTTCAGGCTCTGCACTTTCCCTCCTCACCTCATACCTGAAAGACCGTACCTACAGGGTGACTTGGAGAGGGTCTGAGTCCGACCCTTGTCAATTAACTACGGGGGTCCCTCAGGGCTCTGTTCTTGGTCCCCTCCTCTTCTCCCTGTACACAAACTCGCT
This sequence comes from Gymnodraco acuticeps, assembly GCF_902827175.1. NCBI lineage: Eukaryota > Metazoa > Chordata > Actinopteri > Perciformes > Bathydraconidae > Gymnodraco > Gymnodraco acuticeps. The sequence continues at coordinate 4,090,697 of NW_022990023.1, forward strand.
CGGATCAGTCATTAGCCCGCATGGTTTTTCTTACCACTGCTACGCTGATGACACCCAATTAATTCTGTCCTTTCCCCGCTCAGAGACCCAAGTCGTTGCACGCTTGTCTAGCTGACATCTCTCAGTGAATGTCTGCTCACCACCTCAAATTCAACCTTGACAAGACTGAGCTGCTCTTCCTCCCGGGAAAAGATTGTCCCACTCTTGACCTAACAATCAACATCGGCACCTCAGTTGTTTCCCCGACTCAGACTGCAAGGAATCTGGGTGTGACCCTAGATAACAACCTGTCCTTCACTGCAAACATCGCTGCTACAACCCGTTGCTGCAGATACATGCTTTACAACATCAGGAAGATACGTCCCCAGCTGACTCAGAAAGCGACTCAGGTTCTGGTCCAGGCTCTCGTCATCTCACGCCTAGACTACTGCAACTCCCTCCTGGCTGGTCTACCTGCATGTGCCATCCGACCTCTGCAGCTCATCCAGAATGCAGCGGCTCGTCTGGTCTTCAACCTTCCTAAATTCTCCCACACCACTCCGCTCCTCCGCTCCCTTCACTGGCTTCCGGTAACTGCTAGAATCCACTTCAAGACACTGGTACTTGCTTACCATGCTGCGAATGGATCTGGCTCTTCCTACATCCAGGACATGGTTAAACCGTACACCCCAGCGCGTGCACTACGCTCTGCATCAGCCAAACGACTCGTTGCGCCCTCGCTGCGAGGGGGACCCAAGTTCCCATCGGCGAAAACACGTGGGTTTGCTGTCCTGGCTCCAAGATGGTGGAATGAGCTCCCCATTGACATCAGGACGGCAGATAGCTTGCACATCTTCCGGCGCAAACTGAAAACTCATCTCTTTCGACTCCACTTCGAGCGTTAGAACTATTAACGAAGCACTTTTATACTAATAAAGGACTGGCTTACCTAAAGCCAGTTGAGTAGCACTTGAAATGTTTGGCTCTATGAAACCTGATGTACTTATATGATTCTGTTTTCTTCAAGGTTGTGTCTTCCTGGTCGAATGTACTTATTGTAAGTCGCTTTGGATAAAAGCGTCAGCTAAATGCAATGTAATGTAATGAACAAAAAGACTTGACTACACATAAATCTAACCTGGGCGATGAACTAATCGTGAAACAATAACATGAACCTGATTAACATGACATAAACAATTTAGCAGACATGACGGGATGTTACAAAATGTTAACAAAATATAGTAAGGTTGGTCTATTACATTGTATTCTGTATATTGCTATGGTGTATTTCTAAGGACACTTTATATAGATATACAGTATAAACTGTTTACATGTATATATTTACCAACCAACTATGTGCCATATGTGCAATATATACCTGGCTGCTAAATCCTAAGAACTGTTACAGGATGTGTATTTTGTAAATTGTGTAATTTTTTATTATATTATAATTATTTATTTTTTACTGTAATACTTGTTTAATGTATGTAACATATGTAACATTAAGCTGTCTGTGTCTCTTTTTCTGCTGTAACAACGTACATTTCCCCTCTGTGGGACTAATAAAGGTATTCTGATTCTGATTTACAGTTTATTTTTATTTTATTGAAGTTTTAAGTTGTCTTGTTAACATGCTGCTGTAAAAAAACAATTTCCCACTTTGCGATCAATGAAGTATATCCAATCCAATCCAAGCTATTCACTCATTGACTCGACATCTCAAACGATTTTAGAAAATAAGCCCAAGGAAATGTGTTAAAAAATAAAAGCCTACCAATATAAAATCACATGGTCTTAAATTATGTCAACATTGCTTCTGTGTTTACATAAATGTCTTCAGGCTAATCCATCTGCATGCAAGCAGAACTCCATGCATTGTGAGTGGATATATATATATATCAGTACAGTATATGGCATTACTGCAGCGTAATATTGCTATATCTCAGCCTGCAGGTGGTCTTTCATGTGGAGTTAGGAACAGGATGTTCTGTGGTTTTATTTGACCGTGCCGGCTCGAGTAAGTTAGTCTCTTACTCCCAGCGGGTGACGATATCCTCCCAATCCTGCTCCTGAAATCCATCTGATGGTTGACTCAGGGATGATGAGGGCGTTTTACACTTCCAATAAAATCACTCAACACTCACATTCAGATGCTGTCACGCTGAAACGAGTGACATGACAGCTCATTTTTCTGGGATAAAATTAAATTAAAGCTTGCAGCCTGCTGTGTTTGTCACCGCTGGCATGCAGATCCAGATTGCTTTGAGGGACTTCATATTTTTAACTGATACACAAAACAAAGAAATGTGTGGGTGCAGGGTTTATTTAGATGTGAAGCTATGTACATTTCTGGACTGATATTCACTTAATTTGATGTATTAAACTACTAGATTGTAATACACTTTGTTCCTGTTGATTAATAGAGTGTCAGGTTAGATTCACATTCCCCTCATTCAGCTGGGATTATTAAATTAAACTCCAATTTATTCTACAGGACAGATGAGCCTGTATTAAATCACCAAATTAATAAAGTTGGTCTCCATGTTTCACTGAGTATATCACCTGCAGGAAAGAGTTTCTTTACCACAAGCAGGTACCAGTGGGGATTCAGATCTGATTAGTGAGGCATGTAAACAAACCAGACAGATGAATTAGATGTACCTTGTCAACGAGGTTGTTGACTCTTGAAAAGCAAGCGCCTTTTTGGCAGAAATTCAATTAAATGTTCAAGTACCTGGAGCAGCAGCTTCATGCACACGCTATAAACAAAATGTGCACATCATTAACATTTCAGCTGACCTTTACTCAGTGTCAAAATATACCCAATCACGTCAGATAGCAACAAATAAACACCAGAAAATCAGAGAAATATCTTCCTGCATGCAGAATCACATATAAACAGTGTAACCTCAGGGAGCTTCACTGATAAGAGGCATTACTGCGTATTTTCCCTGGCTGACAGTTGAATTATGTCCACATAGAAACAGATAAAGCACACAGCCATGCTTATAGGGCCATCTTGTGGCTATACAAAGCATTAGAGTCAGTCACACAAAATGACTATTAAATACAGAACTCAAAAATAGGTTGCATTACAGAGGCTTTAAATACATAGATTATATCAAATCAAATCAAGTTTTATTTATATAGCACATTTATAAACGATTTTTGGTCGAGCCAAAGTGCTGTACATATAATACAAATAGCCTACAGTAGAGACACTTTACAGCAAATCCAACAGCATATATCAGTTAGTCTGTTGATCATACAACATTTCATTAAGAATGCCTAGCATGTTAAAGATGACACATGTATAGTGTGTGATAAACAATGTCTCCACTTCCTTTCAACAAGTAAAAGCAAGTTTATGTAGGGTCTTTTTATGACACTAAAAGCATATTTTGTTCCCACCTCTCTCTCACTTCCTAAATGGATTGTACTAAAGGGAGGCTAATCTCGAGTGAAGATTAATATAGGGGCCTCGGTGTGAAAAAAGGGATTTGTTTTGTGATGTTACGCTTCTTAGACAATAGACATACAATACAGACAAAAGGCTTTCACATTAAGATGCCACAGTGAGCACACATGCAACTTTATCTCATATAGGGATAATAATAGAAAAACAATAATGATAAAAAAAATGTGTGTCCTTTTAATAACCTCAGACACACTAGAAAGCTTTTTCATAGACATAAGGAATTAGGGACAATATTTTCAGTTCCTCATTATGTGACATCTCACATCACTTTCTTGTTACTGTTTCTCCACCACAGAGGCAATTTGCCTGTGAGTGTGTGGTGTTTGACAAATATCTCAATACTGATTGTAATTAAGATAGCTGAATGACTCAAACTGAAATAAACACTACCTCAGCGACTTTAGCTCGGGCTTCTTCTTCTCTTCAACGAACCAAAACAGAGTGCAGATATTGAATAATTTATATTTGTTTGATACTTTACTTTACCACATGCCAAGTTATCATTAATTTGACTGTATATTAGAGATGTCCTCTTTGAAAAGTCATTTAAACCCCACACACTTGGAATAACTGTCACTTTATGGACTGAACAGACTTCCTTGTTTCATTTAGACCAAAACTAATTCAAAAAATTGCAGAATTAAAGTGTAGCACAGTGTTTTTAGAGTAAAAACAACATTCAAGCTACACAAGATTTCAAGATTATAAATAAAAGACTATGTCAAGTCTAATATTACAATATTAATAAGTTCATTCACCTCCCAGGTCAAGTAACTAAATATAAACAACACTTTTCAAACTAATTGTGAGAGTAATACTGATACATTAACAGAAATATATTATGATATGTTAATGGTTATACAATGACTAACTAGTAAAAAATCATGAGTATGTTCATTATTGGTTATTAAAGAAAGACTTAATAAACACATTTTTGTTCCTGAAAAACACAATTTAGCAAACTCTAAAAATAAATGGACTTGTTGCACAACATATTGTAAATTCCCTAAGCCACAGATCACTCATGTGGCAATATTCAGCCTGGTCAAGAGCAGAAATGAAACTTAAAAACTATTGGATGGGCAAAACCATATCCCTGGAACACTTACACTTATGATAAATGGCTTTAACTTGTGTTTAAACAATGTAGTATTTGTCCCTTTACTAAATGAAAATATATTCCTTCCATCCCCAGAGGAGTGAGGCTGAAAGGGTCTGACAGTAACTCAGTAATCTTTTAGCCATGTTTAGGGGAAGTAATGCAACATACTGAATCATTTGTCACACATTCTTCTATTTCCCAAGGGAGGCATAACTCAAGGCCCCGACGATAGTAAACCTATTACTGGAAATGTGTTGGCCTTAAGCAAATGACAATAAGTAAACCATTAATATAGTCAGTTGTGTGTATTCTAATACTGCTAATAGCCAGAGCTTAAAATGCCCCAATGAAACAAGATTATAATATTCTCAAACCTTTTTATTGTAGTATTTTCAATGAGTTGTATCCTGTGGAAACCAAAAATATCTTTGTTTTGATATTTTACATATTTACTTTTTGAGGAAAATGCAATTTTAGGTTATTATGTGTGTCAGTGTAGCCTATTTCTTTATTCATACATTATTAATTAGTATATTCTATTTTCTGCGCCTGGCACGGAAACAGTATGCTATTATTCATGCTCTGTCAACACTGTTGTTTTTCAGCGTCACCGAAAACGCGTTTGCTTCTTCTTTTGTTAACATGTTGATATAGTGTTGTTGTTCTGAGTTTGATTCTTCGTGTTTTATTGCACCTATTGTAATTCGCTTTGGATGAAAGCATCAGCTAAATGCAATGTAATGTAACGTTTATTACTTATTGGAAAAGAGGATACCTAGAATATAAAACCTAATCAAACAGCTTTTCTAAAATGAATTGTGATACAAGTTATAAGAAGTTGGGACCTGTAGGTGTTACAGAAAGAAAGTATTTTCTTCTTCTTTTACCTTCACTTTTTGGAAAAGAGGACCTGTTCAGTTTAAAATATAAAACCTAAAATATTAAAACAGCTCTTCAGAAATACAGAAGAAACCCTGACAAACTAAAATGAGTTGTGTTGAAAGCTATGGGAAGTTATGAGCTTTAAGTGTTACACAGATAAAGATGTTTCTTCTTCTATACCTTTACTTGCATCATGTATTTCTGTTTGCCATGTATATAAATGTTATGTTCATAAATGTTATATGTGGAAATTAGCTCAAAGCTTAAATCCGGCTCATTTACATTTCAAAGTATTATTTTGTTTAAAATGTTCATTAATGTGCATTGACCCGGTTCAAATAAACGATTAAATGACATGAAAATACTTCTCAGAAAAGAGGACCTGTTCAGTTGAAAATACAAAATGTAATATTTTGTTTGTAAAGCTACAGGAAGTTTAAGTTTAAATGTTAAATAAAGATTCCTATATTTAACATTTAAACTAAAGATTATTAGTAAATAAATAAAGATTCCTTTATTTAACATTTACCACTCATTCGCAGGCAAATATTTCTGCTTTATTTTTTACTTTTTGGAGAAGAGGTACCTGTCCAGTTTGAAATATAAAACCTAAAATTATAGTCAGATTAAACAATGAAAATTAAAATGTATTTTTTCTACAGGAAGTAGTGACCTGACAATGGGCGGGACTTCTGCTGTCATTGAAGTCTCAGTGAACCCGCTCTCCCCTAATTCACAAACTGGGGTCAGGGGCCCCCTTCAGGTCTTTTATAAGGATTCTTGGGATGAACTCATTGCCACGGTATTATCTTCCTCTAAAAAACATAAATAACCAGTTTTAGAGTGCAGATATTTCTGTGTCTTTGCAACACAGCGTGGGGGGTCACACTTGTCTTTTAATTGGTTTCTCAGGGTGCTGCTGGTGTTTTATCTTCAGCTGTGGATGGCTGAATGGTGAGCCGTAAAAAAAGAAAAAGAAAGGAAGCTTCCCCTGGCAGGCATCTTCCCCCTCAGTCAGTCTGACCGCCCACAGTCCGGGGGGAGAAAGTGCTGCTTTGTGAATGAAGGGAGCGGCGGAGGGCAGAAAACAAACTTTACCAAAACCATTTCCGACGTTTTCACTTCCAACCGGACACGTTTCGACGGTGCAACAGGCGACACCTGGCCGACTAGCAGTGAAGAAAACACGGTAAGTCACGACGTGTTTTTAGGATCTTGTGTGGCAGTGATAGAAAGCAGATTGACAGGGGGTTTTTTCGACGGAAAGATGCATGCATTGCAGGCTGACCGTGACTGGAATAACTGCCATGAGATGGGAGATAATTCCAGGGCAGAATTTTAACTCCATAGTCTCTTTTTACATCCTAAAACCTCTGTTTTTGTCCCAACGTGGTATGCTTACAGAGTGCATATCGTGCAAACTAATGGAGCTTCTTTAAGGACTAATTTGTGTCGCTATCCTTAAATCTGTGACGATTTTAAGATCTTCAGGGATGAAAGTGGGTTGCTAAACTGCATGTAGTGCTCAGCTTGTTGCTAAAAAATGACACATTTGCATTGTATTTTACATTATGTGCACATGTATCCCGTTTATTTACAGCTAAAAGCATTTTGGCCGTTTCATACAAAACTTCCATCTGCTTTGCCAGTGTGAGTTTCGCAACATTGCATGACTCATGCATAAGACGTGCATTCCCAATGTCACCACAATAGACTCATAGAAGACTCATTCATGATATTATGAGGTTTCTCTTCCAGGGAGTCTGGTCTGCAAGTGGTAAACATAAGATTTGATTACAGTACTGTGAACACGCTTTGGAAACAGTAGCCAGCCCTTTTCTGTGGCTCAGATTGTGTGTCCCTTCAAATGAAATCCCAGTGCTGCTTCAGTTTAATAAACCACAGTGTTGACACTTTTATATGACTGAGCTTTATTAGCTTTTAAGATGACGAGGTTTCACAGGTTTTAAGAATATTTCTATATTTCCTTGAAACCTACTTGCAGATAAACCTGTTTCTGATGTGGAAGAAGGCTGGGTGACAATATCATGATATTTCTGATGTAATACCCCACTTTGTCTGAATCAACACTTTTATATTACTGAGGTTTTACTTTTTTAGCCAAGATTACCAGGTTTCACACGTTTTAAGAACATTTTTATATGTTCTTGTTAGTGTAAACCTTATTGGCAATGATTGTGACATGGAAGAATGCTAGGTTATAGCAAATATCATGATATTTCTGATTCCCACTATTGACATTATAACAATAATAATAATACACTTTATTTAAATAGCACATTTTAAAACATAGTTACAAAGGGCTTTCACATAAAACAGAACAACGGTAAAAATACACAGAGCAAGTGAACTAAACATCAGCATGTTAAAGCAGTTTAAAAATAAATGAAATGTAACAAAAAATAAAAAGCAATTATAAGAAAAGGGAGTTTTTAAATGTGACTTAAAAGAGGTTTTAGGTTTCGCAGGCCTAATCTCCTCACGCAGATCCTTCCGTCGCTAAGAGCAGGAACATTGAACCTACAATATCTAGGGTTGACTATTTGTGCATTGAGACAATATTTACACAATGAGATTTCATCAGTAATGTTTTCTGAGGAATGCAACTTTTTTTTGTAGAAGCTCCCTTGCTGAGGTTATTTCGGAGAAGCTGTAAATCATGGTGGTCAGTCTGGCCTGTGTGGCCTGTCTCTGCCTGGTGGTGGTAGTCCGAGGCGACCCCTGCCTCATCATCAGCGAGATCAACGCTGACAACCCCCGACTGGACACCACTGAGTTCGTGGAGTTGTATCACACGAGTGGACAACGCTCCTCCCTGGACGGCTACACCCTGGTGTTCTTTAACGGAAACGGAAACATAGCCTACAAGGTGCTGGACCTCAAAGGCCACAGCACAAACGACAGGGGGTTCTTCCTGGTGGGCTCGGTGGACATGTTGCCCAAACCCGCCATCCTCCTGCCTCCCAACACCGTCCAGAACGGGCCCGACGCCATCGTCCTCTACCACACGTCTGCATCTCGCTACAACGAGAAGATGAACGTCACCGCCTTCGGAATGGTGGACGCCGTGGTGTACATGACCCGGCGTACTGGAGGGGCAGAGTTCCTCGCTGAGACTCTGACCCCAGGTGAGCCGGCGTTTGTGGAGGATGAATCGACCCTGGAGGGGGACGAGTCCATCGAGAGGTGCCTGCTGTCTGAAGATCGCTGGGGCTTCCAGGTGTCCTCCCCCTCCCCGGGTCAGAGGAATAACTGCACCCCTCCTGCCGCTCCAGCCACCATCCCTGTGATCACCGAGCTGAAGCTGGGAGGAGGGCAGGTGGACGGCTTCGTGGAGCTGACAGAGGCTCCGGCTGCGGGTCCTCTGGCGCTGGTTGTGTTGGACGGGAGAACGGACAGGGTCAGCGTGAGCGTGGACGTGAACTTGGAAACATCCAGGAACGGGTTAATCTCCGTGAACATAGAGAAGAGCTTCATGAAAGGTCAGTGTGCTGTGGGTTTGTTGGGATCTTATGCTGGAAAATGCTATTTTGTTTATGATTGCTTTTGGGTTGAGCTTTCTATTTAATCAGGTTTCACAGGCGGAAGCGAAGAGGAGCTTTGGGGAATTTTGGTACCTTTTCATTTGAGTTTATTTAAAGAATAAGCACTTTGAGATGAACCATATTGTTTTGAAAGGAGTCCTTAACAAAAAAAGACACACATATAGACAAAAGCTCTCCCATGCCTACTAATATACATATCCTGAATTACATGTAATACTACAGCGCTATACACAGTATAAATGAGCAATGCATCAACACATTTAGAAAGAGATGAGAGAAAGAGAAAGGAACCAAAATCATGATTCTTTAAATGAAATTAGAAGCAAGAGCAGGTCGTTTGAAAGTGAAAAGAGATGCTTTTAAGAAATTAAATGATGTGAGAGATTTTAGTGAGCTGGGAATTTGTTTTAATCAGATGGAGCTTTAAAATTGCAAGTCCTTATGGACTCTTAGGAAGAAAAAAAGGGGTCTCGGTGAGCCTCAGGCTATACGATGACCTATATGGAATAAATTACTCTTTTAATTATTCACTCACTTTTGTTTTATTGTAAATTATTTGTTCCTGTTTTGATTTCTTCTCAGGAGATGATTCTGGGGCAGTGGCTATTTACAGTGGCAGAGCCATGGACTTCCCCCTGGGCAGTCCACTGAGCCAGATTCAGCCTCTAGATGCGTTTGTGTTTGCTGGACCTGGAAACAAGCCAAGCGCCAACCTCACTGAGACTCTCATCCCCGGCAGAGAGCCCTACCAACTCAGCAACAGGCAAGACACTAAGAGAGTCTCCTCCATCAAGTAAAACCAAACCAATGTGACTGCAGTACAAAACAAGAGTTGGGGCGCAAGTGTTGCAAAACACATTGAAGCATTTCTCTCTTAAGGGTCAGCTTGTGACCATTGTTCCTCTTTGCTGATACATTTTTTACAGTTTGGTGCGTCATCCCTGTGGAGCAATCGTCACAAGTAGACTTTCTTTCACACTGAGTCGAAGACATAGAAATTGATTTTGAAATTGCAAGTTTAATTTGCACGTCACTGATGAGAACTGAAGGTTACAAAACAATACTGAAAGGTGTTCAGTTACGCTAGCATCATCGTGAGGCTTTACTGAAGTGCAACTGCTTGGAGCAAAATGCTGAAGACAAACATGACAAAGAGAATGTTTAATGTTTAACATTGTTGGCAACAGCTGGAGCTGATGTGGGTTTTATTAGTGTTGCAGTCATTTAGTCTCAAACCAAAATTTATGGACCTTTATTAGAAGCCATAAAGTCAACCAGCTGGTTGCACTCGGATAAAATAAAGGTTGATTCATGGGGTTTGTTTTTTAAATATTTCATTTTTGTTTCAGTTTAAGAGAGGGGGGCTACTATCTGAGTCGCTGTGGTGTGGCCACGTGGGCCAGAGACCCTGGTGTCTTCTGGGAGGCCCCGCTGACCCCAGCTCAGCCAAACCAGTGCCCCTGGCCAAAGATCTGCCCGCACAGCATGGGTGAGTGCTGCATGACTGTTATTTATAGTATATACCGAACATTATTAAGATCTGTATTTGGTTTGATTCAAAAGAAGATTCTTCCTGCAGTTTGCATGCAGTAAGAAAGGGAATAGGTCATGATTGACAGGCAGTGTGAACGCCCATCTGATTCAGACATTGTGCAAATTATATAACGTTTGGCCATGATAAGTAGGCATGAGAACAAGATCATTAAGTAGTGAAAATGACTCAACAGTAAAGAGAAATAACGTGTGGCTGTGAGAAAAACAGGATGAGTCATCTGCAAGGAGAGACTGTTAATGTTGAATACTTGGCACATTAGGAGCTACATGTGTAGGCATGCAATCATGGATCATTTCTAGTAAATGTCTTATTAATCTTGAGGAACAATGGAATAATTCTCAGAAAGACATTCGTCATCATGCCCGTCCTACAGTCTGCTGACCGCGGGGGAAATTGTTTATTTTATCATTGGTCAGGTGAGGAACTAGGGAACTGACACAAGTATTGTGTCACATCACTGACACAAATATTACAAATTAAAGAACTGAGATCTGGTGATGGATGTTGCTTCAATAATTAACCAACATTAAGAGAAATTAAAGATAATAATAAACTCAGAGAATCAGTTTCCTTGTGGACTTCTTCCTCTTTTCCCTTGAAAAGATTTATGTAAATGGATTGGAAACATGCAGCTAGATTTGTCAAAATATGAAAGTGAAAAATATGCAGCAAGCAGCCAGATATGATTTAATGTAGGAACACTTGGATATAGGGCTGCACGATATTGAAAAAAACTGACATCGCGATTTCCCCCCCCCTGCGGTATATATTGCGGTTTTTTTAACCTGTTAAGCCCCAAAGTCCCGGCGGGTACTTTACTTTTTTTTTTCACGACACTGTGTCTCAGGGGATCTTAATATTTAAGAACCTATTAATGTGTTACACCAGATTAACGGAAATAATCTCAGCTAACTGACGATACAAACCATTTTTACCAAAACAAAACACAAGTCTCATAAGAAGCATCTAAATGACCCCTGAGCGAAAAATGCTAACGCACTTTGGCACAGAACTCAAGATAAAAGTACCCTTATTACTTATCGTAGCTGCACATATAAGATATCCGATTAAAGCTGAGGTTCCACAGATTATTTAGGTATATAGTATCATCACTGAGTGATCCGAACTCGGACAGGGGAAGCAAACACAGATATCACAACACGTACCTTTACGTAGCTTCTAGGGGAGATGTCTCACTGTAGCTGTCAATCTGATCAAAAGACGTGTTCAATGGCATTAAAACGAGAAAAACGCGGCTGAATCGGTTAATCCATAGGTTTTTAACGTCTCTGTATAAAAAAATTATTTCATTTATAATCCATAATTCCATATATTATGTAAAAATCGCAGAGCAAAAGTTAGTAGCTAATGGTAGCCACCAGAGTGGTTGCTGTTTCCGGTCTTGGCTATGCGGCAGTCCAGCGCGGTCTAACCATGAGTCTAACACAGTGGTTCCCAAACGGTGTGCCGTGAGGCAAGTCCGGGTGTGCCGTGGGATTTTGTGACAACCATACGTTATTATTGCAATATACAACTACACACAAATAATTACTTTTTAATTTACTATATCAGTACTTTGTAGGTTTATATGTACGTAATCTGCGCGACTTGCGCGTCCACATCTCCACGTGCAGTGCTGCATAAACATGGCTGAGTCAGCGTTAACTTTCGAGGGGTGGAGGTATGCCCATTATTTTGAGTTCGTCCGAAGAATAGACAGGAATGTGACGGTGAGGTGCAAACTGTGTCCAGGCCAGAAGCTGTTATCCACTGCTGTAAACACCACGTCAAACCTCAACAAGCACCTGCAAAGAACACATGCTAAGGTGAAGCTAACGCACACGCTATTTGTTGTTTGTTGATATCACGTAGTCTGTTCTTCTTCTCTGTCTTCCGGTTGTTGTCTGTATTGAATGACAAATACACACTACCGCCGCCTGCTGGTAAGGAAAGTTATTGCCACTCACGCATGCGCAGTTCGTACGTGCTCGGCGAGTAAAGTAATGAGTTACTTTATGTAGATAGTAACGAAGTAGTGTAATATATTACTTTTTAAAAAAGTAATATGTAATATATTACATTTTTTTAGTAACGACCCCATCTCTGGAGTTGGCGTTCTCTACTCTGGTTTACATGAAGAACAACAGGAGGTCACGGCTCTCTGTTGAACAGGACTTGCGAGTGGCCCTCTCCTCAGTGCCACCAAGGATAAAAAAATTCTGCAAGCCCCGACAGGCACATGTATCTCACTAATTTGTAAATCGGCAAAATATTTACGATAGCACATGTTTCAATGCTGATTGCTGAAATGTTACATTTATAATTTGTAGTTCAGGACCATGGACAATGCAGCTTCCTTGCATTGACAGTTCTCTGTGCTGAATTTCTGCTGAGTTTCCTTTGCCTCATTTTTCATTTTGTGACCTGTCTGGTTTAAATGAGTGTGTTGCTGCTTTGATGAAGCCTAATTTGATACAGTTTCAAATTAATTTCTGAAATATTTCGTTAATAAATATTTCACGAGTAATAGGCTATAGTTGTCTTTGTCACATTTTATTTGGCATTAGTAAATAATTATGCACATTTACAGATATTTTACATGATATGAGTGATAACACGTGTTATAAGGGCTATTTTGCACAATAGGTGTGCCTTGAGATTTGTACTTGTCCTTTGGTGTGCCTTGGGCACAAAAAGTTTGGGAACCACTGGTCTAACACACACACATTACCAAATAAGGAGTGACAGTGACGCGTAGCCAAAACCGGAAGCTGCATACACTCTGGTGGCTACCATTAGCAGCTAACTTTTGTGCTCCGATTTTTACATAAAAATTGAATTATGGATTATAAACAATTGCTTCAAAGCCACAGATACATTATCAACCTATGGATCAACCGATTCAGCCGCGTTTTTTCTCGTTTTAATGCCATTGAACACGTCTGTTGATCAGATTGACAGCTACGGTGAGACGATCTCCCGTAAAAGCTCCGTAAAAGGTACGTGTTGTGATGTCTGTGTTTGCTTCCCCTGTTGCGAGATCGGATCGCTTAGATACTATACCAGACCCGGCGCCAGAACAAATCTAAAGGGAGGGCCTATGATTTTCATGGGAGGGCCCACAAAACCGTCACGGCCTGCGGCACAATATATATCAAACAGCAAGGCCAACGGCATTGCGCAAAGACGCACACTTATCGCAAACATACACAAATAAAGGGCAACGTAGAAACCACTTTGAAACATTGTGTGCTTGGCAGCACAGACACTGGTAAATCACGAGCAAGGCACACTGGTTAAGGATGGCAGCTTCCTCATCGCTGCACTCGGAGAGAAATAGTAGAGACGGAGTCGATGAGCTGTTTAGCCCGCCTTGGGCATGGTTTATGTTCCGATGCACTGCACTCGGACATGCTGTGGAGTGAATCGAGTCACCTCTGAGAGGGAGTTGGTTGACAGCTAAAAAAGCTATAATATCAACGACAGCTGACACGTAATAACGGTTCCGTGCAGCTGATCTGCACCAAAGTTCTAATTTCCTTATTTGTTTCCTCGCGTATCTGTCTCTCTCTCCACACACTCTCACATGAAATGTGTTCTTTTGATGCGGCATGCCTTAGCAGTCCTTTATCAGTCTGTAATGCGTGTTTCCAGTCGCAAAAACCTTTGACAGTAAAAGCCGCATCAGATGAAGACACAAGGCTGCGTCTGCTTTTAACGAATCTTCAACAGACCGGCAAAAGTGCGGTTCTTTCCTGAAAACAATCTCCCTGGATAACGATCCAGCTTCACCTGCTTGGGTTTATTAACCCCAGATCATAGCTAACTCAGCCCGGGGTTTGCCGAGGTCAAGCTTGTGACATTAAGGCGTGCTGCTGCAACGGCAGGTGCAGGGTCGCCAGCAGCACCATCGGCTGCAGTTCTTTCATCGCTATTTCGTTTTAATACATTCTTAGACCTTTTAAGCCAATTTTTTTTTCAAACAGAAATGGGAGTCTACAGAATGCACAATAAACAAATCCAGAATAGGCGGCAGAGTGTGACGCTGTGATTGGTCTAAATGGGGACGAATCACAAATCACAACAGACACATGCATTTATTTGACGTAGCCTGGCGCCTGCGATTTTTTTTTAGTTCTGACATCACATACATCGTAGCATAAAAGTTCACAGTTTATTTATAATTAAAAAAATAAAATAAATATATTTTTTAATTTGTATAAATAATAAAAAAACGTGTTTATTCGGGGAGGGCAGGAATGTCAAATGGGAGGGCCTGGCCCTCCCACGGCGCCGGGCATGTACTATACTTAAATAATCTGTGGAGTCTCAGTTTTAATCGGATATATTGTATGTGCAGTTTCGATTAGTAATAAGGGTATCTTTATTTTGAATTCTGTGCTAAACTGCGTTAGCATTTAAAAACAAAAATGAATAAAACCGCACTTCCCTGCGGTGTGAATATCGCGCATATCGCGGTTATCGCCATGACACGGTATATCGTTCAGCGCTACTTGGATACATTGACTTTTAAAGATTAAACACCTTATTTTTATTCTTATTCTTATTATAATTTATTCTTATTATTAAAGCTCCAGAACAGCTACTGAATGGACCTGGTGGTGAGATTTCTTTCTCAACTTCTTTTCCCAAGTTCAGGAAAAGATTTTAAACCTTAAGATCCTCAAAATCCTGACAGATTCTGATTTTTATTTATTACAATATTAAGCATTGGCTGTCCACTTTGCCTTAGGTTACACCCGGAAAAGACTTCAAGGTTAGCCAAACTTTAATGGAAGAGAAAAAAAACGTTTATGTGGGAAATACTTCTTCTAAATTCTCATTGAATTGATTCCTGAAAGATGATACTGCCATCTGTTGCACTTTATAGGTATTGTGTTACTGTCCCAAACATAAAATGAGAGCATTAATATAATTAACGTTCTTAATGTCCCTTTATATTCAAAAAAATTGCTTAATAAGCTCAATCGCGTTTTTGCCAATAATAAAATAGACACCACTCTCAAACATGCCTAAACAAATATGAAGTTATGGCCAGCAGACACTTAGCTTAGCATAAATTATTTGAAACAGCTAGCCTGATCATGTCCAAAAGAAACAAATTCTGCCTAAAATAATCTGTAAAGTTATTTTATTAGCATGTTATGTGTCTGTTAATTCAACAAAAATACCACAGTGAAATTATTCCTTTAACAGCAGCAAATTCAAACTTTTCCTTATGCGTTAGTGACTCCAGGAGGCACCGATTCCCCTCCCCACCTCCCACCCTGGGGGAACAGTGACTTCCTGATCAACGAGCTGAACACGGACACCCCCGGCGCCGCTGAGGACGGCGAGTACATCGAGCTGTGGCACCCGTCGGGGCGCCGGGTGTCCCTGCAGGGCATCTGGATCCTGCTGTTCAGCGCGCACAACAACAAACCCTACAGGGAGATCAGCCTGAGTGGACACTACACCACCTCTAAGGGCTACTTCCTGCTGGGCAGTGACAGGCTGGTGCCGGCCCCGTCGCTCCGCCTGCCCCCCAACACCATCCAGAACGGGCCTGACGCTGTGGCGCTGTATCGAAGCCCCTACGGCCCCCCGTCCGCCTCACAGAGGGGCATCCCCACCAAAGGGCTCATGGATGCGGTGGTGTACCGGCAGAGGGGGTCGGATAAGGAGGCGCAGGATCTGAGTAAAGCTCTGACCCCGGGACAGCTCCCTCTGCTGGAGGACCCCGAGGTTCTGCCCGGAGACGAGGCCCTCAGTCGCTGCAGGGGCCTCTACCCGTACGACCTGTCCGCTTTCTCAGTGAGTGCAGAGGTTTCTCACAGCATGATGAATTCAAACACTTTTTTAGTACTAACTCTGATGTGGCCAAGTGGCAGAAACACAAGATTGTGGAAAACATCTTTAATTAAATAATGTAGGGAAAGGGAAGTTTACTTATTCACCTTTTTGCTGGGAAATAGATGAGAATACAGCTACCGCTCATATTTATGAATATGATGCAAAGTCAGGTTGGCCTAAGTCAGCACAAATATGCAGGCAAAGAAAATAATCATGGTACGTGTAATTTTAGTATGTACAAATGTTAAAATATAGAAACGTACAAATAAATAAACACAAATACAAATTTGACGAAAAAAATCAAAAATAACTAAATGAATAACTTTAGAAAAAACTAATCATACATACAAAGTAAAAATTAAATAAAGAAAAGAAAAATGTATAGAATTTTTAATAAAAGAAAGAAGGGATAAATCCGGTTTGCAACAGACTCAGTGTCAATAGCCGTAAATTGCTTCTATAACTTTCCGGAAATGTATTTTTTTTCACCAAAGGCGAAAGGAAGTTTTTAAACAAAACCTTAACAAAGTGTTTTTTCTGTTATTGCACCCATATCCAAAGTGATGCAGCTGTTCCTTATGGGATTCTTTCAAGACATTTTTAAACCATAAATGTTTAAATTCATCAATCTCTGCAGGTGGCTCCGCCCACCCCTCTGAGGGAGAACATCTGCCCCCGCCCGCCTCCCGCCCCTGAGGGTGTGGTCATCAGCGAGGTGGCGAGCAGCCATTGGACCAATCACAACCAGCAGAGGAGCTTTGTGGAGCTGCACGGCCCCCCCAGGACGGACCTGCGGGGCCTGGTGCTCTCCGTGTTCGATCAGGAGCACAGCGGCACCGTCATCGCGATGCCTCTCACCGGCTCTGTGGACGACGATGGACTCTACGTGGTGGGAAATGTCACCGGAGCAGGTGAGGGCAGGAGGAGGTCTTGTTGTCTTTCCTCTCACTTTATTAATAATAGTGCACTCTGAATAGTCTCTCCCACACACTCTCTCTGTGTCTTTGTTTTCTTATTTTACTTGTTTTGAAACTATACCACTGTTGTGCAACGACACTGCTCATGTGCAATAAACTAGTGCTGAAGATGAATCTGAATATTTTCAGAAATTGCAAAATGGACTTGTGCAATATTTAAATGTATTGAAACACAATTTTTTATAAAGTTTTGAAGCTGGGGAATTATCCCGGCCTGCAAATCATATTCTACAGACTCAACAAAACCGAATTGTTTGCAAAAAATCCTTTAAACAAACGCACCGTAATAATTTAATGTAATTTGGAATCATGATAAGAGTTAGGATTAAAAAAACGACCAATGTTGTGAATCATACCGCAATTGCAATATCAGTAATCAGTTTTTCTTTAAACACGTTATTATTGTAATCACTGCTTGCCTCTTTATGTATACCATAGTTGTATGCCTATTTTAATATGATAACGTGTGTTTTAATAGATATGTTAGCTTATTTATTTTGTATTCATTTAACTTTTTTCCTGTAACAATGTAAATGTCCCTGCTAGGAATCAAGGCTTTCTGATTGATGTCTCACCACGCCTCCCCTCTCTCCTGCTTAGATCAGACGTTTCTGGAAGGTTCTTCAGTGCCGGCCCGAGGAGCGGTGGTCCTGTGCTACGACCTGTTCAGTGTCTGCAGAGCCGGCACAGCGCTGACCAACTCCAGCCTCAAAGACGTGCTGGTGTTCAGTGAAAACCAGCAGCTGCTCTCCTCTCTGTCATCCAGCAGAGGGAGACAAGTGATTCCAGCTGCCAGGTACACAGCATGAATCACTGAGAGCTGTCACGTTTTTTTTTTTAACTTGTACAATAAGTCTTAAACTCAATTAGGGCTTTAATCAAACTGCTGTAGAGGCGTTAACCTTATTATCTTTTCACAGCTTCTTCTCTTTTAACCAAAGATTACCATGGCAACTTGTTCTGCAGTTCTAACTAAGGCACGCTAAGCTAAAAAAAAGACAAAACCCATTAGATTAAAACAAATCCACTCACCTACATACCTGTCAAAACATCGTCAATCTTATTTCTTTAAAAGACAAGACAAGGCAAGTTTATTTATATAGCACCTTTCAACACAAGGCAATTCAAAGTGCTTTACAAAAAACGAAAGACATTAAGAAAATGTGTTTATTGGTTATATTTAGAAACATTTTCACCCCAATATTCATTTCACTATTTGAATTATTCCTAACTTTTGAGATCTATGAAAATCTTAATCTACAGTTAACATTACTATGTCAAAGCCAGCGTATGCACTTTATTTTAGAAACTTTTATTTTGTTTTACTCCTTAAGGGTGCATTCACACCTAATAGTCCGTTTTCTGGTGCGCACCAGACGACAGTTTGTTACATTGTTTCATTTTTCAGAAGGTTCGGTTTGCTTTCACACGGGCAAAACTCAAACGGACTATAAACTTTAAACACAAGTCATGTGCACGGAAATGCTGTTCAACCATTGGTCAGACATTAAGGGGGTAAAAACGCGAATCCCGGCAATTT
Source organism: Gymnodraco acuticeps (assembly GCF_902827175.1). Lineage (NCBI taxonomy): Eukaryota > Metazoa > Chordata > Actinopteri > Perciformes > Bathydraconidae > Gymnodraco > Gymnodraco acuticeps. Next base: position 4,109,629 of record NW_022990023.1, read on the forward strand.
CTAGCGGAGCCTCCGCCATGGAGCATCGGCACTTTCGGCAGGTTATTCTCATGCTGCTGTTAATCTGGAGATCAACAGACTCTAGCGGCCCGCGCATATGATTATATAATCAGACAGCGTCCGTTAAAAAACATTATAACACATATAATGAGACGTTCTGCAGTAATGAGGGGCGTTTCACCGACGACAGGTGTTCTTACTTTTATGTAGCTGACGGAGAATTTTTACTTTACACGACACTGTTCAACACTTCATTCTGCTTCACTCTTTAACTAAACAACCGCGGATGTCTTGAAAGACTCTTTCGCTAAAGATTTTTTAAGACATCCGCGTTCTTGTGACACGTAAATACTACACTTCGTATGTTTTGGTGCGGACTGCGTTCACACCAGCAATGAACCGCTCCAGAGTTCACAAGCAAGCGCTCCGAGACCACCTATTTTAGCGGACCAGAGTCCGGTTGTTTAGTTCACTTAAGCCAGGGGTGCCCAACCAGTCGATCGCGGGGAGATTCCCAGTCGATCGCGATATGTGTCTAAAAATAGAACAACAATATTCTGTTTTATCGTTAATGTCCTATGACATAATCTTCCTGTGCCAGAATAATGCACTTGAACGCATCAAAGCTTTGTGATTGGCCGGCGTGACCCCATGTGTCGGGGCGTGGCTGGTGGGCAGTGGGCACTATTTCGCTGACGTTGTCCGTGTCAACAGGAGTGACAGTCCGCACACACACAAGACCGCAATTATGGCAGAAGCAAAAAAGCCCAAAATATATAATTTTCACTCCGACTGGGAGGATGATTATTTTTGTATCTATTCCAATTCAAAGTCCATCTGTCTCATCTGCAATGCGAGCGTGGCTTTATCGAAGAAGGGTAATTTAGGAGCGGCATTTCAAAACAGTCCACAAACGCCACGAGACGGAATTCCCTCCTAATTCTGCCCTACGCTCCAAAAGGGGAGGGGCCTGAAAGGACAGCTAAATGCACAGCAGTCCATTTTCACCAGGCCCAACAACAAGAGCAAGGCTGCTACCATAGCATCTTATCGTGTCAGTCACATTCTTGCGAAACACATGAAGTCTCTCCAGGCTTAAATTACTGAGGGGGCTGTTCAAAAATCCGAGGGGGCGACTTTTTTTTCACAACAACGAAAAATACTGGCAATGTAATGAATTGACACACCAAGTTTTTTTCATTCTCACTGCTCTACAATCTCTTTGCTTCTTTATTTGTATTCCGGATTGACCCCTCTCATTCTGTTCTTTTCCTCTGATCTTTAATAATAGATAGTACTTTATTAGATGCCTGCACTTTGTTAGTCACGTTAACAGACTAACATTGATTCCCTCAATTTATAAATGGACAGGCTCTGTAATTATACCATAACCTTTTCTCCTCTATCCCTTAACTCGTCTTCCTATACAGATTTATTATTTACTATCTACTCTAGTCATGTCAGGATTAAATACAAATTAATCTGGTTGATTTTTTATTTTCAGGATTGAATGTTCAAACCAAGACCTAAAACCTGGCATTCCATAAGAAAGTGACTAATATATAAACCAAATGTAATATTGGATCAAATACTACACCAAATGGACAGACACAGATTACAAATCCGTCGCTAGATGTCGCTCATTGTACCAATACGGTTTATATAATAACATATTATTATAGTAAAAGGGCTCGCTTTGGCAAAAACCTGATCCATACAGGCAGCCCTAAATAATAACAGGTAAGCATCATGTGTGGTGCTATCTGTAGTTGTCTTATTTTTTGTCGATTTCATCTTGTTTTCACAGAGCTGTGGAAATGAATTTCCCCCTGGGGACAATAAATCTAATCTAAACTAATTTAATATTCAATCCCACACTTGGCAATTGAGAACATACATTCGTAATTTACCTCGTTTAAATTACTTTTGTTCTAATACTATGGATTTAGTTGACACTACTAGCCGACTTTCTTTTGTCCAATATTTTGCGGGAAGGTACATTGAATTAGTAGCTTCTTATTATACATCCATGGGTAGAAGAAGAAGAAGTAGAGGTAGAAGAAGTAGAGGTAGTAGAAGAAGAAGAAGAAGTAGAGGTAGAAGAAGAAGAAGTAGAGGTAGAAGAAGAAGAAGTAGAGGTAGAAGAAGTAGAGGTAGAAGAAGAAGAAGTAGTAGAAAAAGAAATACACTAACGCTACAAACAGGCACAACACTGTTACTCTGTTTTTACTGACATGTAACATTTTATTTCACCTTGCTCTATGTTTTTTAACGCACATTCCGAAAATGGGGACTTTGCCCGGAAAACAGGGACGTTTTGGTCCCCCATCCGACTGCGTTTACAGCTAAGCACACATGCTTAATTAAGACTACAAGCTCACTTGGGGTTGAGGCTTGTTTACACGTTGCTTGACTGCCTGCCCACATATCTGATCTAAATATAGTAACGTGTGTTGGGGAAAATAATTATTTAAAGTTATTTAATAATTGTGACATTTATTTAACTTTTCGATGGCTGAATGATGCTCAAAGTGAGGGGGCAAATAAAACAACTTAGGGGGCAATGCCCCCTTTTGCCCCCTCGTGGCGCCAGGCCCGAGTCTTTCAAAGACGGCGAAGTTGTGAAAGAAGCATTCCTGGAGGCTGCCGACGCGCTTTTTGGGGACAGTAAATATAACAGAAGCATTTCAACAGGTTTTTGATATAATAAAAACTCAAGTTAGATACCGTTATTAATCAGCTGTAAGTTTTTGTTTGTTTGAACTTATTCATTATAATTATTGTACAAAATGGTATAAGGCAAGGCAAGTTTATTTATATAGCACTTTTCAACACAAGGCAATTCAAAGTGCTTTACAAAAAATGAAAGACATTAAGAAAATGGCATTTAAAATCAGTCATTAAAAAGAAAAGCTAATAAAATAAACATTAAAAGAAAAAATACATGGATAAAAGTTACAGTGCAGTCAAAGATATGAATAGTTCAATTAAAAGCAGCGACAAAAAGAAAAGTCTTAGCCTGGATTTAAAAGTAGTCAGAGTTGCAGCGGACCTGCAGGTTTCTGGGAGTTTGTTCCAGATATTTGGAGCATAATAACTGAACGCTGCTTCTCCATGTTTAGTTCTGACTCTGGGGACAGAAAGCTGACCAGTCCCTGAAGACCTGAGAGATCTGGATGGTTCATAATTTAGCAGGAGGTCAGAAATGTATCCTGGGCCTAAACCATTCAAAGCTTTATAAACCAGCAGCAATATTTTGAAATCTATTCTTTGACACACAGGAAGCCAGTGTAAAGACTTCGGAACAGGAGTGATGTGATCCACTTTCTTAGTGTTAGTGAGGACTCGAGCAGCGGCGTTCTGAATAAAAGTTATAGTCTATTATCAATTCAGGTTAAGTTAAGAAACTAGTGTTGCTTGCATCCTATTTTAAAGGCATTTATTTTTATACTCTACTAAATGCAACAAAAAAAGGGTTTGATTCTATTAATTTTTTTCTTTTTATTGCACTTTGGCAGCAGATTCCTGTAGCTTCAGATCTGAGTTGTCTTATTAGTAAGCCTAATTTATACTTTTGTAGCAACACTACTCAGTTTTACACAAGTAGAAGTGTGTATTTACCTGGTAGTAGGCTGTCAGTAATGGCTACGCCTGGACGCTTGGACTGGTAGATCTCGGCAGACTGGCAACTTTAAAAGTAGCTCTCGGTTCAAAAAAGGTTGGGCACCCCTGACTCTCGGACTGTGTTCACACCGACCCAAATGAACCGCACCAAGCGGCTAAACGCACCAGGGTTCGATTCAACCGGACTATACAAGGCAGGTGTGAACGCAAAATTCTCTATATCCAAAGAGAAATTAATGCTCTGAGCGAAAATATGAATACATCCAGTATTTGTACGCCTTTGACAGGCCCGGTAATGACTTATTTCAGCTGGCATTGAATGATTGCCTACCAACGCTCCCGGCCCTTGCAATTATTGCACTTAATTGTTATTATTGTAATTGTAGTCTTCCACAAGGTTGCTGTGAATAATAACAAAAGTAGTGTTCATTCTTAATGTTAGATGTTTGATAACAT